>NC_088336.1:34255000-34985000 GCF_036884655.1 Musa acuminata AAA Group
TAAATTATTTTATGGTTGGGAATAGCTTCTTTTGATCTGGCTTCATGAGAGATATAACTCAGTGGCATAACCAACGGAAAGAAACATAATAATTGATTGTATAAAACAAGGTATGCAATACCGTACCGTACCGGTGTTTCGAGGTTGGCTCGGTACGGTATGATACTGTATACCGCTCGGTACACTAGGGCGTACCGAGTGATTTTAAATATTTCTTCCTCTTACCGTAGCACTGTAGCACGTTCCGTCCGATAGCGGACGGTCCGTGTACCGATATGCCATTGGACCGGTACATACCATCCGTATCGGACAGTACTATTCGAAATTGCATACCCTGGTATAAAACATTGCTTATGCCTCATACCCCTTGGAACTTTAGCTTGGACTTTGTCCTTGGTTTACAATGAGCCATAAGGGATCATTGTTCCTTTTTTTTCTGTTATGGTGGATTGTATTGGCAAGATGGCTCATCTTACACGCTGCATATCACAAATTTTGTGTTTTTTTTTTCAACGCATCACCCTCAGACTGGTGGGCAAACTGATATAGATAACCTTCTTTGATTTCTCTTCAATGTCTAATTGATGATCATATATCCACTTGAGACCTAGATTTGCATATGATATTCTATCAACAGGTTTGTTGGTATTAGCACATTTGGGAGAATCACTAGATATCAATCTTGAAAATCTACTGATCTAATTCCTATTCCTACACAAACTAATACCTAGTGAACATGCTGATTCATTTGCTAAACACATCCAATACTTACATGCAAAAATTTACAAAAACAAATAATTTAAAAAATGATTTATAAAGTCTAATACAGTTGTTAATCACAGGTTACAAAATTTCAGGGGAGATATGGAAATAATGTGAGTTCAACATGTGAGGTCTCCATCAAGAACACTAAAAGAGCTCCATGACAAAAACTTTGGCCTTTATAGCTCAAATGCCTATAAACTTGACCTTCCACTAGATTTTGGCATTAGCCAACTTATCAACATTGATAACTTTAACACTTTATAATAAGCCACAAGAAATATTTTACTTAACTTTCCAATTATCCAAACTTCACCTTTTTCATTGCTTCAGAGTCTAATATCTTCCCACCTATACCACCTTATATAGAGAGAACAAAACAAATAAATAAAAGATATCTTGGATGAACAACAAGCCTCCACTAGCAATGGAAGTATCAAAAGTTTCTTATCAAATGGAAAGGATGATCGAATTTAAATCCACATTGACCACAAAAGAACTGCAATAACACGACCCTCAACTCTATGAGTGATACAGCACCATCCATTCATCAGAGTGAATAAGTGTTGCTGGAAATCAAGACACTTTTCAGGTCTATACTTGTATGGAAGAAGGACAAAACTAAATCCCTTTGGATCCATGATGAACATGGATTCAGGTTTGGATTCCACTAACATGTTTTAATTTTAATCTAGTTATTTTTTGTCTTCGAAATAATTTTGTATGTTAGAGGTGCCTTTTGGAGTATTATAGATATGGTAGCATCCCCAATATTTAGGCCTCTGTTTTCCAGATTGATCCAGAAGAAAAAAAAAGTGAAGAAAAGAAATGGACAAAATACCGAGCTACAAGTGAAAGACTATCAAACATCAAAAGGAAGATTATATGCCAAGATGAATCTGGAAACTTATCTTCCCCAAAGAAAAAATATATAAACTATTAATGTCTTAATATAATTGTATTTTTCGTCATTATTATTTTCATTTGGTTCTAGTGGTTGAGGCCTATAAAACTGATCAAAACATATTCCAATGGGATCATCTGTTATAGATTTATTTTTCCACGCAAGATGTTTAAGTGGTGTGAGGTCATGATTTTCCCCAAACATGAGTTTGAAGGGCCTGGAGCAAGTTAAAAAGTATATGTACCTGTCTCTCCTCTTTTTATAGACTTTTGATTGTGCAACATAGATGATGCTCTAAGCTTATCAATAAACAAATTCATAAACAGAAGAAAAACATATACATATAGTTCACCTAACCAAGATACCATAACCACTCACATCCGCTTAGGATTTAAATCTTAGGATGCACTCAAACTGAGACAAAATCCCTAGACTGTCTAATAAATTTTCATACCATCAAAGTCTAATATAGTCATACTAGATCAATACCTATTCAGTTGTATATGACCATTTGGCTAGGGGTTCCAATGTTCCTACAATTAATTGCATTGGATATGATGACTCGCATAGAAAATTAGTAGAGTTACTGTAGAGGCTAACTTACGATCAACACTATTTAAGGCAATTCATCGATGCAAATAATTTGGAGCACTAATAGACATAAGTTATCTTTCCTATCTAGCAGTAGATGTTTTAAAGGGGGTTCCACGATGACCAGTTAAAGCTCCGAAAGACGTAACCAGATAAGAGTGGTAGATTGGAGACCAACTTGATCATTTCACTAAATCTGGTTTGCTTTGGCTTGGTCATATATTCCAACTATTTATTAAAAGCCACATGATTCTTTTCCTTAACTGATATCCAACAACGATATCAATAAGAATTCGAGACACGATATCCTTTCCTATTACATCACAGTGTTAACAACACATTATAGCAAGAAATAGCTCCAATTAAACAATAATAAAAAAGTTCTTGTATGATCAGACTTGAATATACGATATCTACAGTTAGGCTAAAGAAACAATACGATCTCCAAAGGAATGCAGTAACGAATTTAGTGGAAAAAACAAAAAATTAAATACCTTCTTCCTTCATAACATGAAGGGCAGATTCAGACAGAATCAGAAAACAAGATTTAGCAAGTTAAACAACACTAAGAACCTTAAAATAAGCAAGTACATTGTTCAGGCACAAAGTAACTAAATTCGCAAAGTAAAATTCTAACACCAAGTCCATACCTTCTTCCTACAGAACTTGAACAATGGGCTCAGATAACGAGCACACTGCTTAAAAGTAGCAACCATGGACTTTCCCTTGGCTGTTCTTTTCTCTGCCTCCGCCATCTCGTTCAATTCCTGGTTCCACTCATTCAACAGCCTCTTGAAGAAAACAAGAATTTTATCCTCGTCGCAAAGATCCTCAAACTTCGCCTTCATCCGCTTTAAGTCCTTGTCGGTGTCCACACCCGAGGAACCCCCATCCCCGCTCAAATTCTTATCCCCATCCCCATCCATCCCATCATCCTCCAACCTGTCTCCATCATCTCTCTTGCCCTTCGTCCGGTCATGCAAGAACGAAGATGTTGAGCCCGATTTCTGCCGCTTACGGAGTTCGTAAATGTCCCGAAGGAAGTCGTTGGTCTGTCCCTCGGTCATGTCGCTATCGATTTCCAAGATGCCGGACTTGAGGGTGAGCTTAAGGCGGTCGAGGCGAGCGTCATCATCCTCGCCGAAGAACGTGATGGGCTGCTTTAGAATCCGAAGGCGGCGGATGACTTCCTGGCGGGGAAGGACGAGGTCGTCGATGCGTTGCTCTTCGGATAGGGTTTCGAGGGTTTTCTTGGAGGATGCCACAGCCGCGGCGGAGGCGAGGGCCGGGGGAAGGGAGTTACCAGGGTTTGCGTCGAGAGAAGACGACGAGGCATTGGCGGTTGAGGAAGAGGCGGCAGGGGAGGAGGAGGAGGAGGAGGCGGAGGTGGAGCGGAGGGATTTGGAGAGGAGGTCGCGCTGCTCTTCGTCGCGGAGCTTTTGGATCGTCTTTTGGTCGATCTCGGACCGCTTCAGGAGCTTTCGGCCGCCGAAGTCGGATTGCAAGCTCTGTCGTTTCTTCTGGAGTTCTCGCTTCAGCAAATCCATTAGGGCTCCGTTTCTCCCCCCTTCCTCTCGTGGAAGATAGGAAAAGAGACGGAGAAGGATTAAATAATATCCCTTTGGTATGGTATAATTTATTTTGGGCGAATTTTCGAAAATAATCTGAGAAATTCTCGAAGAGCATTTTAACTTTCGAAAATTATAACTTTTGGCAAGATCGCTAAAGCTATTATTACATATGTTATTTTATTTTTTATATTATTAAAAATATTATCTTCATTTCAATATTATAATATAAAAATATTATTAAATTAATTTTTAGAAATAATAATTGTTTGATATTATTATATGATAAAATTATTAGAAAGAAATATTATATAATGGTTTATTTATGCTAGACACTACTCCACCGTGTAGATGTATTCAAGAGGAAATAAAATGAGGCAATTCTTATATTTTCTTCCTCACAATTGCATCTTTCTCTCCCTCCCTTATTAACCTTCTTTCTCCATCTTTTTAATAAATGATGAGCATTTAATCCAAAACTTAGATCGTAGATTGTTTCAAAATATATTAGATAATTTAGCCCCCATTTGATTTCTACCTAGTAAATCATTAAAAAAAATCGTTATGCTTAGTTATATTCACTAACATATTATATTAAAAAATATATTAGTTTCTATATAAGATGATCCTAAATTTTTATAAAACTTAAAAACTTAAAACAACTCAAATTATAATAAAAATATTATTTTTTACATAATTCATAGTTAATTATCCAAAAAAATTATACTCCAACTACACGCAAGTCATGTTAAAAAATATATCAATTTCTATATAAAATTATCCTAAATTCATCATAAAACTAATTATAAAATCTAACATTTCTTATTTTCTACTTCTTATATAGACTTAGTTGCACTTGAAATTGTAATAAGTTAAATTTGATTACTTAACTTATTTTAAAATTAATAAATTTTATATTTTTTAAAGATAATTAATTATCAAAACTTTAAGAATTCTGCTAGAATATGATTATAACAAAAATTGAACTATGTTTTTTATTTTATGATGAATTTAAAATGTTAATATATTTTTAATAAGTTTTATTGTAACTTGAGTGTAGTAAATCAATTATAATTTGAGTATAACTTAAATGTAAGGGATGTGATCTGACTCGACCCAATCTAAAGGGATCTAATCCGAATTAATTTGATTCGAACCGAACTGCCCTGTGGATCGATTGAGCTTAAAATAATTTGGTTGAGGGATATTATTAGAATTTTTAAAAGAGTAACTTTGGTAAAAATAAAATATGAAGGCCTCATTTGGTAAAAGCCCTTTCAATATATAATCCAAATAAATAATATTAAATAATTTACTGATATATATCAATTTATATAACTAATAATAAATAAAATATATTAAATTGTTTAAAAATTTCAAAAAAATATATAAACAATAAATTTAAAACTAATTTTTTATAACTACAAAGTCAAGAGTCATACAATAATAATATTTGTATATTTTAAAAATGAAAGAGTAAAATTTTTAAATTTTGAAAATATTTTTAAGAAAACTTAAAATAAATTTGAATGGTTAATATGGCCATTATTTTTTATTTTTAAGTTTCTAAAAATAGTTTATTTAGTGATTTTGACACTTAAAAAGTTATAATTACCCTAAAAATATCAAAAATATATATCATCTTAATATAAAAATAATCTAATTATTTAATATAATTAATTTTTTAATTAATATTTTATATATTGATATTTTTATAAATTTATGATTCTTCTATAGAGTCTAAAAATATCTCAAAAGTTAACATGAAATAAAAGAGTATGGCCCAAGAGATATATCCTTTCATTGCGTAACACCAAAAAAATAATTTTAAAAATTTTCAAGTTTTAAAATTAAATCCGACAATCTTTGCAAACTTCAAATTTTTAAAAAATAATAAATAAAAATAAAATAGCTAAGTGACTACTAGATGCTAATCTTGAACTATGTTCCATTGATATAGATTTCTACCATTACATATAATATATATGATTAGTCATAGGGTTGTGCTTTAGTGGCCCTACACAAATCTTTATTTTTAATGAGAGCTTTTAGTGATGCCTAATTCTCTAGTTGTAATTAGATACCTTTGCATAGAAGAGCTCGTACTAACGATGTGTGTAGACTCATATCTCATGAAAAATATTCTCTTTCATTGTTAAAACTCTTATTTTATCATTAGGCGGGAGCAATAAACATGGAGATAGAGATTGGTGTTTGACTTTATTTATATACTAATGTGCTATTTATTTTTCAATACACTTCTTAATCGATCTATCATGAGATTATTATTCCCACATTAACCCTCTCTCAAAGGATCTTCTATAAGAAAGGTCAAGTTCTCGTCATTAAAAGATTCATTATAGACTAAACCATCTCCCTCGATGATATTAAGATAATAATTTATTTATTTATGATGGTTATTATGATATATTGTACAATCATTTTTTTTAATGATTAACATCGGCGATAAGAATAAACACATATAATCATGAATCATATATTTAATTAATTGACATCTATACTCAAAATGTGAATCATTAATATGTCAACAAAAGTGCAAACAAATTTAATTTTTATATATAATTAAGATGCGTAAGGTCATCACATTTGTAATAAAATTGAAGTTAATTGGGAATCGACTTAGGAAGCATCACATTTATTCTCGAACAAGAGGAAAACGATGCGTGCTGTCCAAACGAAGGACATGCGGCTAATTTCAAATGCATGAAAGGGTAATCTTTAGCAATGTTTTCCACCGTAAATGTTGGTGTGTTGTTCATCAGCAGTCAGCCGAAGTCTCCCTATAAGATGAACATGTAAAAAAATAATATATGTGGTATATAAAAATGAGAAAATATGCACACGCAAAAAAAAAAAAAAAAAAAAAAAAACTGTTTATACAAACTGTATTTTCCAACAAAATGAGCATCGAAAAGAGAATTCATATTAAAAACCGAAATGAATGGTCCACTTTATCATTTGTATGATTACTTCATGCACGGTAGTCAGATGAATAGTTCACTTTCTCATTTGCACCGAGCAACAGTTTGTGAAGATGCTCTCGATTGTGTACTGCAGTCAACATATCACGAGCGCGTGCTTCCATTCCATGAAGATGAAAGAATCCATGGAAACGCCATTGCTTCTTTCTGCAGTCACAGGACAAAGGAGTGAGACGAGCCATGAAAGAATCCTGAAGAGGGGTGTTTGGCCCGTACTCATCGCATCAGTAATCACGTTGCTTTGCCTTAGATTTAGTATCTTGAGAAGAGCATGAAGATTCCAAACACAACTGAGTAGTTGTTGTGGACCAAGATCTATTGCTCAACAGAGAAACAATAATCGACTCCAGAAAGAAAAATCAACCTAGTAAATGACCTCGTTTAGGAGACTGTTCTAACAGTGACGGAATCGTCGACTCCCTCGTCAGTCCTGTAACTCGTGTATCATTGTCCATAAATAGGACGAAAGCAACGTCGACGAAAACTTCAAGGCGAAGCTCGACGTGCTCCCTTCTCACCGCGATCCCCGCGGTCCGGGTTTTGTCGGAGCACAAGCAGCGTTGCATGTCCCGTTCATGAACAGTCTCAGAAGTGGGGCGACCGTGACGACGAGAGAGTGCATGGCGATGAGCGGAAGGAACAAGGCCGCACCCGCACCAGACCACCGCGACAGGCGCTCGGAGGTCGACCGACAGCACAGTTAAAGACACCAGCCAAGCAGATGAGCTCGGTCAGGCCCGGAGAAAGACGAGTAGAACAAGAGGACAGTCCACCAGCAGACATGCCTACAACAAATGAGACCACACTAATGGTGACCGATACGAGGGGCCGAGAGTGTCCGGCTGGAGTCTCATCAATTGACGTCGGCTTGTACGAGACCCAAAAGCCTGTCCCCGCTCTACGCGACGGACAACGGCGGTCGGTGGTGGATGTCGTCACAGGTTTAGGGCTACCTCAAGTACGCAATAAAAAGATTCTTTTCCTACCTAAATTAATGGCAAAAACACTGGTGATGGATTCTATATGTACGACCGACCAGATTCTAACTGAGCTGGATGTATATGCATATTATCTACTAAAAAGAATAAAATCATGTTCGACTCAAGTTACGTACAATTATTTTGTCTGACTAAATCTAGCTTTGAATTGCCAACATCTGCGATTTGGCACATCAAAATCTATGTCGGGGGAAGAGAAACGACTGTCACTTTATTATCATAATAATGATATCCTTTCTTTTTCACTTTATAAAAACATACAATCTCTTTAGAAAATGGTTTTTATTCTCAGAAAATTTCTCTCCCTAATAACTTTCTCTTTTAACCTACTAATATCACTACTCTAATTTGTTTGCGGTCCAGTTGTTAAGCCATCATGACGTTGTCGTCCTATTCATTTAGCATCTTCTTCTCATCGGACTGAAAAGTATCCTATTTAAGTTCAACGATCGTTGGAGTGAAGCAAGTGAATCTACTAAGGACAAAAACAGTGATTGATTTCCTTCTCAGTTCGCCTTTTAAAATATTTATTAGTTGTTCAAAATATCTAAATCAGAAATGAGGGTTATGTTAAATTAGCACACCAAACGGAACACAAAATTTCTCGAAAAAACTTTGAAAGATTAATGTCATGACGGGATAGTTAGCATGCTAATTTTATTGAATCTAAATTATTGATCTTTTATAACAAAAAAAAATTATAATAAGACTTCTGGCTTATTAGTCTTCACCTCTCTCGAGGTATCAAAGTTAAAAAATCTTTTATAACAAAAAATTTAAGAAACATCATAAGTCAAAAAAAATATATGTAACCATAAAAATCATTATATATTATGTATAATGTAAAAAAAAAATTTATGTTAGGATTGAAATCAAATAACATTAGATCGATTTTACGATACATATGTCATTTGAAAAATGATCTCTATGTGATATGTAAAAGCATTGTCTTTAGATTCAAAACTGTTGTCAATTTGTAACGAGAACTAGACTTTCCTTTTACTCTCTTCCTATTGACTACTTAGATTAATGATTTAAGGAGTTGAGAGAAAACGTTCATTTAGTCCTCAGATGTTCTGTCGATTTATAGATGGTCTATGATAAATTATTAGGAGAGTTCTTTCCATCAAAGACATGAGGAATTTTACTATAATATAAACTTTTTTTTTATTGGATAATATCTATCATTAGAATTCAACTAATTCTATTATATATCTTGTTCAATTATAAAGGATAACGTAATCTAATAATATAATTCCATTTTGAACTTATATTGGATATTGCAAGTCGTGATTCACTAGATTAAAAAATATTTTAAGATTTTTTTTTTGTCAAAAAAATTTCAAACACTAGAGACCTCAATCTTCTTAGCTGAGACACTGCCACCACCTGGAACTTTCCTTTTCTTTTATTTTATTTTATTTGGAGATTCACTTATTGCTACAATTTTCTTGTTGGATTTACTGCATTCTCCCTATCTGATTACAAAGGACAACCAACCACTACAACTGTACACATATTTCTTACCTCGGATCTATATGAAAATTTCTCGTGATTTCTCTTTTTCGTTTTGTTTTTATCGAAAATTAGTACATCACCGACTTCCTACTTCTAACCATCTTTCTATCCTTTGTATCGTGGAAATGCATAATTATTTTCTATGCAATTAGGATTCTGATAACATGTCTTTCAATTGTTCTTTTACTCTCTCCATTTTGTCATTCTGTATAGCACACTACTGGACATCTCCTTTCGCTTTAAGAATCTTTGGTGTCCTGATAAATGGCTTTTGGAAAGGAAGGATTTGGATAAAAAAAGGTGCTACCATCTTTAGGGCAATTATTAATAGTAGAAGGATTTGCTGGCTAGTTTGGAAGGCCACAAATTATGTTGCTTTTAATGGTAGAAATGTCTCTCCTAATTTCATTACTTATTAAATTATTATTTTGATAAATTTATTATGTTTTAAGGAATATTATGAGGAAGCACAATTTGAATTACAATAAGTTATTGTGATCTAGTAAAAGCATCGTTAGAGATAATTTAAATTAAACATGGACTATTTTTTTTCTAAGAAAAATAGTATAGGACGTGTTGGTTTTCAACGAAAAATAGTTAGAAGCGATAATTTATATTTTTGCATATCGAGAGTCTATATAAGATACTTATAATTAATTTTTAAATCCTTAGCGATTCAATGGAATCTTCAGATTCTATCCATCCAAGATGTTTGAATATTGAGGTTGATAACAAGTTTATCATAAATGTTGAAGTCTTTTGTGAACTTTTAAATTTTTATATTTTTCATAAAGACAATAAATGCACATATTAAATTTGTGCTCTCTATCAAATCTTCCTTTTTATAGATGAATCAATAGCCTCATCCTTTCTTAGTATATCTAAATAAGAAATACTTTTTTTTGAAAAAAAAATATTCATTCATTAAGTTTCAGGGAGATGACCTTATTAATTTTTTTTGAAATTCTTTTTTTCTTAATATCCCAAGTTTGTTTAGCTTCTTCTTAGCACTAAAATTTTTGGATTAGATAGATTCACTCTCTCTTTATTGAATGTAGTTATTAAAAACACTACTTACATAGGTTTTGATATTCTCCTTATAGAGCACAATAACAATGTTTTGATATTTTCTTTATTATTATTTTTTTGTTATTGTACTGTCCAATCTTTTTCGTTCTCTCGACATATGAGTATTCAATACATCCTTCGTGATCTTATGAGATAAATAAAAATCATAATATTCACATTCAAAGACAAGAACGTGGTTGCGAGTTTACACAAATACAATGGGATGATATTTTCATTCATTTAACTTTGCAAAGCTGAACATACAACATCCAAAGTTATGTAATTTAAATTATTAAGTCGAACAAATGATTGATAAAAAGAAAGATCCTGAAATGCAATTAGTTTAGGAAGACATGATTAGATTCAGGATCGCCAATCCATATGGTGTTTACTACGACACTTGTGTTGACACCCTCTACCCGTCATCTCCCATTCCTTGGAACATAAAGGCCACAGAAGAAATAAATGCACACAAAAAGGCCAGCTTTCGATTAGTTATATATTAAATCTAAGTAAGCTAATGCAGCTAACGTTTTGTCGAAGAACACTTGAGATTACCTTTTTTTTTCTTTTGTAATGGTTCATTGTGTATTCAATGAGGAAAAGCTAATATGTCTAGATTCATCATTTCAAGCAGGAAAAGAAAAAATTACTGCGACTTCCTCAACCTTAGTTGTGGATACATATTACTAGTAAACATATAATACAATAAAAAAGCCAAAAAAAAGAAAAAGAAATCCAAACTCATGAACTCTTTGCCCTCCTGCAAACATATTCAGGAAAGTTATACAGTTATATAGCTTGGAATTATTCAGATGCTGCATCCAACATCTATCAGTGACTGTTGTAGTATTGTTTCATGCAATGCAAACTTTAGTGGCTTTTGTGGATTCTTCTTTTATCTCCGATCAGTGTGTAAAAGTTTCTTCACAGTGTTTGTCATCGAGGCATTGAGTTTACTTCTCGGTGCTGTTTGAAACTTTTTACTGCACATCGGAAGCAATCCCACTACAGGTCTCCTTAGTTTGTCTTCATTAATTTAAGAGCTTTAATAATAATAATAATAATACATAATACATTTTGTAAGTTATAATTTCATATTAGTTTTCAAGTATGTCTAGTCCTACAAGAAGTAAAGAAATTAATGTCTTATAGGTGTCAAAATCATATAGTGTCTTGCCTTCATATGTCGAGGTCTTCAAAAGATAAAACTATATGTTTTCATCCAACTGTCTCAACTGTCTTACTATTATGCTAATAAAAATATTTAATCTCACATCGATTAAGAAATCGGGAACCAAGAAGCATCTTTAGTTCATCCGAGAAGAGTAAGGAACCATACAAATCGATTCCAAATGAACAATTTCCTTTCAGCCCTCAAGACAAATAATTTATGGGGAAGTATACAGCTTTTGTGTTGGGTGTGGACTGAAACATGTTTGAACTTTCTTAGGTTTTCCTTCTGTGCACTTCATAATTTGCCTGCAGTTTGCTAGTTGACTAATGAATTAATGCATAGTAAAGTAGATAATTTTAGATTTATGCTAATCTGAATGTTGAAATGAGTTGTGTTCTGAAAATTTCAAAACCATCTTATTTTTTAAAAATAATGAAATATATCAGTAGGATTGATCCAAAATATGAAGGAGGCTTATTATAAGATAATGTTGTCTTCCCTTTATTAATTCTACTTCCTAAGATCTTTCTTGGTATGGGGGATTATTCCATTGAAATCCCAGAATTTACCAAACAGCTTTCACAGTCGCGAGGACTATGAATTCTCTTCTCAGACCAAGTGAAGCTTAAAAGAAAGAACAAGAAGCTCATGAAACAAAAAGCTGCAGAATCGTACTGCTTTGTGCTCTTGCGTTCCGACTTTTCCCATTGCTTTCTTCGAAAGCACACAAACACTATCGGAATGGTAAAGGAATCCGAACTTTGGTAGCTTCAAACGGTCTCATCACATAAGGTCTAAGATTTATTGGTCGTATGTTTCATTATGTCTTGTGGGCACTCATCAACAAGGGAAAGAAAGAGCGTAAAATCGAATTTGACATCATCACAACAAGACAAAGTGGACGTCGACAATATACTACACGACATAAGCCAAAATGCACATATTGTTCGTACTCGTACATAGATATCATAGCCGTCGCCGCAGCAACTACCACAACAGCCCTGTGTGTGTTGTGAGAAAGAGATCTCACGTGGACTGCGAGAAAGGCCCGCATAATGCATGCAAATTATAATCATGGACGTAGCGATGCAAATTTGTGGATGCTTGTTCTTTGTTTCATGGCCTCATTTGTGGTGGGCTCAATATTCAGCTTATCCGCTCTCTCTCTCTCTCTGTTGAACACGTTTTGTGTTGGAAGTATTGACAGAATCCTCACACCAGTAGATATCTGAATCATGATGTCCTCCTATGCTATCCCGGTGAGCTCCAAAAACAACACAACAAAAGATCTTTGATTCCGCGACTTGTATTCTGTCTATATATACATTCGATATCAGTGTTCCTTTTGCTCGAAGAGAACCTCTTGTGCAGTCCTTACAGAATACAGAGGAAATGATACATAGGCTTCGAGTTCCCGACTGAGAGAGGGAGAGAGAGAGAGAGAGAGAGAGAGAGAGAGAGAGAGAGAGAGAGAGAGAGAGGTACAATGTTAGGCTCTCCATTGCTAGCTTCCCAGCAACCTTGCGATGGCACCACTGTCTCGTCGCCGCAACCACTCGTTTCGATTAACGATGCCACTAACGCCAAGAAAAAGCGAAGGCCGGTGGGCACTCCAGGTAAACCATCATACCACTCGATCGACATGTTACCGTGTGGTTATTTCTACGGATCGATTGAGGCTATGCCGATGCATAGATCCGGATGCGGAGATCGTATCTCTGTCGCCGAGGGCGTTGCTGGAGTCGGAGCGGTACGTGTGCGCGATCTGCAACCAGGGATTCCAGAGAGACCAGAATTTGCAGATGCACCAGCGACGGCACAAGGTGCCGTGGAAGCTGCTGAAGCGGGAGGCATCGGAGGTGCGGAAGCGGGTGTACGTGTGCCCGGAGCCGACCTGCCTTCACCACGACCCGCGCCATGCCCTCGGCGACCTGGTGGGAATCAAGAAGCATTTCCGGCGCAAGCACAGCAGCCACCGGCAGTGGGTCTGCGACAAATGCTCCAAGGCCTACGCCGTGCAATCCGACTACAAGGCCCACCTCAAGACCTGCGGCACCCGCGGCCACTCCTGCGACTGCGGCCGCGTCTTCTCCAGGTGCGGAGAGACTTAATTCCGCAGTGAATTGGTTCTGGTTCAAGTTCTGTACTCTGCAACTCCATTCGTGGACTCTGTATTTGATTGCCACAGGGTGGAGAGTTTCATCGAGCACCAAGGCACATGCGCCGCCGGCCGAGCTCGAGCGGAGCTCCACATGTCCCAGCCGCCCGCGTGCCTGTCTAGGATGACCTCAAGCCCGAGCCCGTCGAGTGACACCAACTTCAGCCCCATGACGTGGCCCATCCTAATTAGAACGCCGAATCCGACGGCCGCCGTCTTCCTCACCCTGCCGGATCAACCGTCCTCGGCGCAACTCGACAAACATTGCACTCGGAACATCGAGCTCCAGCTCCTACCTCCATCCGGCAACCAGAATCTCGCCCTCTCCTCATCTGCATCGTCTCCTGCAACTGAAGACGCCGAAGTCACCAAATTGCAGCTCTCGATCGGGCCGTCTGCTGACCACGCTCCGGCCGAGGATCAACAATTGGCTGCCACTAGACTCAAAGACGAGACGATGGAGCAGCTAAAGCTCGCCATGGCCGAGAAGGTACTGGCCGACGAGGCGAGGCATCATGCGAGGCAACATCTCGGGTTAGCCCAGCACGAGTTCGAGACCGCTAAACGGATCAGGCAACAGGCACAGCTGGAGCTGAATCGAGCTTACGCCATCAGGGAGCACGCTCTGAAGCAGATCAACTCCACGCTGATTCACATCACTTGCTACGCTTGCAAGCAGCGGTTCCCGGAGAAGCCCGCAATGGCCTCCGAGGAGAACTCTTTCGTCGTGAGCTACATGTCGTCGGCGGTGACCGAGGGCGAAGAGGAGAACGAAGACCACGACCGTCAACGGAAGATCTCAAAATCGTAGCTTTCCAGTATTATTTGGATTCCTGTACTAATTGATGCATGTAAATTACCTTCAATGTTCGGTGTGCATGTCAAGAGCGTCATTGTGAAAGTGCAACGTGCTTCTCTATGTGCAAGTGAGGTTCTTGATTAAGACAATGGTCAATTAATGATAGGCAGGTGTGCTTCCTTGTGTCTTTTTCTGGTCTCCATCTGATATCCAAACCCATCTTCTCCTTGTTTGTCTTGAGCAAATGAAACTTTGGTTTTGGCTGGATGCTTGCAAACTATAGCTCATCGGGATGAACAGTGACAGAGGAGAAGCAAGAACAATCGAAACAGAAGACCGATTGATGACTCAAATCGACTGGCGATAAAAGCTCAGAGCCAATTAGATAATACAAGTTGCAGCAGCAGCGCGCTTTTCGCGCTAGAATACAAAGTGAGAGGGGTGATGATGCGTGGGTTGGTGAGGGGTCAGAGCGTCTAAAGTTGCTATCGTCCTTCCCACCTCGCACTCTTATCACAAGACGAACACGGACATCATTCATGATGGGAGCAGCAAAAATGCCATGGTTTTCAGTGCCATCCTCGTCTCTCTTGTGCGGCGTTACGTGCACAAAAACTCTGAATAAGGAAGCAGAAAGAGAAGTAGCGAGGGAAAGCAGCTCGGGGATGACATTAACGTGTGGAGTGATTGTGGTCATGAAACAAAGAGACAAGCAAAAGCTTACAGCAAGAGGAGGCCCCCTCCTTTTTGTAGCCATTATAAAAAGCATTCATGAAATGCAATATTATAATGGTCCTGTGTAAACATGAATCATCTTATCAGCAAACAATCATATAAAAACGTCGAAGAGGAATCTGCAAACACTCACGGAACTTGCACAAATTACATCAAACCATGATTATACTTTTTCATCTCTCTCTGTCACAGATATTTATCCTCTTCTTTCATCACTTTATTCCTGCAATGCCTCTCTTTATGATGTGCTGAATCAGTCTTTACACCATCTGAACTCTTGATCCGGAAGTAATGACTTCCAAATTGTGCCCATTGAACTCAGAAAGCGAGACTAATCGATTAATGTTCTCCTCATGTTAAAAGGCTGAAAGCTCATTGAGATTGGTTAAGAATAATCTAATTCTTTTCAGCCTGATTAAGGTGGCCTATCAAATCTATTTTCGAGTAGGTAATCAAAATGTAAAACCAAATCTAGGTCTATTCTGCTTGAACCAAATCAGTTGGCATCATCTGTTTGTATTTACTTTTTCTCTTGGGTGACCAGAGCACATCCACAGAATTCTCTCCATGAGACATGCCAAGAGATTCTGAATCAAACACACAGTCCCAGAAAATGAAAGCAAGCAGTTGTACACAAAAAAACAAAGGTTGCAGAAAGAACCTGCAGCAACAGATGCCACACAGAAAACTGAAGCATTTGGATATATAAATAGAGAGTGACACTTATTCAACAAAATAATAAGATAGCACACAGTTGCAACCATGTTTAGATCAGAATTATTGACCATCCCTTGCTTATGGAAAATAAAACCAAACTAAACGAATACAAAATAACATCAAGAGAAAATACAACATCAAGAGAATGAAGATGGTTGCATATTTGGTCGAGGAAGAACAGCATCTCACATCATTGTCCAGACCATCATACAAGCAAGTTCCAAATTGAGAATACTGAACTACTCCTTCCATTTATGTTGTTGACCACCTTATTGCCTATCGATAGAAGATCTAGAAGCACTTTCTGTGCACGATGGAAGGACCGGACTCATCATATTCTGCTTTTGCAATCCACATCTGCAAAGGACAATAATAGTTCATCAACAGGTGATCCCAATGCATGT
The DNA here is from genome assembly GCF_036884655.1 of Musa acuminata AAA Group. Classification (NCBI taxonomy): domain Eukaryota; kingdom Viridiplantae; phylum Streptophyta; class Magnoliopsida; order Zingiberales; family Musaceae; genus Musa; species Musa acuminata. The sequence continues at coordinate 34,271,402 of NC_088336.1, forward strand.
TCAAAGAGACTAAAAAAACATGAAAATGAAACATTAACAGTAGCCAAGATAACAATTAAGAAAACAATTTCTTGTTGCACTACCAGATGATGGTATGTTTAGCCTTCAAAGTATGAGAAAGAATGATGTTATACAGTTTCAAGTAGTGTATACCTGCTGGAAAGTGCTAAGGGATGCCAAGATAGATCCACCAATCCAAACACTGTACTTCCTTTCCGGGGGAGCAACCACCTTAATCTTCATGCTGCTTGGAGCCAGCGCAGTGATCTCTTTGCTCATCCTGTCGGCAATGCCTGTGAACATGGTGGATCCTCCACTCAGGACAATGTTTCCATACAAATCCTTTCTTATGTCCACATCACATTTCATGATGGAGTTGTATGTCGTCTCATGTATGCCTGCAGCTTCCATCCCAATCATGGATGGCTGGAAAAGGACTTCAGGACAACGGAATCTCTCAGCACCAATGGTGATAACCTGCCCATCAGGCAGCTCATAATTTTTCTCCACGGATGAGTTGGTCTTTGCCGTCTCTAACTCCTGCTCATAATCAAGAGCAATGTATGCCAATTTCTCTTTGATGTCGCGAACAATTTCACGCTCAGCAGTGGTAGTGAAGGAGTAACCACGCTCGGTCAAAATCTTCATGAGAGCATCAGTGAGGTCGCGACCAGCAAGGTCTAGACGAAGGATTGCATGTGGGAGCGCATAACCTTCGTAGATAGGGACTGTATGGCTGACACCATCACCGGAGTCGAGCACAATTCCCGTTGTTCGACCGCTAGCATAAAGAGACAGAACAGCCTGGATGGCAACATACATAGCTGGAGCATTGAAGGTCTCAAACATGATCTGGGTCATCTTCTCACGATTGGCCTTGGGGTTAAGAGGCGCCTCGGTAAGAAGAACAGGATGTTCTTCTGGTGCCACACGAAGCTCGTTGTAGAAAGTGTGGTGCCAAATTTTCTCCATGTCATCCCAGTTGCTCACAATACCATGCTCAATGGGATATTTCAGGGTTAAAATACCTCGTTTGGATTGAGCCTCATCTCCGACATATGCATCTTTCTGGCCCATACCAACCATCACACCCGTATGACGAGGTCGACCCACGATGCTTGGAAAGACGGCCCTCGGGGCATCATCTCCGGCAAAACCAGCCTAATGAAGAAGAGAAAGTAGACGAAGGCATTAGCACTAGTTTCGAATTCTATCACAGAACGATGGACCATCTTCATCATGAAAGATGCACGAATAGTAGGAAGCTGAAACATGCTGAAGAGTATTGTCAGGAGAAGTTCTTCAAGTAGTACCTTAACCATTCCAGTTCCATTGTCACACACGAGAGGCTGAATATCTTCACCATCTGCCATCTTTTATATCTGGTAGGAAAGAGGAATGCCACGTTGGGAAGAAGAAGAAGAAGAGCCATTTATCAGACAAAAAAGAATCCATAGATAATTAGATCAGAACACCCAATATAAATTTGAAAGTTATCAAGAAGCTGATTCAACAAGCACTAGTAGCAATTCCGATACCCAATACTACTTGCAGGGAAGCTTAGTTAGCTACGACACAGCATTTCATGGTTAAACCACGACGAAGAACCACATCTGAAGGCATAAATCTACCCAACGTGACAGAACCCCAGTCCCCAATCTGATCTTTAAGAATCATGAAGTGAAGTATTCATTAGGAGTTACAAGTCTCCTTGAACAGGTTATCCCACATACTTTCATGAAGTCCCAACTGCTACTTTTTATCTGGCAAATGGTGGGACTGATTCCTTAAATTGGCATAAGGAGACATGATTTAAAGCAGGTCAAATCATGAAAATTGGTAAAGAGATAAAACACCTACAGCGATCACCAACACATGAATCCAATTTGCATCTACAATTAAATCCAGACAATACAGAGCACAAGTGAATGTTGCGATTGGCAAAGCGACCCATGCCATCATTTCTTCTGCAGAAGAGTGGCAACAGGAAAATGACTAACATAAGAATCCAACAGAAACTACAATTTACTGATACAAAAATGATAAGTGATCCGAAACCAAGAAACAACAAAATTAGGGCTTTCTTCGTTCATGTATTGATCCAAGTGAAATAGATGGGGCATTAAGCAAACATAATAAATGCAGAGTCGAGCTTGCAACCCAGGCTCGAGCATCAATATTTCTTCACACATTGGAATGCGAAGTTTCGGTCAGAAACCAATGACCAAACGGAAAAAGAAAGCGAAACAGAAGACGCAGCAGACGAACAAGAGATGGGAAGTACGGATATGCAGAAATCGAAACGGGTCGGAGACTCAAAAAGTCTTTGATATCTACCACGGAAAGGAAAGGACAGGCAGAACAAAACAACGAGGGAGCGATCTCCGACTTGCTTCTGGGATCTCCCTCTGCTTCTCCCCAACGCCTGAGCTCTTAATCTCGCTTGGTTCAAGGGATGGCGCGAGGTGGGGTGGTGGGAAGCCCTGTTCGCGCGCTGCCAAGATTAGAGCGCAACGCCCGGTTCTTCCGCCCGCCCCGCGACGCGCGTTGCGAACCGGTTCCGAAATCCACGGCTTAGATTCTCAACCGGTCCATGTATTTTAATCACATCCGTACACCTGGATGACAATCTAAGCGAAAAGATTTTTGGAATATATGTTGGACAAAATATGGAGAGATCCCGTAAAATCCAACCCAAGCAATTTAGTTGTCGGCATGCACACATTTTTTTCTTTTTTTTTTGTTTCTATATGATCCATTACGTCAAAAAATGTATCAAATTTTAATCACATTGGTAGTTTACGTCGCATGAGAAGGTGGTAATCATAGTAATTAATGACGTCACCAATGGCAATGTGGAAAAACTTAAACATCGAAAAGTGATTGTAAAGTCTCAGTCCAATTACGTGGAATTGACATTATAAAAAATGTTGAGGTAAAGATAATATTAGGATAGGATCATCGAGTGACATTTTGATGAATATAATTAATCAATTTGATCTTTTCTGATAAATATGTACATATATAGTATCTGAATTATCATAACTATATTAAATAAATTTATATTTTTAATATTAGTTGATGCTATTCAATTTATCTTAATTCATATTGAAGTTTTGCTTATATATATATATATATATATATATATATATATATATATATATATATATATATATAAAAGATTTTTAGCATTTCTATTAACTTGGACATTTAAAATTTTTTAATATGGTACATATTTCTGAATCATTTATATATATTTCAAAATATTTTAAGTTAATTATATGAGTTTACTGATTAATCCACTAAATCACCCAATAACCTAGTGACCCGAAGGTCGGTCGGATAGCCTTGCATTTTGGTTATAACATTGGTAAGATAACTATTGTTTTAAGGCACATTTTGTTATTTTATAGTTTACTCAGATTAATGATTAATATGCATTTTGTCTAATCTAGTCGATAGTGTAAATGTTTAGTTTTACACTTTTGCATTACGACATCATTTAATCAATAATATGGATTTTATTTAATGCACAATCACATAGTTCTAGTTGTTTGAATTAAAATAAAATAAAAGATTTAATGTAATCTTTGTAGTATATGATTAATAAAATTTTGTGCCGAGATTTAGAAAATATACTAAAAATTTCTTGTGTGATGCACTGAAAATAATACAAATGTTAGATATAAGATCAAATAAACGCAAGTTAATGGTACAAGAAATTATCAATCGTTTGGTTTCTTAAGATGAAGAAACAACTTGTGTTTTCAAAGCTCTATCATAACCTAAGAATCTTAGTAAGAAGGTGAGAATTTTGTACATGGAAGAAACAACAAGCAATCAAGCAATCCAGAAAACACATGAAAGAAGACAGTTGAGAGGTAGAGATGAGGACTAGCAATCAAGCTTCAGACGTGAACTCATGGATACGTATGGAAAGCCAATTATGGGTCGGACAACATCCCACGAACACAACAAGCATCCATCAGTTGCAGGTGGTTTGTCCTGGGTGATTCGGGCAGGCGACGCCGCCGCTGCCACCGTTGCTGGGGTCATTCGTGCACGTCGAATGCCCTGATGGCGGCCCGGAGCTCTTCTCGAGGGCCGCCGAAACCTGGACTGTGTCTCCCAGCCACCGTGGTTTTCCCAACGGCCTCGACGAAGACAGAGCGAGAGAACTCAGGATAACTAACGCAACCAGTCCCACCACCTCCAGCATCTTCCCTCCTCCTCGGACGCCGCCCATCTCCTCAGTTTCCTTCTGACGCTTGTCGCCTTTTGCTGTGGTGGTAGAGATCGATGGGTGGATACATAGGATGTTTCTTTCCACTAACTAAGAACTTACCATCGAAGTTTCGTTCGCAGTCGTCTTACTTGGAGTTTGGCACGAGAGGAGAGGGAGAGGGAGAGAGGGAATGTCCTTATTGGTCAAATCAAAGAGGTTTTGACCAAAATGAAACGTATTGACTTGCGTTTCTTAGTAATATTGTGTGCCAAAGGTGCCCATTGGGTAGATGACAATTCTCATTTCAATTACGTAAAAGGACACAATACTCGGTCAAATGATGTAATCAACAGGACAGTATGTTTGATCACAACCATTTCTTTTGTCAGAGATAGAAAAGAAAAAGATGAATGTCTTTTGACGTATTCTTAACTCGAGCAAAAATAAAAACAAAGGGGTTTGTATCTCTTCTCCTTCTCCTGTTCTTACAGAATACTCATTAGATTACATCTAGCAAACACCTGTTTCCAATGGTTATATCAATCTTGATTTGTTGGTTATAGGGAATATGTTAATATTTTGTAGACTTCTAACTCTCATATAATTATATAAAATAAAACTTGAGAAGAGAGAAGACAAAAGAAAGTTATATTTTCCATGTCATCTTGAATTTTCCATATCATCAATTTGAGTTTTTTTCGGATAATTAGATCGCCCAATTTGAGTTATTTCATTTGTTTTCTCTAAATAAAACGTTGCATCAATATCCAATCCGAGGCGGTCTTTTTCTAAGTCAATGGTTACGTCCGATGCAAGGAATGATGGTCTTCACACTCGTACGTCCGTAGTGGCGGGTGAGTAAGCGAAGAGACAAAGTGCATTCCCACCAAATCCCCACTACGAATGTCTTGGTTGACATGTAAACCAGAGAGTCAAGGATGAAGGCTAGACTTGGGAGTCGCCAAGGCCAAGCTTTTTACGAGAGGAGCAGCTCATCCGGTAAGAGAGAGAGAGAGAGAGAGAGACAACTACTGATCCTCCCGCCTCTCCATGCCTGCAAAGCTATGCCAATCCCTGGAGTGGGCTCAAACCGCGGGCGACGAGGTTCCATTCTTGAAGAGCCTCCTCCTGTGTCGTCTTGTTGGTGGAAGTGCTTCCCTGGACTAACGTTGGTGGAAGTGTCCTCCTGAGTCTGCTCGAGAGTGCGAAACTGAGGAAGAAGACGATCCCGCCCTTGTGGCTAACGTTGCTGCACACCAATACTTGCACGTCCTGTATTCTTACTGCTCTCTCTGGATTTCCTACCTTGATTCATCTGATTAATCCTTAATTAATTTCTGCTATTGACCCACCCCACAATTCATCTCATCCAATTTATGTCCAGTATATCTTAGCTTAGAAAGACAATCACGGTCTCCATAGGATCAATCGATGCCTTGGACCCCTTACCTTTACATCGACTGCACTCTGTAGTACTATCGAAGAAAGCACAACAATCATAAATTTATTTATTTCTTAAAGGGCTATTTGCTATGCATCATAAATAATCGATTCAGTAGCGAATCAGTAGTATTCACCATAACAGCAAAATTGAATCTAGAGGCTCCACCAAGTATGCACATTCATGATCATGCATCACAGGGAGATATAGAAATACCATATCTTTAGCATCCATATATAGTGTGGCAACAGCAGATAAAAAGCTAAATTGTTTCAGAACATTGTCAATCGCACACCGGTAATGATCAAACCATCTTAACCAAACAACACCGTCTACATATTACACCAGAAAACTGGTCATTGCAATAACTGCTGAGGACAAATATCAACAGAAAACAAGCACAGCAGAAAGCATCAAGTACTTTTATGTACAATTGTCGATGTTATCTACATGAGTGTCCAACGTTAATTTCTCTTCAACTCGCTCTCAGGGCCCTCTCGATTGTTTGCCGCACCAAGAGCAGCTCTGCTGCAAACTTTCTCTGGCTCATTTTCTTCTGCTTGATTAATGTCAACTTATCATAGACACACCATGGAAAACTCAGGAAATGTGGCCTGTTCAAATTTTCATTGTAGCAGCCCCAGTAATCCGGGTGATAGGTCACATGATACCAAGCTGATGCCTTAGCATATTCTTCGTCTTCGTCGTGGTCATGATCACTGCTTTTCTCATTAAACCATGATCTTGCTTCTTTCCTCAGTGACCTCACTGCTCTTCCAATTGCTTCCCCGTCCTTGTTCTTTGTGAAGGTCTTTGACATTTTCATTATATGGCCACTCAGAATCTCAGCCTCTGTCTTTATGCCATAATGATCCATGAGATTCCCCAGCTTAAAATCATATTCCCCTTTGAAGAAGAAAGCCTCACTTGTGTACTCCTTGAAACCATCAACTTCCATGTCAGGGTCATAAGACCGCAAAGCAACCAGCTTTGTGAAGGCCTTCACATGGCCAAACCCTGGTGTGTGGTCTTTTATTGCTCTGTATAGCTTACCGATGACTCCTTTTGACACATAGGAAACTCTGTCTAGCTTTTCCATGAAGTCAGGGTACTCTTTGACATATAGACGAGGGGGGATCTCAGCAGGAACACCTGTCTTGGGGAAGTCAACAGCAATAGAGAAGAGTTTTGCAAGCTCTATGCACTCCATGCTTTCAGCTTTCTCTCTTGCCCTGTCAGCAAAGACTGTGTGCGCATTTGCAATGATTCCTAAGCTGTCATTTACAATATAATTTGTGAAGTACTCCATTACCTCCTGCATGACATAAACATACTACCCATGTATTAGTAATAGCCAAAGTGGGCTTTTAACTGTTGATTGCATTGATTGAACAATACAATTACAAGTAAACAAGAAAGTCAGATGGTTGATATAGGCACCAACTGGAATCCAGATGCATATATCACATGACTTTATTAAATTCAAGCATAATAATGATAAAGTAACTAACCTGGGAAATAACATGACGTTGAATACAAAACACATGTTGTAAAGAAAAATGACTAGCATATTTAATGAAAAGCTACGAGCAGGATGGCAATGAGTGTCGGGTTACTACCTCAATTGTAACATTGTGATCCAGTGTCTTGGTTGGTGCAGGAGTATATTCCATGGGCAGGACAACACGTTGTGGGATGAGTTCAGGGTCCCAGCTAACAAAATAGATATCTCCATCCAAGTCACTTCCAGAACACTCATTTGGGTGGGGTCTACAAAAATAATCATGTCATTTAGTTTGTGATAGCGAAATAGATATCTTCCAGTATCAAACATCGCATGGGTTAACCAATAGTAGATAGGTCAAAAAGTAAATAGATCAAGACAAAAATGAGCATGAGATTTGAGATCACACTTAGCAAGCTAAATATCTGTAATTTATAAAACATTACATCAGTAGATGTAACAATTGCTGAAGAAAACCAAAAATACATATATGCAGATAATATTCAGTTCATGCGGATTTAGTGTTGGTATTTTGTGTGTATTACATTGTCATAGAAATCAAGATATCCGTCGTACAAAATGAGAAACAAAAACGATTGTTCAGCCAAGCCCAATATAATCTTGGAGATGGCATGACATGTTTATTCCATTCAATAAAAAATCAATCTACTTTGAACTAAGGCAACTTAATAAGTTGTATAATTGCTCTCGATACAGACCATTTCCTAACATTACGACTTCTACAAATAATTTATCTTTCAAGTATCCATTGCATGTCATTTATTGGTGAGAAAAGTTACACGAGTTATCTATCATGACAGTGGACTTCCATAAAGTTGACCTATAACCTAACATATTTGCTAAGTCATTCAAAGAAATTGCAATTCAAATTCCTAAACAGTTGTCCAACAAAAATTTTAAAAAAATGATCAACATTTCCAAAACTTAAGCATAATTGTGTTTTAATGACAATCTCTTATATATTCAAGTTGCATCTACGAGATTCAAAGTTTCCATAATCTGAGGCATCTGATGACCTTCCCTTTTTCTTTGAGAATAACAGCCCTGTCTTACTTAGCTGTCAGTCATGAGGCACCTTATGACTTGAAAAGCTAAAGTTTCATGATAACTCATCGATGCTTTTCATTGAGAGATGTCCACAGTCAACATGATTTCTTTTTCTTAGTAGATGTTGTTTTCAAATAATATTGATCTACAGATCCATTCACCTGTGCCTGACCAATATTTGTAAAGTGATAATCAATTGTCATTCAAAACCTTTAGGTTGAATCACCTCCATGATATTAACACATTAAGATGTCCATAGCTCTGTTACACTAGAGTTAAATTCAAAAGATTCGAAAAAAGGGACTCATAATATGGACCAGTTCACTTTGTAGTAAAATATTTTGTAGACAAAGTCTATGCAGATTCTTTTCAGGAAAGAGATAAGCCTTTTACCATGTGGAGTGTGCATTAAGACAACAATATCCGAAGTACATGCAGATATGGAATGAACACAAAAAGGATGACAAGAAGCTTTCACTTGAACAAGCAACTCAAATTTGACCTATCCAGCAAACTGTAGTGTGTAGAATCACCAAAAGGAAAAGGGTTGGTTTTCAATAACCCGGAAAATTTAATAGCTTGTTTTATACTGAAAACAGCAAGCAAGGGCATACAATCAGGAAAAGAAAACATTTTAAGCATACAGGAGACGCAAAAGAAAGAAAACAGATGAAAGAAAGTATGGTTCCAGGAGGCATCCTTTTCCATGAACGGAAGTCTCAAATCTCCCCTTGAATGTGGACTCCTTAATAAAATACCAATGGCATCAAAGAAAATCCCATGAAGTCTTGACCAGATCTTATTGTCAAATATCTGAATGATTTTACCAGATAGACCTTACTAATGATGTCTATCATTGATTCTCGAAATCATGTCCATAACATTCTTTTTTCACTTGTCATACATATTTCACAGTCTGTTTCTCCTAGTCGCATCTCCTTAAAGGCGATTTATCTTCTTGAGCTGCCTTTCGGAACACATAAGTATAAAATTAACGTCATCAATTGGAAGTTAATCATGCGTCATGCAGAATTCTTATGGCTTTCATTTTTCATTTTTAGTGAAAATGGAGTCAAAACTATGGTAGTCCGAACATTTGTTCTAGCTTTCCTTTTAAACTGTGTGATACGGAGGAGATCCTATGATTTTGTATTTACCATCTGTAACTACATAATAAAAAACGTGGAAGTGGGAAAAGGACCTTGATATGAAGTTGTAAGACCTTTTAAACCCAACATTAGGGATAAGGGAAGGCAATGAGAATACATTGCCTTCCTCGTAATGAGATAGTGACTCAAGATTAGTTTTAGAACTAATATTGTGGTATCATCAAGATGTTGTTGCCTTCTATTAAGTAAACATCAATAAGCAGAAAAGGATGAATCAGCCAATTGACATGCACAAGACTTTATATTGGATATTAAGATTCAGAATAAACTCCAAGTAGGGATTATGAAGATTCAAAACAATCTCAATTTTAAAGTAGGGAATGATAGCCATGCCTCACCTTTTCCCTTTCTGTGGAAAAACAACACAATCAATCATATGGTGCAGGTCAGGAACATCAACAGCTGACAGGATTCGGACATCGCCAGGATGAAGACAGGGATTTTTGGCAACAATAACTTTCCCCTTCAGCACAACAGTACAGTGGTCCAATTCACTTACACCATTCATGAGGAGGCCATTGCCATGGAAAATTGAGCTTCCAAAGCAAGAAACTTGAACAAAGACCTGGCCATATTCCAAACTTCTAGTCTCATCTAAGCATCCCATCATTGCTCTTCCTTTTGGAACAAAAATTCTTGCCTTAGTTCTGAGTTCCAAAAGCCTTGAAGCCCTAAATGTTTGGAGAAGCATTGAAAGGAATGGTTCAGCATCAGGCTTATAGCCACATAACAGCAATTCTCTCAGTACATTGGTTGTTTCCCCTGGGGACATAAGTTGAATTGCTTCCTGTGCCTTTTCGGCATCAGTTAATATTTTGTCCAGGTCATTTACAGCTTCCTCCAGTTTTCTTTCAAAGACATTATCTTTAACTCCCAGTGTTGAAAGAAGAGTAATTAACTGACGGTTAAGGAAACATGGTTGATACTTGCTGTATGCAAGGACATCAAGTTTTGTGTTTGTCGACTCAAACTTCGACATGCTTTCACGCAAAGATAGTTTCTTCGATGATGTTGGATCAACAGCCACAACACCTTTATAGCCGGCATACCTAATTTGGAAGGCTGATGGAACTGAACTTTTCAAGCCACATTTAGTTGCTACTTTCTTAGCAAATTCAGACGATATTTTCCCAATACCGTCAGAGAACACATAACCTGCATGTTCTACATCAGGAATGAAATTGATTTCATTTCTCTCGACAGACAATGTTTCAGTGGAGGAACTAAAAGACTGACCGAGTCTAGCAGCATATTTAGCAACATTTTTAATCTTGCTAAAATCACCCATCCATTCTCTTATATTATCTGCAGTTAGCTTACTATTTGAGGCAAACATCCAAGCAGAATTTTCCCTTAGCTGACTGGATGAGAACGCAAGAAACTCAAATTTTTTATCTGCAACAGTAATACCATTTTTTAATGTTGACAATATTCTCCAATAAAGTGCAGTATGCTTTTCAGCACCAATGGAAGCAGACCGAGATGATATATCAGTTGAATGCATCTTTTCACGGTCCTCATCGACAAAAGAAATTCTCAGAAAATTATCAATTTCTTGACGATATTGGCGCAGAACACGATTGGACACATTTATCTCAGGTCCATAGAAGTACACTTTCGAAGGGGTCACCTGCACCCTGTGAACATATACCAAGCTAGAGTCTGAATCTAGGGAAATACCAGGTGAATTTATATGGCGGTTTGATTTCTTAAATTTTTTGTATTGCTCAAGTAACCATTCAGCAGGAGCGAAACAGGAGTTGTCTAAAACAGACATCATTTCTAAGGCCCTCTCTATATATTCAGTAGGTATAGAAGGACAAGGACAGACCAATGTATAGAATTTTCGATCAAGTGTTGGTCCAATAAGAGTTCCATTCTGAACCATATGATTTATCTTGAAAAGAATCTTATAAGAAACCTGAATCCCTGTGTGGGGTTCAACAATGGGGACTAGATCCAAATTTCTGGAGTAAGAATAGCCTCTCTCCAAATCATAATGACCATCAACTTCTATAAAATGAACAAAGTATTCACGAATGTTTGGAAGACTACATTCGAATGGTAGCTGCAAACACAGTGCACAAGATTGTCCAATGCTACGAGATGAAGTAAAATCTGTCGTTCTGACCCATTGATCATCTGGTAGATCCCTGAAATAATTAAGTCTAGGATCTTCATATAGGGAACCAGTATTACGTGATGGAGTTCCATAAATCTTAGGAGCCGCAACCACCTAAGCCATGTAACCTTATTAGAATTATCCAAATTTTCAAAAACATGAGAAACTAAAAACTTAGAGGAATAATTTCAGAGACAAAAACAGAATGTGTGGAAACAATTCTTCCAAGGAACACTGCCTAGATTAACAACTCATACAAGTGGATGAGTATATTAACAATTATTCTAGCCCATCATTTCGATGACAATGTCGTTGGTCTACAGGAAAAACAATTCAGGATCAATGCCAATAATTTTAACTATTAAGTAAAAACATATTTATCAGGATATAACAAAATCATAAACAACAATAGATCAAATAAAGAACTAAGAGATGCAAATCAAGGATTTACTTCCAAATACTAGTAACCACACTGCTCTATGGTCAAACCAGAATGCATTTGCTGAGACCAAGTGTTCTGGACCAGTTTAAAATATATATCATAAATATTTTAATTTTAATGGTTTTGATTAAAATTGATACTCATGATACAAGAAAAAACAATTTGAGAAACATGCATGCATCATACAAATTATAACCAAAATAAAATAGTATATAATCAGTCAAGTAATATACATGATAAGTCAATAAAATATATAAGAATAGCAGTTTAGATAAAAGATCTAAATGTACTTTATCTGTCGCAAAGGAAAGGGGGTCTAGTAACATGAAGGTCAATGTTGTAATTGCCTCCATTACATTGAAGATACCATTTTTCATGTCATATGATGCTAGTAGCATGACTGGTAGCATCAAAAAAGGAGAGTGCATACACAATGTCCCACAACTCAGTCTTTGGAAAACTGCTAATAAAACATTATGTACTTGTCAGATATTGATAATTATTGAATATTTCAAGAACTTATCAAATTGGTCTTAAGTATCAGTTTTATTTAAACAATTACTGAAAAATCAAAAACTTCCAACATATTAGAGAAGCAGATTTGAATATCGATAGATAGAGGGTTGCTATCTGCATCAATAAACTCTTGGCATCAATTGACAAGCACAAGTATATGTTGCTTCCTTAAGTGTCCACTATCTAGCATAACAGTCATATCTTGAGAAAAACTTATGGTACCTTAGCCCAGTAAAGCCCAAATTCGAACAGAGAGTCTGTTCAACATCAAAGGTTTGTGTAAATGAAACACTTTGCCCCTGTCTGTCCAGTACCAAATGCACAAATTAAAGATATGGTGGTGGCCCTTTCTAATCACCATTAAATTAAAGATATGCTCACAACAATCGACAGAAAGAGAGAATACAATCCTAAGCATGTGCCAAAGACAACACCCATAATCAGTTAATAAGTACAGCATACAGACACAAAAAAGATTCGGTGAAAGCATCTGCAGTACCAATTAATAAGAAAGGAAAAATAAATTAAGAATAGAAAATTGTCTACAGAGGAGCAGACCTGAACCACAAGAAACTGAGAATTCTGAACGGATGAGCGATGTAACCGGATCTCCCATATGCTCTCATAAGCAAGTTCAAGCTTGTATGAATGAATTCCATGGGACAGGAGAAAATAGATTTTCCTCATTTCAAATCCAAAGTTAACTTTGACATCCTCCATGCTCCGAAGAACAGATAATCGTTTTTGTGAAAGTGGACAGCCAAAATGTAATGTTACATTTTCCAAAACAAACAATGGCTTCCTTGGTTTAGGTATGATGTCACGTTCCATATTGCGAACTGTCAAGTAATGACCATCATAAGACAGTTTCCCCTGTTGGATCATGACAAATAAATCTTGGACATCTTCTCTTCTGGGGAACTGGGCAATTGCATATACTGTTGAATTTTTTGAAGGCCTTAACTTAAGTGCAATGACAGATCCCTCACCCGTATACTTCTCCAGGAACACTGTTACCTGTTTTGCAGTAACATATGAAGGAAACCGAGAAATCTGAATAGTCTTACTAGTCATTATTGGAAAAGTGTTTTGATGCAGGACTTCTTATTTTCTTGTTCACTGAAGGGAATAATATTGTACCTACAAAAGGTAAGAGTTGTAAATTTGAATCAATTGATGAACAACAGCATATAATAGTAAGTTAAACATGTGACTGGGCAGTCACAAGTACCCATCAAGTGCAAATATAGTATGCAAAGGATAGCAGCATGAAAGAATGCTGAAACAACTTCAGTAAAGGGCCTATATCAAAAGAGTAATCGTGATATAATGATATAAGATCTCTAAGTAGACTAGCAACACAGAAAGATAAACAATAGCAGGAAAAAGTAAATAAAATTTTTAACTACTTCAATATGGTAAAAGTTAGAGCGTCTATTAGATTTATCCTTCTTCAAAGCAATTTTCCATGTTAATATGGTTTGGTGACAGATCACTAAGATCAAAAGATTAACATCAAGGCTAAAAGCAGAGAATTGTGACTGGGGTCAACTGACTGTGAACCCTCCAACGTTGACTCCCAGGGTACAGCAGACAGAGAATTACACTAAAAAAGAGCACCTATAATGTCTTGAACACAATTATCGATGCAACGGGGATCAACCATTTATAGTTCTCTAGACTTCAAGTGCGGTGCAAATCAACAGAAATAATAAGTTTATCTCTGGGAAAGAAAATTTTTAAATGTTGAGTGTTGGAAAACAAATTTACCAACGTAGATGGCATTAAAAGAATGTCAAGAGTCAGCCAGACGATTATTGCTTACATGCATGGCGACTTATAATTGATGAATCGTTCATAGCTTAAGTAACCTTAGAACATAGTTCTCTGTGACAACATAAGATCACAAAAAAGAATGTGCCGAACGCTTAAGTTTCTATTCCCTGGTTTCCATCACATTATATGAAAAGGCAATTTTTAGACTCAGATAGGGTAAACCTTGTAATACGATATACCAAAAGAACAGGATTATGACGAGTTGTTTGAGAAAAAGATATACTGTTGTACTCACCCAAAAAATCGTGGGAAAAGATAAACTGCAAAGCTTGTTATCAACACCCTTCGATATACATTCTCGAAAGAAAGCAAGCACATCGTATACTTTAGAGACTAAATCATTCACAAGAAGAGGCATAATCACCATCAAGAAATGAACAAGGAGCAAGAGAACCAAAACCAAGCCACTTTAATTGCAGAACGAACTGAATCAAGGCATCATCCCATCGAGACAACAGGATCAGGTACAAGAGAGATGCTTAGCTATCTATGTAAAAGAAGAAAGCAGATCACAGTTATAACATTTCAGCATCTCGAACAACCTACGGAGAAATTACCATGACAACCAGCAGACGGAGCTCCTCGAATCGATCAGAACAACAGAAAAGGTCCGATATTCAACGGGAAGGCCTTGATCGAAGACCTTCCTCACCTCTAAGCAAATCCCCAGAAAGCAGGCGAAGAGGTTCATCGACAAAAGGAAAGGGGAGGGTTTTTAAAGAGAACTCCGTCACTGCCAACGAGTGAAGCGAACAGCAGAACTGACAAGTGGGCCCACAGCGCATCCAATCGACCGCCGGCGTCAACAAGTCAATTGCGTCGCTTCGTGTGGTGAGAAACATTAAACAGTATTCTCTTGCGTGCTTTTTCTTAGCATTGTCACCATATAAAAGAAGAAATATTCTATAAGAAGATATATACGATCTCGATTATGATAAGTTATCGAAGAATTACTTACATATATTGTGCTGACTTAGCTCTGACTAATTCTATTGCTATAATAATATATTGGTAGCTTAATATATTCATGTAATATCCCATTAGTCTCACATCAAAAGTGAACAAGACTAAGATCGACTTATAAGGGTCTGAGTATGCTACTATCAAATTCAGCTTAAGCATTTTGATCAGTGATTTAGATCAAATGAAGTTGATAGGTTAGTTAGTCCATCAAACCCGAATCATTATAATATATATATATATATAAGGTAAAAAAAAAAAAGAAGGAAAAAGAAGCACATCGGCCATCGACGTTTCGTCGAATGGTTGATCGGCACAACGATCATGGCGTACTGGTACGAGTCAACAACGAGTCTGTGTGCTTTGTCGTCTCTCCCATCACTCTACGAACCCTCGTCCTTGGTCTTGCTGGGTTGTTTCTTCGCTGCTAAGTTTTCTCCTGCTTTGTGCAATTATTGGCACAACGGCTCAGCCCTTTGCGCTTTGTTCCTTCCATTGATATTGACGCGGTGCTTTGCTTTAGTCGAGCAGTATCGGTGAAGTGTATGTACCCTGCTTTATTCTTTGTTTCCTGGGTAATGCTGTGTGTGATGGCAGCTTCCCTATCTCTAACCGATAGAAAGTAGGGGGCGACTGCATATTTTGGAGCAAAACACTTTATTATGGATGGAATCACGTCAACTTTTATTTGTCGAGGGAACCAAATGTATGGGTAATTTATTAAAGTAATAATAATAATAAGATTTTACAAGATGATTGATATCATCATATTTGATTTTTATCATGATATCCCTTTTACCAAGATACCCTCTATAAATCAAATAATGACTGCCAATATTCGTTGACCGTATTTGACTCTGGATTTTTTTTTGGGTTAAATCGGTTTGTTTGATATTAATTGAACTAAACTGGTTCAAAAAAAAATCTAATTATTTGATTAGATCCGATTTAGACTTAGATTTATCTTTTTTTTTCTTTAAATTATCTCGTAATATCTTATTTAACAAATACTATAGAATAAGGTTGTGAGTGTCAATCTTTTTGTCACTAGTTGTAATCATCACCGTCGTCGTCAATTGAAACTCCATTAATATTTGTTGGCTTAACCTAGTGATGGAACGAGCTGTAGCCGTCAATTTTCTATTGGGCCTCGATGGTTGTGATGGTCGTTGTCGATGGGTAAGAGGTCAACATTGCCTTCCCGTTGAGCTTTAGTGGTCGCAATTGTCATCACCTTCTCGGTAAGTGTCAGTGGTCATAGTCATTATTACGAGGATAGGATGTCATTTTCACCTTTCCACTAAGCTTCGAGGGTCATCGTCGTCGTCAAAGAAAGATGTTATCCTTATCAACAAAGCACAATGTAGTCATCGCCTTCCTTCCAACAAAATGTTGAATCTCAGATTTTGATGATGAAGTCAATTGTCATTTGTTGTCTAATCTATATGTTGAGATAAATGTGCAGGATTATCTACGATGAAAGTTAGACAAGCAGCAGGAGTTACGCCGGAGTCAAGTTCATGATCACATTGGAAGTTCGAGAGTTCGACGGAAGTTTGGACGGTCGTCGGAGGTTCTGCGAGAACAGATCCGAGAAGTCCAGAAGCTTGCCAAGCGAAGCTCGTCAGAACTTGCCAAGTGGATCGTCGCAAAGTCCAGGAGTTTGCCGGAAGTCCGTAGGAGCATCACCGAGGGTTCATCGGATGATCGACGGAAGTTCGCCGGAAACTCGCCGGAAGAAGCGATTGACGCACCGAAGCAAAGCTGCAGAAATTGTCTTAGATTTAAACGTAGTTAGCACGTTGATTAAGTTGGAAAATGGGAGGTGATCCCATTGGCTTAATCTTGGGGCAATTGGGCCCTTGAAAGACTGAAATTGGGCCGAATGGAACTAACCATTCGGACCCTGATTGCACCAGGAGGTGCAACCGCTTAGGCCAGGAGGTGGCACCGCCTGGGCTAAGCCTCCCAGCGAGACTGGGCGGTGCAACCTCCCCAGCCGGGAGGTGGCACCGCCTGAGCTCAGTCTTCGAGCTAGACTGGGCGGTGCAACCTCCTTGACAGAGAGGTGGCACCGCCTGAGCTCAGTCTTCGAGCAAGACTGGGCGGTGCAACCTCCCTGACAGAGAGGTGGCACCGCCTGAGCTCAGTCTTCAAGCAAGACTGGGCGGTGCAACCTCCCTGACAGAGAGGTGGCACCGCCTGAGCTCGGTCTTCGAGCTCTGCCAGGCGGTGCAACCTCTCCAGTCAAGAGGTGCAACCGCCTGATCCCGGAATTCCGGGATTTGATCGTTTTTGGGGCCTATAAATACCCCACCCATTCAGCACTGAAAAGATACAGACCTACACCGAAATCTTGATCTTTTCTGTGATTCTAAGAGCTCAAAAGTGTTGTAAAGCCTTTAAGTCTCCTCCTTCTGTTCTTCAAGTTTTTGAGTTGTAAAGTGAGGAGAGAAAGGTCTGTAAAGGTTGTCTCCTGAGCCTGTCAAAAGGAGAGAAACTGTAAAAGGGCAGTTGGCCTTCGCCTATTGAAGGAAGGCCTCTAGTTGACGTCGGTAACCTCATCAGTGGAGGAAGCCAAAAGTGGAGTAGGTCAAGACTGACCGAACCACTCTAAATCTCTGGTTTGCGTTTATTTTGAGCACTTTATCATTACTGCAAACCTCCTACATAACTACTGCTCTCTGCGCTTTTACGAACGAGTTCTGTGCAGTTTACGTTCACGTCTTAATTCCATTTACAAACTGCAAACTGCTCTCTGCGCTTTTACGAACGAATTCTGTGCAGTTTACGTTTACGTCTTGATTTCACTTACAACTGCAAACTGTCTTCTGCGCTTTTTTTTACGAACAAGGTTCTGTGCAGTTTACGTTTACGTCTTTTGATTTCATTTACAACTACAAACTGTCTTCTGCGCTTTTACGAACAAGGTTCTGTGCATTTTACGTTTACGTCTTGATTTCATTTAGAACTGCAAACTGTCATCTGCGTTTAGACGCAAACTGCGTTTAGACGCAAACTGCGCTTAGACGTAAACTGCGCTTAGACGCAAACTGCGTTTAGACGCAAACTGCGTTTAGACGTAAACTGTGTTTAGACGTAAACTGCGCTTAGACGCAAATTGTGTTTAGACGCAAACTGCGCTTAGACGCAAACTGTGTTTAGACGCAAACTGCGCTTAGACGCAATCTGCGCTTAGACGCAAACTGCACTTAGATACAAACTGTGAATCAGCTTTTGCATCATAATAGTTTCTATCGAACGAACGCAGCTTTCGGTTTTAATCGCTGTAAAAGATTTCCGCTGCACTAATTCACCCCCCCCCCCCCCTCTTAGTGCTCTCGATCCTAACAATTGGTATCAGAGCAAGGTTAACTCTCTAACGGATTAAAACCCAAAGAGAAATGGCATATGCCGGAAACCAAGAGGGGCATTCTATTACTCGTCCACCCATGTTCAGTGGGACGGACTACACCTACTGGAAGACCCGAATGAGGATCTTTCTTATTTCTATGGATTTTGAACTATGGAATCTTGTCGAAAACGGATTTTCGAAGTCTTCTCTTCCAATGATCGATTGGAATGATTTGGAGAAGAAGGCTTTCGCTCTTAATGCAAAGGCTATGAATGCCTTATTTTGTGCACTTGACAAAAACGAGTTCAACCGTGTTTCAACTTGTGAAACTGCATTTGATATTTGGCACACACTCGAAGTGACCCATGAGGGCACAAGTAGAGTAAAAGAGTCAAAAATCAATTTGCTGTTACATTCTTTCGAACTTTTTCGGATGAAACCGAGTGAAACCATTGGCGACATGTTTACCCGTTTCACGGATGTCGTTAACGGTCTAAAAGGACTCGGAAAGAGCTTTTCGGATTTTGAGCTTGTTAATAAGATACTAAGATCCCTTCCTAAGAGTTGGGATCCTAAAGTCACGGCTATTCAAGAGGCAAAAGATCTACGAAATTTCCCTCTTGAAGAATTAATCGGGTCATTAATGACCTACGAAATGACTTGTAAAGCTCATGAAGAGCAAGAAGACATCCTTCCAAAGAACAGGAAGGATATGGCACTCAAAACTTCTGAAGATCACTTGAGAGAAAACTCAAGTGATGAGGACTGTGACGATGACTTGGCACTTCTAACTAGAAACTTTAAAAAATTCATTAAAAGAAACAAGTTTAAGAATGATACTAAAAATAAACTTGAACCCAAGAAGGATCAAGTTATTTGCTATGAGTGCAAAAAGCCGGGACACTACAAGAGTGATTGTCCCCAAGCCAAAAAGAGAACAACAAAGAAGAAGGCACTCAAAGCAACATGGGATGATTCGAGCGCATCTGAGGAAGAGGAGTCCAACACCGAGCAAGTTGCTCATTACGCCTTAATGGCTATCGGAGAGGAGGTAACGAATTCATTAAATGCTGATTTATCTTTTGATGAATTATTAAATGCTTTCAATGACTTATTTGACGAATGCAAGAGTATCAGTAGAAAATATAAATTGCTGAAAAAGATGCATGATAGTCTTACTTGTGAATTTGACAAGTTAAAAGCTGAAAGTCATGATAGTTTAAATTCATGTACCAAATGTCATGATTTAGAAACTTTCCAAAAAGAAAACCTGCTACTCAAGGATACCTTGAAGAAATTCGAGGTTGGTAGCAAGTCATTGAACATGATCCTTACAAACAAGGGTCACGTTCCCAAAAGAAGTGGAATTGGATTCGTGAGAAGTCCTCACCAAAATCCAACCACCTTCATAAAAGGCTCCATCTTACATATTCGACATCAAAACAAATGTAACTTCTGTTGTAAATTTGGACACAAGACACATTGTTGTCCATTCAAGAAAATAAGTCCAAACAAATTGATTTGGGTTCCTAAAGGAACCATGATAAACTCTATGCAACATGATAAACAATGCAGATCTATTTGTGAGGCACCCAAAAGCAAATGGGTTCCTAAAAATCATCCCTTCCTATAAAAACATTAAAATTTTAGGCCGGAGCAAGAAATAATATTCTGCTCCTTGACTCTTGACAATCATAAACCAAGAGTCAAAAAGGAACTCGCAACGCTTAAGTAACAAGTGGAAGTTATGAAATCACAAATACGATTTGGATACAACCTTATGATATCCAAATTCACATATCCCCTTTATCTTCGAACCCGTCAACACTATCATCTACGAATTAATTCTTGTATCATGAAGAAACTAAATATGTCATGATCTTAAAAGGGATACCAAACAAACTATCAACATACGTATGACATATGCACGGCAAAGGCTCCCTGATCAAATCACATTAGGTGCTCACTGGCTGCAGGCGGTGGCACCTCTCCAGTTGGCGGTGGCACCACCAGCTACCACGGGTTGCCAGAGGTGCAACCGCCCGCAACTCTGCCTTTTTAAACCCACGCTAGGGCCGGCGGTGGAACCGACCCCAACTCACTCCCATTTCCTCCTCTACTCTTCCAAGTCTCCTCCATTCTCATTTCACTCCTCTAAGCCTTCCAAATACCTTCTATTTCGGAGCAAAACATCAAGAATCCTTCCTTCTCTTGAAGATTTCACAAAGGTACTCTCTAAGAAGCCCTTAAATTCTGTTTTGTTCTTCATTTACTCTTGCTCATCATCATCCCTTTAAACAGCAGTAGTTATGGGATCTAGAAGATCCTCAAGGGGCAAGGGAAAGAGGAGATTAGTAGAAGAGTTTGATTTCATTCTTTTCGATTCAAAATACCATGCTGAAAAATTTCCCTCTTTCGAACTTAGATGTATCAATAAGGGAAAATACGTAGATCTAAATGAACTAAGAGACTTAGAGACTATCCAATGGTTTGCAAACCTAGATCTACTTCCAATCTTGCAGATTAACGAACCCATCTATCCTAGGCTAGTTAGATTATTTTATAATAACATACAAATAGATGATGAAGAAAGGATGTCCACCTATCTTTTAGGACAACACATCTCAATCACTGATAGGTTCATTTGTGATATGATAGGCATTCCCATAAAAAGCATAGGACTTTACTTTAGAGGATCATGGGATGATGAAAGTATTGGAACATCCTATGTTGAAGCCTTAGGAACAATCTTTGCCAATCCTAACATAGCATTAGTTCCTAAAAGTTGTGAACATCTATTGCCTTTGAACACTAAGATACTTCATCATATCATGACTAGTATAATTCTTCCTAAACAATACCATCATGATGAAATAAGTCAATTAGAATTAGGAACTATGTACTTAATCATGAAGGGACATGACATCTGTCTTGGTTATCTTATTCAACAAAACATGTTAGAATTATCTAAGAAAGATATGATGCTCCCATATGGTGGTATAATCACTAGAATAATGAAAGCTTACGACATTCTAATACCACCAGAAGAAGAAGTAATGAAAGTAGATCGATTCAGCATAATAAACAAAAATCTACTTCACCGACTAAGATGTTACTATAGAAACGGTAACTGGGTTAGAATCCCTAGAAGGACTGATCACCCTCAACCTGAACCAGAACCGGAAACACCAGTATTTAGGGGTACCCAATCTCCTCCGACCCTTCCCTTTGAGGAAACACATCCAGTTGAGCAAACTCATACATCCATCGAAGAAATTGGGATTCGAATGGATCGATTCGAACAGAGACAAGAACGGATTGAACAACGACAAGATCAAATCCTATCTGAGCTGCAGCAAATTCATAGTCAATTTGACTCCTTGTTTAGGCACTTTAATTTTCCACCTCATCAATGAACTTGTTGAACACCTGTTGTTGTTGTAAACTTCTTATGTTACTTCGGATGTAAACATCTATCGTGGTAAACATATATCTTGCGCCTTGTGGTAAAAGTTATCTCAGATTTTTATGGTATCATTACTGTTTGGTATGTGATGTGTCCAAATTAAGAATGTTGTGCTTTGAAACTAAAAAGTTTTGAAAACCTTGTGCTTTGATTTCATAAGAAGAGAATTAGGAATGTTGATATGTCCGAATAGATAAACTTGCTAAAATTATTTTTCGGACTATATTGAATTATCAAATCACTTGATTGCCATGTTTCTATGTGAAAATCTGCAACAAAATCTTGTCCGAATGCATCTTATTTATTCGAATGCTATAAAACAGATTTTCTCGTACACTTTCATGAATAAATTTGATGAAGTGATGTGTATGTACTCCATCCTGCAAAATCTCTATAAAGGGGGAAGAAGTATTTAAAGCAATCTACGTAAAATTCCTCTATAAGCTTGCTAATATTATTTTCCTGGTATCATACTTAATATGCTTTTTGTTGATGACAAAGGGGGAGAAATATATGAATTGATAAACACTGCTATGATTATGCCATCCTTGCATCACCAAGAAATATATGAACATATGAACATGTGCTAAAGTTTGCATTATGCCCTAAATTGATATCTTATCATGTGAAGAAAATGCAAAACTTGCTAGAATATTTCAAATGTGTGCATCATGTAATAGTGTTTCACAGCTTTATATGATTATGTTTAAACTACATGATGAATAGTTACAAACACAATCATACAAACTTGTTGATGTATGTCAAGCCTTGACATCATCTTTGAAGAGATACATTATGATGAGTATCATGATGGAAGTATTGATAAGTTTAACTGATCTAACTTATCAATACGTCACTTGAATTCTTAGGTCTTGAATTCAAGATTGACTTATCTCAACTATGGCATATAGACAGGGGGAGTTAAGGATAACTCAATTATCAATTGATTGTCATCATCAAAAAGGGGGAGATTGTTGAATCTCGGATTTTGATGATGAAGTCAATTGTCATTTGTTGTCTAATCTATGTGTTGAGATAAGTGTGCAGGATTATCTACGATGAAAGTTAGACAAGTAGCAGGAGTTGCGCCGGAGTCAAGTTCATGATCACATTGGAAGTTCGAGAGTTCGACGGAAGTTCGGACGGTCGTCGGAGGTTCTGCGAGAACAGATCCGAGAAGTCTAGAAGCTTGCCAAGCGAAGCTCGTCGGAACTTGCCAAGTGGATCGTCGCAAAGTCCAGGAGTTTGCCGGAAGTCCGCAGGAGCATCACCGAGGGTTCATCGGATGATCGACGGAAGTTCGCCGGAAACTCGCCGGAAGAAGCGATTGACGCACCGAAGCAAAGCTGCAGAAATTGTCTTAGATTTAATCATAGTTAGCACGTTGATTAAGTTGGAAAATGGGAGGTGATCCCATTGGCTTAATCTTGGGGCAATTGGGCCCCTGAAAGACTGAAATTGGGCCGAATGGAACTAACCATTCGGACCCTGATTGCACCAGGAGGTGCAACCGCTTAGGCCAGGAGGTGGCACCGCCTGGGCTAAGCCTCCCAGCGAGACTGGGCGGTGCAACCTCCCCAGCCGGGAGGTGGCACCGCTTGAGCTCAGTCTTCGAGCTAGACTGGGCGGTGCAACCTCCCTGACAGAGAGGTGGCACCGCCTGAGCTCAGTCTTCGAGCAAGACTGGGCGGTGCAACCTCCCTGACAGAGAGGTGGCACCGCCTGAGCTCGGTCTTCGAGCTCTGCCAGGCGGTGCAACCTCTCCAGTCAAGAGGTGCAACCGCCTGATCCCGGAATTCCGGGATTTGATCGTTTTGAGCTCCAAATTTGAATTGGGTTGGGGCCTATAAATACCCCACCCATTCAGCACTGAAAAGATACAGACCTACACCGAAATCTTTGCTAGTCATAGGTGCCTAGCAAGCCAATCACGTGAGTGATGGCACGTGTGACTTGATACATAATATTTTTGCTTATTATATTTTGGCGTATATCACTTTATAACTATGGCATAAATGCATATATATATTGTGATGTCCTTGGATTTGTGCAATGGGAATCGGATCGTGATGAGATCACCATAATGAGATCGATTCACCTTTAAACACATATCCTAAATAATCCCGGTCATAGGTTACTCAAGAGAGACATCGTGATAACCGGATAGACTGGTGTGCTATATACTCGTCCATATGATGGATGCAGCTGGTCTCATAGCTGCTCGTGTAGGGACACTAGGGATACAGTACAGGTGCTCATTGGAGAATGAGTTCACTGATTGATCCGCTTACGAAATGCTGGATGGTTGATGATGCCTTATTGTCAGACAGCGATTCCGTAGTCCTAGTGGTGTATCTGGTCCTTAGACTTGAGACACCAAGGATGTCCTGTATGAGTGCTCCACTCTTTGATACCAGACTTATAGGTTTGGCTGTCCCCAGATCTAGTACAGCTGGTCATTGGGAGTGGTAGTCGACCTTACGAGGGCTATTGAGTGTCAATAGAGGATCATCCACTCTCGGCGTCATGAGAGGAATATCCTATGTGTTCTTGCTCAGACAAATCCCTGGCCAGGGTCATTCGGGTTGAGAGAGAAAGAGTTCTCCGGGAGAATCCGATTAGAGCGAGACTCGAGTAGAAATCGTATGGGTCTGACAACACCATGCTCGATATACGGTCTCTAGGATATTAGATGGATGAGGGACTATAGGTACATGGTAACTGAGGACAGACAGGTCCAATGGATTGGATTCCCCTGTATCGTCTGGGGACTACGGCGTAGTGGCCTAGTACGTCCGTAGTCGATGAGTCAAGTGAATTATTACAGAGATAATAATTCACTCAGTCAGAAGGAGTTCTAACGGGTATGACTCACGGCCAGCTCGATATTGGGCCTAGAGGGTAACACACATATGGTAGGCATTGCGATGAGTAGAGGTTCGGATATGAGATATCCGACGGAGCCCTTGTCTTATTGGATGCAGATCCAATACCCACTAGGGAAGGACCCATTATGGTTTGACACGGGATCTCTATAAATAGGAGGGATTCACAACCTATCTGGAGTTTTGAGGAGCGTCGTCGCAACCCTGTTGTGTGGATCACCGCTAGAGAGGAGGACGCTTGACCTCCTTCACCCTCTCATAAGGATCTGCAAGGAAACAGGGATATACGATCTCCCTAGGTAACACAATCTCTATACGCAGTTTTGTGTTTTGCGGATTTTTCGCACCAATTTTCGCACGACGAACATCTTTTTGGGAATCGGGGATTTTTGTTTTCTTGTTCTTCCGCTGCGCATATGATGTCGCCCCCAATGATTACCCAACAGTGGTATCAGAGCCAGGTTGTTCGTGCGAATGATTGGTTTTGAACTGCGTGTATTGTGTTTAGGAAGAATTTTGACGTCAAAATCGTTGACGCAAAAGCGAGGAAGGTCAGCAACAGTTGCTGCCCTCGATCTGCATGCCTGCAGCCACTTGCAGCGGCAGCCGCAGCCGAAGCCTGGCAGCACAGCGCCGGCGCATGCGCAAGCGCTGTGCCTCCAGCAGCCGGCCGGCGGTCTGCTTGCAGCAGGCTTGCTGCCGGCGGGGCTGGCAGCCCACGGGCAGAGCAGGGCAGCGACGCAAGGAAGCGGCGCCTGCCGCCGCTGCTCCCGCGGGCGAAACCCCCCCCCACAGGGGCGGCCGCCCGGCGGGACAGCACCGCCTGCGCAGGCAGCGGCGCCCGAAGGGGGCGCCCACCGGCAGCGGCATCGCCGCCAGCGGGCGTGCCGCCTGCAGGCGAGGGCAGTGCCCTCGCCCCGCCGCACAGGCCGCCGCCGGCAGAGTGGCGGCGGCGGCAGCAGCGAAAAGGGGAAAGGGTATTAGGGTTTTCTGGAAAAAGACAGTTTTGCCCCTCTGAATTTGAGAAATTCCAGTTTCTCTTTTTTTTGTCCAAATTACGAAAATACCCTTAGGAATTGAGAAATTCTACATGTCCCTGATTTCAGAAAAATATTAATTAATTAAAAGGTTTAGTTGATTATTATTTTTATTATTATCTAGTAGTCCTACATGATGATGATTATTTATACATGTGATGTATGATGTGTGGACGGATGATCATGGACCGTGTGATGTGTGTACTTGTGATTATTATTATTGAGGTCTGCGAACCTCCATTATATTTCTCGTTTATTGTCGGGCCTGCGTGCCTATGATTAAGTTGTAATCATATGAGGAGGTGCAGCGGGAGCGTGAATGCGATAGCGGGACCCACAAGACGGACGATCGTGATGCATGGAGATGCATCAAGATGTCGACGAAACCGACGAGGACGAGATGGACGATCACAGGGCATGGAGATGCACCGTTGCACACATAGATCTTGATGTGAGTGATTAGGCCTACTGGCTCGGGCCTAATCATATTAGGTTGTGGTCCATGATCATCTGGTGTGATTGCTTATACACATACTAGATATGTATATATATTTGCATGCGATGTAGATATATATTAAATATGTATATGTGTGACATGTCATATTAGGAGACCAAATTATAGAAACATCTCTCGATAATATTAAGTCGGTAAACGTGAGGCAATTAGATTGACCCACGTGGCCTTCCATCGTTATGAGTAGGAACCGAATCCCGGTGTAGGTTGAGTTGGTCGAGTCCCTCGAGACTCACCTATATCGCGATTCGCTATCTTGCTTACGACATAGAGATGTCACCGGTGACCTGAGGACATGGTATGCTTGGTCGAGTCCCTCGAGGGTATATCATCAAATCAGACTCATCTTGTAATGAAGGTGTTGACTTAACCGAGCATCATGGTTGGTCGAGTCCCTCGAGGCCATGGTGATTCGGAGGCCGAACAGGACGGGAATCACAAGGAGTTGTGATCGGCAAGAGTTGCCTACCTTTTAGGCTTAGTGTGATTGGTCGAGTCCCTCGAGGTTACACTAAGACGCTGATTGGATCCTGATCCCCACTAGAAGTCTGTCGGAGACTTCCGTTTCACGTGTTGAGGGTGTCGCGTGACTCGTTAGTAAAATAGTGGGAGCATATTAAGATAGAAGTCCATATCTTGATAGTTTATTTCTTGCAAAATCTGCATGTTATTCATTTCTGCTACATCTTTATTTTCAGAAAATATCGTTTTCAAATCCCTTACGTGGCATACTTGATGTCAACCGCTTCGCTGGTCCAAATTATACGGATTGGCTCCGTAACTTGAGAATTGTTCTCACAACGGAGAAAATCGTGTACGTCCTTGATACAGTGATGCCTACGCCCGAAGAAGGCGTACATTGATGACTCCACTCTTGCTCAGTGCTATATGTTGGGCTCTATGACTCCAGAGTTACAGAGACAACATGAAAAGATGGATGCCAGATCCATTCTCCTACATGTCCGCAAATTGTTTGAGGAACAGGGAATGACTCAACGATATGAGATATCCAAGAGCCTTTTTCGCGCAAGGATGACTGAGGGGACACCGGTTCAGAACCATGTCCTAAAGATGATTGAGTGGATAGAGAAACTCACAGGTCTAGGAATGGTCCTAGAGGATAACTTGTGTGTGGACATTGTGCTTCAGTCCCTACCAGATTCCTTTTCATAGTTCATAATGAATTTTAATATGAACAAGCTTGAGGTGACTCTCCCAGAGCTCCTCAATATGTTGAGGGAGGCAGAGAGTACTATTAAGAAAGAGAAGCCAGTTCTCTACACTGGTGAGACCAGAAAGAAAAGGAAAGCAGAAAGGTCCCTTAAGAAGGGAAAGGGCAAGGGCAAACAAGGTAAAGCAAATGTTGCTAAAAAGACCCAGCAAAGGACAAAGGCCAGTGCTTCCACTATGGTAAAGATGGGCATTGGAAGAGAAACTGCAAAAAGTACCTTGCAGAAAGGGCGAAACAAAAGCTTGATGAAGCTTCAGGTACATTCATGATCAGTCTCTATTTGTCAGAATCTTATGATAACACATGGGTATTGGATACCGGTAGTGCTTATCATATATGCAATTCGTTGTAGGTTCTGGCAAGGCATAGGAGACTTGAGAGAGGCGAGATGGACCTCAAGATGGGTAATGGAGCAAAAGTTGCTGTAGTAGCTATTGGTGAGGTCGCCTTACATCTGCCTAGTGGAGCTTTTAATGCATTAGATGCATGTTATTTTGTTCCTTCTATTATCAAAAACATTATCTCCATTTCATGTTTAACAATTAGTGGATATAAATTTGTTTTTGAGAATAATGGTTGTTCAATATTATTAGATGATAAGATCATCACGAAAGGAATATTGCATAATGGTTTATTTATGTTAGACACCACTCCACATATCATGAATGTAAATGTGTCTAAGAGGAAACGAGATGAGGTGAACAGTGCATACCTGTGGCATTGTAGACTAGGTCACATCCATGAAAGAAGGATTCAAAAGTTGCTAAATAATGGATATCTAGATCCATTCGACTATGTGTCTTATGCAACTTGTGAGCCTTGCATTCGTGGAAAATTGACCAACTCTCCATTTAGTGGAACTGGAGAGAGAGCCACTGAGTTGTTGGAACTCATACATAGTGATGTATGTGGATCCATGTCAACTCATGCCATTGGAGGTTACTCCTACTTCATTACATTTACTGATGATTTCTCAAGGTATGGATATGTGTACTTAATGAAGTACAAGTCCGAGGCCTTTGAAAAATTCAGAGAGTATAAGAATGAGGTGGAGAACCAGACTGGAAAGAGTATCAAAACTCTTCGATCAGATCGAGGAGGTGAGTACTTAAGTACAGAGTTTACTCAGTTCCTCAAGGACCATGGGATATTATCCCAATGGACACCTCCTTACACACCTCAGCTCAATGGTGTCTCTGAAAGGAGAAATCGTACTTTATTAGATATGGTACGGTCCATGATGAGTTTCGCTGACCTACCCATCTTATTCTAGGGATATGCCCTAGAAACCGCAGCTTACCTTCTGAACAGAGTTCCAACTAAGTCGGTAGTGTCTACACCATATGAGATATGGAAAGGGAAGAAGCCTGATCTTAAGGTTGTTAAGATTTGGGGCTGCCCAGCCCACGTTAAAAGACACAACCCCGATAAGTTAGAATCAAGGACAGAGCGATGCATATTTGTGGGATACCCCAAGGAAATTTGTGGGTATTACTTCTATCATCTCGAGGACCAAAAGGTCTTTGTAGCTAAGAGAGCAGTGTTCCTTGAGAAGGAACACATTCTTGGCGCAGATAGTGGGAGAATGATAGAGTTGAGCGAAGTTAGAGAACCAAGCTCAAGCACCACTCTACAGCCCAAGTCTGTTCAGGTACCTAATACACAATTTTCAACTTTACGCAGGTGTGATAGAGTATCTCATCCTCCTGAGAGATATGTGGGACATATTAGAGGAGAGGATGTTGAGGATATTGATCCTCAGACCTACAAGGAGACTATTATGAGTATAGACTCCGGGAAGTGACAAGAAGCCATGAATTCTGAGATGGATTCTATGTACTCCAATAAGGTTTGGAACCTAGTTAATGCGCCCGAAGGTATTGTACCCATCGGTTGCAAGTGGATCTTTAAGAAAAAGATCGGAGTAGATGGAAAGGTAGAGACCTATAAAGCAAGGCTAGTGGCTAAGGGGTATCGTCAAAGGCAAGGTGTTGACTACGACGAAACCTTCTCACCCGTAGCAATGCTAAAATCCATCATAATTCTATTGGCTATTGCAGCACACTATGATTATGAGATCTGGCAGATGGATGTGAAAACCGCATTCCTCAATGGGAACCTCGAGGAGGAGGTGTATATGATGCAACCTGAGGGATTCGTGTCCAAGAATTGCCCAGATAAGGTGTGTAGGTTGCTTAGATACATTTATGGACTAAAGCAAGCTTCCCGAAGTTGGAACATAAGATTTGATGAGGCAATCAGATCTTATGACTTCGTTAAGAACGAAGATGAGCCTTGTGTATACAGAAAGGTAAGTGGGAGCGCTATCACCTTTTTGGTGTTATATGTGGATGACATCCTCATCATTGGGAATGACGTAGGAATGCTATCCACAGTAAAGACTTGGTTATTTAGACACTTCTCCATAAAGGACTTAGGGGAAGCATCCTATATCTTGGGGATTAGAATCTATAGAGATAGATCCAAGAGGATGCTTGGCTTGTCCCAGTCCAGGTACATAGAAACCATTGTCAAAAGGTTTGGCATGGAAAATTCCAAAGGGCAAACATGAATATGATACCTTATGCCTCAGCAATAGGGTCTATCATGTATGTCATGCTATGTACTAGGCTTGATATAGCGCATGCTCTGAGTGTCACGAGCAGGTATCAGGCGGATCCAGGCTTGGAGCACTGGAAAGCAGTAAAGTGTATCCTTAAGTACTTGAGAAGGACTAAGGATCTTTTACTAGTATATGGAGGTAATAGCCTTAAGGTTGAAGGCTTCACTGACTCAAGTTTTCAGTCTGATGTCGATGATAGCAAGTCGAATTCAGCGTATATGTACACCTTGAATGGAGGAGCAGTGTGCTGGAAGAGTTCCAAGCAAGATACCACTACTGACTCGACCACAGAGGCGGAGTACATTGCTACATCGGATGCAACAAAGGAGGGAGTCTGGGTGAAGAAGTTCATCACAGATTTGAGAGTCGATACAGATAGCAACAAGTCGACTTCCTTATATTGCGATAATAATGGGGCGATTACTCAAATAAGGGAACCCGGGTCTCATCAGAAGTGTTCTGAGGAGGTTCCAACTTATCAGAGAGATCGTAACCCGAGGATATGTAGCAGTGGAAAGAGTTCCATCCGAAGATAACATTGCAGATCCATTGACAAAGTCGTTGTCTCAGATTGTCTTTGAGCGTCACAGGAGTCTGATGGGGATCAGACACATAGGTGATTGGCTTTAGGTCAAGTGGGAGATTGCTAGTCATAGGTGCCCAGCAAGCCAATCACGTGAGTGATGGCACGTGTGACTTAATACATAATCTTTTTGCTTATTATATTTTGGCGTATATCACTTTATAACTATTGCATAAATGCATATATATATTGTGATGTCCTTGGATTTGTGCAATGGGAATCGGATCGTGATGAGATCACGATAATGAGATCGATTCACCTTTAAACACATATCCTAAATAATCCCGGTCATAGGTTACTCGAGAGAGACATCGTGATAACCGGATAGACTGGTGTGCTATATACCCGTCCATATGATGGATGCAGCTGGTCTCATAGCTGCTCGTGTAGGGACACTAGGGATACAGTACAGGTGCTCATTGGAGAATGAGTTCACTGATTGATCCGCTTACGGAATGCTGGATGGTTGATGATGCCTTATTGTCAGACAGCGATTCCGTAGTCCTAGTGGTGTATCTAGTCCTTAGACTTGAGACACCAAGGATGTCCTATATGAGTGCTCCACTCTTTGATACCAGACTTATAGGTTTGGCTGTCCCCAGATCTAGTACAGCTGGTCATTGGGAGTGGTAGTCGACCTTACGAGGGCTATTGAGTGTCAATAGAGGATCATCCACTCTCGGCGTCATGAGAGGAATATCCTATGTGTTCTTGCTCAGACAAATCCCTGGCCAGGGTCATTCGGGTTGAGAGAGAAAGAGTTCTCCGGGAGAATCCGATTAGAGCGAGACTCGAGTAGAAATCGTATGGGTCTGACAACACCATGCTCGATATACGGTCTCTAGGATATTAGATGGATGAGGGACTATAGGTACATGGTAACTGAGGACAGACAGGTCCAATGGATTGGATTCCCCTGTATCGTCTGGGGACTACGGCGTAGTGGCCTAGTACGTCCGTAGTCGATGAGTCAAGTGAATTATTACAGAGATAATAATTCACTCAGTCAGAAGGAGTTCTAACAGGTATGACTCACGGCCAGCTCGATATTGGGCCTAGAGGGTCACACACATATGGTAGACATTGCGATGAGTAGAGGTTCGGATATGAGATATCCGACGGAGCCCTTGTCTTATTGGATGCAGATCCAATACCCACTAGGGAAGGACCCATTATGGTTTGACACGGGATCTCTATAAATAGGAGGGATTCACAGCCTCATAGGCTAGAGTCTTTGTTTGCCTTTCCTATTCTCCTCTCCCTCTCCACCTCAGAGCAGGCCTGGAGTTTTGAGGAGCGTCGTCGCAACCCTGTTGTGTGGATCACCGCTAGAGAGGAGGACGTTTGACCTCCTTCACCCTCTCCTAAGGATCTGCAAGGAAACAGGGATATACGATCTCCCTAGGTAACACAATCTCTATACGCAGTTTTGTGTTTTGCGGATTTTTCGCACCAATCTTCGCACGACGACGAACATCTTTTTGGGAATCGGGGATTTTTGTTTTCTTGTTCTTCCGCTGCGCATATGATGTCGCCCCCAATGATTTCCCAACAATCTTGATCTTTTCTGTGATTCTAAGAGCTCAAAAGTATTGTAAAGCCTTTAAGTCTCCTCCTTCTGTTCTTCAAGTTTTTGAGTTGTAAAGTGAGGAGAGAAAGGTCTGTAAAGGTTGTCTCCTGAGCCTGTCAAAAAGAGAGAAACTGTAAAAGGGCAGTTGGCCTTCGCCTATTGAAGGAAGGCCTCTAGTTGACGTCGGTAACCTCATCGGTGGAGGAAGCCAAAAGTGGAGTAGGTCAAGACTGACCGAACCACTCTAAATCTCTGGTTTGCGTTTATTTTGAGCACTTTATCATTACTGCAAACCTCCTACATAGCTACTGCTCTCTGCGCTTTTACGAACGAGTTCTGTGCAGTTTACGTTCACGTCTTAATTCCATTTACAAACTGCAAACTGCTCTCTGCGCTTTTACGAACGAATTCTGTGCAGTTTACGTTTACGTCTTGATTTCACTTACAACTGCAAACTGTCTTCTGCGCTTTTTTTTACGAACAAGGTTCTGTGCAGTTTACGTTTATGTCTTTTGATTTCATTTACAACTGCAAACTGTCTTCTGCGCTTTTACGAACAAGGTTCTGTGCAGTTTACGTTTACGTCTTTTGATTTCATTTACAACTGCAAACTGTCTTCTGCGCTTTTACGAACAAGGTTCTGTGCAATTTACGTTTACGTCTTGATTTCATTTAGAACTGCAAACTGTCATCTGCGTTTAGACGCAAACTGCGTTTAGACGCAAACTGCGTTTAGACGTAAACTGCGCTTAGACGCAAACTGCGTTTAGACGCAAAATGCGTTTAGACGTAAACTGCGTTTAGACATAAACTACGCTTAGACGCAAACTGTGTTTAGACGCAAACTGCGCTTAGACGCAAACTGTGTTTAGACGCAAACTGTGTTTAGACGCAAACTGCGCTTGGACGCAATCTGCGCTTAGACGCAAACTGCACTTAGATACAAACTGTGAATCAGCTTTTGCATCATAATAGTTTCTATGAACGAACGCAGCTTTCGATTTTAATCGCTGTAAAAGATTTCCGCTGCACTAATTCACCCCCCCCCCCTCTTAGTGCTCTCGATCCTAACACAAAACGTTTACCTTTCTACTAGTGGTTATTGTTGTGGTTGGTGGTTGAGCCTAGGTGATAACTTAGCGAGGCAATCGAGTCATAACTTAGCCATCGTCAACTGATTGTCATCATCATCATCATTCGCTATCGAGAAATCTTTCGGAGCCTCAATGATCAACGGTTCATTGTCATAACCCCATTTAGCTTTGCATAGCCTCAATGAATTATTACATGATTGATTCTTTTATTGTTGAAGCATTTGTAGTGTCGCTGAAGCCTCAATATCATTTTTTATAATAATGCTAAAGAATCAACTGCATCGGCCTATCATTCAATATATCATCAAATCATTTGTTATAATAATAAAAACATATAATATTAGATGAATATATATTTGTAGTTTGGTATTATTAATTTTGAATGTCATTTAAGCATAAATATCAGCTTTGTTAATACCAATATCAGCTTTGTTACTTCAAACTTTGTTTTCTAAAGTAGTAATGAATTATAAAAACAAATTGAAGGATCTTTTGTACAAATTTAAACTTATAATTTTGATTTGAATAAGATATTTATAATGGATAACAATGAAGATAATTATGAGATATTTGAATAAGAGTGGGCTAGGCAAAGAATAACAAAAAGAAGCTGAAAAAGACAGAAATCTTAATATATTTTATTCGATGCCCATGATATTGAAGCTTATCGAATTCAATTCAGATATATGTATGAAAACCTCGTGGATGATAAGTCATGAAAGAAGATGATTTCAACTTTAATGTCTTCGACACCTATCCAAACTAAGATAAACTTATCATTAAAGTCGAATAACCTTTATCGGTTTGACTTTGACTTGAATATAATCATTAGTTTTGTTTACAATAAAATCTTAAGCATGTTTTTTTAATTTTCTTGTAAATAATATTATATTTTTTCTCACATGGATTTTTAGTTAGCACGAGCTATACGACTTATCGTTAGCTTTCACTAAGTAGGACTCCTTTGTTAGCTTTTCATGAGGAACTCTCCTCTCTGATCAAATGCCATTCAAATTGATCGGTGAAATTTCAT
Source organism: Musa acuminata AAA Group (assembly GCF_036884655.1). Classification (NCBI taxonomy): domain Eukaryota; kingdom Viridiplantae; phylum Streptophyta; class Magnoliopsida; order Zingiberales; family Musaceae; genus Musa; species Musa acuminata. The sequence goes on from NC_088336.1 coordinate 34,306,076, forward strand.
TCTGTTTCAATTTGATCAGAATATAACTTCATCTCTTTAAATAGGTGGTTATTAGGCTGATTTCACAAAAATATTTTTTTTTTTTTGCAAAATGTATATATTGGGTGCTACAAAAATATATATTTCAATTTAAAATTTTAAATACAACTTGATGAAGTTAATGAAAAATGATGATCCTAAGTCCGGACAAAAAAAAAGGTAAATGGTTATATTAAATCACTCATAACTAATATAAAACTATATTAAATCTCATAAATATATATCTTAATTGATTTCAGTATAAATTTTTTATATATTTCAATGACTGATAAAAGATTTATAGAGCCAACCCCAAATGTTAGTGGGACTTATAGTTTTATTGTTGTTGTGATAGTGTAAAATTAATGAAATATATATAATAATAATAATATAATAAAAAAAAATAATAAAGTACCAATAAATATAATAAAAATAAAAATGACAAATTATAAAAACACTAGAATTAATCAAATCAACTAGGATGATAAAATATTATCGTTAAATTAAATATATATATATATATCAATAAAAAATATTAAATAAAAAATACTGATTAAGAAAGAATTTATGACAATTGAATCATATATGCAATAACTAAGTTTTGTTTAATTTATTAGAATAGTTTGGCCCTTATTCCTATAAGTTTTATTTAATTTAAGTTGATACTCAATTTTAACGTCTATAACTAACTCATTTAGAAATGAAATTTTGAATTTGGACTCATTTGGCTTATCGGTCTTGAAATTGAATCCTCTTTTGGCATTTACCTTTGTAAAAATTAAAATAAAATTTATAAAAAATAACTTTAATTATATATAATATTCCAAGACAATGATTTATGAATCGTCTGTGATTGGAAAAGCACAAGTCCAAAACATTTTCTTCCAATCTTCCACCTTACTCGATCACGGATAATTATAAATTATCTCTATAATTAATTTAATCAATATCTCGATCTCTATAATTTAAAAAATAATATTAGAATCCTTATATTTACGAAAGTAAAATATTTAATTTCAATTCTTCCTATGTTATTAATTTCGTTGACAGAAAAAGTTGCATGTGTTATCATGTACAAAAAAGATGTGAATGAAAAAGGATAAAAACATATTTTTATTACCTTTTAAATTATTAATTTTATATAAACTTCTCGCACGTCACTCGTTGCACTTGCTTACTCACCAAACTTGTCGTAAGGAGAAAATCAATCAATACCAAGAGAAATTTATATAAAATTAATAATTTAAAAAAATAATAAAATTATATTTTTATCCTTTTCCTTCATGTAATTTTTTTCGTCAACGAAATTAACGACATAAAGAGAATTGAGGTTAAATGTTTCATGTAATTTCGTAAATGTAGAGATCCAATACTACTTTATAAAATATAAAAAATTAAAATATTAATTATAGTTAATTAGAATGGGTAATATATAATTATCCCTCGATCAAGAGTAACGTGCAAAACTGACGGTGGGATCCGAAAAGCAAAAAAGAAAACTGTGCCGTAGGGCGCGTTCAAGATTGAAGCAAATCTCGATACGCTGAATCCCTCGCTCGAGCCACCCACCGTAGAAGAACTCCGCGTGCGTGTGAACGCCGCAGCTGTTTGGCCAGAATTTGGAAGCGTTCATCTTTCGAAGACGACGACGGAAGGAATCATTCAAAGTGCGGGTGGCATTACTTCCTCGAAACGTACCACGTGTCGAACCATCGTGGCGTGGTCCAACCAACTCACCCGTGGTTGGACCAACTACTATGTTCCCATGATGTTGCAGATCCTAGGAAAATGAAGAAACATACGTCTCATATGAAGCGTGACACTCGACAACCTATTCGAACCCATACTTCAGACCATGTGTCCTTTGATGGTCCGTCATCTTCTAATTCTGCAAGGACTCGATCAAAGCACTACGGAAGCCATCTCCGATCGATGAAGCCACAAGAAATTTCCATCTCCCTTCGCTTCCCACGAGCCCATCCATCACATATAAATCATGCCCCCTCCTGACCTACCCTTCATCCAACACCACAGCCAAAACCAACATTTCTTCTTCTTCTTCTTCTTCTTGGTCGGGTGCTGCAGCAAGCGGCGATGGAGGGGGATGAGGAGCGGAACGTGAGAGGAGGACAAGATGGTGTCGGAGATGAACAGCATGTCCTAATCCACAGCCAGGTCAGAAGGATCAAGCGAGAGGACGAGAAGATGGCGGATGGGCTCCAATCGGAGCCGATGGAGATGAGACCGGAGCTCACCAGGCAGTTCTCGAGGTCGCGGCTGGGACCCGCCGGCCGGCCGATCGCGGTAGGGAGCAAGTAGAGTCGACGATTCCGGAGAACGCTGTGTGGAGTGGTGTCGTACACATCCTTTTGGATCGTCTGCCGTTTTGAGTGGTCTTGTAAATCTGTGTTGAAGCCTTCTTCCACCTTAGGACGGACGATCGACATGGTCGAGATTTAGGGTAGAATTCTTGCCATCTGTTTGAAGAACATAAATCGTTAGTTTCGTGTAATCAATCGATTGGTATTATTAGCTTTAAGCTTTGAGATGGAATGACAAGCATCAATTAGAAGATCTTTCCTAATTCCCCATATAAAAAAAAAAATCACATAAACTTATTCAAAAAAAAAAATCAATTATATAAACTAATACACATACGGATTAATATCTATCTTTTTAACAACAACAAAAAAAAAAACAGTATATAATTGACCAGTAAAAAGAGAAGTTAATCGTTCTATCGGTGGGAGTAAACTCCAAATTGATAACCTGACCAAAATAGAATTAACGCTTACATAAATTCCAAGGTTTTCAAGAAATCGGATTTACATCTTTTATCTGATTGGAAGCATCGAAATCGACCCAAAATATTCTTAATTCAGCATTCCATCCGAAGAGGACTTTCCACTTGATGGAAAGAATCAATTGTTTTTAGGATGGAAAGAATCAACAATGTCAAGCCAAAACAAAAAGGAAAGGTCAAAATTGGGAGAACGAGGACTAGGCATTTCCACTGTGCATAAAGTGGTGCCGTGTAAACATATCATTTGTAGTCAAATAGGGGGCTTTTTCTTTTTTTGTGGCTTGGCTTGGCTTGGTGAATGTAATTCTGAGGCTCATTCCCTTGGCAATTATGTCAAGCAACCAAGTGTTTCATGATTTTAGAGAGATGAATTATCTTTTTTCTTATAACAATCTAAATGTCCTTTAGCATCGTCACCGTCTCATTAAGTCCAACATTTTCATTTTTCACCGTAGTCCCATTAAGTTTAATATTTTTATTTTTAATAACTCTCACTTCATTATAATATAACAAACATTAATCGAACAATTATAATTCTCTCTTATACTAATATGAGAATCATTATCGACTAGCATCGTAAGATCACCTTTAGGTGTAACCGGATACCCAATTTAGTCACTAAAATTTTAGTCTACGTGGAGTTGTCCTTGTTGAGACCGAAAAGAATCATCCTACCTCTAACAAACTCCTTTTAACTATGGATAAATCCTTTAATACCTAAGCCAACACAGCGAACATAGTTTTAAGGGCATATGAATTGACCTAAACTAATAAGTCTCATCTTCTTTTTTAACTCAGAATCTCCCTAAAAGAAACATCTAGACAACTTAAAGTTGTTAATCACATACTCAGGACCTGATTAAAGCCAAGATATGAAGAGACAAAGAGATAAGAATATAATTTACAACAAGAATCTTTCTACTAGTATCTCAATGTAGCTCATTGACTTAAGACCAACCCAACCACTTTGGAAGTGATGGAGGACACAGTGAATCAGAACAAGAGAGAGAGAGAGAGTCGTACAAGTTATTCAAGAGGCTGATCCAATCCACAAGCCAAACCACACGCAATCAGTGTCACCTAAATCTAAAAATGAAGGCTCCAAATTATTCCCCAAAATAATGGCAAGAACAACTTTTATCCAATCTACAGTTAACTGATTTTGATCTCTGTACGTTAGTTACTATGTTTGGTGATGTCAATCTCCAATTTCTTAGTAATGTTGATTTGGCACAAATTGTAGCTTTCACGTATCAATTTATTATATTTAAATTCATGTGTATTATTAAAGTATTTGCATGCAATATTTACTAAATTCATATATGTCAAGATTCATTCTTTTTTTTTTTTACCAAAAGAGAAATAGAATCTATTGTATTAAACTTGAGGAACAAACTGAGCTGCTAATGGATCTGTAGCAGCAAACCAAAAATTGGAGATCTGAGATCTCCCAAAATTTGTCAGATTATGGCTTACAAAATTGTTGGATCAAAAAAAGAAAAGATATCCGAAAATAGATTCCACATATACGGAATATGAGTCAGAATAGATTCTCTTTGGACATTGTTGGATCAGGGAAGCTTCCTTCCACCATGAGTGAGAAGGAAGCCTTGCAGCAGCTGCCACCCATCCAAAGAGACTTTCGATCAGCAGTTAAGAGGTGGAATCCAGTAGCTGCAGGAAGAGAAGGGGAGATGAATGATCCATCAACGTGAAGAATAACCTGGGAGTCCTCGAGAGAACAAGGAATACCACTTAGTTCCCTGACAGTGTCCTCGAGGAAAAATTAATGAAGTCATTACCAGCCATATTCTTTGCTGGGATGGATGGCCTGGTTGAATGCTTATTGTGTTTAGCATCATTTCAATTGGTCCTTAGAAATCAGAAGCAAGTGGCAATGGTGCTGAGCAATGGTCCATAGAAATCTACCTCGTCACAATTAAGGATAAGAAGCAAATACTCGACACAAATTATTTTTTTAATAGTAAAAATATCTTTAATACTCAGGCCACCCCTATCTTTGAGAAGGATCATATTATCTCAATCGAGACGGTGAAACCTTTTGTGATCAAGCGAGTCCCTTAGAAAAAAAAATCATAAAAAATTCTAAAGAATCTTGTTAGAAGCCCAAGAACTAAGAAGAATATGAGTGGATAAAAAGTTGAAAATAAAGTTGATCAGGACTATCTTACTAGCTTAAGAGAGAAAGCCTTTGTGTCAATCTTAGATCTAGCTTTCTCCACAAGATTATTTTGGGCCAAGTCTTCCCATTATATTTAAATAATAAAAGAAGGTACCAAAGTATTTGAATCATCATATCGAAGTACAAATCGAATATTTAATGGAGGCCTCACATTGCTTAAGAAAGCAAATATTGGATTTGAATAGGTCAATTGTGACATTGGAGAGGCTAGGGAAGATGTATAAAATTTTAATGATATTGGAGCAATATTTGGGGTTGGTTTAGAAAGAAAATGGGTATGTAATCGATAAACTTTGTGATTTTTTATCGATCACTGATAAGGTATATTTTGGGTCCAGACCATATCACAATCGATGTCACACCACGCTACAGTCAAGTCAGCAAGAGGAGTACCCCCACACGCCGAGCCAGAGATAGTACCAAGATGCTGCTTGGTATGTCTCATCCCGGTAAGTCCGAGACGACGTCGTATGGCGTCGTTCAACACGTCTTGGGGCGGCGACCATATAAAGGTACCATCTCACCTCTCGAGGATCGATCGTCATGCCAAACTCACGTACGATCGACCCTCGTACAGTAGTATAAAACCCTTGGTCGATATCCGACCCAGGGGAAAAAAGAGGGATAAAGAGAGAGAGAGAGAGAGAGAGATCAATCCACCACTAACTTACTCGTCGGAGGGGCCATAGTCGGTAAACACTCGACGGGGGCCATTTATGCAGGAAAACGGATCTCCCTAAGGTGAGACTATCCTGATCGAGAGAGGCATTTTCAATATTCCGACGCCAGCACCTCGTCCAGAGGGTATGATCGACCTCGTCAACCAGTCCACTCGACCGAAGACTCTCGACATCAACCTGCGAACTAGGCCTTGCTGACTCATCAGCCACGACGTATTAGTTCATCAGCAATCACAATAGCAGAAACAAGGGAAGAAAGCACCTACTTAGCAATAATAAAAAATAAAATAAGGGGAGGAGATCGGTCACCCTTCCTATTTGCTACTTTTCTGCATATCAAATATGCTGCAATCTTCATAGACCGAGTTTAATTCTTGTCACGATCATTAACTATATATGTGTGGTAGACAACACCACGCAAAGGAAGTGTATATATATAGTTCATTACATTCCAAGGGAAGTAGTGGGATTGCCTCTTGGTAGTGGAGTAGAGTAGAAGGCCGCTGTTGGTGGTGGGGAGGTATTCGATGTGTACATGTATACGGGTATGATCTTTATTCCCAAGTCAAGATCTTTGTTCTTAGACGAGACAGCGAGTGCTCTGCGGTGGACGGATATGATCTTTAATCTGAAGTCAAGATCTTTGTTGTTGCCTAAGAGAGCGAGTGCTCTCTGGATCCACCGCTCGGCGTTTTGTCTCTCCTCCCCCCCCCCACACGCTCTGCACATGCACTGCTCTCCCATGGCTTCCAACACGCGTCCATGCCATCTCTTAGACTCTTCCTCCATGGCAGAAGACGACGTGAGCTTCACTTGCGTGATGCAGCACACAAACCTTTTTTAACTTTTCCCACCCTCCATGACTCTATGCTTTTTTTCTTTCAGTATAATATATACATATATATTATATTACATCGACATGATGCACACTAGACGTGTGGTCCTGACATATATATACACCCTGAAATATACAGTGTCTGGAAAAGATTATTCTTATCTATTTATTACCTGATCACAAAAGCTGGAAATACAAAGAGTACACAGCCTTTGGAATTCGTATGGTATTCATACAGCTGCAAGGTTTGTTGTTATTATTGTGTAATCCTCCTCATGTCAGGTGGGGAACATCTTTCTCGGACAGCACTACTTCACATCAATGATCACTCGTGGCCGTAGAGCAATCTTAATCTAAGAACCATATTGAGTGCCGACCTTTTTCTCTTCTTCCTGCTATTCTTGCTCAAGAACATGGGGTATTGGTCTCTCGGCTTCTTTGATCTTTCCACCCTTGCAAACCAAGCAGGAGTAGATGAGGTGGCACCATCCTACGACTGAGTTCCCACGTGCGATCAGGTAACCATAGTTCCAGACACGTGTACACGGCACTCGGGTAGTGAGAGCTATAAAGCGACTGGTGAAGGCGGCCTGGACATACCTTGTTCTCGCCCGCCTCCGCGCCTTCTTGTTCCTCTCATTCGAGTCGTTGTGGCGTGAGAGGGGAGCCACAGGGAGAAGCAATGGGGAGGCAGCCATGCTGTGATAAGGTGGGGTTGAAGAAGGGACCATGGACAGCAGAGGAGGACAAGCGGCTGATCAACTTCATCCTCACCAATGGCCAATGCTGCTGGAGGGCTGTGCCTAAGCTTGCAGGTCCTCCTCCCACTTTACATGCCACTACAACACTGATGGTGTCTAATCTAGATTTAAGATCGTGTTGTTGAGACAGGACTTCTGAGGTGCGGAAAGAGTTGCAGGCTAAGATGGACAAACTACCTCAGGCCTGACCTGAAGAGGGGATTGCTGTCGGAAGCCGAGGAGAAGATGGTCATTGAGCTCCATTCTAAGCTGGGAAACAGGTGCCCATCTTCCCTGTTCTCTTGTTCCTTCTTTCCCTTTGTCATCTTGTGGATTCGACCGATGCAGGCCCTTTGTTGGTTTCCTCAGGTGGTCTAAGATCGCATCCCATCTCCCTGGTAGAACGGATAATGAGATCAAGAACCACTGGAACACCCACATCAAGAAGAAGCTAAGGCGGATGGGGATCGACCCCCTCACCCACGAGCCCCTCATCCCTTCGGCTAATGATCTCCTCCACCAGGAGCAGCAACAAGTGGGTGCCTCGGCTGACAGGAGGGAGGGAAACGACAAGGTATCAGAAGAGCAAGGTGAAGAAGAGAACATCACAAGCACAGTTGACGATGCCTTTTGTACTGATGAGGTGCCCATGATCCAGCCCCATGAGATGATCGTCCCATGTGCTTCCACCCCCTCTGCCTCATTTTCCATTTCTTCATCATCATCATCATCATCATCATCATCATCATCATCATCATCATCATCATGCTCTTCTTCCTGCTCCTCGGTGAAGGCTCAGGAGATCCAGCCGCCGTGCATGGAGTGGCCGGAATCAGTGTGTCTTTGGGGTTTGGATGAACTGAACGGATGGGACTTCAACTATGCTCAAGGGGATGAACAATTAGGCCTTGATCTTTTCACCCAGTGGCAAAGAACTGCTCTGGATCAAGAAACCTGGAAATTTGAGCTTTTCTGATCTCAGGTTCCTTGGTTCTGTAATTTGTGCTTGCAGATAGAATAAAGAGGAAACAGAATGTGATACCAAACTCATTTTTCCTCCTCTTTTTTCTTTCTTTCTTTCTTTTTCCTGTTTGGTTTTCCTCTGTACAGGTTATAAAGAACATGTAGAGATGAGCTTCTAGTTGAGGCTTCTCTCAGCTCAATGCCAAATGTTTAGACACGACTATAAGTTTTGCTGATTGATGTTGTGGAAATGACTCGTTTGATGAAGATTAGTAAGCAAAGTTCATCGATTGCTTATTACTTCCTTGTAGATTACCCCATATATGTGACAGATGTTGGTGCCACTTGCATCAATGATAGGGTCAATCAATAAAAATAAAATAAGATGTGAAAAGGACCCGATACTTTTGACCTTTGCTTTATGTTTCATCATCATTCTATCAATCTTCTACCATCCAAGATCAGGTGGAAGAGAGGAGAGGAGAGAAGTAGCCAAGTATTATGAAGGCCACTCTCTGCCTCTACTTCTCTTCCACATGAGTTTGACATTCACAAGAAAGGTCAATATCATCGATGACAACATCACACAACTACAACAAAACCAAAGCCTCAGAGTTGACTTGAGAAGATTCAGCATATTTCTGGATTCATCTTACCTTTGGACATTTGAGACCATGCATTGGGAGTTCAAGCATTCATTGCCGATGTTTCCATGTGTTCCTTCCAGCCTTGCACCATATGTAGGGCACATGAATTCTAGCTAAACTACAAGCTTTGTGTTCCCCTTCTTACGCATCCGTTCGCTGACCACTCTTAAATGCATCAACTCAAGTGATGCTTCGTACCCTTTTTTTTTTTATCTGTTCCACCTACATTGCACCAAAGATATTTAATTTACCTATGTAATCAAACATTTCTTTTAATGCAATCATGCATATTACCCTCGAACTAGCCCAGCTAGAACGACAATGCATACACAAACATGATAGACTTGTAATGATATAAAAGCAAGAAGGTGACTCTATTAAGATGTTCGGATTGATTAGTGTATTATTATACAAATGATAAGTCTTATGCTTGAGTTCATTTGTCTACTTTTAGATAATATTACTTGTTGTATCGAGTATCAAAGTTCCACAAAATTTCCTCAGTTTGGCTTGTGCATTTGAGTTCATAGTCTAATATAACTGTCACATGAGACAATGTTAGTAGACTATATATATTGTGTCCTTTTCCTTCTTGTCATTATATATATATATATATATATATATAATTGATTTCTGTGAGCGAGTTTTTATTCATATGTTTCTACTACAAATCTTCCTATCATTATGAGAGCTCTACAAATTACTTGGACACAATAAATCCACTTTCTTCTTGCAGCACTTAATATGGTTTGAAATGTAATGTTGGCCGCAATGCAAATTCTGACTTCATATTCGCTGCCACACCAAACAAAACGAGCAGAGGAACAAAACGAGGAAAGCATCGACTTGACATGCCGCTAAAATCCAATGGACTGCAAGAAAGTCGACGTCAAAATGGATAGCTGCCATTTTGCTTCAGAGCGTTGCGTCTACAAGTTTTGACTCTCCAACTCCAAGCTACGTATCGATCAGCTTCTATCCCATTGCTTTGATACAACCGTGAGTTGGCATATATCTACCAGAGACTGGCCATCCTTAATATTGAATCATTCACACCGTTTCAATCAACTGATCGTTGATGGTTATAAGTACTCTGAGGTTAAGACTCTTTCCACAAAATGGGATTCCTTTTCTGTGTACAATGTAACTCACTTATATTCTCCTATATATTTTCTTGCAGTGTGTTTGCCGTGGATTCTCCACTGACAAATTTGACATCTGATATGCTCTCCTACCAAGAAGACATGTCGTCACAAACAGCTGTATTCAATTTGGAATCTGATATTGAAAGCTTTATCTTAGGTTTTAGGCCTCTAGACTTGGTGTCTCATCTTTTCTCGTTTCCTCGTTCCCATGGGGACAGCTCTATCTCGGAGTTCGCACTGAGACTCATGCTGCCACGCCACGATTAGGACATCCATGCCCGAGTCGACAATGTTGAAGGATCCGAAGTGAAGATGTACACTCCCATGGATGATGGGTCGAACGTAGGTTTGGATCTCGGAGCTCCGAATTGAGTACCCGCAACACTGCTCGACGAAGGAAGCGTCGTCACACATGAATCACCCGTGACGACACAAGCACTCTTCGCCTACACAGAGCGGATCACCGGCGGGCCCGTCTTTCCACCACTCGGCCACGCGCGGCCACCCAACAGACGACGGCATGCATGCGTCGGACGAAGCCGCGTCCCACTTTTATCCCTCGGGCAATGCCCTACCAACCCTAAAGCTCACCGAACACACACACACACACACACCCCCCCGACATGTATGACAGCGTCTCCCACTCGATCATAATAATAGCTTCTCTTTTATCCCCCACGTACTCGCTGAGGAGAGAGCAGGCATGATGAGGCACCGGCGGATGAGAGAGAAGCTGCGCCGTGAAGGGTATACGATGTGGAGGCATGGGAACTGAAAGCTTGCAGTGATGTACATGTGGATCAGACGTAGTGGGAGGTGGGCAGCGGGCGGTTCTCGGTCCCCTCACGGCCGGCATCAGAAGCTTAAAAGCCTTTGGGAACCCACCTCCAAAGAATGGAGTTAATGGGAGCCACACTGCACACCGACACAGTAGCAGCTTAATCGTTCTGGTTGTCGATTGCGGATGGATTCACATCCCTTCTTTATAGGCTTCGGTGGACTCCAGATCATGTGATCTCCATGAGCTTGCATTGCAGTACACAATGAAGCAGGAGTGCTGATTTGATTCGACTTAATTTTTTTGTTTTGAAATTTTAGGTATCTCGAGAATTGATTTATAGTAATTAACATGTTATAGATAGTACTAAGGATATGACGGAATGAGATAGTTACCCCTAGATCCTATAAATAATATCATAATTCATGAAGCAAGACGAGGGATATATACTTCAAAATATCTTGTAAGTATTCTATGTATATCCTCTTGTTTAAATACTACATCGGTTTCTTTGATCAAAAGGATTTTTTTTAATTATATCGTAATATTCTGTTTTTATCGTTTCCTTGTTCCTCCATCCCTAACATCTCGAGCAAACATAAATAATCGATATTTAAAATACTTGTGTGAAACGAAGGGAGATGAATATACAAGAAAACTGTTAAGGGTTAAATTCACATAGAATCCAAATCCAAATCCAATAAGATCACGAATCCAAAATAAGGATCATACACCATATATTGATCCAAGATTCATATGTTAACTGAGAAATAATAAACACACTCGAGAACACAAAGAAGAGGGTACTAAAGAACACCAGTGGTACAACCTGATAGGTATCATCAAATGAGATTGAGAGACACCGGAAGGGAATTGGACTGAAATCATAAACATTACGAATGTATCAGTTAATAAAATATTGAAATTTATTTAATCTTTAGATAGCATACCAACGTTAAATTTCATGATCAAACAAGTCATGCAGTAAATCCAAATAAGCTCGTCGTGCTTTAGCAACTTGAAATAATAGAGAGAGCTGATTATTCCAGCAGAGAATCCTGGTGAAGAATAAGCAGTAAGCATGAAAACAGAAAAACAGAGAAAAATGTTATTTCGAGTGCAGAAGTAATATTTGATGAATGAACAGTCATTTTAGGTCACTACCGAATGAAACTTTCATGTTTGTCATCCACAATTGCTTCATGCACTAAAGTTTGAGAGTACAAGGGCTTAACAGAGATTACATGTTACAGCAACTGTGACGATTGAGCAACTTGATGAATACAGACTCTGCTAAGCAGGGCAAAAGGCAATGCTTGATGCTCAGAGAACTCGTCCCCATATATCGAATTCAAAAAGCATGATACAAGTAGGGCAAGATTGAATAAATCAATGAAATACAGTGTAAGAAGGTAACTACTCTGATCTTTGTAGAATAGCTCGTAATGGTATATTCATCTATAATTACTGTTGAAACAATGCCTCGAATACCTTGCAGCTGGAAAAAGGACTCAAGAGGACCAATGGTCAGGGACAGTAAGGAAGTAATTTGACATGGCTTTTCTGAATCTTTTCTTGTATTGCAATGGAGATATTACGGTTGGAGTTGCATGTTTCGAGCCACCAAGGATGCCAGAGGCTTTTACCCATGTTTCAAGTTGCTTGTCCCATGTATACTGCCGCATGAAGTCTATGATTCCTATCACTAGCTCTTTGTGTGTCTCATCGATGCCGACCAGCAACGAATAGTCCATGACATAAATAGACTGCAAAATGTGGAGAGATAGGATTAAACAAAATAATAAAATAACTATGTTTTTGGGACTTCCAAGTATAGTGAACAAAAAATTTCACCCATCAGTGCATAACCATTGGTCTTTTTGGCCAAGAAACCAGAACTGCACGCATAACAGGGTTCAAGTTGAATGGTTATCTCACTGTTGTCGTGCTGAAGATGATTGTCAAAGAATAAAACAGAAACTAGCATAAGCCTCTCCTCTAATTCAATGATGCTAGTTAATCTGAAATTTTTAGGAGTCAAAAAGGTTTTAAATCTCAGGCCAATACCAGTGTTAACGATACCTATGTGATAAGCAACATAACAACCTGTAATGCCCGGTATCAACCAAAGAAATATAAAGAAATTAAATACCAATCAATACCAGATCATATGGTCTAATGCTGGTCCTTACGTACTGACCAGAATTTGAATCATTGGGAATCAGATTGTGTACGGTTTGGCAAGTCTTATCAGGCATGGTCTTTCCAGAAAGAAGATAAGTCAAAACAATTCACAAATGTTAATGATCTATCTCACATAAACAAAAGATTAAGAATACTGAACACCTATTTATCATCACAGTTATCATTGGCCAATATAATAAATCGGCTTACTTAAGTAATGTGTAACTTTTCCAGTTAATTGATTAAGAAAATATAAGAACAAAGCCTAAATATTAATTAGCTCTCAAATTAAAAACCTTTTCAAAGTCATGAGAGATGATTGGCTTTCTGCTGAAACTTCAACCTCCAAATAGAATTCTTTTCTTTATATGACTTTTCTATTAGTCAACACATACTCACATGATGATCTGAAGACATCGGGACCACCAAGGGGATCATTGCTATCTTCAAAGCTTAATGGCTGGTTACACGATAAAAGGTAATCCATACGTCTATAGGAAATAGGGATGTCGTAAAAAAATGAGATATCAAGATTTTGTCATCATCCTGATCCTCTCTCCAAATATAATTATTTTCTTTAAACCAAGGTATGCAATTTCGTACCGTACCAGAGTTTCGACATTCGCTCGGTACGGTACGAAACTGTATACTGCTCGGTATATATATATATAAGGCGACGTCGCGTCGCCTCGGCGACATCGCCGAAAAAGACGACGCAACGTCGCCTTATATATATATATATATATATATATATATATATATATATATATATGTTTTCGTTTCGCCCGGTAACGAACAGTCCATGTACCGGTAAGCTGACGGACCGGTATGTACCGCCCGTACCGGGCGGTATTATTCGAAATTGCATACCTTACTTTAAACGTCCTTGTATTACTGTACAGTTCACACATGCTGACCTGGATGCATCGGGGCCACCAAGCTGATCATTGCTATCATCAAAGCTTAATGGTTGGATATGTATTTAAGGAGAAAAAGAAAAGTAAAGATAAAAAAGAAACACCTACAGAGAGTTGCATGGCACTGCAAGTAAACGATATTGGATGTCAGCTCAATAAGATGGAATTTAATTCATTATTTACTGGTTAAAGAATTAGGCAAGGTATCTTATGCAGAAACAACCATAAGATTAATTATGAGAAGAATCATATGACTGCATTAATTAAGACCATATGTATATTTAGTTGTCACAAAAAATATATGATTAAGCAACTAATAAGTGCTCAAACTAATTGAGTATACCAAATCACATGGGCAAAATCCATTTTGTATAAATTCGTACGAGAAGAATTTGGCATAGATATCAACATAAGCTAGCGAAGACACAACAATACAGTTTGATTTCTGTGTCCATATTGCAATTGCCTGCCCAAGATATCTTGTAAAGTTTCAATGAGGCATCTTCAAATTATTTGGCTCAAGTTCAAGAAGTCAGATATTTTATGTCTAATAAGTATTCAAATTAAGAATGGTAAAAGATTTTGTTTATCAGAGTTAAGATGAAACAGTTCGCTTACTGCAAGAAAAGAAGTATCATTCCACACAGCTCGCTCCAATCTTCTCTTTGCCTTGCTTCCCAAAAATATTGGCTTTGTCTCTAATAGATTCAAATCTAGTAGAACTGTATTGTTTCCCGAGGAATCAGGGTTATAACGGCAGCGTAATGAGCCTTTGAGATCATAAACTCTTGAAACATTCCTCTTAAAAAAGAGATTTTCCATTACCATGACATCCATTTTCACTTCCCTCCCACCTTTTGAATGCTTGACAGCCACCTGATACAGAAAAGATGTAAATAGCAAGAGTGATTCTTTCACATTATATGTTTGTAAACTGAAGTACGATGGTAGCAGTTTCTAACCTGATAAATACCAAGGACTTTAGCAAGGCAGGTGGGACTACCAGAAGTTATGGACTGTGTCAGATATTTGAAGTATTCAAGAGCAAAATCCTCAAAGGAATCTAACTCTGTTTTGGTGACCTGCTTTATGATGAATCTTTCATCCAATGACTTGGCAAAGTAAACATTGCTCTTACCACCTTGTGCACTCCATCTCTTGCAGCGGCTCAAAGAACGTATATAATCCAATTCGCTTGGGCAGCATATCTTCCTTAGTGCATGAAATTGCTTTGCAAAATAACATGTAACAGAAAACTTTGCCTTGTCTGAAGGAATTGAATAATCATCGTCAAAAGAAATTCTGAAATGTGTTTCCTTAGGATCTAATGGGTTCACCCGAGAAAGTTGAGGCTCATCAGGTCCAACATCAGAATGAAACTGCAAATTTGATTGTTGAGTTGCTGCACCAACAATATTAACAACACTACTTCCTTTCCTCAACATACAAGAGACAGTTTCATCCAAACTAGGCACTATGTAGTCATTATACTCTTGGGAAGTTATAGCATAGGATATTATACTGGTGGGTTCATCATCATAAACTGCAACAACAATATCATCAAGAGCATTTTGAGGTAGAAGCAACCGTGCCCCTTCAGCTATCTTTTCCAAAGATGATGAGATACGTAGAGGTATGTGATTGAGAAGATCATCCAATCTCTGAACTGTACTGGGAGAACTTTGTGAGTAGGCTCTTCTCATGATTGTAATCGGATCCTTTGGCATACTAGCAAGACCTCCAGAGAAATCGAATGATTTTGCTGAAGGCAAATGCAGTGAAGCAGGAAGGAAACGACCATGTACTCCTTTTCGAAATCTTAAAGCAGAATCAAATGAATAAACTCTTAATGGGGACTTTAACCTACTGTAGCATGGATTCTCCATCAAAGGTCCAGATGTATCAGCTTCTGAACCACCTTTTAGTTGATCCGTCATTAACTGACCCAAACCACTCCATGCCAAATCAATTTTATCTGATAGACTAGACAATGGTGAAGTTGAATTCTCCAAAAATGTACTTTCAGTGTCATCAAATATTGATGTATCATCCCATCCATCATTATTACTAGAAACAAAGTTAGAACTTGCTGAGCCTGCAAAGCCTTCGACGGATTCAATAGACAGGTCCATTTCAACCATGTTGTTTGTGTTACACTCCATAACCCGCAAGCTAAGCTCTTCATGCTGCTTTGAAAAACTAGATTTTTGAGTTGCTGAAAAGTAGGATGACTTGTCAGTAACTTCTCTTCCAAATGTTCCATCTTTCCCAAGCATTTCTTCCCTCCATTCTCTCATATTGGTTTTAGATGAAATATCTGTCAGCTGTGAATCAATGATGGTACGGCCTTTTTCTTTGGACAACAATCCCAAAGAATAGAGTCGACGATCCCACGTGTAAGAATCAAATAGAATTTCACGTCTCAACCGATTAAGCTCTAAGATGTCAACCATTACCCGTAAAGGTTGAGTATTCCCAACTATAACTGGTTGAAGCAAGACCTATTACCACATAAGACAGAAACTTTGCTCAGTATACGGAGTTGCCCTCAACAGATTGTCACAAAACGTAAAATCTTTAAGCAAACAGAATCTTTAAAGCACAAGTGTTGTTGGACTTACATCAAAATCGTGTCTTTCTATTTCAAGCAATTCCTTCAGCTTTATAATGTGCCTATGGATGCTTGCCTTTAAAGGTTCATCCTCAGATGTCATGATCTTCCTCTCAGTTGCATGGAGCACATCAGATATCTTACCATGCAAGGCATTTATTTTATTGAATACCTATGTGAGTAAAATCACAAACTTTTATTACAGCAATAATATTTGATGTGCACAAAACTCATATGCAAAACCAAACAGCATACCAGAACTGCCTCCGGTTTCAACCATTCTTGCTGAATTTGGAAAGTGAAATCCAGAACTGACGGTGGTAAGCAAACAGATAAAATATCCACAGGAGAATAGTGAAAGAAGGCAACCATGCTTCCGAACCTGCCACAGGAAAAGGAATGAAATTGAAATTTGCATTGGAAGTTAACCAAACAGGAGACTGGATAATCTTTATCATCAGATATTGTATACCCATAAAACCGAAGGCAGTCTCTCTGTAGAGAGTGACCACAACTTGCAACTCGGTTAGCAGTTGCATGACTCGAAAAGCTAAGCTCCAAAAATTTCCCAAAAGAAAGCCCCCATGCAGCATCAGACATGATTACTCTGCGTGCGGCTGGAGGAACTCCATCCTTATCCTTTTCACACCTGAGGCATCTGTGCCACATCCATATCCTCCCATCACGTTCACCAGGCAACTTCATGGAAGGAAGTCGCCTGACCATAATAGTAAGGCTGCCCTGCTGGTGAGTATAACACCGAACATGGGATTCTGTTGGCTCTTTACAAGATTGACAACAATATGTCTGACATTAATGAGAGAAAATATAGTATATCAGAATCTGGAAAAGGAAACATATAAGAGGGTTACTCATATTCCATCGGCACAATAAATTACCTCATTAAACAAGTCACCACGAAGATATCTCCCCAAGGGCTTATCGAAGCTACCATAAAATTTGATGCGGAAAAGTTGAGAACGCTCACAAACTCTACTCTTTTTAATGCAAGTGCTTGATAAGGAAACCAATATGCTCTGATGATTGTCTGCAGCTGAGAAGTAGTCTCCAGGAACGTCATTCTTGATAGCAATATCTGATTTTTTATGTTCATCATCTGATCTAAGTCGGTCACTAGCTAAGTTGCTTCTTTCTTTTACTAATTTCTCCAGCACTTCATCTTGGTGATTGTTCAATTCAATAGGAAAAGGTGGAAAGGAAGTGGGCTCATTGCAATAAAACTCAAATCTTGAACCTGTTGACCCACAATAGCAAATATCTGAAGTAGATCTAAAAGCAATGCCCCCGCTGTTTTCAGAATATGGAGCAGAAAAGCCATCAATATCGTGAATGCTGGTATGCTCAAACAAATTATTGTATTTTTGTTGTTCAGAACTATGCTCCAAAACATCTTTATTCAAATGCATAATATCTGATGATATAGCCTGGCTCTCTATGTCAAGTTTGCCGCATGACCTATCTTTCTCATGACTGTTACCAACACCTTGTTCAGCAAAGGCAGCCAAACTAGAAGCTGATGAGACAAAGTCATCAGCCTCAGTAAGCTTCATAGGCAAGGTAACTGGAGGCCCTATAGGAAGTTTAGGAAGTGATGCACCCTCATCTGCAAGGAATGAGGTCTCTAATGAAAGATGATATGCTGCAAAGCTTGCATATTGAACAACATGCTTTAACTTTTTCAATTCTTCAAGGCATGCTCCCCTTAGAAGAACCTACAGAAATTACTAAGTTAACATGAAAAAATAAAGAACCCCAATAACAAAATGCAAAAGTACAAGAATTATCCAGTTACTATTAACCACACTACCACAAGATCAGTCAAGCTTGTATTATCTTCCAAATTTAGGCAACATATAGGACACATAAAGACAGCAAACTCCTAGAGATTAATCTGTATAAGCACAAAAATGTAAACAATCATATATGTAGAATGAACAACAATGTGAACTATACATGTTAATTTACCAGCTGAAAATAAGCAAGCAGTGATGACAGCACCAAAAAACATGTCACTGTTTTTCCATCACAAACTTGTTAACAAAGTCAAGATGGCAATGGGGCAAGCCTGTACTAGACTTACTGAAATTCATCTGCTTGCTTATTTTCAGCTGTACCCTCATCGGCAAGGAATGAGGTCTCTAATGATAGATGATATGCTGCAAAGCTTGCATTTTGAACAACATGCTTTAACTTTTTCAATTCTTCAAGGCATGCTCCCCTTAGAAGAACCTACAGAAATTATATTAAGTTAACATAGAAAAATAAAGAACCACAATGACAAAATGCAAAAGTACAAGAATTTTCCAGTTACTATTATGCCACACTACCACGAGATAAGTCAAGCTTGTATTATCTTCCTAATTTAGGCAACATATATGACACATAAAGACAGAAAATTACAAAAGATTAATCTGTAAAAGCACAAAAATGTAAAATTTACAATTTACAATCATATATGTAGAATGAAAAACAATGTGAACTACATATGTTAATTTACCAGCTGAAAATAAGCAAGCAGAGATGACAGCAACAAAAAGCATGCCACAGTTTTTCAGTCACAAACTTGTTAACAAAGTCAAGATGGCAATGGGGCAAGCCTGTACTAGACTTACTAAAATTCTTCTGAATTGGGCTTACTCAACTTAAGATTTACCATCTAACTTAAGTGATGATCCTTTAAAATTATTCTACCATATCATGCAGTGAGAGATGTGAATAACCATGGATGCATGTATGGTCGAATCCCTTTCGAGGAAGCAGTAACTAAATCCAGTTTATACAAACAGCTAGAATCATGCTGAACTGAGTAGCAGCAAAGCATGAGGCAAAAGTAGACAAAAAGGACCAAGTGGGGAAGGAGAAAAACTAAAAGCAACTAGAAAGAAAGGAAGAAAGATTTATGGTTATTAAACATATCCCAGACCCCTTGATATCTGCCCTCAAGAATATAGATTCACTAAACGTTGGATTACTGATGCAATGAAAAGAGAGCAGAAGATAGTGTAAACATTAAAGGTAACACATGATGCAAGTCCAAGATTCAACCGGAAAGATGCATGTCTTGGTTCAATAAGATCAACAGGCTCAGCAAGAACAAAAATGAACTTTATGTACATATCATAAAGCGGACCATCAAACGACCATCTCACCACTACCTCATACATTAAACTAAACGACATGTCAGCTTTATAGATTTAAGCAGCTGAATATACTAATAAAAAGGAGATGCATTTGCAGAGGCTTTCAAGCAGCCATTTATTGTTCCATATTGGAAAAGCAATCATTGCAGCTAGTGACGCATTAAATTTGCATTTAGGTTACATAATCAGTGCAACAAGATGTTAAGGCATGTTATTTTGTAATCAATTCCTACAATTTCTTGACCAAGTCAAAAGGACCATCATTTCAATGCATATAAATTGTGGACCGGATAAGGAAGTGACATTTGACAAGTTAGAGAAGATCAATCAAGTCTTTCAATACTTTCGCATAAATTATTGCAGCCCATGTTCACTCGAATAGGAATGCATAGATAAGGATGTCTTAGCACACAGATACTTGATCGAGTACAAATAGCACGTAAAACTATTTATTACCGTGCACCCTAAACGTCGTGGGCAGCCTTCAAAAAACATTAAAGTTTTACTGGGCCTCTTCCGATGTTTGGAAGATGAAGATTCATCATACACCTTTTCTATCCAAAACATTTCACAGTGTCCAAGCCTTGCTGAAGCAACACTATCAATGGATGGAACAATCTGAGCACCAGTACATCGTGATATCCTCTCTAAAAGTGACCTCTTGACATTTAGCACTAAAGATATCTCTTTTTTCCCCAGCAGATACTCTTGAGCATATGAGGAAACACTTCTTTCAACAAGAAGCACATTGGGCCGAAGTGCCTCTATCCTAGAAAGAGCTAACTTCATGTAATTGGTTTCCTGTGTATGCCGAAATAGAGTCAAAATTAATGGAGACAAGAAAAAGACATAAGAATTCCAAAGGCCAAGGCTATAACCTGCTCAAGTAGAGTTCCTATAGATGCTAATCCGCTTGGAACCTTTTGATACTCCAATGCTCCACCCAAAAGAAACAACCTAGGGTTTCGATGCCTCGAGACCATGCGTTTGTGTCTCACATTCTTAGTACAAACTACTCCCTTCACTAGGGTACTGTTCATATTATGAGCAAACATTAGTCTACGGTTACAAAAGAAAAAGAGGATGGTATCTTCCCAACCCACCCGCAGAGAAAATAGCAAAGGGAAATCATACCTATCATTTGGATTTCCTGATGCTACACACTTGACTTTCACATAATCACCTGGATCCATGCTACCACCTTTGCTAGTATCTGGTTTGACAAAATTTGCAGCTTGCCATGCCAGTGAGGATACTATCTCCAGCCAGTCTGGCCCCTCTAAGTCAACCCCAGAATGGACGCCTTCTCCCTTCAATAATTGTGACACAAGAGCCCTAAAATGTGCATGAACAGCAGTCCGCAAAGCCTCCTTGTGGGATTCATTAGACTTCTCTTTGGTCTGCATTGGGTCACTACTGAAGCTACTAGATTTAAAGAGTTTAGCTGACTCCCCGACATCATCATCCTCGTCATTAAATCCAAAGAAACTGGTTTCCATATCATCCTGTTCATCCTCAGGGAATGGAGGGTCAAAAATACAATCATTTTCAAAATTAAAGTTATGCGTAGCCATTTGACTTTCTTGATTCCGGGATCCCAGGAAATTGCCAGAGATATCACCAGAATTCTCTGGCGATTCCTCACAATCTGCTCCATATTTTTTCAGCTGCTCTGGAGAGCCTTGATCTGAAAGGCCACTCTTTCCCAAGAAAGAACTAACCAACCCTTGTTCAACAGGCCTACAAGGGCTATCCAAAGGACTTGAATTTGCTGACCTGAAGTACAAATCATTTC
This sequence comes from Musa acuminata AAA Group, assembly GCF_036884655.1. Classification (NCBI taxonomy): domain Eukaryota; kingdom Viridiplantae; phylum Streptophyta; class Magnoliopsida; order Zingiberales; family Musaceae; genus Musa; species Musa acuminata. Next base: position 34,327,556 of record NC_088336.1, read on the forward strand.
CAGCACAAATGCTCATGGATTCTATGTCAGAGGTATCTCGAGAGAACACACTCAATGGGGTGAAAAACTGCTTCCCCTCATCATCACCCTCGTCTTCTTCGTAATTCCTAGAGTTACAAGAAAACAGGACAAAATCTGAACCAACCAACCATATCATGGAGAATAAAAGACTAGCTATAAAAAGTCGGTGAATTACCTATTAGTCGAACAACGAAGAGGGCGCGGAGATGATAACTCTCGCAACTCCGATTGGCCGAGCCTGTCAGTACTGGATCTGGAGAGTGGCGACTTCGGTGAGACAAAAGGATAAATTTTGGCGCACGTGCTGCTACGCTGCTGCGCTGCGTCCCAAGGTCCATTGTCACCTCGAAAGCAGAAGTTACAGAAAACGGGCTTCTGCTCTGCTCGGTCCGGCACCGGAGAAGCACCGAGCATACACTTCCGGCAGAGCAACCGGCCACAACTTTGGCACCGGTAGCCGAACCCCAATTCTCTGCACTCGCAGCACGTGACAGGATCACCGCCGGACGACATCAAAGACTCCGATAAGACGTCCAGTGGAAAGCTCAACCAAGATCTGACCTTTAGTATCAAATCGAGAATCGGGTAGTTGACTACTCCCATAAACAGGAACCGCTCGCAGTCATAAAAGAAACCTAGCAGCTCCCCTTCCCTCCGTAAACTTTTCCTATTTCCCTGTCAAGATCTCTCGCAAACTCCAAACGAGAAGAGATCATACAAAAACCAAAAAAAAAAAAAAAAAAGCAAGCCTTCCGGGTTCTTCGGGTCCCAAAAATCAAAGAGAGGCAAGCACGAAGCACAACAATCAAAAGCCACAAAATCCACACCCTGCCGAAGAGACCAAAATTTTCTCTGACCGGCAACCGGATGGTATTATGTACAAAAACTTGAGACACAAACGCAATCCAGAGTCCTCCAAAATCCAATGACTTTAAGCAGCACTAAGCAACGCCGAAAAGGAGCCACAAAGCCAATCAGCCGATCCCCGATTGCTCTGCGGAGACCCCGGTGGGGGTGTTTGACCATAAGAAGCAAAAGGCGGGCGGGACCTTTGGAGCTCGAGCAAGAGGAAGACAGCTAAATGAGAGGGACGATGAGGAAGAGGAGGAGGCGGAGGAGGGTGAGGGCTCCGGAGGAGCAACGGATCTCGGCGGCAGCGGGAGATCCCATCGTCGGCGAGGGCAATCTCTTCTTCTCCTGCGGGCAGCTGAGTGCAAGTACAATTAGAAAAAGTTAAAGAGGAGGTGGGGTGATGGGGGAAGGAAAGCTTTCTTAAATGAGGGGGCAGATTTATAGTACATTAAAAGCTATTCGAGGAGGGCTTCGGAATGCATACATAGTGTTAAGTGGAATCAAAGGGATTAAGTTGGGCGTTCGTAGTCGTTGCAGCGGGAGGTGGACGAAGGAATGAGTCGGATAGAGATCAATACGATATGAGAAAGGAAAAAGAGAATGGTGTGTGTGTGTGTGATGGGGTCAAAGAAAGGGTGTGAGTATTCCACTGCCGTCCAAATTGGACACATGCGTTGATCTATTGAGGGATTTGAATTTGATTTGGGTTCGGGTGTGATTCTTGAATTGCGGGCTCAAACTGTTTGGATCAAGTTAGGGTTAACCTCATTGGGAACTAATAATTTGGGTCGAATCAATTTGGCAAGTAGGTCAAATGTCCCCTATCCAGCTCTATTAACCCTAATAAATCTCTGACTTTTGGCAAATCCTTGTACAGCCAATTTCAACTTAAGAAAAAAAGATATATATATATATATATATATATATCTCTTGTTATATATATTTTGAATTCTGTAGGTTTTATCTCAAATTCCCACAGTTTCCAATTTTGACTTTAAGTTGACACAAAAGTTAAGACTTGAATGTAGTATCTATCTATCTATCTATCTATCTATCACAAGAGTTAAGATATTAATTAGTGCAACAAAACCACTGCTTTAATGCCACCAAATGAAAGAAGAAACCACATGAAACTCGCTGCGCTCCGCCGCGGTTGCTGTAATCGGTCAATTGTTTGGATATTATGAAGCATTTGAGTATGCTTTTAATGGTTATCCATTAAATAACGAATACAATATTGAAGTTGAGATCACAAAAAATGAATGAATTCCTTAGCTTTTCCTCCTATCCAATTTAGATATGACGAGAATGATTCGCCTTTAGTTAAAAAGTAGAGCAAAAAACACCTTCACTTACTTTCCCTACACTGTTTTAATGATTTCAGTAATGACACCAAGATCGATCGAGTGGTGATGGCATGCATCATTTTCTGGGATCCTCGATGAAGGAAATGCGAGAAGATAAGCAGCACAAGGTCGCATCATGCCCCCCCCTTCCCCAACTCTGCGAGGGAAAAAGGTGGGGAGGAGTTTGGCCTACGGACGCAAGGAGGTTTACTATAAGTTGCTGACCATGCATGTGAGGTGGAAGAAGAGAGGACCAAGGAAGGAGGCGCCGCCCCAAGCGCCACCGCCCCTCTTTTCTTTGCCTCTTTCCTAACCCTGAATCACCCACCACCACGTGAAGTGGGAGGTCGTCGCAATGCGTGCATGTATGAGAAACATTAGTCTTGTCAAAATAAGCATACGTCTTTCGACTTCAGGACAAACAAAAGCCTATCATTTTTTAATGATAAATTATTTTTTTTGTATTAATTAAAGTCAAAAGTAATTATATATAAAATTAAACTTCAATACAATCTACAAATTAAGACAACTCGTATTACCAAAATATTCCTGTGTAGAAAAATTAAGATAGAAGGAGAAATAAAAAAATAATCTCACGTTCACGGCAACTAATCGGATGACATATACTCAGTTTAATCAGCATAACAAATAAATTTATGCTATTGAATGATCAAACCTAATAAGTTTGTAGTATTAAATCTAATTGGTTTCTCGTCTTGTTTATGTTAAAAATTACTAGTTTAACTCAGTTTTATCATTATTGTTTTTAACAAATTAATGTGATATTAAAATTAAAGTTTCTAAGAATTTTTTTTTATAAATAGATGTTAGTCCTATGTGAAAGTGACAAATAAATTAAACTATTGTTCAATTTATCTTTACTAATAAATTGAACATCTCCAATTAGTTTCATATAAAAAATGGATAAAGATTAATATCAATTAGTTTCATATCAAAAATTTATTCTTTATAAAAATTTCTCTTTGACCAAATAGAAAATGAGATATACAACATATAATCAAGAGTATTAAGGTGATAAAAAAAAATTGATGATATAAGGTAGTAGACTTTCATTAATGGGAATAGTCTTACCACAATATTCCATCAGTAATTTAATTTATCTATTTGAGCAAGCTAATTAGGCTCCAAATAAAGTGGGTGGGTGGCCCTTACTTAACCAAGGGAAACATGGTCTTGAGGCAACATGATTTATTATAAGGTATGGGACTCAAAAAGAAGCACATCATCACCTCCCTCCCTACCAAGAAGAAGAAAAAAATAACAAGAAAGGACAGCAGCACCTGAGGAACAAATGCAGCTTTTACACACATATATAAATAATATATATATATATATAAGTACAATATGAATTAAAGAAAGCCAGAGTGAAATCAGAACATAATCTAGTGGCACATAAATGGACAGAAAAGGTCTATGAAAAGGTGGATTCCACTGTTCACCATCACCTTCTCATGTTGTTCAAGGACATTCTTGGGACAAGCCATGGAAAATTTTAAGGCTTACAGAGGCATAAGAATGTACTACTTTAGAAGTATAATAATAAGTTGATGAATAAATTTATATATTTTGTTTGTGGTAGTGCATGGATGAAGTGTGCCTCTTGGAAGGTTAATAAAAAAAATACATTTGAACTTTCATTTGTAATTAGGGGTTGAAAATTATTACTATATTTGATAATTATTAATGAAAAACACCATAATATTTAGCAACTGTTTTTATTAAATGTTTAGAAATAGCACACATGACCCTAACATAAAAGGAGCATTAGTTAAGAATTAGCTCAAACTGAAATATTTTGGTATAAATCCAATCAAAATATTAGTATTTTTATCGTATGGATCTTTTTGTATGTGTTATCGGTCTATCATGAGAAATAAATTAAAATTTAAAATTAGTTAACGATCATAATATGATAATGATGATGATGATGATGATGACGAAGACATTAATAGAGAAAATCATGTGAGATTCGAGAATAAAATTTTCATAAGAAAGAAAAACTGAGGAGAGAAGAAAGTTTAGATAAAATCAAGAATCAAAAGAGAAAAACAAGACATATAAAAAAAAGCCTATTTTTTGTTTTTCTGTGTTTTGACCACTCAAAGCAAAAGGCCAGAGAAAACGAGGTGGCATTTGGTTCAGAAAAATCAAGATCCTTTGGATCATTTCTTAAAACTGAAGCCATTTTTCCTCTCCGATCTTTCCTACTACACACGTCGTTACTGAAAGTGACATGATCTCTTCAATTAGCATCCTTCGGATTCCACAAGTTCCTGGGAAAGGAAGAATGAATACAGACACTCTGCATGCATGGATGATATGGGGCTGCATACGAAAGAGTAGGTAGGAGGAGAGCAGGAGAATCCTGTGCTTGTCAAACATAATTGACCCCCATCCCTCCTCCACCGCACATCCACCTGTACTTGAATCAAAAACTCCTACACCAGCTTATTTATTTGATGGAGTCTTGTGGCGTCGCCATCAATCTGTCCTCGGAGGAAGCAAGAAGACAGCCCTCCCTCACGCATCTCTCTCGCCTGATAGCTTTAAATACTTGTACGTACTGTTTGATGCAGTAGTAATGTGCGCACCAACCGTCGCAGCCTTCGCCTTTTATGAGACCGATCCGATCAGGTCTTGACGAGGATTGATTGCTGCCGCTCCCCTCATCTCTCTCTCTCTCTCTCTCTCTCTCTCTCTCTCTCTCTGTGGTTTGTTTGTAGAGGTAATTAAAGGCCAGGCTTCACTTGCATCAGCCCTTTCATTAGATCCTACTAGCTCTTATCACCATGTAAATAATAGATTTTTGGGCTTTTCCGGATTGATAGAGACACTTCATTTCTATTTCTATTGTTCCCATCATTGTCTCTATTTTTTTTATATCTCTAAAATGTTTGTGACAAGAATAAACCAAAAACACTTTATCCTTCACAAAAATACTACAATCCTATTAGAGGGATTTTGGGATATCAAACAAATGAGAATCCTAACGAGAAAAAATTAAAACAAAAATAGATTTTTGTCAATGAATCCGTCGTTGGGGCAAATTGTGATGGCGATTAGAGTCCCATTCAACTCGAACAGCGCCGGCCCGCAACAGGAACACGTCACTGTAACGTTTGCTTGCCTCCTATTGCTGACAACCATTGTCTTGGATGGTGGAAGCACCTTCCTCTCAGCATAAAGTTATCCATGACATTAATGTACCACCGATCGAGTGGGCCATTCTGATTCATCTTATTTAAGATGAAGCGATATGATGCACAAAATGTGATGCAGGGAACAATTGTAATGGCAGGGAAGAAGATAAACAATACACCAAACCTAACTTCATACTCTGACAACGAAAACACGACCGTCGGTTCTGCGATCAAACTTTTCACGTGGCATTCGGGGCGGACGAAGCCGACGAAGCGACCCCTCGAAAGCTGCAGTCCATATTATCCGCATTGTGTTAATTATTTAGTCCACCACCGTCCGCAGTAGGCAAGGATGAATGCGACGTCTTCATCTGCTACCTAACGCCACAGAATAGTTGCATCAGCAATGAGCAAAGCAGTTCACATTTTGCTTTATTTATTTGGTGAGCACTTCAAATGGTAAAATATACATGATAATTTTGTTAAATAAAATATATTGTATTTTTTATTATATTTTGATTTTGATAGGATAAAATTTTCTAATCAATTATCCTAAATCTTCTATTTTTATATATATATATATATAGACATAATCTCTTTGAGACCGATCGTGAAGGATCAGAAGAAAGAAGAAGACGAGTCTGATTCTTTTTGTAAATCGATGTTGCTATGTTCTACGTAATACATTTTACGAATCAAATAAAGATATTTTAAACGACGTCAAAAAATAGTAGGAGTTGGGCTTTTTCTCTCTTGCATGAACCTAAAGCAGTAGGAGTTGGGCTTTTTCTTCCATCTAATATACTTTTTGAATGTTGGGTTTGGGTTGGATTCCCATCCATGGCATGGCCTGCAATATTATTACACCTTTAAGCTAAGTTTTGCATAGCTCGAGCCACAAAATGTTGGTCGAAGACTATTCTAACAATGTGATTCATCGAAGCATGATATTAGGACATTCTACGTACACAATAATCTCACATTGCTGTGTGGCAATCCACCATCTGTCAACAGAGGTGCAAGACATATAAGAACAGCCAATATTTTAAGGATTATTTATACCAACTCTTTTTTCTTTTTAAAAAGTACTATTCTGTCGATTAAGATTTTGAATTGGATGAACGAGTCAAATTAGGATTGACGTCTTCTCTATTGATAATTTCTTACCAGTCGATTTCTCAAAGTTCCTGTTTGCATGTCAGTCAAATGATCAACACCAATGCAATCCTTCAATGTGATTATAATGATATATTTGTAACTTTCAACTTGTATCTTAACATATATTGCACTTATATTTAGAAGGATAAATATTTAAATCATTGACTTTGGAAAGATTTATATACAATTTTGTCGAAAAGGTAGACTGGTTGTTTTAGATTTATGTGATTTAGTACTCATTGTCTGTATTCATTGATTATACACCGAACACACAATAAAAAGACATGGAGGATAACTCTTGTTTGAGTTAACTCAAATCTAAACTCTTAAAGCACTTTGTTAAGCTCTCACAGAAGAATCGTTCCTCAACATCTCCGGTTTTGCTAAAGAAACATTGGGAGGATTAATATCCTAAATATTTAAGAGGCATAGGGTATTTATTTAACAAATAATCATTGACTTTTAAAGACGTTTTAATTCAAATAAAAATCTTTTCGAATTTGAATTCACTGCTAATAGAACAGATTTGTCCTCCAAAGAGTTACCCAAGTTTTTCTACAAGGAAAGATCATATTAATTACGGATTTTAAAATAGTTCCCAATCCCAAAGTTAAGTAATATAATGTTTATTTATGATTTCTTAATTGGATAAAAAAGAATATTGAAAATTAGCATTTTTCTAGTGATAATCCACATCTTGATATAGTGAATGAAAAAGATGCACTCACAGAACTTGTGATGGGGACCTGAAAGGCACTGGAGAAAGATGAGGCCATGGCTGGTGATGGAGGTCACGAGAGCCATGGCTTCACGCTCCAAGACCGGGAATTCTAGGATGCTACCAAACCAAGTCACAGACAATGATGATGGGAATCCATGGATACTGACACTGTTCGTATAGGACCGGGATCTACCAGCTTCGTTTGGTTAATGGTGTCGCAGACGATGATGATGGGAATGCATCCATGGTCCTCTTAAGCCACAGTATGGGCTCGAGCTCGACGTCGACGTCGACGTCACAACGAAATCTCTCACTGTTAAACTCTGGGAACGTAGGAGATAACTCTAAAATCCTTATGATCATGTTATTCCCAAAAAAGAAAATTCCTTCGATGCTTATGTTACTATCTATCGGAATGATAGGATAGAATCTCTCATGCGTGAAGTAACAAACATATGTGCTCCACACCTAAGCTCCGTATCAGCATGTTTAGTTAACCTGTGTTTAGCCCTTTGCCACTCGCTATGCAACCCGTATCGGAGTGGGTAAACCAACAGCAGATGCTATTACCAGGCACCAATCACAGCGAACAAAGAGAGACCTATTATTGCATGCAATATCCATCCGTGGATGGATGCACACAAAAGAGCAACACTAGATCACTTCTTTCACCTTGAATCAAACATCCACATCGGCACAAGCGAGGGAGTACAGCTCCTTCTAGATCGGTCAGCTAACGTGGCTCGCCACATGCCTTACTCTCTTCTCGCTCCTGACACACAAGTCCTCAACAAGAATACAAACCCCCCATCTTCTATGGCCCTCGAGGCCGAGACTTTTAGCTTGTTTACAGTCGAAGTCTTCGTTACGCTACTGATCGAATTCCAGCAAAGACCTGTTCGATGGGTGGGTAAGTGGCCGAACCGTATCAGCTCATGGATGCCAACTCTAAGTTTCCAACAGAGGAGGCGGTCCACCTATTCTTTGACATACCTCTCAGGTCTCCAACCCTGTCGGATTTCCAAGAGTTATCTCAACAGGGATAAGATCGTATCTAGCTGACTCAAAGCAAGCTAAAAGTAATCTCTGAAATAACTCCTCGACGAGGAAAAGTCCCAGTCTCCTCGGCACGGTTCCAAAACTTTTCTCCTACAGCCACAATTCTGCACACCACCACGGAGAAAAATGCAACCTTTTGCGTTGTTCCCATCCGTGAGCGACGTCGACGCTGAGAGTTTTACCCAGGGGCCCACCTAGAGACGAGGAATTATTGCTGCGGTCCCCCTTCGGGAGCGGCGACGGCGAGAGCTCCGGTGTGGGCCCCGCCGGGAAATCTGGCCTCCGGCCAATGGGAGTCGGAAGAAGAGGATGCCCTTCTTCCCCGTCGGCCAATAGCGTTGCAGATAAGGTCACGGTTGTGGGCCCCAGCCATTGGAAAAGATCAAGGCTCCGTGGGCCCACCGTCGGCCCAAAAGTGCACCTCCGATGGCCCACCTCATCCTTCTCAGTACAGTTTGCCTCTCTGTTAGTCTTCTGCAGCTCCCAAAACATACGAGCGAGAGCTCGTGTGATATTTATCAGCTAACGTCTACGAGAACGTTGTGCCTCTTCTGTCCACCTTAGTAGCAAGTGATGAGCCACTTCGAGAAGCAAAGGTCGCCCGAGGTCGTGGCGTCTAGCGCGGTGGCCGGGAAGACCGCCCGTGCGTGCGACGGGTGCGCCCGCCGCCGCGCTCGGTGGTACTGCCCTGCCGACGACGCTTTCCTCTGCCAGAACTGCGACTTCTCCGTCCACTCCGCCAACCCCCTCGCTCGCCGCCACCGTCGCGTTCGTCTCAGAGCCGCCGACGTGGATTCGGAAGAGTCGTCTCCCTCTTGGCTCCGGGGATTCAAGCGCAAGGCCCGGACCCCCCGCGCGCACCAGCATGAGAAGCCGACCTCTGGAGCGCGGAGACTGCGACCGACGACCGTGCCGGAGCTCATCGAGACATCGGTCGATGAGACCGAGGAGGAGGAGGAGCAGCTTCTCTACTGCGTCCCGGTGGTCGACCCGGCCCTCGCGGAATTCTGCTCCCCCCCCATGCTCGACGACTCGAACACTTGTTCCGGCGACGAAACTAAGCCGACGATGGATTCAACAGACGGCACCCCTGCGTCCGCCCCCACCGTGGATACCGCTAATAGGCTGGCCCCGTTCCTCCCGTCGGTCACGGATCTCGCGGAGTTCGCAGCCGACATGGAGAGCCTTCTCGGTGGAGGTCTCGATGCGCGCGACGGCTCCTTCACTATGGAGAAGCTCGGGCTGGTCAACTCGATGGAAGACAACGTCGACTATTGCTTGGACAGTGCCGGCAGATTGAAGACGGAGCAGCCGGACGATACAGAACAGTGCCCAGTCGAACTGGACATCGACAAGTCGAGCGAGACGCTGGAGCTGGACCTCGACTGGCCAGGGTCGTCGACAGCTAACGAGGAGGAACTCGAAGAAGAGAATGTGGAGGTGGCGTCGGAGCAGCAACAAGTGACAAAGAAAGCCAAATTAAGTCTCGACTACGAAGCGGTCATATCCGCGTGGTCGAGCTATGGCTCTTCACCATGGACCGACGGCGAGCGGCCACAGATTAATCTAGACTATTATTGGCCCGACTACATGGTAAGCTCGGTAACACCTTCACTGAAAGAGAAGTACACATCGCTTATCGACTGTTCGATGAATTGAAACCTGTGTTCTTCTGTGGACATAAGGGTGTGCGGGTGGAAGTAGGAGGAGGAGGAAGAGGGGAGACACCGGGAGCCGGGCACAGCAGCGACACAGGAGTGGGATTTGTGGATGTGGGGAGGCAGGCGAGGGTGACGAGGTACCGGGAGAAGCGGCGGACGAGGCTGTTCGCGAAGAAGATACGGTACGAGGTGCGGAAGCTGAACGCGGAGAAGCGGCCGAGGATGAAGGGTCGATTTGTGAAGCGAGCTCCGGGATCAGCCTTTGCTCACTGAGGCGGTCATTCCGGTTCCAGTTTCCAGGTGCTCAACTGGGTAAATAATATACTCTCACCTTTCTCTTTCCTTTTCCCATCATAATTTTTGGGCCCTTTCTGCATCTGTCAAGAGTTCTTGGGGGGGATGCCAATTATTTTTATGATGGAATTTCTAATAATTCCACCTTTTTTTTAACCCCTACGTCAGATCTAGTCACTAAGATCTAAATAGGACTTTCAACACTTGGAGCTCAGATTTGACCTCATAGTTATGCTGAAAAAAAATGTATATAATTCCTCTTTAATTCAATGATATTGAATTATCTAATTACCACCAATTAAATGTTAACGTTATGTGAAAGGAAAAGACGAGCACAGAGATCAGCCTGTTCATTTCTAGCATATCAGCTAGCATGTAAGGAAAAGTCTTTACTGATTAAAACATAGAATATGTATATATATGCAGGTTGACACGATAGAAACAAGTAACAAAAATAATCAAAGAAACTGTGGACAAATTAAGTAGATAGAGAGTTCCATACCTAATTTCGTAAATTAACAAGTAACAAATATGGGGGATCTATAAAATTAACAAATTAACAAGTAACAAAAATCACCTCAAACATACCATGGGGGATCTATAAAATCGAAGGTAGATAGAGAGTTCCATACCTAATTTCGTAAATTAAGGTACTAACATAAATACTAGCAAGAAATCAAGAATGACTATGATTTAATTGCACAACAACATGTATTAATTGAGGTTGGGCAAATATCACCTGACCGTGAGGAAGAGAGGAACACCAAGCAAGAAATATACCACCCTCATCACCATCGATGGCTGGTAGATGCCCTACCAATCTCGATCGATGCTCTGTACTAATCTTTTAGATTGTGCTTCTGAAGTGTGTGTTTCCTACAGAAGAATTAGAGCAAGTCTATATACTTTTTTTTTTTTGGTATATTTAAGAAAATCTCGAACAGATTTCCTTAAAATATGTCATAATAATTCTAAAATAGAACAATCATTTTAACTAGAGGGAGTATTCGGTAAAAATCCATCAGAAGGAAAAGTAATAGCAGACAGCAGAGCTTATGGTGATTTTAGAGCCGGAAGAAATTTTTTTCTCCGTCGATCCAAGAAGTCTCGAAGAAGGTTGGAGTCTGCAGGCCCCGGTGCTTGGATCATCATTTGCAAAGGACGCCCCCACAAAGTTGATCTTTAGTAAGAATACGAGTGCCTCAGGAGAGCCACTGGTTTCCATTGAAGTGGAATAGGAAGAAAGTAAAGGAGAAGTAAAAGAAAGAGGCGATGAGTTCGAGGGTGGAGCGAACGTATGTGGTGGTAGCATGCCGTAAGATGGACACATCATCTTTTTCACCTGGCATTACTTCCTTGGAACAAGTATTAATTGCAGAATGGGTCGGATCTGAATTCGCACCCTTAGCCTGCTGAGACTCGAGGTTGGTGAAATCAGGTGCATAAGTTGTCTGTTTTGGGACGGCATTAAGTGCAGCAACCTTGTTGGTTGCAGCAGATGGCATTAGAACAATAGCTGAAGGGGTGGGACAAGTAGCAGAATCTGTAGAAAAGACTAGTTGAGGGAAGAAGAGATTTTTTGTTAAAAGGCCGCCGTTGAAGAACTTTTCTCCATGGATCAAAAATTGGATTATCGTTCCCTTTATCATCAGCCGAATCTGGTTGAACCTCCTGTGGCAGAGGAACAGGGACAAGGAGTAGTGGAGGAATTAATGTCAGTGGGGCAAAGTTTTCATATGAAATCACTTGAAAGAGGCTCCAACAAGATTCTCCAAACCAATTACCTTGAATGAGGGGCTTGGTAACGTCTTTCTCAACACAAACATGAGTGACTCTGTCCCTCTCAAAGCGGAGGGATCGGGTCAATCTGAATAGGTCGACCCAGGCCGGAGGTGATGCAGAAGAAGGGAGATTCTTTATTCCATCGAAAGCCCTGACAGATAAATCCAAAAAGAGAGTATCGATATGGGCAATCAAAGATTGAAAAATAAGTTAGAAAGGAAGCAGTTGAAAGATATCCCAAGGTCCCTCAATGACGATTCAAACAACATCAGCTTCATTATGGAATGGAGAAAGAAAAAAAAATCAGATTCAAGATCTATGATAGCAGGTGGGGCATCAAGAGGCCATGGCGTTGACATGGAAGTTGATTCTTCAGCGAGACAGAAGATGATAATAATGCTACCTCATCGATTCATTTCCAACTTCAATTTCAAACAGTTGACCGAAACGAAAAGGCATCATTTCCGCATATTGAAGAACACATGATCTTATTGCCTATGATATTTCCATAATAAAGAAACCATACCAACTATTATCGGCTCCATTGTACCGACTCCGCTTGATGAAGACCTTGCAGTAGCTCAGGTTCTTTGTATGCTGTATCAAACATGAAGGAAATGTCTGAATACGACAGAACTGCAATTAAACTATTGCCAAGGTGAATTTGAAGAAGATCGTTAGACAGTAAAATAATCATAAAAAAAAAGCAAAAATCCTTGTCAAAATCACATTTGTGGCTGTATTATGATCCTACCACAGACAGGAGATGGAAAAAAGATGGGCATTTAACCAATGCACCAGCCATAGAGGACAATGCAGCTTGGACAGGCAATTAGCAATCAAGATCATCACAAGACCGACCATGTGGGTGCCAATAAAATCTTTGCCGAAGCCATTGAAGCAATATTTTATGCTACTTTTCAAAGTCTGGATCGACCTATTGGGAAAGGTCATCTTTGCAACAAGTGATGTCAGCAGCAAACATGTTTGCACACATACATCTATTCACACAAATAATAGATTATAGACATTAGTAGTCAACATTTAACTGGTCAGAATTATTAGGCTCAGCCTTGTCAATACTGTAATTGTACTGCCAAATCTGTTACCTGCAATAGTCATCCTACTTTTATCAATTTGTTAATTTAAAAACAACCAATAGTTAAAACACTGCAACAGATTTACTGAATGCTATAAAAAAAGAGAAAAAAAATAATAACCAAGCGTAATCAATAAGTACAAAGCTCAAATTTTGAAATCCAGAATATGCAATTTTATGTACAGACCATGTAACAATGAAGACTATATAATTATATAACTAAAACTCTATAAATAAGTAGTATTTGTTACCATGAGATAACATTCATCCATTTACTGCAGTTGGTTTGATGTCAGCTAACTCAACAAATACCTTGTCCCCTCAATTAGTCCAATTGCAATCCAATAACAGATCTCACCCCTCTCCAATAGGACTATGTATGGAGCCATTGGTGGTACGGGTCAAACCTGAACCATCCGAATGCCAATTACCAAATAGGCAAAGCCCATGTACAAAGGTCCAATCTCTTCAAAGGACCTGTCACATAAATCACCCGCCAAAATCCAGATACATCTCTCTTATCTCATTTAATTGCTACCAACCTGCTCTCTCTACTGTACCTTCACCTCATAATTGTACAGACTAGACTATCAAAGGGAATCGATTGGAGTAAACTACAATATTCCCTCCTAGCCTTCTCTTTCTCCAGCCCTTCACACTAACCTCATCATCCATCAGTAGTTATATGTGATTCTTGACAGTATTTAATGCTAGCTCTGATCTCCAAATTGAATGACCCGCATGCTATTTAGGTAGTGTTGTACATCCCGTTTAGTGAATTTTAACATCTAATGCTAAACAAATGGGTCTAATGCCCCCCCACCAAAATGAAAGACCAGATACATAGTGTTGTACATATTGACATCCTGAAACTAGAAGTTTCAAACACCAAGGTGACACCTACCAAAGGTGTTTATTTGCAATTTAATTGTTTCAAGTTGACCTACTCAACAAGTCTCATTTAAGCAACCTTATGTAAGGCCCAACTCAATCATTTGATATGCTTCACTTATCAGCTGATAGGCTTAGCCTGGTAGCTGATTTGGTGAAGGTTGAGCCAATTTAACTGGTTTCAATAAAGCACTTAGTAAAATGTGCAAAAAAATGTTACCATCGCTGAAAGAAACTGACCCAGTAACATCTTCAGTTTAAGGAATCACATCTACAATTACAAAAAGGTATAACATAAAGACGGGAGGTGAAGAACCGAAATGACAGAGGAGAGCTAGGAGATTGAAGAGAAATTAGGATAGGCAGAGCAAGGAAGGAGGCAGGATAGAAGAGGGGAGACAATGAATTTGGAGTTAGGATAGGAATCTGTGTACTTAAATATACAAGATTAGGATTCAAGTCAACTTAGATCGAGGTTCAAATTAGGTTAGGCCTATGCCAAACCCACCTCAAAGACGGTTATACAAAATTTAGATTTTCCTCAATCATGACCAAACAGATAAAAGCCCACCCCAACTTTACCAAATTCTTGTCAGGCTCCCTTGCTATCCCCATCTAACATGTTTGTGTCCATTCCTGAAAAGACAAGACCACCTGTTATATGAACAAAGGTTCCAGTGATATTGTTTCTTCATTTGTAGCTTTGTAATCATAATTGTGGCTCCATTATCTACTTTTTAATGATTTATTGCATTATATTTATCTCTATTTTAGATGAATTGGTTCCTCTATGTAATGTGAATCGCTGTGCTGGACTAAGCATATCATCCATCTGTTACTCTTCGCATAACTTTTCACATTCACATCTAGTTTTATCACATGAAATTTATTTTACCAATTTTTGTATATATATATATATATATAACTATGAAAGTATAAATTATAATTACCATATGTGCTCCTAATATTTTAGGTATCGATATTCTTTTAGACCCCATATGATCTTATGTGTATTATTAGTTAGTAATATCATACATTGTTTATATTTTTTTCATTCCTATATTTTCAGAGTCAGCAGTGTGCATTTTGCAATCCTAAGTGTAAATCCTGACTCCACATCGCACCTGATTCTACATATGGCGGCACTAACTACCCAATTCTAATCAAAACCCTCAAGCAGTCTGACAAAGCAAGGGCACTGTAGATTATTAATCAGGAAAGCATATATGATATCGGAAATGCACCAATTTTGGATCAAAACTCTAAGAAAATAAAAATTAAAAGATGTAGCATAATCACATAGATACTAATTTCCCAACAACCCGAGGCAAATAAGATGATCAGAGTCCTCACTACCTCAACTCAGACCGTGGGTTTGCGTTGGAAGCCTTGGCCAGGGTCATCTTCGGAGGGGAAGGCGCTGAGGGCAGTGACCACGGCGGCGGGGGGCCCGACCCTGCAGCGCCTCTCGACCATCTCGTCGACAGCGGTGGGGTCGCCGGAGAAGAGCGCCTCGACGGAGCCATCCCTCCGGTTGCGGACCCAACCGTTGAGACCGAGTTCCCGGGCGGTCTGGACCGTCCAATCGCGGAAGAAAACACCCTGCACTCGCCCCTTGACGACCACCCGCAGCTGGAAGAAATTCAGCCATACCATGTTATATACATCAGATATGAAAAGGAGTCGATAACAAAGAGAGTGAAAGAGAGAAATAATACGGTTTTGGCGGACGGAGGCATCGGCGACGGCGTTGCGGCGGTAGCGATGGCGTTCATGGAGGGTACCGGTGGAGAGAGAAGATTCGAGAAAGAGGAACAAAAGGAGAGGTGATGACGGTATTCTGTAATGTGATTGCTTGTAGACTAGAGAGAAAATAATAATAATTAAGAAAAATCTAAGGGCGAATAAAAAAAAAAAACCCTAACTTTGATTTTTTTTTTTTGACATATAACCCTCTTACTATTCTAAATAATATTTTTTTTGACATACATATAACCCTCTTACTATTCTCAAATGGTTCTTGTTGCCTTATAAGTGAAATATCATTTTTACTTATTTTTTTAATGGATCGATTCATGAGATGAATCGTTTCAATTGTAATATTTTTATATTCTGTTATAGTACTTTTAGCTATATTAGTAAAATACTATATCATAGTATTTTTTACTAATTTTATAAAAATATTATATTTATATTTTTTTATACAACATTACAATGTTCTCCGTAATACTTATTAAAACACTATAATACAGTAAAAAATATTATAACATAATATTTTTATTTTCAGCAATACTAGAAAAATACTGTAATGCAGTATAAAAATACTATAACAGAATATTTTTGTAAAAATACTGTAACTAGATTAGGTCACCCTATAGATTGGTCCATAAGAAAAAAAAAAAAGGAGAAAAAGAGAAAAAAAAAAAGGTAGATGACCAGAGGTATTTTAGATATTAAGTAAAAATATATTATTTTGAAATTCTGAATATGAGGAGCGATTTCCAAAAAAAAACCCTAAAAGGAGAAGTTTTATTGAAATTTATCCAATAATTTTAATAACAAAAAGAAGTCTGTAGTACTACAGTAAAATTGTTCCTCAATTTGAGGAGATTTAATGATATTGTTTGATGAGATTTTGAGAGATGTGAATGATCTCACCTCTCAAGGAAAGAACTACCTACATTGATGCGAGATAAGTAAACCTCAATGTCTTAATTGATTTTCAGATTGTCTGGACTGTGATAAAAATGTTTAGGGATGAGTGTGGGCATAGTATCCACTAGAATGAAGCATTTGCAAAGAACATTTATCTGATCTTTATACATCTGAATTTATTTGTCCTAAAAAGGGATCATGGATTTGTTTTGAAGATGCTTTCAACAGGTTACAGGCTGCAGACCTCTAGTAGCAATGCAAGAACAAAACAAAGATGAAGGCTGAGAAGAAGCAGAAGATGATGGAAACTCTTTCCATTGTTGCCCAAGAGCCAACAGCCCTTTTACTACTATAGAACCCTCTCCTGCAGTCCTAGAAACAAAATCTCAGGAATGAACTTGTTTAGTTTGACATTTACATACTTGATGGATTTAGAACAAAGACCATGCATGTACTTCGATGATGCTTTTATCTAGGATCAAACACACCAAAGAGTAATTAGTTTGATATTTACATACTTGATGATGTTATAGTATCATTGCTCATTCCCCTAGAAATTTATCTTATTCAGCAGTTTATACATAGTCTTCGTGTGTGCTTTCATATCCTAACTTTTGACATCTCAATGAGGCATGATGAATGCATATAGTACTTTCATGATTTTGGTTTCTACTAGAATTGAAGAACAGAATAGAGATATAGAAGAGTGTGATACTTGAAAGTAATTCATTCTAAATCATACATGTTTTATGCTTTTGATCATAACTACGTGCACATTCTAATATGTAGTTTCGTAGGACTTCGGCAGGGTTGAGTTAGATTAACCTTAACATAACCCAATTTGGGTACATGTGAAACATCCTAACCTAACCCATGCAGCAAAATGGTGAAGCATCATCTATTTTCTTGCATCAAGTGCCTGAGGTGACTCAAGTTAGTTTAGTCTCCTCAGTTATTATTATTTTCTTAACTAAGTAATTAGTTGTCTATTAAAACTAATATTTCAAGAAAACAAGGCAGAAATAAATAACATAGGGTTTATTGACGAGAAACAACACAAAATCAAGTTTTTGACACAATTAATTAGAGTGAAGATGTACATGTAAGTAAGAAAAGTCACAGAGGCAAGAGTTGGAAGGAAGATCTAAAAAACAATAACTGGATAAACAATAATCTCTTTTATTTTCCCTGACGGAAATTTCTGATCACAAATAGTTACTGGCATTACAAGGAGGACACTTCTCAATACAAGAAATAGCATACAACACTGATAAATATACTATATTAGTGTATCCTATACAGGTCATCAAGATAATCCCAAGAGATTGCAGGCTTACTCAATTATTCCCCTGTTCCAGCAATCTTCTTCTTTAAAGCTTCAATGTCATTGACTAGTTCTTTTCTGCTATCCTGCAAATGACAAGTTTATCTAGTCAGGGAACAAAAAATGATGACAAAGAATAAGAAGGGCAAGATTATAAGCATACTACATCTTTATGAGAATCAGATAGAACAAATTTGTCAATCCAGTTATCTTCGTTCGGGAATGTTCCATCAGATTTCATTTAATGGAATCAATCATGAACATTCTGCGGTCGAGGAGAACATAAGAAATCTCACCTGGTTTAACTCTTGTCCTCCGTAGCACCAAAAGAAGAATAGACATGTATGAAATTTTACATGAATAAATATTTCATACTTTAGCTGTTGCGATATAGCCTATTTACAGATGATGTTCATGTCTATTCTTTTAGTAGAACCTCTTTTGGAGTCCTATACCACCGCCATATTGGCTAATTTACAAAAGAATTCAATGATAATTATAATCATCAACTACCTCAATGCTCAATGAAACTGGGAAATCTAACAGGACAAATGCCTCAGAAACTGCTATAGAAGATGGATTGTTTGACTCAAACAGGAACATTCTCGAGAACATCTAAATCTTAAGCTTACCTTGAAAAGTAGGTAGCGGTATACAAACCATCCAGTGTATCCGAGACCCACTAATTCCATGATCTTTGGAAGCTGTAAGAACAAGAGAACAGTTTTGAGTTACATCAACTGAAGCATCATGACTTTAGACAGAAAAAAAAAAAGAGCAACAAATTTCTTGTCTTGAATACAAAAAAATCTCACAAATAAGGTCACAAATACTAATTCAAGACAAGAAAGGGAACCACAGCACAAACATTTCTGTCTTTACTGCTCAACAATGCTGGCACAAGTCACTGTTAGTTCACACAAGTATGCAATGTGGAATCCAGGCAATATGAAATTTTGGTACCAGAGGAACCGAGTTGATGGCACCAACAACAACGGAAGATAGCCACACCGCAACAATTGCACCACCCCCATACAATAAGACAGTAGATTTGTTCTCGATCGAATCCCACTGTTATCACAATTACATCAGATAATCCATTAGGAGAAGAGGGATCGCTAAAGAATGCTAATATGCAGGAGCTGTGAGGACATACTTTCTCCTTCAAATCAGCCAGCAGCTCATCACCAGACCCAGATGACTCCTCCGATGAAGAAGTCGCTCTCGCCCGTAGCGAAGAGAACCTGCAATGATCTGCTGCCATCAAGAACCTGAATCAGTCGATGCCTCTTTGCCTACCCAACCACCGGACCTGTACTAATTTGTGGGTTAAAGATGGAATCTCAAAGATGGAGGAGGATACCACGGGGTTGGGAGGAGGAAAGAGAAATGGGAGGAGACGAGAAGGAGCGGCGAGGCGGCGGCGGGAGGAGGAGGACTGGGGCCCGGTGAGAGGCTGAACCGGGCGCGGGCGCGAGGAGGCGAGATCCAGAGAGCACCGCTGCCGGAGGGGACGCTGCTGCAAACGCCGTCGCCGCCATGGAGCTCGCTGTTGACTTCGGCGATTGCTTCCTTCCCCCTTCTCCGGCTTTCAGATTGGTCTTGCTTTTGCTTGCCTCCCCTCAAAAATGCCCAAGTGATTTGGCCACCCAACCTCTGTCCACTATCCAATAGACAGGTGGCAGATGGACTTCTTCTTATTGGTTGCTTGTCTATCATGATATCATCGTGACAAAAGAATATGTGATCCCGGAACTCTTCGAGTTATCCTATTTCTTGGTTGAAAAGAAGAACTCATCTTCATGTTTTTAATTTTCTTTTGTAAATAAGCATATTCAAATTTAAAGAAAATGATGAAATGTTTTTCTGATGAATTTTTACCAATGCAGCTAAACTTAGTCATAACGACTGCAAGCTTAACTTTGATGAATTTTTATTATTGATTGAACCTTATTCGTATACACCAAATGATACTATTAAATATACACAAAAGGATTATTGAGAAACACTTACTGGTCAAATAGCATTAGTTTGGTGCTACATACTAACTAAACAACACATTTCATGCTCTCTTCATTGGATAAACCCTCCATGTTGTTCACCACATGTTTCTTGATCCGATGCTCAACTCTAGTTAAACATCTAATTTCCTGCCAGTATCAGGATCTCAGACACTTTATGACAACCCCCTGAATTGTAGGCTCACCAGATGAGGAAACGAGTTTGTTTTCAACACAGCAATGAGAAAATAAAGAGAACATTATGATTCAGCAAAAATGTCAGAGAAGTTTCCTTAGCAATCAAGTGATCATTAAAAACAGTTCGATGATGACAATAACAACTAGTAACAATTTTCATTTAAAGAATTTAGAAATAACAAATCAGGTAACAGCACCGGCATTTGCAGAAACAGAAAAAAGATCTTAGGTGAATTTTCCTGTACGTTCCTGTCCAAGAAATCATATATATTATGTCTAGAATTACAATAAAACTAGATTCTGGTTAAAACAACGTACATAAAGCTTCAAATGATGAACGGCTTCTTGCAATCCTTGACATATGAAAGAAAAAAAATTCCTTGCGAGACATGATTGGCACAACAAAATTTTTTAGCACATTCAATCAACTTCCCTTTCTTTTACTCTTCTTACCCGTACCTTTCTTCTTCCCCTTCTTGTTGTCAAAAGTGCTACTTTTGGATGTGGTGGGAGCCAAAAGATGCTTGACATTCAGAACGCCTTTCCTGAAATGTCCCTCGGTTGCTTTCAACCCCCTGCCCTCTGGTTTTGGCTTCCTGGCTTTACTGTTACTCTTCAGCGCAAATCGGCCAAGAATCAGCTCCTAAAAATATCACTTATGAATCAGAATCCCATTAGGTCAAACAGAGAATATACTGAAAAAAGAAAAAACCACCTCTTCCTTTTTCTTCTCTTCTCTTTTCTTCTGATTTTTCATAGCTGGTTTTGCCACACTTAACGGTGTTCGATGCTTTTTAGGAGGCTGTTCAGAAGACAATGAAGTCACAGATATTTAACGAAACAACTAGATGTCTGATATGTTCTTACCTTTCCACCTAAACTAACTACTTTTCGGTTCTCATGCTGTTTCCTCTCTTTCCACGACATATTTGATGCACCTTAACGAAACACAAGAGCAGCAAAAGTAAAAATTACAGCATAGGATGGAAAAATAACATCTTATTTAAAAAAGCTGCAATGACAATTCAAGGACTAAATATGCAGATTCAAAATTATCCGCTGATCAATAGTAACCCAGCCTGAAACTAACAACTCTATGCAGAACTCAGTAGAGCAGGATTATAGTCAAGAAGGGTAAAAGTAATATCAGACATCTGTTTTCTATAATAAGACAAACAGGGTAAAGAAAAGCCCAGATGTAAGCACACAACCCAGAGCAAGAACAAGATCTATTGGAAACATAAGGTGAAACTCATGATTCTTAAATTGCATTTTCTACTTGACAATACTTCATCTGCGTTATATACCTAATCAAAACATTTTATTAATCTTTTCAAATTACTGAAGTTTACTGGCAAGACTCAGAACTACTAGAAGCATGACTATACATGGTAGCAGCCTATCTTACAATAGCAAATATGTAAATTCTTAATTTGGTCAACATATCAAGATTTTTTAACAGCTTCCCAGTGAACTAAATCCAGAAACACACATATCTATATGAACTTTTATCGACCATTATACATTTACTCAGATCTATGCATAAGAAGGCATATGTAATTCAATTCAAAAAAAGATCAATTACAGATGTACATTCTTAGATCAAGACATACAAGGCCAAAAGGATGACACCATGACATTATGATCCCCAAGATGGCATATGTAATTCAATTCAGAAAAAGATCAATTACAGATGTACATTCTTAGATCAAGACATACAAGGCGAAAAGGATGACACCATGACATTATGATCCCCAAGATGCCCCAACCTGTCATAGTCAGACCTATGTTCATCACCATGAGGTTTCAAATCTCAGATAAAATCATTTCTTCTCATTGTTGTTTCTGATGAAAAGCTAAAATTTAACACAAATCTAAATAAGCATAGGTGTAGACTCTGAAATATGCATTTCTAAATAAAAACTTTCCCCCTTCAGAGGAGAGAAGATAGGATAAAATACCATCATTAAAGAAGAAAAAATCAGCTCTAAAATTTAAAATCTAGAAGATAAAGAATCAACTAAATCATGTTTCCACAAGCACTAGGTGAAGAATATTTCAACAAATAACACAAAAATGAAGTGAATATTAGCAACAAAATTATCTGCATTGACAAAATAAATATAAAATTTACCTAGGTGACTTTGCTGAGGTGTCTATTTAATTTTTATTAAAAGCTTTATCACCAAAATTTATTTTGTCAAAATGGCCAACAAAAAATTATCTTGTCACCAAGCTTATTACCAAATTAAAAAAATACAAATTGAATACATGCCCAACCAAAATCACATGTGGAAATATATTTCAGAAATAATTTCTACTGGAGCTTAAAAGCTAGCTATATATACATGCAAAAGTTCCACTTAAAATATTCCAGTGTCTCACCGACACACGATTATCCTCATAAAAGATCTGAGAAGTAAACTACATGATTTAATTTTGAAATTATAAAACTACATACCCAAGTATTCAACATCTTTCAATATTTTCCTAATGTCCATCTTCTCATTCTCACTGTCTGACTGATCATCAGATTCTTTAGATATCGGCTTCATGTACATATCTGCAAGGTTTCCTGACTGCAGAAGAAATCAAATTATAGTAAAAGAATAAATTAATAATTGGGATTGTATATGTGAACATGATTGATGCATGAAATTGCATATACTAGTAACAATGTTGCTGGCTTCTACATTTGACCATTATAAGCAACAAGAAAAGAATCATTGATGCAAACTTTAGTCACATCTAAAATTGAATTATGAAGTTATTCAAGAAAAGAAGGTCATACATAAAATACTCCAAAAATTGTGTAATATTTGCTCGAAGGAAATCAGAATTTTAATATCAATTCATGCGACCCCTTGTTTCACTAATTATAGCTCACTAAATGCTTCAAAAACAACATTTTCTACACATAGTACGAACCCCAACTTGTCTATAATTAAACAATGCCTATGAACCTTAGAAAGCACAAATGCATGAAACCTAATTGAAAATTTAAATGATGAATCTTGATAGAAGTAGATAGAAGACTTACAATATAGTTAGTTTTAAGGTTTATATTTGGTGCATCACCAATTACTCTCACTGGAATAGTTGATGAAGCATAAGAATATTCAAGAACAGATAACTCTTACAATCATCAACTCCTAAAAAGAGCATCTAAATTAGCATTTAACGTTCTTTTCAGTATTCAGAACAAGAGAATCGTGTCATACCATGAAGTTTCGTCTTTCATTAGCATACGATCCGGAACGAGATTTAATAGTACGAGAATTTGAAGGATCATATACAACTTCAGCAGCAAGATTCGATTTGACCATGACTGCCGCTTTCTCCTGGCCAAGAAAAGGAACAAGTGGTGAACATATTAGTTAGCACACACAGCATCTCTTCAATTATGTGTATGAGCAAAAAGTTCTAATATTTGTGCCAATAGGGTAAACAGTGAGCGAGAAGAAGAGCATCAACATTGGATAAGAAAATACAGGCAAATAAAATCAATGGATTCAGTGAACAAAACATTCATTCAATTTGCTGCAATCTAAAGACGCATATAACTGACGCAGGACAAGAAGATGATGAGATCGTGGAGAGAACCAACCTATGCGAAGACGAAGCGCGACGGAGAGACTCGAGGCGGACGAGATCGTTCAACGAGGGCAGAGCCGTTCGCGTCCCGTTTAGGGTTGCAAACCCCTCTCTTTTCCAGTTTTGTATTTATTTCTCTAAATTTTAGTTATTATAAAAACCTCCTCTACTGCGATCGCAGATAATCCTAACCCCGACCGTACAATAGGGACCCACCAAATTCTGCTTCTTCCTCCAGTCACTGGATAGGTAGCCGAGAAGGGTAGCATTAGGAAAAAAGGATACGGCGTGTCACCCTTTTCTCCGAACACATCTTGCTGTCGCGATTCCAGAGATCGATTGAATCAACCGCACCACGTGGACGGCAGTGATGAAGTCCAATTCTCCCGCATTTTTTCTACTCGAGGGAGGATAACCTTGTCTTGGTGTGACGTCTCCAGTAACCAAGTGATCAAGTCGACGTGGACGGCTGTGATAAAGCCAGATCTCCCCCGTGTTCTATCTAATATAGAACATATTTCCTTTATATCCTGAGGCCCAGTATTTTATTAATCAACCAAACTACGTGGACGGCTGTGATTAAGCCCAGTTGTCTCCCTTGTTTATATCCAAAGGAACATATGCGTTGATGTAACGTGCCGACCGATTCGTTGATCGATCGACTAATTGGTGTGTTTAACGAATAGTGCATGGATACATAAAAAGCACCGGAAGTACATATATTATTGGAGGCGGAGACGTGGATCTATGCTAAGCCCTTTGTTTCGCCTTTCTTTTGCTTATTATATTATGCGCCTCCTCGAGAAGGAGACGATATTTATCGTTGCAATTGCCAGAGCCAAACCCATCTGCTTCCTCCACCCTTCTTTCGCTTCTTGCACCCGTCTCGAGTTTGATCTCTTGATTCAATTGTGAGTTTGCTCGTAGACGAGCGGACGCCGTGCTGGTGGAAACTGAGGTGAGAAGCGGATCTCCTCTCCCCCCATCCCCTTCCTGATGATTGAAGTTTTGTACATTTCCTCAATGATCTCTTGTGGGTTGCGATACAAAGCCATTATTTTGATTTATTTATTTTATTTTCCTTTTTGAGTTATTTTAGGGTCGATAACAGTTCGGGGAGTACTTTAGTGTTCGCATTGTAGGATCTGCGCCATCGCTGCTCAATGGCGTGGATATCATTGTTCTTTGATGGATGAGGTTACGCACTAAAATTATGTAAATGAGGGTAGCATGTTGTGGAGTCCTTTGTGCGTAAGGGCTCTTTTTTTTTTTTCTTGTTATCAAATTTGCATCAAGTATTACAATCCCCTGAAAAAACTGAAGTTCTGGGTAGGCATACATATACGTCCAGAATGATGTAACTGATAAAATAAATCTTTTAGTATAACTTTTGCTATGTATTTTATGTAGCAACTTATGGTCCAACTGATTCTCAGTCCCATTGAACATGATTTCTAACGTGCAATATATTTAGGAACTAAAATTCATATGATTTAGATATGTTTTGGGTCTTTGTCAAACTATGAAAAGGGGAACAGCGTAAACAGCACTCTTTCATGAATATCTGACCTAGAAAATTTAGTTAATGAGCAAATAAATTATCCGATGAATGTGTGCCAATATTCAACTAGTATTGATACATTTTACTATTTATCAAATCAAAATACATTTTATGCCATCACAATTGCTTCTTTTGTCCATGGTGCAAACGTTATATTGTTTACAAGTTTGATTCTTCATCTCATGATTGCTGTATATTATGCTCAATGGAGTCAATCTTTCATTTGAAGCTTTCATGAATAGTTTCGAAGTAACAGGTTTGAGGCCACAGTCCTCTCAATACAATTATAATTTAATTGTACATATCTCTAGGAAATGTCAAGAAAATCCCCGTTAAGTCTGTCAGATTTGCTCTTTGTTTTTTGACTAATTATCTTAATAGAAAACCTTAGTAAGCATGTCTATTTTCTTTACTTATTTTAGTAAATTATTGTCTACATTTGACTTGTCATGAGCACTTAGATTTTATAGCTTAACTTAGAAACAGTGTTTTTTCATAAGGATGCCATTTGCACTTTATCTATGTCATGTATCTAAATTTGGTTGATTGCTTGTCTAGTTATGATAAGAGGATGTAACTAGCTTGAGGCAACAACTGTATAACTTGCAGGAAGTTCTATGGTATGTCTATATTCCTTGACTTTTATTTGTGAAATTTATGTGAAATATTTTAAATCATTATTTGTAACTTCTTAAATTATAAGTTTAATTGTCTCTTGATTTATGATTTTAAAATCATCAATGAATATTGACTTGTAGTGTTTTTCTCTATAATAAAAGTCCTAGAAGCTGTTCTTTGCTATTTTATTCTCAATAAGTACTTCCAAGTTTAGTATAAACTCAAAGTTTCAATATTTTTCGTGAAATACAGTAACAGAAAAATGTGCAACCTCCAAGGTTCTGACTACATTAATGAATATTCAGTTACATTTCTTCCCATCAGATATGCATAAACATGAAGTGTCTACCATTATTAAAGAATTATATTTTTTAAAGCTTCTGATAGTTAGAATACACGAAAACACAAACTTAGATTATATTTTGGGAGTCCTTTTTAATAATTTCTTATTGCAAAGGCCCTGGCTAACATTGGATATGTTTCTAGATGACCCCATCAGGCTTGCTGCTGAGCTTGCTAGAAGCCTCTGAAATATTGAACTTTTCATAAAATATTGTAATTTTTTTGGTGTAGTTAGCAATCAATTTTTAACTTGGATAATATGTGTAAATTTTAGTAGTATGAAGCTGAAAATTATAACTTTTATGTAGCTGTAGATTCCTTATGATACAATGGTGAAATTGCCCCTTTTTGACCTAGGAGACTAGGACTCAAATCATGGAAACTACTTGCATATATTAACCTTCCCCAGACCACGTATTGGCAGGAGCCTCGTGCACTAGATAAGCCCTTATTCTTTCAGTCTCATGGTAGACCAGGAAATATCTAAGCCATAAAAGACCTGCTATACTGCGTAATTTTCTCCTATAAGAGAAGCTTACCATATTTGTATTCTCTTAAAACATTGGGGAAGCTGTGAAGGGGTCAGCTTCTGGAAGAAACATTAGGCAGTCCAATTTCTTTGAGGGTGGACCAAAACATAATGAGCATTATGGACTACATGTGTTGCCAAGCAATGGCTGATACTGTACAGTGCAACTGGGAATTCAGTTGCACTAACCTAGGGCGTGGTTCCTGCAAGCACCTATCCTAAGCGCTGGTATTGCATTGTCATGTCAAGGGTATTGTTGGTGAACCTTATGCCGTGGCCGTGGGGTCGGTACGGCTTGGTTCGATTGGCGATGTCCAGGACCATCTCGGGGACGAGGTCTTCGCCTAATCGGGTTGAGCTCAGATTCGGTTGGGATGCACCTCTTCAACGAGCCCGTCCACCTTTGTCGCCGTCGGATTCCTGCACACTAGCTTAGGTCGGGATGGGGAGGGGGATCTCGACTTAGGCCCCTCAAGATCAAGTTAGTGGAATTCTATTGTCCCAAGTGTCCCTTGTCATATGTTGGCAAGGGGTTTTTATCATAGTGCCCGAGGGTCGGCCGTATGCGGCCTTCGCGCGGCGGCCGACTCCCCGAGCGGCGAGTGTACCTTCGGACGTTCGTCGCCCAGGATATGTGGAATGGCGTCACGTGGTGCCGTTCCAAGCTTCCCAAAGCGGTCCTTGTTGGGGCAACGCTGGTTGGTGCGGCCCCAGACGGCGCGGGAGGTGAACAACCGCCATCCCGGATTTCTGGTGACGCATCCGACGTGGCGCTGCGTCTGCCTCCCAAGGCTCCGCACTTGGGCTGATGTGGTGGGGGTCGTGTCCACTTGTCAGAATCCATAATATGCCCTATCAGGTATTGTGAATTGTGATGCTCTGTTCATAATCCTGCTTATAATGCAAATGGTCCTCGTGCATTTAATATAGAAATATTCCTTAATTTTTTGTTCAAGCATGGAAATTACTGAATCCTGGCACATGTTTTTCTTCATATACGTGGATCCTATTTGTGACTAGTGATTTACATGACACAATAAAGATACCTTTCTTAGTGGTGATCTCAATACAGGACAATGTTTTTCTGTTCTATATAAAGCAAGGAGGATGAATGAAATAGTTTTACCTTTCAGAGAGTTTTACTCGTTGAACTAGGCACAAGAGAATCAGTTGTTAGTGCATCCATGTCACTTATCTCCTATCTCCAGGGTGAAAGACTCTGAACATCCCTGGATTGTCTTAGATACCATTGAAATTTAAAATGATTTCAGTAAAAAGCTTTCTAGATTTTAATATTGGGCACATTCTCGGGGAGGCCGATAAGACTGCTGACTGTACGAGTAATTTAATTGGGTTTTTTTTTCCCCTTTTTGAGCTCCAACATTTCAATAACTTTTGTAAGTAGTTGGGTGAATTAAATTTTAATTTGTTTTAAAGGATTAGTGGAACATGCCTAAAAATATGTTAGGTCTCCTTCTTGTGGGTAGGACCTGGCATTTCTCTTGTGAAAGCTGACAACTGCTTTTCAGAGAGTCTTCTTGACTGGATTGCCTATATCCAGCAAGGTTGCCACCTAGCCTTCTGTTAATTTCTTCTCTTTGTCTGATTGAACTATTATTAAACACTTCTTGCTGCGCTTTATTTTGTAAACAAACTTTCTCACTTTCTTCTTTTTGTGTTCATGGTGCTTGATGACTAATGTTGTCCGTGAAATTGTGTTCCAAGCTTTTACTTGTTCAATTTCTAGAAACATTCAAAAACTAATGTTCTTTTATTGTGGCAATCTGAACTGGTATTTTGTGGTATTTGTCTTGTTTAATTGGAGGAGAAAAAGAGAAAGCTAACTAGTGACTTCCAAAATTATTAAACTTAACTACATGGTTCGTCTTCACCACTTTATTCTGTTAAATTGCTAAAAATAGGTAGTTCTAATTAAATAATATAAAAAGTAGCTTGGTTCATGAGGCTACTATCATTGTGAAGTCTGAAAAAGAGCCAATGTACAAAACCTTACCCCTACAAGTAGAGAGTTTGTTCCTATGATTTACCCTACTTACCTAAGTTGTATATCAACATTC
The DNA here is from genome assembly GCF_036884655.1 of Musa acuminata AAA Group. Lineage (NCBI taxonomy): Eukaryota > Viridiplantae > Streptophyta > Magnoliopsida > Zingiberales > Musaceae > Musa > Musa acuminata. The sequence goes on from NC_088336.1 coordinate 34,356,500, forward strand.
TTACCATAATGCCAAAGCTTACCTTACTGTCATATGATATGCATAATTACAATTGATGCTTCTCCTCCTTAAACACCAAATGTGATTGATCAAATGACATTGTTGAATTCTTCAGATGATTATGATGGAAGTGCACACACCCAACCCTGATTTCTGAACCATCTCCTTAATGCAATCCAAGACTGCCACAAATCCAGTTGAACATTGTACAGTTAACATTAGGTTTTGATACCTGTGAGGTTGTTGTATTGGAAAGAAAGGTTACCATAGCCGTGATGTTCCAGTTTGTTCCCTGTTGGCTTGGTGTTGTGGCCTATTTAGTTCAAGATGATTGGATGCATTTGCTTTCTCCGCAATGCCGAAACCATATGAAATAGCTGAGTCTCTATTGTCACCATTGTCTACCCTTTTTTCATAAACCTGTAGAAGATTGAGTGCTTAGTTTGTGCAAGACAAATTAATTTTTGTTATTCCACAAGATTGTTGATGGAGTTTTTAGATTGAGTGTGTATGTCTACCAGCTTTCTAATTAATGTACCTTCTTATGTAGTTCCATATGTTCTTGATCAAGGAGGTTTACCTTCATGTGGAGCTCCATATTCTCTTGGTAGATGAGGTTCCCCTGTAAGGTTTCCATTGAATAAATAGTTAAGCATCTTAGCTGCAATCTGAACTTAAACAGAGAAGGATGGGTTTTAATTTCTGCACAACCTTCCATTTGAGCTCCTGAATTTTGTCCGTCAAAAGTTGATCCTGCAGAACAGAAATTTACAGCATTAGGAATGCCGAAAGAAAAGAGACATTTAATGTTGCAAAGACTACTGACCTTCTTTGTTCGGATACCATGTAGACTCATTTCTAGTTGGTTCTCTAAATCATGTAAATCTTTGATGCTCAGGCCAGAAAGCTCTTCTCCCATCAACTGCCTGCAATAGTTGGTTTAGATGTAATATGTGCTCTTCCATTAGAGTTACTTTTTCCCATTATGTATAAATGATCATTGACAAAGTCTATTCAGGCTACTCATTGTAGCATTTTGACACTACTCCATTGCATATCTGATTTTGGTTGTTTGATCCATAGGCTTGACTCTTATTCTCCTCATTTCCTAGGTTGATGACTGTTCCTTTCATGAATGTCTTGTATATATTTTATGAATGGATCATATCATTTACAATTCTTCTTCTTGTGATAAAATTTATGTGTTTGGATATTTGATGCAATCGAAGAGCTGATTTGCACTCTCATCAGTCTGTTATCGTTAACAGAATTTTACTACAGGAATTTTGATTACCTAGGCAACTTAATTCTAGATAGCTTAAGATTATGACATTCGTAACACATCTTGATCTGGAACTCTTCTTCAGTTCAGGGCACCCTTCAATGGCATTCTTGCATAGAGGTTTATTGTTTGGCTTTTTGTTATAAAATTTAAGATTTTATGGTCCAATTGCTGCTTATCTAATTTAAGATTGTGTGGATGCAGTTTCAACTTTTTAATTGATGTCATTTGAAGCACGGTTCGCAATTTCGTACCATACCAAAGTATTGAGCTTAGCTCGATACAATACAGTATGAGCGTACCGAGCGATATGCTCTGGCATACCGATATATATATATATATATATATATATATATATATATATATATATATATATATATATATATATATATCAAGGTTCGTCGTACCGTACCGTACCGACGTTTCGACCCGGGCTTGGTACAGTACGGTACCGGTGTACCGAACAATTTTAAATTTTTTTTTTTCATACTGTAGCAGTGCTATAGTATAGCACTGTAGCGGTACCGGGCGGTCCGCGTACCGGTAACCTATCGAACCGGTATGTATCGCCCGGTACGGGCGGTACGCTTCGGTATGGTAGACCTTGATATATATATATATATATATATATATATATATATATATATATAATAAAATTAAAAAAAGGTCAAAATCGTTGAGGCGACATCGCCTCGTTTCTTCGGCCTGCGTGGGGAGAAGAAACCTCGTTTTCTTCTCCCTGTGAAGCCTCTTCTTCTCCCTGCGTGGCTAAAGAGAAGTCGCCGATGACGCCGAGGCCTCGTCACCTCAAACGAGGAGGCGACATCTCATCTTCGACGTCCGATGAGGGAGGGCGGTGACAGATCGGGATCATCGAGGGAGAGCAGCATCGGATCTCCAGGTTCTCCCTTTTTTTTCTCCCTCTTCTTCCTTCTCCGTCAGTTAATATCTCCCGGTAGCGGGCGGTGACGGTCAAAATCGATCGTCACCGACCGATTTCGAGTGATAACGGGGTGGGAATAGCTCCAATCGACGGTATTGCTCGGTAGCGGGGGGTCCGCGTGTCGGTCTGCTGGTGGATCGGTACGTACCACCCGATACGGGCGGTATCATTCGAAATTAAAATCCTTGATTTGAAGATCACATACCTAAAAATACGACTTTGATGTCTACACTAAGGTGTGTATTGAAAGTTTGTCAAACCAATGTGGCACTAATATATCGATATGTATTTGATCTATGATGCTTAAAATCACTGAAAAAAAAAAGACTGGTGTACTGAATGTTACTAAATAGTATGGCCTGTTACTGGTGCTTGGTTGGACAAACCAAAATTGGGTGGACCGATACAGATCAACCAGTATTTAAAGCTTATATTTAGTGTCAAGAGGAATGTTTCTTTATATGGGTAATTCCATATATCCAATTGTTATTTCCTGATAATCAGATAGCTAAGTCTAATTTTAAGTTGGATATTGACATTAAGATCATCAACAACTAGAACTAAGAGAGATGATTTTTTACTTTGACCAGATGTCTTTACCAAGTTTGAAAAGTCATTTATATCCTCAAAGAACTTCTGGTAGTTGTCGTTTCTTAGCATGCGACTTGATAACTTTATTTACTTATAGTGTTGATCTATTCTCAATAGTGTAAAACCTCCTTTTAGTAAACACTGCTCATCAGTTTTCTGAGTAGATTTTTGAGTTCTACACGAGAGCAGATTTCTGAGTACTACATGAGAGCAGTGTTTAATAAAAGGAGAATTCTTCTAGAGTGCTCCTATTTCTCCAGATTTCTGAGTATTACATGGACAATTCTTCTCCTTATTTTGACATTTGCCAATTCTCTAAGCAACAAGGGCACCTTCAATGTTGCTATTAGTACAGGAAAGCAATAAGTAGCATATGCAGCTATTAGCAGGTGTGAAGGGTTACAGAAGGAAAAGTGGAACATGGGTTTTTGTTTTCAGTTTTTTTTCTAAAAAGTAATGGCATGGAAATGGTTCCTTTTCCTTCTGTCAATAATTCTAGAGAAACAAAAGTAACCACTTTGCTTGGGTTCATCCAATGACCTTATTGATCCTTTCTTCTAGTGTTTAGGACAATGGTCTGTTAGGAATAAGTTTGAATGTTACCAAATGAAATTCCTTAGCTTTTAGTTGACATGTTTATGAAAAACACAAAGCAAAAGCTATGTGACATAATTGTTCCCTTTTTTTGTGTAACATGTAGTACTACAATCAACATATTAATTCAGTAGGAACTTGCATAAGTCATAGAGATCAACCTCTTAATTACTTTTAACAAGTTCATTCTAGCATATAAAAACTGTTAACTAGAAAAATTTCATAGTGGAAAACATACAGTAATAGTTCAAGAAGCTACTATGAGGTGGATGTGCCATCAAAAGGTGAAAAAACACACTGCAGCTAACTATCTGATGGCTTTAGTATGTAAGTCACCTATTTTGTGAACAAAAGGAACATTATATCAGTTAGGAGCTTGACAACAAAAAAGTTATTTGGTCTCCAGGTAATGAAATGCATTTGAAAATTATGACTGAAAATTTGACCAGAAACAATAGAGGATTGGCAAATAGATCTAATGCAAAACCATCAGAACTATGTTGCAACTAGTCTAAAGGCAACTGTGGAAAACAGACAAGCAGAAAAATATCGTTACATGACAAAGTATCCATGTCTAATAACTTGCTATCTCAATACAATTTATGATAACAAAGATAAAAGTTTATTAACTTGTGATAAAGATTGAAGGAATGCATACTGGAAAGTTGCTTTTTTGTGTGTAGTTCTATACAGTTTTTGACTATAGTTCGTATTTTTGCACAACTCATGCTGTAAAAAGTGAATTACGGCTATGTATATTCTTTGGCCTATTACTTTCCATTCTTCAGCTCTCCTAGAGTCTTAAATGCATGTCTCCCTATAGCTTTTATGATTTTCTCTCATATATTCTCTTTTGCATACATCCTTGTGCATGCAACTATTTCTTATTGCCCTATATTTGGTGCTAGAGCATCACTTATTTCTTGTCGTGAGTTGGAAAAGTTGCTATCTGGAGATAGTGGTTTGATCTATGCTGCCTTCTTTAACTGTTAAAGAATCAAAGTTGTTCATGCTATTTGATGATTTTTGTACTGTTTAAAACGTGTATGATTATTCCTAGGACTGGGATGCATTAGTGAAGTGGAACCTCATTCTACTGTATTGTATTGTGTGAATTTCAGTATTGTATGTTGATTTCTTTCCTTTGGTAAATGTTGGTTGTAAATGTTTTGCTACCAGCTGCTTCAGCTTAAACTTTCCTTTTGTCTGATTTTTATTTTTTGCTGTTGCCCAATTAGCATCTGACAATAATCTGATGATCTTTAGAGGGGAAATTTATGTAGAATTTAAAATTCTAGTTTTTTATTCAAGCCATTGATGTTGCTAAAATCCTGTTTTCCAAGCTTTTCTTTAGTTGGTGAATTTGAAAGTTTCTTAGGGAGACAGAGAAATGGTAAACACATGTTATTGCCATCTTGTGTTGAAGCTTAAATGATTTTGAAAAGATTGTTGTTATGTTTCCTGTTTATTTGTTGGTTTATTGATCTATTAGTGGATGTGGTGGGCTAGTGCACTTGTGTTGACCCTATAAAGCTGGACATACATGAATCATGTACTTCATAAGAAAATACTGATGATATTAGACTTCTTTGGTCTTGATATCCTCATCTTTACAGATCTAAAGGAGACCAATAAATGTGATCAGAATTACCATTCATGTTGCTAGAGAAGTTTTTCTTCTTGTTTAAAGTAATAGAATTTTTGGCTAACAATGCTTTCATTTGGATGTGTGAAGGGCAAAATGAGCATACCTATGATTTTCTTGCAAGTTATGCAGTTGTTGCCTCAAGCTTGCTACCTCCATTTGCCAAAACTTGTAAGTACAAAGCACAAAATTCAATCCATGTCAGAAGTGGATTGGATTTGCTATATCTATTTGACTACAGTTTGCAAACTTCAAATATATACAGTGATGTGAATTAGAATCTCAAATATGATGGTAAATGTTGCATATAACTCTTAACTACTCATACAGTAAAGGATTGAAGTACTTGTTCTAGAACTGTCGACATATATAGTTTAGATTTTAGACAGTATTCTTTCTGAGTAATTCTTCTAAATTTATTACTTGAACTCATGTTTTATACTTGTTTAAGTCATTGCTACCTTACGAATTGTTCTGTGTTTCAACTATCATGCTTAATCTAACTTTGATTGCATGAATACAGACCCAGGGCATTTCTTCAAGATTACAGTTAAATAACTGTGTATATAAGTTGTTTTCCATACCCAATAAATAACTTATTTCCTTCTTAGTTAAATGACCATAACTTTCTAAATTAATTATTGTAATGATGGGTGGGGTGGGTTTGTGATCTCAGCAGTTATTAGTTATGCTAAATTTTCTTTTTAACATTGGTTTTCCAAATCTTAAGGACTCACCATAAATGATCTTGAACAATATTTATAACAAAGCTGAAAGGATCAAGCTACTAAAAATGAAGAATCTGATGGCTCTCTGATTAACAAGGTATTTGTTGGGTGACTTGAAAGGACCATCTCCTATTTCTGGGATACAATTATTGAGCTAAATTTTCAGGGTTACTTACATATGGTACCCACAATTTGGATTAATTCACTTTTCAGTCCTCTCTTAAGAACCTGACACCACTAATTTAAATTTATTACATTTAAGACCTTATGTTATTCAGATGTCAACAGAATGAATGTTTAAAGAATCTGATGGGCTTTTATTATTTCTTTAGCCTTTTCCAGTATGTTTACGAACTATTTTCTTATTTTTAATTTAAAATAGAAAGGAATATTAACTGAACAAATAAAGAAAGTTAATCAAGTAAAAGTTGTATATCTCTGTTAATTACATTTATGTTTAAATTAAAAGATAATAATATCATTTCATGTATCAATAATCATGAGTATATGTTGGTCGAATATGTCAAACAACTAACAAAATTAAATGATACTGGTTCAAATATAACAAATATTGGATAAAATGATGATGTTGTTTATATATATATATATATATATATATATATATATATATATATATATATATATATATATATATTTTGTGATTAGGCATGGATAAGTACAATATGTGATGGAACCAATATGTAATTAATCTAAAATTTTACTTTTGTTTTCTTGACAAATTTATTATCTGGCTTTACCTTATGCCCATATGAAAAGAAAATTTATGCAGAACTCCAGACATTGGATTGCAGGCTGAAGATACCAATTGGCACTCATTGTCTTCCTCAGCCGAAGTCTATTTCTCTTGCCTTTCCAGATTAGACAGTGTTTCATAATTGATTGCATCTTTAAAATTCAGATTATTAATTACTGACATTTAGTTCTCCTTATTATCTATAGGTGTTTTTTAACCCCTCCTTGAGAAGTCAATTTCATGATTGGTGGTCTTAACTGCTAGCTGTTGACTAAAGAGACCGGGAGATTTGCTTATTGGCCACCGGAGAGATGAATGCTAGTGTAGCCTATTCAACCAAGAAAGGTAGCTATTTCAGTAGCTATTCAAATACTTTTCGTTCAAACAATGAGATCATTAGCTATTTCTGTTATTACAAAAGAAAAGAAAAAGACCCAATAATCGTCTATTTCATTAGATCTCCGGGTGAAAATTTTTAGAGAGAAATTAGCCAGCAAGTTAATTAATCGAAATATTGATGTGCTTGGTGCTATGGATCAATAGAAAAAGCTAGCGATGAAGATCTTCAGTGAAGCCACTATGTTTATTTTAGAACACAAATTGTTGTACAAGTTGATTCTACCTTTATATCCCTTAATTTACTCACAAGACTTTCAATTTGCAACATCTAAGAAACCTATAAATATTGCTTGTCGATAAAAGATGATTGTTCTACAAGTTGATTACCATTATAACCCTTAATATGCTCACAAGCTTTCGATTTGAAACATTATAAGAAAACCTATAAATCTTCCATGTCAAAAAGAGATGATTGTTATATAGCCCTTTAGAAAAAGTATTTGTAGGAAATCACAAGCATAGTTTTAATTATATTCTTGTCAAGATATGGTGCAACGGTGGTGGTCCCAATTAAGATGGCTCTATAAAATAATTAATCCATCAACTTCATTAAATCTAATCTATTAATTCAATATGCTTAAGCTAGTTGAAATCTTCCAACAATTTTGATGTGGAAGGAAAGCAGGATATTCATAGGTTTATAAGAGCTTGATGGGTGTACTATTATTTTTTTATTTAAGCATCTTAAGTTAATGGATTTGGGTTAGAGCAAGAGTGATATGGTTATCCCCGGTACCTTAATCTACACAACCATGCTTACGAAATTAGGATTGTAAATTTAAGCCCTATGAGTATTTTAAGATAAATATTTCATATTTTTCAAATAAGAAGCTGTATATTTAATTTTTTACCCATGTTTTCTTTTGCCCCTTCTCTCCCTTCATTATATTTTTGCATTGACCTAAGGACTACATTAGCATGAAAATTTTGATTAGGAATAATAATAATAAATAGGACATCCATTATTTTTATTCTAACTTAATTAATTAACCACTTTATTTTTTTAACATGTATTCATCCCATCCTCGAACAACCAATATCTTAATCCATCTTAAGTGTATCAAAAAAAAAAAAAAAAAAAGTCAATTTGTTGTCATGTAGGTAAGGAATCCATAAATTTTACTATACTCCAATAAAAGACTAACTAATTATTTGGATACCAAACCATCTCAAACCCAACTCAATGTGTATTGTTTTCTGCCAATACTATCCCAAATTAAGTTAATGGGTATTCTAATCTAGCCTAGATATGCAATAGCTGTAAGTATCAACCCTAGATTGGGTGCCTATTGAGAGCTCATGACATCAACCTCAATAAATCATTATATCATAGAATATGATAAGACCTACATATAAATTAATGAGTCGAGAAGACAAGTAGTGGATCGAATGATACACTTGGCATGAGTAGTCATCATCCGAGACTCTCGAGATATGAGGTTAAGGATGTATTATTTCTTAAAAGATGATTTTGATTCATTATATTTAATGACACACAAGAAACTTTCATGCTGTCTCAATAGAAAAGGTTTAATATGTTAGATCTAAAGCCTATGATTTCAAAAATCTTTCATGAGTAATGGCATGGTTGAGGAAAGCAGTATCATCAGCAACCTAATTAATTAATGGCAGGATCAACATGGAGAGCTTCTTCATGAATGTTCAGGTAGCTTGCAACAAAAAAGATTCAATCAAGTGTTAAACACGAACAGAAATCTTGCACCGAATTCGATAGAATCCAAATATGAAAAGCTAAATGGAAACATCTATTAAACGTCTGATGATGAAGAAATCATGGTCGAAGATGTTGAGACCAAAGACATGATCATGACTCGAGATCAACTTCATGAGGAGGGAACCTAACAAGCCTTGTGTCTGAAGACTAAGTACAAGTATGATCATACATTCTTAAGTGAAAAGCCAATGAAATCTATTATTTTGAACGATTTAAAGAGCATATGATGCAATTAAGATACATTGCCAATTTGTTTGTAGTTTATGTGTGTGTCTTCATCATCAAGTTGAAGCTTCGGTGACTGATCAAGCTGGTGGACGTATCTACATGAATCTCAAGATTCTCATAGTGGAATTGATTGATGTTGATGATAATTTGAGTCTCACCTGAAACTTATAGTGGTGGGTTTCTTAGATCATCTCTACCTAACCTTAAAAAAAAAAAAAAAAAAAAAAAAAAAAAAAAAAGCAGATTGATCGAGATGAAATTTTTTTTTTCTTATTTGATAAATTTTAGACTTCAATTGCAAATTGATCACTATCTCTAAGTGTTAGTTTTTATCGTGCAATCTAACTAATCATCTCTTGGGGGCTTAAGAAATTAGAACTTTATATCATTGTGTAGTTGTCTGCCCTAAGTGCAATTTTGAAATCAGACTTCCAATGTTTTTGTAGTCAAATAGTAAAGAGTTATTCTCTTTTATTTTTCCTCCATACATCTTGTTTTTTTTTCTCTCTCTCTCTCTCTATTTCAAATTTGATATCATTCAGAATATGATAATTTGATAAAATTGGCATTCTTTTCGTTCGTTAATTTGAAGAGGACCATGGAATAGGACCTAAAACAAAGGAGTAGATGAGCCTAATTTCAAGAATGGAGAGAACTATGATGCTGCAAAAGAGAAGGTCTAAGCTCAGACCTATGTTCTTGGGGAGGAAACCAAGATCAAGAGTTATATCTTCTCTAAATTGTGTTAGATGTGAAAGAACAACACATCATTCATTTGTAATTTCCTATAGAGAGAGAAGATTGGAGCTAATAATGTTGAAAGGAGATAGATACAAAAGAGAAGGCCCTAACTATGATGAACTCAAAGAAGCAATTGATTCGATGTGTCAGGACCTGTCAAGAACATAATCGATAGTTACGCAACACCCTCTCTAAAGACTACTGCTTCTCCGATGTAAGTTTGTAAAGCATTGTTTCTAAGTAATTGAATCAAAGAAATTGATATCGGAAGGATATCATGAACACGATATGATATGAAGAAGAAGCTTACCATAATCAAATTCTACAAAATACCAAGATTCTCGATGGATGATTGCAATAAAATCCTTGTTAAACCTTCGCTAGCATTTTCATTATTGAAGTTGATCAAGAAAAAAAAAATAGTTCTATAAAAATGTCATGAAATTTAATTCTAGCTCTTGAACAAACAATGTTTATTTGCCTTTTGCATGTTAGTTCCATTCTTGCAAAGATTTACAGAAAGATTGTGATATTGATCTTCTGATGGTACAGTATCGACAGTATTAGGTATGTACTCCTCCACAGACTGTTTGCTATTGCACAAGTCAGCCTCAGATTAGCATGGATGTGAAGAAGTTTGATGCCCATATTAAATCATTTTCACAAATTTCATAAATTAATAATAGAAATGAAACCAAGAGATAATATATGTGTTTGATATGGTGCTCTCTATTTATCCATATGAAGGAGGATTTTCCTCATAGTGATATTTTCATCAATACAAACTTCCTAATTTTTTTAACTCCGAAGCTAATGTTTATTAGAGTAGAGAGTTGGAAAACGATGAAAGATCTTTTTTAGTATCCACTACAAGATTAAGTTAAGCAAAGTCGTCGACAGTCATGTCAGATCAAGTAACTAATGATAAGTCACTTTGGGAATACTTAGTTAGAGTTCTAAAACAATCATCAGTGTGTCACGGACAAACTTCTAAACAGGATGTTTGATGTAATGCTTATGTTTGTCCGTATCTTTTGGTATGTTCATGCTTTGTACAACATGTAGAGGGATGATCGAAGGCTTAATAATCCCATTTTAGTTAGGTTGGTGGCCGCTTTAGGCTTGTAAATAAAGTTGTGTCATGAGGACATGCGTGAGAGATTTTCGGTCTATAATTGACCATTTTAACCCTTTGTTGTGCAACTGTTCAGAGCTTGTAAAGTATGTTTGTAATTTGCATTGTCTATAAAGTGTTTTCGGAGATGTTTGCTTGTTGATCCTGAGTGAGGCGTTCTCTTTAACCCGTTCTCTCTTTTGTTGATCCTAAGGGACAATGGGAGGCTTCGGGGAGGTTGACCTTTGCGGATGGACACGCAAGGGTGCCACACGACTTAGACAAAACGCTAAGTATGTGACAAGTGGACGACAATGATCTTGATTTGAACATGATTTTGCTTTTGGAACACAGTTCTCTTTTTCAGAAGTTGCCAGGAACCTAAATAAAAGAAAGGTCACAAGCTCTCTTTTGTTTGTGTTTCTAAAATTATAGAATCAAAATGTTTTTGCTTCTGAAAGTTTCAGAATATTAGAAATCATCCAGAATATATATATAATCATATTACCAGACATGCTTCATGCAACAAATAGTATCGACTCGGAGATAATTCTTCGTCGAAAATTATAACTATGCTCACCATTAATTATCTTGCTAAAAAATTGTAGACATATGAACCGTAATACAAAGAACTGAGGATAAACTACTTACCTAAAATTGTTGCAAGTTATGTTAATTTATGTATCGTATCAGAATTAATCTGTTTTCATGCACCTTCCATCTAGAAATAGGATATTAATTGGTAGTTCAAGAATGCATGCATGTAGCGAACGAAGCAAAATTTGAGAAGAGGTGTGGTGCAAATAAAAAAGCATGGAATGAATGAACATGTGTTTGAAATGAACTCATATACATGACTGAGCTTAAGTTAGTATACCTTGACTTCTGAAGTCGCATTGAGAACAAGTTGATGCTCCTCATTTGCCTTCTTGTATCGCTCTATCACAGACTTCATGCTGAGAACAGAATCTAAGCTATAATGCTCAAAAATGGCTTTGGGTATTCTATTAGAGTATATATATATATATATATATATATATATATATATATATATATATCTCGTAAGTGTCAAGATGATGAGCACAAAATGAACATTTTGTAAAAAATCATTAACGAAGCTTCTCGATCAACATAAAGCCAAAATGGCAAGCTTAGCAAACTAATCCATCCATCTTTCTAGATCCAATTCGATTGAGTTACATAGGGCAACAAAATCATGTAGTGGAGCCAAGTTTGACTTGAAGTTCAAGCTCTCTTTCTATCGAGAATAATATATTTTTATGTCCAAGAATAATACTCGAGGCTCAGTGAAACAAAAGATATCTTTTAGAAGAACAATTCAAGTTCCAAAGACTACAATGGATGGCTTCTATAGATCAATCAAACTCTAGGTATCCATTTGAAATCATCCCTGTGGTGCTCATATCGTACCGACAAAGCTTAATCAGCTCCCTCGATCAGACCTTATTCACAAAAAATAATTTCTGATGTACCGTACAATTCATGGATTATCTGAGTAAGTAGTGCTGCATTAAGTGCTTAATATTATAGTCTAATCCAGCTGGTGGGCTCTCGCATGCTTGTGCATGATGCCTTCATCATGATCTCGCATGTTTGATGATATCTACATATAGTTAGATCATTTCAGGGTCATGTTTCTCCGGCATAATGTTCACAAGGAATAGAAGGAAAAATCTATTAATCAAGTGTTTTGATTGGTTGGAGAGCATGCAAATGCCTCGTACATAAAAACTAAATCTTCCTTCAACTTTTGGAGCCCCCTACTTGGCTTCCCTTCCTTGTCAAGGAGAGGCACCATATGGATCCATAGGATTCATGCAATAGGGAGGAAAGTAGAACCTAAATTTGGGACTACTGGCTGGCTGGGGAACAATGGACACCGCCTTGCTCCTTTCCAGGGTTTGTCAAAGAGGCAGTCAAGAAAATCCAATTACAAGCACAGATATCTCCAGAAATATAGACAAGTATATCGGATGGACTAATTCTGGCATGCATCATTCAGTTCGAGAGAGAAAAAGAGAGCATACAGAAGAAAGGAGAGAGAGAGAGAGAGAGGAATAACAAAGATTGCGGGAGGATCATTCAAGATCACTCTCACAGAGGAAACACGAGAAAAAGGAAATCTAATACGTAGATACTCAATAAATGTTGGGGCTAATTAACTTCCCCATCTCAAAGAGATACTAAAAGATGGAAACAGGAAGGAGTGGAAAACCTGGTGCTGGCGTAATCATAAAGTCGGCCGGTGCTGGAGAAGACGACGAGGCCGACTTCGGCGTCGCACAGGATGGCGAGCTCCTTGGCCTTCTTCATCAGACCATTCCTCCGCTTGGAGAAGGTCACCTGCCGGCTGGTGGAGTTGTCGATCCTCTGGATCACGATCTTCCCTCTCACCATGTCTCCCAAGCAATAAGTTCTCGGATCTGCCCACACAAGCTAGCAGACAACCAATTCAGAAGAGGTTGCCACGAAAGGGAAAAGACATGCGGCCAGGAGAGATTGCAGCAGATATAACCTTAACTTTTGCAAGTAGGGTAAGCTTCCTTTTCTTGGTGCCACAACCCAACTACACCTCTTACCTTTATTTGGTTCAGGATGATTCCTCTTTGTATCAGTCTTCCCCCTTTCACCTATTATTTTATACCAGAATAGAAAGGAAGGAAGATGTTAGGCTATCAGCAAATGCCTAAGTATGACCCTTTTCTCATTGCTCCTCATTAACAGCAACAACGGAAGTGAGGTCAAACAAAGGCAGCCACTAATTACATCTCTGCAGGTTGATGATTCCCATGGTGTGAAGCTTTTGGTGGTTCAGAGAGGCGCAAAGCACGTTTCCCTCGCTGCTTATAATTCGATACAACTCCCACCGCCTGCCGTATAGATCACTGACACCTGGTTGTACGCAAGTGCCGGGTTTCATCTTCCTGGTCAGCCTACTATGGTTTGGCTTTTGGTTGGTGTGTCGTCCGTGGTGACTCAGTGCATACACCCTGTGGCCATTTGTCATTGATGAATGTGACGTTTCCTAAGGGTCAAAAGAGTGTTGTTTCTCGATGAGACGCGGCTTCAACCTTAAAATTGGAGTTTGGTGGCAACGAAATGGCATATAGTGATGCCATCATGAATAAGTCCCCCTCTTTCCAAATCTATGGGTTGGAGTAATAAAGATGTTTCAGATGAGTACTGTTCATGCTCAAAGCTCATGGAATAATTTGTATTTCATTTTGTCAGAGAGATGTACGAGTGTTTGATATAACAATTTCACTCTCTCAGGAAATGGTCAACTATGAAACAAATTTATTTTCCTTTATTATTTCTAGGGTTATTTAAGATCAATTTTTTTAATTAAGATGCAGAAACCTTCAATTATTTGTGATGTATGACCGAAGAATCTTCGAAAAAGAAACTAATTTTATTATCTGGTTTAACATGAATGAACATTCTTCATCCGCGAGAAAGAAGAAGAGGAAGAGGAAGAAGAGATATCTCGATACGGTGCATGTGTGCTACTTGAGAACCCACCCTTTTCAACTGGGAATTTTCATCGGTTTCAACAAAATTAGTAGGTTAAATCCCTAATCCAAGGAATGCGACACAAATTCCAATAGGTTGCTGATTTCAACAAGGAAACATAGGATTAGAAGCATATACAATTTTGATCCTGCAGTGATCTGCGCAGTTCCTAGCTGGATCATGTGATGATAATTATGAGCTTCGAAGGATGAATCATCGTAGCGTGTGGGAAGAACAGAAATGATTTGACATGAAATGATAAGAAACCAAGATTAATCTTTGCAAGTCTGCAAAGGGCGTTGGCGTATGCACGCACAACACAAGGCATTAAGAACAGAAGGGTGATTTCATACTTTTGTCTTAAAAAGCAGCTGCTTTTTTAGAACTTTGAGCATCTCTTTCACTCACTATAAATTAGTGCATCATGAGACTCACCAAGAATATGCAGAGTAATCGTGTTGTACATTTGTGCATGGTGCCACCATATAATGTCATTCAGTATTAATCATAGAGTCAACCTCCTTTGTCTTGTTTTTGTAGTAACAAGTAATTAATCTCATTCACTCCAAGTTTAGATATCAAAAAATATATATATAGCATGAAAGTAGGATCCAGTCTCTTTCTCACACTGTTTCGCTAAGTAGGTAAATGAAAATTAGTTCTGTTCATCCAAATATGTATTGCAATGAGAAAAAAAAAAATCATATCATCAAAATTTTGAATGACAAGCACATCAATCAATTAGGATGTGAAGTGATACACCACCAGAACCAGTTTGACACTACCAAATGAAATGAGGACATTGACCATTCTACATGTTGAAATTATCTAAGGTGTCCCTACCTGATTATAGAGACACATTTAATGCATTGATTCCAGGATGTGTAACATTTCCATAGTAGCAATTGGATTTCAACTTATTTTGACTATGTTTATATTTGACTAAAAATAATTGATAGAATACCGGTGTTGAGACAATAGTGACATCAAAATGAACTGAAAATATTCCTTGATTCATCATCCATACATCTGAAACAAAGTTAACAAGTGTTCCTTCTTACTTGTTAGGTCAGAAGCTAAGCTAATCTCAGACATCATCAACAAGACAAGGCAATGAATGGAATTTCAATATGTATCATTAATGTTCTTGAAGAAAATCATCAATAATTTAAGGATCGATGTATACGTAAAAAAAAAAAGAAGAAGCTAAAATAAACTTTATAACAAATCTGTGGGCAACAACAAAGATATGGTACATGTTGCATCTTCTAATAAAACTGCGGGCGGCGGCAAATCATGTATATAATTTTCCTAATCGCTTTGAAGTGTCGGTCTCATCGCTACAAAGTATCAATGCTTACAAATGGTACCATGTTAAATATTTGACATCACAGACAATACTTAAAAGAAACATGAAATTCCGCACAGTTACTTAAAAAGACTTGTTATCAAAATATTCAAGACATTCATGTTTAGGTAATTTATTGAATCCATACAGTGAACAACATATATGCAAGCATTAAAAATAGGAGTGATTATACACTGAGAATAGTACTTATCAATGAGCTTCTATATGAGTGCTCAAAACTAAATGCATTGTATAGACATTTACTATGTATTCTATGCATTACGAAAGAAGTAATATGAATTATAGTCTTAAAATCTCATAAAGTTTACTATATTAATTATAAGATTCATGACTCATACAGTAGTGAATTTGTCTTAAGACCCACGAGATGTCTTAAAACTGAATGTATTCATATGACATCCCCTCATCATCTAATTGTCATCTACACAATGTGAATTTTGGTTTGACTATTTCACCTAATCGTAGAAATGGATTTTGAAATCGACTAACCAAAGCCAATAACTTGTTTGCTTATCCTGATTAAATCATCTTTACTTACGTACCGAAAGGAAGGAATATGATGCATATGATCAAAGCCATAAACTATCTATCATCAACTAATGTTTTGATTCTTTTTTGTCATATGTTAACGAATGAACCGATGGATTGATAGTTCATACGGTGCTTTTGCATGTCAAATAAGTTGAGAGAAGCAGATGACCAGGTAAGGACAGAATAATACTTACTATCCCAGGGATAGAGGGGTATTGATTATTGTAATATGAGAAAAGACATAAAATACTTGATAAATAATTAACTAAATTATCTTAGGTACCGTCGTATTATATAGTGAACATGATCGTTCTCACAACTACTTAATTCACCTAATTGTACGTCTACCTCAATTAATGCATGCATCTACTCTTTATATTTTTCCAAAGTTATCGAACTTGGACACAGCGTTCGAGGGATCGATCACATTGCTGTAGTATTATACTCTTTCATGTGTTGTCCTCGGTTGGATTGCCTTTTCGCTTCCCCATTGTAGCCTTGGCATGTCTACATCCACGTTGTCATGCATCCTTACTCCGTCATGTGCTCTCTCAGAGTAAAAGTCACTCTCTCTTGAGCTTTCCTTTCGATTTTTCTGAAGCTTTGCTGCCAAGAGAACATAAAAGAAAAGAAGACGCAATGTACCGCACAAGTATCAAAATTCTGGAGCTTCCGGTGGCGAAAGGACACCGGCGGCTGCCAAGAGAGCTGCCAGAGAAGGAAGTGAGGGGGAATCATTCAGCCTTCTTGTGCTTGTTAACACTGTCCACATCTAAACAATACTTGAATATATATATATATATATATATATATATATATATATATATATATATATATATATATATATATATATATATATACTATATGCTACAAACCCTAACCTCACTTCTTGTGCCTGTTTTGGTTAGCAGATTCCTTTTCCTCCCCCACAGAACTCAGTTTTTGGTGAAGCAGCTGGATCGAAGGACGGCCTGCACGCACTGTCTTGGGTTGGAATGCCGTGGAGGAGCCTCGGAGGTTTGCCTTGATGACATGGCGATCACATCAACTTCTTTAATGCGCCTCGGAGGTGAACAGATTCTTGTTCTTTGTTTAGTGATGAAGCCACGGGATCTTGTCGACGCGATATTGGTCGATGGCATCTTGCCCACGTGGGCTTGGCCAATCAGAGTCAGCAAACGCTAGTTTAATGTGTCATGTCAAGGACAGTTCCCCATGGCACTGAATAAAGAAGCGGGCAGGAAAAGATAGCACTTGGAGGAATTCTTTGAAGTACCACCCACGGCCAAATGCATGCATGCATGCTGATGCTTCGAGCTTCGTGGTGGAGTGCAGTGCTTCATGTGTTCACGTGCATGTCGAGTGATGGGGTTTGGACACGTACCATACGTTGATGGGCCCTGCAGAATCTTCCGTGAAGCAGCTGAGTGAAGACTTTAGATTTTGGTTGTCTCCATTGGTCACTTGCAGCTGTAGTTTGCCCCCTTGTTTAGCTGTAAGGTCAGATTCCCCACCTTTATGGATAAACTAATTGTATGCTCGTTTAGTTTCTTGCCATCTATCTGGAAGCCACTCTATATATATATATATATATACACAAACATTGGAATAACGTTGACATCCTTTATGGTTTATGGGGCTTAAGTTTCCTAAATAAGCACAAGAAGAGGGTGAATTAGAGTCCTAATTGCAGTTCCAGAACCATTAATTCCGGAATAACTAATTTTAATTTCTAAAAATTAGAAATCCAAATAGAACCATTCAAGTTCGGGACCATTAATTTTTTTATTATTTTTTATTTAATATAAAATTTTATTTTTATTTTTAAAATTTAAAAAGAGATGGATAACTATAATGGGCAAAGCTGATATAAAAAATAAAATAAAACTATAAAATTTTTAATCCAACTAAATGTCTATTTCGAAGAAATAAATTTATAAAATTTTTAATCAAACTAAATAATTCCAACTAGATTTCCTTAAATTAAAAACATTTCGATCACTATCTCATAAGTTGTATATGTGATATATATATATATTCTTTTTTAATTATATTTAGTCAGCTTAAAATTGACACTATAATAATTTGAAATCAGAATCGAACCATCAAGACTGATTCCAATTCAATTTGGAATTGACGAAATGCCAATCCTGTTCGATTTCGATTCGAATCAAATCATAGTCAATAATGTCTCACCTTTTCCTTCACCCATAAATTCTCTATTGAAGCAGACTAGTTTGGTGGCTTACGAGGCTAATGACCTACCTTAAGGTTATTTTTGTAAAAAAATAATAATAATTTTAATTAATATTTGTTCTATTTTGGAACAAAAGAAAGCGAGGGATAAAACTAGTATGGAGGGAGTGGGGAAGATAGAACAAGGAATTCCTCCTATAGGAGTTCCATCTTCTCAAACTTGAACAAGCCTCATGCCTGCAGAACAAGCAAGAAGCAAGAAATTTGCAAAGTACACAGAAAAAAAGACAAGATTAAAGAACGAGAGGAGCAAAATAGAAAAAGCAAGAAGCAAGAAATTTGAAAAAGGGAAGATAAAAAAAAGAAGAGAAAATACAAACTGCTTTTGTAATGATTGGACTTGCACTGAGATCCCGACCTCCTCGAGGGATCTGATATTTAATCTTCTTGTCAGCGAAGATTAAACCTTCGTAAATGATTCTCTTATCATTAGAAGAAACAAAACTTAGAAGCCATCAACACTTGAAACTTTCATGATACGAAAAACGAAAAATCTTCAGCGGCTGTTAAGCACAACAAAGATTTAGATATCCTTCGACAATCCTATTAAACCATGTAATTATCTATAAAACTCTTTGCTAATTAAGTTTTTTAACATGTAAAAAGTTCTCATGACTTTCCATTAAGTGATAAGAGGCTCTCAACGATGTTAGAGGGACTTTATCAGTTTCATTTTTGTAAATCGTTCAATATCAATCATTTCATACTACTTCAAGTAGTCTTCCAAATTATCTAATCAATCATCAAACATATTATGGTCAAACCTACTATCAAAATCCAGCACTTCCACTTTGACTGTTTTAGACATTTCCCGTAAATTATCAACATTTCTCGTAAATTATCAGCAAACCAAACTCGTTAGCCCATTACTTAAGTTTATAAATTTCTAATAAGTTGTAAAAATTTATCATTAAAGTCGAAGGCTTGATCATAATGAATTATTAGATAATAATTGTAAACAAGTGCCCTATATGAACCTAGGATTTGTTCGGAGCGTAGGGTGTGGGTAAAATTTCTTGATTTGAAGCTATGGATTATGAAGAATGAATATATCGCTTAATCAATCATCAACCATCTCATTCATGGGTCATTTTTAAGATGTTGAAAAGTTCTTTTGAGTTATTTGGTCATATACCAAAGTTGTCTCATGGTGACCTCACGTTGTTGGTTTAGAGATTTATTAGGATTAATTTGGTTTTCATCTTACCAAGTCAATTCTAATACTATCGATAAATTACTTTTTAGTAATGAGGTTGCTAGTTGTTATAATATAATAAAAAAAAGAAAATGAGAGAAACAATGATCCAATAAAACATACAATTTTTCTTTCCAGCAAAAAAATTAATAAATTTTTTAAAAATTTATGGATACTAAGAATTATATGATCCACTAATTTCATAGAGATAGTTGCCCCAAAATTCAACTCCACACACAAGGGGTTAACATTGGAGATGTAAAGGATCCTTGAGTATTAATCAAAGCTTTTATTGCTAATTGAAACCCAACAGGATACAAGGTACGTTTTTTTATAGGCTCTAATAGCAAACTAATGTAAAACAAAGTAGGATGGTAGAGAGAGAGAATGAAATAGAAAGAAAAATAAATATATAAAAAAAATAAAAGGGTTAAGAAGATACAATTCTTTTTATTCAAATATAAAATACATCATAAACGGACTCCATAAGAGTTAAGAGTCTTAATATAATCAATGAAGATAATAATTCTCAAAAATAATGAAATTAATATGTCTTCTAGTAAATGAATTATTTAATATAAGATTACACTCGAAGTCGTTACAAAGATCTAAGTATAAAAGAATTTCTAGATTTTTATTGGTTTTTTTACCTATAATAATTTTTTTAAAAGTTCTTTCTAAAGTTAGATGGTTCTCCTTCAGAAAGACTCCAATGGAAATCTTCAATCAGCAAAAACCTTCACCCTCTAAGCTAGTTCCTTGTTCTTCAAAAACAACTTCCTAATTCTGGTCCAGAGCCCAGCAGTCTCCAATATTGGCCCATCTACAGGCTCCTCGAAATTGGCTTTTTCACTTAGCTCTTGAAATGCCTCCACCAAATTCTGAAGCCTTGCAACAAATTCAATGAGAAGTGAAGAAAAAGTTGCCAATGACAATGCACTAGCACTTTCATAAGTTCTTGATTCTTCTCCATTACGCATGACTTCTGAATTAAATGACTGCCTAGCAGGCCATTGCATCTGCCTTTGGAGCGTCGAGTCCATCTTTGGCAGAGAACCAGTGAAGCTGGTGACTGAACTGTGAATATTGCTACTTGTTGACGGTGGTTCGACATAAGATCTTGTCGTGTAGCAATTGTTCTCATATTCTGTGATGTTAGTTCTGTTAAGATTTCCTTTCGTTCCATCAGGAAACTCTGCACCTTCCCAGCTTTCTGAATTCACCAGAAGGTATGATTTCCGGTCTATCTTCTGCTGCAACACTTCAGCGGCTTCATGGACCTCAAAGAGAAAATTTGGCTTGTTTAGTTTTGTCATCGTCTTCATTAAATCCCCAAGCTCGCGCAACACTTTAGCACCTTCGATGCCAACTCTCTTCAACTCACTGCTAAAAATTTGTCTGCTTTCTGGTGGAGCCTGTGATTTTTATCACATTAGAGGCAAGAACAGTAAAAATGAAAAAGGAGAATTATACTATCTCCTTACGTGCATGATTAAGCTTAATACGCTTCAAAATCAGAACAATAACAGAACTCCTAGATCCAATTAACGATATAGATAATCAAGATATTATAGTCTTACATTATGATTGTCAGGTTATATTAACACACAATACCACAGAGAACTTCGGCAGGATGCGTTGCAGTGGGGGACAAGATGGAGTGGTAAAGCGTAGATAGTTGAAGGTTTTGAAGAGGATTGGTAAACTAAGCTTTAATTATAAAGCATGATAATTTTAGTTGACTGATAATAGAGAAATATCACAAGTACTTCTTATTGCATATCAAAAACATCAAGAGAAGTGAAACTATAGGAAACAGCTACAAGGATCCTTTTCTCCATCATCTGTATCTGATGGAATATCAACAATTATGACATCCCTTTTAGCTGTTTCTTATAGTCTTCTTTGGCCTGCCTCAATTGGCACAATGAGATTTCAAAATTAGAGATTCTACAACAAAAGGATTACAAAAATATAATCACAATGTTGGCCCATTTTTTAAATTAACCAGCATCGAGGATATAAACCCAGCAATCCAACATGAAAGTTTCTGCATGGCATAACGAACAATTCTTCAATGAGAAGTTTTATCGAGAGATTTGCTTTACTCCTTAATTATATATGGTATCATATTTCATTAATGAACGATAAGAAGAGGCCATCTATTCAAGCTAAAGGAGTTCCATCTAAACTGTAAAAACAAACAATTAAAGGTAATAGACATGGAAACCGAGAAAACTAAATTGTGTCTTATTAACGGATGGCAAACAACAATATAAAAGTATGAATAAAAGAATAAAAATAATTGTAAGGAAAAGCACTAATAACATTCTTATTTACTGGGTTTTAAACAAATAATTTAATTCAGGAGCAACAATAATGTCAAAATCCTATTTTATAAAATCAAATATGTAGGTTTATTTTCTTTTGACATTTTCACGTATTATAATCAGTGTTATTTGGGCATATGTTGCATACTAATTAAATCAAAACTTAACTTATATATTAAATTATGAGAGTTTTAAAGTCAGCACTATATACATTCGAATTAATTCCGATGTTCTATAGGGGTTGGCAAAGTTCCAAATTCTTTTTGTGAGTACTCTTAAATCATATATAAAGCTAGATCAGTATAATAAGATTGGAAGCAGTTAACTTAGCAGTGACAAAAAATCAGAGAAGGGATTTGTGAGTGATGCATTAGCTGATAGTGTGATTATACCAACCTTAAATGTGAATTTAGAAAATGATGTGATTTTTTTTCACCCTAAGAAACTGTGGCATTACACATAATATTCTCTTGTTTCGTTCTATTTCTTGATATTCCTATCAAGGTTTCCTCCAATTGAAAACAAAAAAAGGGCCACACAAACTATCAACTAAAGATCAAGCTACTAATCTAATCACACTTTATTACATAATTTCTAAAGTTCAAACATCAGCTCTTTGAGTTACATCCTCCCATGTTTATATAGCTAGGAGGTCTATTGGAGAAAATTTGCTCTTTATGGTAATTTCATAATTCTCCAAGTTCAAACAAAAAAGATATCTAGATTTCTCCAAACGTAGCTTCTATTTGCTAAACTTTACCTGACCTATACTCTGTCCACAATAGATCTATTAAATATGAAATAGACTCAGCATAGAAGTATATAGGCTTACTAAGATATATACTGAAACTAAAACTAATGAAGAAAATTAGTTTTGCATTACGAAAAAAAAAAGAAAAATCATACCCTAAACTATTGTCCTCTTCTCCTGTCATACTTATAGTCCTTTTTGACTTAGGCACTATACAAGTATGATTTTCAAAATCATCTCAATGCTATCCCAGTCCAAGTTTGGTTAAAATTTACCGACTGACTGCACTGTAGGAGCCAACAAAGGCAAAACTTGGTGGCAATCCCACTTTTACCAGATTCAACTGATAGAAACAAATAATATTGCCACAATAAACTGAAACAGGATCTTCAAGAAGATAAGATATAGTAAAGCAATACCACTGCTAGAAAACGTAACATAAGAAAAGCATCCCACCTGAATCTCTGAAAGTATACACCCATGCAAAGCCATAACCATGAAGGCACAGTGCCTGAGCGCACCACTAACTCTGATATAGTTCTTCCAGGGATAATTCCACATTTTATAAGGACCATGTGGTGGCTCCCAGATAGCGAAACTTAACTGTGAAGAGACATTGAAAATAAAATACTTAACATCTTCCATTTCTAGCAATGGCATATTTCATGAAAGAATTGCAGTTCAAAAAGAAATATACAAGTGCATCTTCTTGAATTGTTGATTGAACAGCAGACCTGTACCCACTGTACAAAGGATCATCATAAGCTTGGTATGTTAGAATTTTTGAAGGAACCCTTTCATATTCAACGCACTGAAGGTATCCATTGACACAACCTACAAGGATTATGACAATAAGATCAGCTGACAAGTGTTCTGGTTGTAACAATATGAGAGTACAGATATGTAACTTCCAACTGAAGAATATTTATTGTTAATCATAGTGTAATTTAAAATTTTTGAATGCTTTAATAGGAAGTTCAAGCACCATTTTGCATATCGATAGATTCAATTTATACCTTCCAAAGACTTGGCTAGACCAGTGAAGTTCTTTGTTACTAGGTTGTGCAAATCCTCTCCTGCCCAGATTGGATAAATGCAAATATTTACTCCCAACCCAATGCCTGCACCAAGCGCAATTAGTATAAACCGACTGACTGCAGTCTCCATAAATGCCCTTGTCCTATATCCGGACACCACAATGTAACAAAATGTGAGCAAGAAAACTCGAAAGCCGTATTCATAAGGCTGCATCGTCGGGTAGAGCTTTATAAAGCTTGCAAAAAATCCTGGCATTGCAATTCATTAAAAATGAAAGAAGCAAAAAATTAATACCATCTAGTTCAAATAACTTGAGGAAGAAAGCAAGTCACAATTGTTTAGTATCTCACCAACAACAAAGATACTAATAATTACAAGTACTTCCTCCCAATCTCCGGTCAGGGTTGCTATTTCTGCAACCCCTAGAGCAAGGCCTCCAGAAAGTAGTGTTCCTAAACCCCGATTAAGCCCTTTGCTTAGTGTGGCACCTGCATGATGCAGACTTGGGTACTGAGACTGAATTAAGCATGCACCAGATTAAGAAGTTGAAGAAAACATGGAGAACATTCTTTGATGGACAAGTCATGTGCTCACATCAGAATTCTCAGAAAGAAACAAAATTGAACCTATGACTTTGAATCTGTTAGAACCGCAACAGCAAATCATTTTCCACATTTTCTCTAGAAAATGTTAAAACTGTAAGATCGGCTCGGTTTAACATGATGAGATGGCCAATATAAATCCATTTACAAACTAAGGACTCTCGTAACAAATCTAATGAAAACTGAGAATAAAAAGGACTAATTGAGATGTTGATCAATGTAAAGAAACCTCCACTATCTCCTCCCATACATCCAGACAAACCATGAAACAAGCTAAAATTAGACATGAAAAAAGGGCATTCATTTTTCAAAGCACAGATAGGCATTCAAACAGCGACTCGAACATTCTTCCTGCACCTTAATGCATGAAATAAAGTTATAGAGAGAAACGAGGACGACATAGAGGTATGATCGATCATTGGTCACCGCACCCACCTATGCTGAACTCGAAGACGACGACGACGGTGAGGATGGCCCAGACGGAGTGCTTGGAGAGGTCATGGAAGGTCACCCTCAGGAAGATGAGGAGGGAGATGATGGTGAGGGCGAGGCCCATCTTGGCGGCGAACACGACCTTACGGGGGTCCGACCGACCGAACTCCCAGCCCTCGACGGCCAGCCCGCAGAGGCAAGCCCACGTGGCTGCGGCCCCGTCGGCGAGGCGGTGGAAGCAGCCACGCTGCCGGGGGTAAGGTTCGTGGTAGAGGATGGTGGAGGAGAGGAGCCGTTCCTTGCTCCGCTGCTCGAAGTTGTAATGAAAGGATTCAAGCTTGGGGGCCATCCGACGGCGGTCGTGGCGGCGTTCCCGATCCTCTCTGTTGCGTTGGCCACTGGAGATTGAGGAGATGACAGCGAAGGAATGGAGTGGTCTGTTGTGGGTTTTCGTCGGAGGGAGAAGAGTTGTTGAAAGGGAAAAGAAGGGGGAACAAATGCAAGCGCGAGGGAGGAAGGTGGAAGAAAAAGACAATGATGTATGTGCATTTATGATGATTATTTATCGTCGTCAAAGTATAAGTTGATGCATGTACTGACACCCCTCAAAAGTTCATAAATATATATATATATAGCAATTTTAACACAATTGCCGCTTCTATATATATATATATATATATATATATATATGAGAAACAATAAGGAAACCCACCGTGTGGGTCGTGCAAACCAGCATTCCTTGGACACGAGCGTCGCACGACCATTTCATGGCCAACCATGGAAGAGAAATAAGTAATGCAAGTCGGCAACAGCTGTGAGATGTCACTCATTGCCAAGGGCGGGGTCCCTTTCGATAGATTGTGGGCCCCAGTAGGGGTATTTTTGGAATGGCATGATGATCTGAGAATTGTGTGTGATAGTAGTGTGTGAATTCGAGAATTGTGTGTGATACAAAGCACTCGCTTTTTATCATAAACAAAGCTTGTAATGTACTTTCCATAAACCTAAGATGACACAAAGAAACTGAAAAGGAACATATTGTCGCAACAAAATGGCAACATATAATATACATCTACTCTGATATCCTTAATTGATGAACTACACAAACATTACAGCTTCGTCCATTATTAAGCTGTTTAAGCTGTACTCATTTCAGATGAATAACGTAGATGAGACCTCCTGCTGTTGTAGCTTGTTCTGTGATGAGAGTGAAAACACAGCCTCTGCGATTGTCAAGTGGAGGAAATTGACGCCAAGGAAGTCATGGATTTTGTTTGCTCGCTGGAGTTTCTCCATGACTTCTCCCGTAGGATTTACAAGGGTAAGCTGTAAGCAGATCATTATGAACTTTTGAGATCATAAGTATTGATGTTCTACAAGGGGAACGAGATAAGTGACTACCTCAAGACCATGTTTCTCTGTCGATTTCTTTAGATCAATTAGAAATGAGATTCCGCTTGTGTCTACAGTAGGCACGGCTGAAATTTGATCTTCAAGGGTCAGTATACAAGTATGCATTCTCTTAAGAAGTAGAAATGATTGCTTTGATCAAAGCATGCCTTGCTATCAGAAGAAATCTTCTATTTTGTTGCATGCGCTACTTGAGGATGAAACTAATATACAAGACAATCTTATTTGATATACTTCTGCATGGTTGGCAGAACTTTAAAGGCAAAACAATCCCTATAAATTCATCTAAAGATAAAGAAAAATGTTTTCGGGATCGAGAAGTAGAGAAAAAGATTAGAATAGTACCTGACAAATCCAGTATTAGAAATCGAAGATTTGTTTCTTTCTCTTCCATGCTGTTTTCATTTTCTATCCACCTTGTTATCCTACGAATAATGCAAAGGGAATGATATCTCATGAGGCGAAGACTATGTTCTTGAACAGATTAGCATTGATCGTTAGGAGTTAGTACAGCAAACCTTTCATTTAGATATGTGGTGTTTGAGAAGTTAATGGGGGCTTCAACAGCAAGTACGAGGAACCCAGGAACTCTTTTAGCATCCTTGTACTGATGCAGGTCTCTGTATATGTTTGTCCCTGGAATGTTCCCTAGAGCAATCATCTTAGGTCTTGTGGTCTGGAGAAGGATTCTGAATATCGATAAACCAACCTATATTCACAGGAAAACAGATGTATGTTAGCGAAGAACATCGACGTTAGATGGGAGACTGAGGCATGATCGATCGTTACCGCGATCGCAAGGCCCTCCTGAACTGAGATGAAGATGACACCAAGGAAGGAAGACATGCAAACAAGGAAGTCAACCGTATCCAGCTTCCAGATGTTGTAAGCGGCGGGAACATCAATGAGGCCAATGACTGCAGCAATGATGATAGCAGCAAGCACAACGTTGGGGGTGTAGGCGAACAATGGCATGAGGAAGAGGAGCGTCACCATCACCGTCAAAGCCATCACTACGTTGGACATTGCAGTCTTGCATCCGGCATTGTGGTTCACGGCAGAACGGGAGAAGGCTCCTAAAAGAGTTCATGAGTTGGGAGTAAGTCGTTTGCAAGTGCTACTGGGATCTCTCAAGAGGCAGCGAGGTAGATGGCAAGTGTTTAGATTACCTGTAGTAACATAGCACGAGGTGCAAGAACCCACGATGTTCATCAGCCCTATGGCCATCATTTCCTTGTTCCCATCAACTTGGTAGCCCCTGAGCGAAGCAAACGTTCTTCCACTTGCAATTCCTTCCTAGAGAAGAAGAAGAAGAAGAAGAAGAAGAAGAAGAAGAAGAAGAAGAAGAAGAAGAAGAAAAAGAGATTAGCAAGCAATTCCTTGACTAGAAATGTGTAAGGCATAATAATTTTCATCTAAACACTGAGGAACATTTTCGACATTGAACGCAACTACTGGAACATTTGGTGGTGATGTCAAGAAAATATAATAATATAACACTGATTGGCTCTGTGAACTTTTGTGTAGATGAAAGAGAGAGCTTACAGTAAGGGAGATGATCCCAGTGACAATTCCAGTTTTCATGGTAGTGCCTAAGTAGGTACTGTCGAAAAGTAAATTATCCCATGATGGGCGGTTCAACCCACATTTCAGTTTCCCAATCTGCACATACAACATGTAGATTATACGAGAATAGAAATAAGATTAGCATGATAATAGAGTTAAAAGAGAGGAAAGGTGGCACAAACAATGCTGATTCCATGATTCTGAGCTTTGAGCAGGAAAACAACAAGGGTGGAAATGATAACAGAGGCCAATGGCGCTCCGACTGACAACCAGAACAGCTTTGGCCTTCTTATGCTCTGCATTCAAATTTTCAGGCTATTAATGTACAAAATGAGTCAACATCTTAATAATGCATCTAGTTACAGAGATTGATCCAACAAGAATCATAAACACTATTGTTATCATTAAGGAACTAATAACTCAAACTTAACTCTATCCACTATCAATTAATTGTTTGAACTTGATTCTGTCATAAGATGAGACAGTGAATAACAGAGTTGCTGGATTTTTTTTATTTTTAATTTGCAAAAAAAAAAAAAACAATATGTCCAACTCATAATCACATATTGGAAGGAATTTAAGCTGAAATTTACCTCCAAATATAAACAGAGTTCAACAGAACGAAGGATATGTAAGTAACACTCTAATCATAAATAACACTTTATTTATGTATAAGAAAAAGATAAGAAAATTTACCTAATCTTGCCTATGTGATTCCAAGTAGCAACAGTTATTAAGGTTGGGAATTAAATGATTTATTATGGTGAATATAAATTTGAGAATATATATATATATATATATATATATATGTTCTCGAGGTGCACATGTCATGAGGCATCACATGAAATCCTTGGGAACAGAAGAAGAGGGACAACAAATAGAGAATCACAACTTAACATGAACATAAAATAGAGTGAACTCACATGGATTCAAGAGAGAATCCACATAGTTTTCTAACTCAATTTGATTCTACGACATAAAGGATCCTTGAGCGATCATAGACATATATACCCACACATACAATTTACTCTTAATTGATTCTATAATCGTGGTGGATCGGACTATCAACTTTTTGAGGGAGAGTCCATATATAAGGGATAACAATCTCGTGAGGTCTATATAAAGTGGGATGGACCGAAGCATGAAAAGTTGTGGATCAGATCCAAATCAATTTGTATGTATCCACTGTCTTGATATTGGTCAATCATTGACAACCTTATGTCAGCACACTCCAAGTTGGGATATCACGACATGACAGATGATCACGAAAAACTAAATAAAATGGATTGCATACTACTGTTCCAATTATGTCGTATCTTGATAGTGGGTGAAACTATACTTGTCCTGGTTTGATTAAGCTCTCTTGTGTCCGAATCATAATATAAAGCCAAAAGAACTATAATTTTGCAGCATGTGATTCTTGATTTGATCTGACCACCACCACATGTACGTTAAATTATCTACATCAAAGAATTTTAGGTCGGCTTCATATTTTTCGGATGTAGAGTTTATCCTACTACTATATGTTTGTGTGTGTATATATATATATATATATATATATATATCTCCATGTTATTCTTACGCAGACGTATAAACATATACATATGATTGAAGAGCAAAGAGGCAAAACCCGTGAATGTGTGTAGCAGTGACAGTACGGACAACTAAATCATTCCTCCGTAGTCTATATGTTCTTCATGTGCATGTCGACAAAAGCAAGCAGGACAAGCACAAGAGGAAACATACAACGTGTCTCGCCAGCAGCAGGAAGGCCAGGAAGCTGATTCCCATGACTATCGTTTGCCATGACCACTGCACGAACAAAAGCCTTTTTAACGTCTTCTGAGTCATAATTGCTATTTAACCTTGTTCATTGAATGAAGTAAAGAGTAAAACAACAAGGAAGAGGAGGAGGAAGAGAACCTCGTGGGTGTTGTGGAAAACAGAGCTCAACACCGGAATCACAGCCATCTTTTTGGTGAAATGGACGATCCCCAGTAGGTTTTTGAGTTGCTGGAGAGAAACGATAATGGCAGCGCCGGCCATGAACCCAACCAGTGTAGCCTTTGACAAGAAGTCTATGATGAATCCCAACCTTACCAGTACAAGAATATCCATAATTATAGAATGAATCGTGCAGCGATCATGGAGATGGAGATCAAACAGAGTTCTGACCTCAGGATCCCCAGAGACGCTTGGAAGATCCCCGCGAAGAAGGTGGCGGTGAAGGCCAGCTGAAGGAAGAGAAAGGGATCGGTGTTCGGGTTCACCGCTTGCCTCAGCATCGACCCCATTATCAGCGATGCAATGGACACCGGACCGACTGCGAGATCCCTCGAGCTCCCCAACACCGAGTACACGAGAGGCGGCACGAAGCTCGAATCTGTAGTCATATTTGAGGTGTACACATTTAGCATGCATGCGAAACCTACAACACATGTATTCATGCAGTCCGAGAGACTCACAGAGCCCGATGATGGGAGGCAGATTAGCGAGCTTGGCGTAGCTTATACCCTGAAGGATATCAGTTAACATCATCTTCCAACACAGAAAAAGAAAGATGAGAGAAGGATATAGGAGGGAGTGGGCATGTTGCCTGCGGGATGGCTAAGCTGGCAATGGTGAGCCCGGCCACGAGGTCGGACTTGAAGAAGGAGAGACTGTAGTTGGGCGCCCAGTCCAGAATGGGGAAGAGGTACTGCGCTCCCAGCACCCATTTCCGCCTCGGTGGTTGCCCTTTGAACCGGCGGAATGGGTCGTCGGGGAAGAAGGTCTCCTTGAGCCGCAACTTCATCTTGTCCACCGTGCTCTGCGGTGGCGCCGCCTCCACCTTGTGCACCGCCTCCATCATCACCCCTATCTCCACTTGTCCTTCTCCTCTCCTCTTGCACTCTCCCTCCATGTCAGTCCGCTCCCTCACAACCTAAACCGGTGATCTGTCCCCCTCTCTCAGAGTTGAAACGGGTCACCTGGCCTCGTCCTCTATTTAAAAGGGACTTCACCATCCGGAATCTATCCCGAAGGCTATCATAAGAGGACCGCTACAGAACAAAAGTACTATCCAACAAAAGGAGGAGGAGAACAAAGGGGACGAGAAGGTGGTGGGGGGAGAGGGGAAAGGAGGAAGGCCCAAAAAAGAAGAGGTAGGGAAAGATGCATGCACAGCGAGAAAACACACTATGGATTCGAAGGGATAGGTGGGGAATGGGTGGATATCCACAGATTTGGCCAAGGGATTGCTTATCTTTTTCTTTTCTCAATAAAATACATGATTTTGACGAGTGATAAATGCTAAATTCTGATCCCAGGATCTTACGATAACTCTAATCCATTCTAAAACATCGTAATTTGATTCCTAATATGTCATGTATTAATTGGACAGATTCACAATTAATGCTAGATGAGTCGGTGATCGTACGAACACCGATGGATGAGGCAATCGTTCCTACACTTCCTACCACCTTCTTCCTTATCTTACAAGACTGCAGCTTTAATTAATTCAACAAAAATGGAACTTAATAAATAACTTTGTCGTGTCCTAATCGAAGCAGTTCTTACTTAGTTTACTGTAGTTGGAAGCCTTTGATAGACCGAGCACTATATATGGACGGGTCAATCATTAAGTACCTTCTTATATTTTCTCCTTCCATTTTTCTCATATGAAATACCTGCCATTTGAATACATTCTCAAATGTTAGAATTTGGCAACAAATTTAATGCTTTATATAAAATTTTCAAAATATCGAAGAAACAAATATATCATAGTTTGATATAATAGTTGTCTAAAAATAACGAAATTAAAAACGTAAAATATTACAAATTATGTGTTACAAAATGATCAGGCACATAAAAATAATATAAAAATATATAATTAACTTAATAAGAAATATAAAATAAAATATGTGATAAAAAATGATAATAAATAACATAAGAAACAAGATATATAGATAAATGTGATAACTAGTATAAAATTATTAACCTAGATAGAAAATTCAAATATGTGATATAGTCATAAAATAAATAATTAGTTATCATATATATTTTTTAAAGTGTTATGATAAAAATAATGTAGCTATCGTGCACAATTGCTCTCTCTCCTATGTTAAACTAATAAGATCCACATGTTCAAATGATAAGCTCTACATAGTCATCATGGCCAAGCCACCTAAATGGTCATCCATCACCATATTAGTGTTAAATGATAACGTACAATAAATGCCAACTGAAGAACGAGTATGATCGATTGTCACGCTCCCATAGTGTAATGAGAGGATATAATAGCTCAACGTTAATGGATGATGGTTATGATCGATTCTTACATACTTATTACTACATAAACTATGTAATGAGAGAGGATAATGACCCCAAATACCCGCTATAAAAAGGAGATGAAAAAATGCGTCAATATATATAAAATAATCTTAGTTCATCTTGTCCAATTAGATTACCAACTTAAGCATTAAGGGAACATTATCGGAAATACCCCCAACGTAATTTTTTAGGGTTCGAACATCCGACTTCGAGAATTTTACTTTGAGACCAGTTAGAAGAAGAATAATGGTGAATCTAAATCAGCCTTTAGTCATACAACTAAAATCTCCTTTTAAGCGCCAGAAGGAGGAATGACCAATGTGTCTTAGGAAAACTTTATAACTTATTCGACAATTGTAGTAAAAATTTGTAAAGACATTTTTGACTTGAAAAGAAAATTTTTTATATATAGAAGAAGTAGTTACATTATTCTTGGGAATTCTTAAATATCAAAATGAACTTCTTGACTTGAAAAAAAAGTAAATGGACAAAAGGAACAAGCCGATCTAGCTACCCTTCTAAGCTTTCAACAATGTGTTCCTGAGTTTGGAGTTACCGGCTTAGTTAGGTCAGCTTTTAAACTTTGGGCAAAGCCTCTTCCATAGGATCCCCAACTATCAATGTCCCCTTGACTTTGTCACCAGCCTCGACCTCTCTATCCTCAGCATAGAAGAATTGCCCTGATGTAGTTTTGCAGGGTTTGGATAAGTAATTCGAAAAGTTTCATTCTGAGACCAGCTCGAAGAAGAAAAACATTGATCCGAATCAACCTCCTGCTCCAACAACCAAAATCTGCTCTACCATAAATCATACAAAATAAGTATAAAGAATATAATAGGTATAAGATAAACATTGATATAAAATATAAGATAATACTCGAATATATTAGGAAAAATACCTTAGATTTTGAATATTTTATGCGTCATTGCCCCTCATTTATATATTTATCAAGAATCCTCGATAAAATAACCAAAATACTATGAGAAGGGGATTTCTTTGTAAATTAAGCTTGGTTAAACTGGCCAAGTTTTATAGTGTTTTTTAATAAAGCTATAATATTTTTAGTTTTTATTTTTTTAGTATAGTAAACACATCACTCCATTAAAAGATAATGTAATTAAACAATATCTTATTCTTTTTAATTATAATTATTTCATAAATGTTATAATATTTTCTGAAATATTTATACCTAAATTCAAGATAAAGTGTGAAAAATTAGAGCTTTTATCATGTTTTATTTGAAAATACATCAAAACCTTCACAATTTTATTTCATTATCGTTCAAATTTATATATAAATTATTTTCGAATAAGTCAATACCTTATAGTAACAGTTGATAGTTATGGTTAGTGAGGATTTCAATTAATTGAAACTCAATTATATTATTTATGATTAGAATTATATTCTTCTACCTCATTTATAAAAACATTATAGATCCAATCAAATACATTGTAATTATGAATGCATCCTTTTTATTATTTTTACTTTCCAATTAATGAAAACAAGTATAATAATATTTTCAGATAATTATAGACCTAAATTTAGGGATATACAAAAAAGGATTTGTGATCCTTTATTTTGAAATATATCAAAATATTCTTAATTTCTATAAAAAAAAATCATTTAAAAACTCTCAAAATAAAATATTGTATAAAATTTCAAGACATATAATAAGATTAAATAAATTACGGTATTCTTTGAATATTGTCACAGTGTTTTCAATTTAGTAATAAAAACTATTGTAACTGATTTGATTAAATTAAAAATATTATAATTTAACAAAAGAATTAACATATAATTTAACAAAAGAATTAATTATAAACAACGCTAAATTGGATTTCATCACCTGTTGTTAAACATAGCAGTTGGTTTTTATTTTAGATATCAAGCAAGTGATCAGATCGTCAAAAGAACAAAAAAAAAAAAAAGGAGTATTTATTTACATTTTTCTCATCCTATCATTTTATGTGAGTTGGGAAGGATGAGAGGTGTTAACAGTCATTAACCGGCATCTGAATTGTATGGTATTGTATGTCATCCATGGATATGGACGACGATGGAATGATAGGTATTAACTGGTCTTGTACTCGTTAGAGAAAAAGAAATATACACATTGACATCGACACCGAGACTTGCTGTAGTTTTCTTCGCTTTTGGGCGTATTATATTCCTTCACCTTTGCCATGGGCACTCCTCGTGGATGGAATTAAATGCAGTGTATTGCCAAGTGTGAGATGGAGTTGTAACACGAGTAAGATGAGCAGGAGAGACACTTTAATGCGCTAAATTGACTTCCATCGTTCTTAAGAGTTGCAGAGGATGATCGTTGCAAGACAACACATGTAGCAGCGATATGTGCGTGTGTGTGCAAGGATCGGGGAGAAAAAGTGGGAGAAAAGAAAGATTCCGGTGCTTTACCAAAAGAGAGGTGGGATTTGGTATATTGGGTGGGCGGCCGAATTCAATGGTGTAGTCCTGTTAGAGCGTCATGCGTAAAGGAGATCCAGACAGGTCGAGATCATACATAATGGAAGAGAGAGAAAGAAAGGTGGTGAGGAGGAATGGAGTTAAAAGCATCAAGACTTTATGTTGTTGTTCATCATAATCTTCAGAGGAGTAATGAACTATAAGTTCGGACCTAAAGAACGCCTACTATTTACTTCTGTTCCACAGGTTTCTCCATGCATCTTGTTTTAAATATTGCATTCCTTCTTATTTGGTTCGATCTTTAAAGGACGAGTAATTTAAGATGAGAGAAGGATAACCTCTCTCTCTCTCTCTCTCTCTCTCTCTCTCTCTCTCACGCACACACACACACACAAAGTGGGCACGCATCTTGACTCTTTGCTGTTGTCATAGATGCCGTGATGTTTTGGGCCATGGAGTTAGCAGAAAATTAATGTTTCGAGCTCAAGCGGCTCCTCAGTACTGAAAGCTACTAACTACGGCATGTAGTTACCGAGGGCACTATTTATAATGCTTAAAAGCTCTTCTACGTACTTCTCGTGGAGTCTCAGTTGCAAAGAAAGGTTGGTGTCATCCCAACTTTTGCTTCTCTGTGTAGTGCAAGTCCAATTTATTTGAGCATCACAAACTCCCAGGAAAATGATGGAATGAGAGGTCAATTAAGGTGGGAGAAGACTCCTTTTGCTGTTGCTGTTGCTGTTTCTTGTCAAGATGGGTGGTGGGGGAGACTTCCGTCCAAACATTTAGCATCCATTGCCACCATCAGGTCTAACCTTAACCAGTCATTTTGCTGATGAAAGCAGAACTATAAGGTTCACTCACAAGAATAGGAAAGTGGAAAATGAAAAACAATATTATTATTTTTTTTAAAAAAATCATTATTCTTACATTGATTTCAACAACAACAAAAAAGAAAAACATTTCATCTCTTTGACAACCTGACTTCTGCCTGCAACCTTGACTTTGTTTTTATTTTTAATCCTATGATAATTAGGATTAGACACTTCTATAACCAAATAGTTGATGAATACATTCATAATTATGGATCTTTATATATGATGATTGGTGCTATTTGAGATTCACAGACTCATGATATTCTAAGGAGATTTCCTTTATGTTTTCTGATGTCCAATTTGATCTTATATATATATATATATATATATATATATATATATATATATATATATATATATTCTCACTTCCTGTCTATAAATTACAAAAGATTTTTTATTTCATGAATATCATGGCAACATGAATAGACACAGTTTTACTCAACTCTCTAAAATACAATTTTATTAATATAATATTATCACTTTTAAATTTTATAAAGAGGGAGACAAGTAGAATTGGGAGAGAGATAAGTAATACCATCATCATCGCTTATAAATCTCATAATGATATCTTGTCCCATCTTCGATGTCAATTTATATATTGTTGGTCTTATCATTATTGATTGATTTTTTTTTAGGTGAGACTAGTCGAGTTTAAATATGTATAACATAAAATATTTATAAATTAAATAGCGTAAAAATATAAAGGTAAAATTGCTTATATATAATTTTTTTCCTAATGTTGTTTTTTTTTATTTTCCCTTTTATACTTGAGTTTAATATTGTAACGTATATACTTTTTGTTATACAAAATTCGCAGTCATTGTCCTTAATCTTCATTGGTCAACCATCCATTACAATGAATTTAAATCGATATTAATTCCCTTCTCTATCCGTTTTAATTTAGTAATCTTTACATTTGCCCCTTCAAATTTTAGGAAATAAAGAATCAAATACTTGGTGAAAGTAATGCGGAGAATTTTAAATATCTAAAATAATTATGCATATATATATATAATAAAATTCGGAGAGGCAAATATCATATATATAAATATGCAAAACCGCCAAAAATAGAATATGTTAGTGAACCCAAATAGTGGCACGGGCTCTCAGAAGTTGGGCTTCATGGCCGGCCCAATAATAGACTTGGAAAGGAAAGCATCAGCGGGGCCCATCTTTCTTCCAAGCCCGGGATGATCCACGCCGCCTCATCGTGCCTGCCGGTGGCGCCTTCCTCGCCCTCGGGAACGACCGGCTCAACCTGATGGTTTTCTGCAAGGACTTCAACGCGCGCTCCCAGGAGTACAAGCTGGACACGCCACTGCCGTCACTATCACCGCCTACTTGGATGACACCTTGGAGTTCACCGTCAAGTCTCCCTCCGTCTCCTGCTTCCCCAATTTGTGCACCAGAGTCGGGACGGCAGCAGCCGCCCTGGTCATATCGGTGCCTCCTCCGTCACCTTCTTGTAAGCACCTCTCAGTCGAGGCCATCTGCAAGTCAGTGCCGCGACATCTCTGATCGATACCACCGGTACCATCTGCAAGTCCTTGCAACTTAATGATATGTGGGTCACAAACATCTCTATTTTCCTTTTCTTTTTTTTTCAATATATTTTCCATGAATATAAAAGAGAATCAATAGCAGCTATTATGTGTTTGTAAAATCCTACATTTCTTTTCTTTGGAACAGAATCATTTATTCGTCGGAGGTAAAATCCGACAGGGTGAGTAGTCGCCTGAAACACGATTCTTTCTTATTGCAAAACATAGCATAATTAAACTATATATCAGATCTATTTTCTTCCTCGGAAACACGAGAAACAAGCATGTCTGGGTTATAAAAGATGTTTCTAATCACATTCATAACCCTGTAAGAGTTTTTCTCCTATTTAATAACCGCGCAAGAACTGTAGAATAAGATTCAGCCTGAATTTTCTGCATCTCTTCCCGTCTTTTTCTTTCTTCCCCCGTCATTTTGAGATAGCAACAGCCTCATAGTAGGAAAAAAAAAAAAACGTAATTATTAATCTTGTCACTGACATAAATCGCTCGGTAGAAAGATCAATCTTTCTCTGCTCTAACAATGCGTAATATTCAATTCAAGGCCGGAGAAAGTTCATGGTAGCTAATTTTCTCCCTCTCACAATGGACTTTGTCCTTTGGTGAACAGTATCCACTTGCTACTCCATCACAGCCACACAGTATTTTTCTACGATTATTCATGGTTTGGCGTTGA
Organism: Musa acuminata AAA Group; assembly: GCF_036884655.1. NCBI lineage: Eukaryota > Viridiplantae > Streptophyta > Magnoliopsida > Zingiberales > Musaceae > Musa > Musa acuminata. The sequence goes on from NC_088336.1 coordinate 34,394,113, forward strand.
CTTGGAATGACAAGTTGGACTCCTGCTGTTTCCAAAAAGTCAAAGTCACCTCCATGGGATGACTTCGCTAATCACTCATTCTCGTTAAGCAATCCAGCCTTACAAGGACAAAACTGAATACGCCAAAGTGGGTTGACGAGCCCTTCTTATTCGGTCGAACTATACTCGTGATACAAAAAATACTTTGACCAGTGGAAGCCTTACACGGATATGAACATAAGAAACTAGTTGATCACCAAGAATATTCGACTTGGATTGCAACGAAGACATAATCACAGGATGTGATGTAAAATGTCGGGGCAAAACATTCTTCTTGATTGATACATGATTCAGATTTCGATGTAACGTGTAGGCTTCGATTTAAATTCCACCAAAGATATTTTATGATATGATTGATCAAGATTTTATTGCTATTCGCATTGCATTGTTCTTCGCTTCATGTATTAAAATACATGTTCTGTAATACGACTTTTAAGAAGAAATCATGCAACATATCTAAATGCCAATCCATACAAAAATTTCCCTGAATTTGCAGTTTGCAATTTTGATGCACCTTAAGATGATTATCATCAATACATTTAAGAAAAAAAAATCATGATATGGTCTGAAAACTAAAAAAGAACCATTTCAACAAGCTTGAAGCATATTCTACCTGTGAATTTACGGTTGGACTGGTCAAAAATTAAGAAGCTGGAGAACCAAGTGAGAACAAGAATGAGATGCACGTTAAGAACAGTCAATATTTGTATGCATCAGAGGTAAAAGTCGACTCGAACAACATTGGTGACCAATCGGCGGATAGCTTTAACTTGGTCAAATTTTGTTTCTTGATGGAATGAACTTTCTCTGTGAACTGGCACTAGGCAACTCATGGATTCCGAAGAAATTTCTTCTTGGTCAGCTGTGTCCACCCCCAAGCTTGCATGCTTGTATTAGATAAATTCCAAGCTGCATGTGAGATGATTTTTAGTATGCTTAAATAAGGGAATCCCATTTCATCAGATTTGCTTTTACGTTCATCGGTAAGTGGTATGATCGGTGCTAATTGTCTACTGCATCATAAACATAACGCAAATGGTGATTTCATCATGGAACCAATACAAGTAGAAAACTTAGGACTGTCACAAGATGTTGCTTACACTGTTTGTTATCAGAACTCAAGATACTTATTACAATGCGAAGGCAAAAAAAGAGAGGAAAACCCTCGTGAGAACAAAGCGCACATTTATCTGGTTGCTTGTATCATTCAAATCAGGATCAGTGTATCGTGCATGATCGGTGAACAATGCCGAATTTGTTGACAAGGGAAGCATGTAGGGTTTCCCCAAAACTGTTTTCCTCGACATAGGAATAAGAGGAAGGAAACTGGAGACATGAAGGACGAAACAAGTTGCAAATCACTTCAGCTTAAATCTTTGGTGCTGTTGGAGAGAGACTCGAGCACCCACTTGCTGCTGCTTCTACTGCTACTCTCCCCATCCTTTTGTGCCCAAGTCTGGCTATCCTTGTTTATGAACGAGCTAATGGCTGCTGCGACCGCGGCCGTGAACTTTGAGTCTGAAGCAATAGCACCGATGTTTCCTGCCAAAGACTTGTTGGCACTCTCACTGTTCCAGGTCCCCTCATTTGGTAGCCAAGAACTTCCACCAGCAAAACCAGGATTTGGAATGGAGGAGGCGGCCCACGGGTACGTTGCACTGGAAGGTTGTTGGCGCCCATGGTCATTGCTGCTAGCTGCACCAAAGATGCTGGAATAGCTAGTAGAACTTGTGAGGCTGTTCATGGGCGGTAAATGGGGAGAGGGATTCGCCAGGTAAGGGTTCAAGTATGACAATGGTGCGGTGTCCGCAGTGGAAGATGAGGAAGGTGCGTCGTTCGGCAGCATAAAAGTAGCTGCTGTTGGTGCTGCGAAAGCCAGTGCGGTTGCGCCCACAGGTAGGGGATGGTTATGTGTGCCTTCGTAAGTCGTAATCAGTATCGACATGTCCTCGAGGCATCGCTGCACCTGTTCAAACGAAAATATCTTTGTTGAATTGATTGCCAATTGCCAACCAATCTCATCAACGCCTTATCGACATCAAAATCGGGCTTAGTTCTGCTATCTACCTGCTTTCGAACGGGGCACCCCTGTGCGACGGTGCATCGGTAGTAAGCTCTCGGACATGGATTCCCTTTCGCAACCTTTTGCCCATATTTTCTCCATTGCAATCCATCATTCATCTATAAGTACTCTTCGAGAAAGAGAGTTAGCTCGAATCCATGAAGATGGACATAATTTTCCTAAAGAGATGCATGTAAAAGCTTCATTCTCAGTAAGACTTACGGTCGGTCCTTGGCATCTTGCTCTGACTGAAACCCTAGTTTTTCTAGTGGTTGGATTGATGGTTTGACTTGTGACGGTGGAGAACCCACCAGTTTGCAGCTTGTCATCAAGTGGTTGCCAGCTCTTCGATCCCTTCCCTTTCTCCTCACTTGTATCTGCATGAGGGCCTGCAAATGTTCGCAGACTCAAGGATAAGCCCAACTCGTTGTCATCACCTAAGTCGCCGCTTTGAGTGGCCACCGATGGTTCCTCGATCTGTTCGCTCTCGCCGGCCTTCATCGGCTCTTGGAAGCTCCCCCCTCCGAGCGAAAGCGAAACTCGATGCTCCTGAATACATAAGCCCGCAAGAGTTGAATCATCAAAATCTTTTGATTGGATGGAAGAGAACTCAGGTGTAAAATGATTACTTTTGGCTGCCCCTGCTGTTGGATGTCTGCCAATCTCATCTGTAGCTCGTAATAATCGTTCGAGATGCGATCGATGACCTCTTGTAATCGCTTGTTTTCTTCCTTCATACGATCCATCTCAGCTTGCAACGCGCACAACTGCAGACGACTTCAAAGGTCATAGCTTAGCACGTACAACAGAAGAAGGTATGAAGAAAAGAGAGAATTAGCTAACCTCATCCTCGATCGCATCTTTTGCTATGGGATTCTCACAACCTTGATCTTTCTCCTCCTTTTGGGTCTCCTCACGATGGCTGCTTCCCTGCTTGCCTCCAATCAAAATGATCTTTTCGCCACCCTCCTCCTCTTGTTGGTGGTGGTGTTGATCACCAACCGCATGACCCCCTTCTACCTCTCTTTCCTCATCTTCTGCTGCTTCCAAGGACAGATCTATGTGCATTATACGCTGCTTCCTCTTCTTCTTCGATGACATGATCTTCTTGTAGTTGATGCCCACCCCCACCCCCTATTTTTCTCTCTCTAGAGGTCTAAATGATGTTACCGAGGCAAGGGAGTCAACGTCGAAGGCGTATTAAAGGGTTTTAGACGGAGCAAGAAACAAAGGCTCGCTCTCACACAGTGCCTTAATTTTCTATGCAGCAAAATAAGACGTATGGGGAGTAGCTCCAAACAACGATCGATCCAACTGACAATGACGCATGCCCCTCAAGTCAAGAGGGTGATATTTCCCAAGTGTTCCTGGTTTTGGTGCGAGCGATGGTCAACCCCATGGAATTTTGAGGGCTGACGTCCTTATCGTCACCCAGAACCAAACACAAACAAATGGCGGCTATCGCCTACCATGACATGAAGCTTCTCAGGCTGATACATGCTGGCTTTAGCTTATACATGACGGCGAAAATTTACATGGTTCGACTTCCACCACCGTCTCAAGTTTGGCATTCCATCGTCTCCCAACTCATCTTAATTTGGCGCCTAATAGTTGCATCCATCGGGACTGATTAGTGTGGGGAGCTACATATGCTTGCAAGCCAAATCACACCAAAATTTGCATTCTTCTTATGTGTTTTTGTTTTTCTTCATCGTTTTTTCATAGTTAATATGAATTAATCTCCGTTGCGGCCTTTTAAATCATGCACCAGAAAGAATACAAAGTTAAAAATCGAGTTTTCCTTTTATTTCCAACAATATCATTTAATTTCCATAACGAAAACAGTCCTAAGATAAACTAGGTTTAGATAAATTTCTCTAATATTCCTCACAAGAGAAGAAGAAGAAGAAGAAGAAGAAGAAGAAGAAGAAGAAGAAGAAGAAGAAGAAGAAACCATAAGTTCTCTAAGATCATGTATTACATTCAATTCCGATGCTAATATTTTGGAGGCTATCATCACACACTATGGAACAAACGTTTACCAACTCAGCTTCATTGATGGCTGATTCCCAACTATGGTCAACTCCTCGCAATATTCAAGCACACTAGCTAAAGCTGTCTCCAGGAGGCAATTTGGCATCTCCTTAATGGTACCCGAGAAGCCTCTCACATGTACAGAATCCCAAGAATGAAAGCTTCTGAGATCAGCCTGGAAACTGTCAACAAGAAGACCACCAACCATTCCCATCTCTTCCTACCATTAAACTCAAGCAGAAGTTTACTAAAAGAACTGCCACAGCAACCACCAACTCAATATAGTATGTGGGGGGGGTGTATATCTACTTGCAGAACAGCCAAGAGTTTGTCCAAACAGTTGACGAGGCCACAAGTTGAGATCTTCACATTTGAAGTTAGTTTGATTAGAGAAGGAAGTCCCCTTGTCTTTGTTTGAGAGTTTCTTCTTTAACTACTGCTGCCTAGGGAATGCTAAGACATTTAGTTATATGTCTCAGATCTTAGTTACAGGGCGACTCATCGACCATGTACGTGTGTACTGCTTGCTGGACGAAGGATGCATGCATGGCTTTAACTGCTTGTCCCCTTTTTTTTTCCCCTGAAAAATAAATTGATTAACTATATTATACTATTCCACAAAACACTCTTAGTGTATCAAAAATAAATAGAGGCTTCACCGTCGATTGACCATCTCTCTCTCTCTCTCTCTCTGCAATTGGATCAGCCATTGCTACGCAGTATTAACTGCTTGTCTTATGATTCAATCAGATGCAATATAATTAACTAGAGAAAAGTCTTCCGTTTGGGCAGCAGCTAACCCCTAAATTGAAATCTTGCATCCATCAAGAGATAATGTATATTATCATTCCCAACAAAAAAAAAAAAGAAGAAGAAAGAAAATCTAATTGTCGTTTGTGACCATTTCAATCTCTTTTCTTATATATGTTTGATCTTTAAGTAGGGCGATCGAGCCAGGCCAAGATTCAACATTATTTATTTGTTAAGTTCTTGGACTAAAGAATGACTAAGGCCTTGAATGAGTCAAAATGGTTGTGCATAATTTTTGTCACCACCATGTCGAATGGTTGTGCATAATTTTTGTCACCATCATGATTTTTTTTTATGAACCAACCAACACCCATACAATTTCTCTAATGTCGCATAGTTGTATTAAGTAAAATATTTTATGTTTGTAATTTTTTTACCTTTCGGTTTGTGAAAATGATTTCATCTATATGTTGAATATATCGCATAGCTATTTTATTTATTTATTTTTGATACTTATATACAACATTGATGATGGAAGAACTTGTCTTTTTTTTCCTTTTACTTTCTTTTTGATAAACATTACAATTCATCATAGAATCAAACTTTGCTCCCAAACAAAGAATTCATAAAGAGCACAAGAGCGTCCCCACTCCATTCCGTCACTTCCTTTCTCTCCTCTCGATACATTTGAAATCACGGGGAAGCGGACCGTTGCTCCGCAGGCTTTTTCTTTCATCTCTCCTCCTTTTCCTTTCCTCCTCCTTCCCTCCATTTGCACCACCAGCCCAAGCAAGGCATCTGCGAGTTCTGGCCACCACCACCACCACCATCTGCTGGTTTCTCCGATTCAAGCATGCACATGGAGAACTCCTCCTCCTCCTCCCCCCATCTCTTCATTGCCTTCTTCTCCCTCCTCCTAACTGGCGTCCTCGCCAAGTCGACCATCGAGCCCTGCTCAGGCTCTGAGTCCTGCCCGGCCCTACTCGGTTACACGCTCTACGCCGACCTCAAGCTCTCCGAGGTCGCCGCCCTGTTCCACGTCGACCCCCTCGCCATCCTCGCCGCCAACGCTTTCGACCCCGCCGTCCCCGACGTCGAGGACCGCATCCTCCCCGCCGGGCTACTCCTCCGCATCCCCACCCGCTGCTCCTGCGCTGACGGCATCCGCCGGTCCCTCGCCGCCCGGTACCGCACCCGCCCCGGCGACACCCTCGCCTACGTCGCCTCGTCCGTATTCGGCGGCCTCGCCTCCCCGGACCAGATCCGCGAGGCCAACTCCATCCCCGACCCGTCCGCGCTCGACGTAGGCCGGACCCTCGTCATCGCCCTCCCCTGCGCCTGCTTCAATCTGTCCGACAACTTCCTCCCGGCAATCTACCTCTCCTACGTCGTCAGGCAGGGGGACAGCGTGCCGAGCATTGCCGCCGGGTACTCCACCACGGCGACCGACATCATGAACGTGAACGCGGTGGGCGGTCCCGCTGCGATCAGTCCCGGCGATGTACTCGTCATTCCCTTGCCAGGTGAAAACCACTAGCTCTACTCAGTTGCTGATCTATCGCTACTCAATGCATCGTTGCAAAGTCTGAATACAATCTGTACTTGGAACTTAGCTACATCCTATACGTTTGTGCCAAAACACTGGTTCTTGACAGAGTAACAGCCCTTCAGTCAGTAAAATTTCATGCATCATTCATCTTATGGGCATTTTCTACCGATAAATACGTTGGTGTTTTGTGTTATTACATTAGTTTAACCTGAATGATGATCTTCATTTTCGATAGTGTTTCTGTTCTCTGTCAAGTCTAAATTAGACTCTGTTTCCTAGTGGGAGTATGTGCTTATTTCTTCTGTGATGGAAGAGTTCATCTGCTGCAAGTTGATATCCCATCGACTCACCTATAATTACACTTGAGTTTACTGCTTCCTCTTCACCTTCCTATACAGCATGCGCATCGATGCTCCCAAATGACGCCTCCGATTTCGGCTTGATTGTGGCAAACGGCACTTATTCCATCACTGCTAGCCAGTGCGTCCAGTGCAGTTGCGGCCCAGGAAATCTCAAGTAATTAGAAACTCGTTTCCTCTCTTCCCAACTCCTTTTCTATCTCATAATGCTTGCGATCTTTGCAGATTGTACTGCACGCCAGCTTCCCTGTCGGTGTCGTGTTCGAGCATGCAATGCAGAGGTAGCAATCTTATGCTCGGAAATATTACTGCCAGGTCGAGCAGCGCTGGTTGCAGCGTCACCTCCTGTACTTACGGTGGTTTCGTCAATGGATCCATCGTCACCAAGTACGCATGTGTTTTGGTGGGGTATTTCCCATCATATATTCCTTTGTAAATTCCAGCTACTGATTTCATTTTACCCTTTTGCAGGTTGACTGCGTCGCTTCAACCTCGTTGCCCAGGTAATTATTGATACTCAATGGCTCATTTCTACTTTTTTTGGCGTAAAACATCTGCAATCTGATCTGTAATACGACTACGCTGCATGCCGTTGACTGATGCAGTGCAACCTCAGATTCCTTCGCTCACAGCACCACCAACAACACTAGTGCATGACCTATTCCTTGCTCCGACGCCATTGCCACTCCCACCACAACCAGGTGGCGCCGTGCCAACACCAAAAGAGTCGCCCAAGTCGTCATCAGTGTCGGGGGAGTTCGCACTTCCTGGTGTCTCTCCTGCAATCGGCCCCGATGGTGGTGCCGCAATGGCCAGCTCCGTAAGCCCATTGGATCACGGGAGAGAGATGCTTCTGCTTTGTTTATTTCTCAGATTCTTGCTGTAAATCTTGGTCGAACCTTTGTCCTGGAATTCAACTGAGCTTTAAGTTTTGTCTGATATATCTGATATCGGACTGATGAAACACATATAATGTCGCTGTTCTGTTCAATTTTTGCAATTGCTCAATGCAATAATTTGTTGGCCCAAAATTATTTGCTGCATTAGAAAGATGACTAAGAAAAGGTTGTGAACCGCAAGTTTTCCTCGTCTGGTGCCTAAAAATCCACCATCGGTAAACTATGTTTTTATTTTATGTTTTTTGGCTGTATACAAGTTGAAATGCTGAAGGCATGTGTTGACTTTGATATTTTCGAAGCCCATGAGAAGGTTAGTCAAGTCGATCATATGATCATATGAGACACGGATTTCTTGATGGTTTAATCCTTTGGAATCTTGCTAAATTTGCTCCGCTAAATTTTGGGTCACGAAAATAATTAATATCTCCTAAATCTTCTGTGCATACAGATTCTTGAGACCAATTTTACATGACTTATTTATCTCTCCCCTCTACACGTCAATTTTATGTAGCGGATGGGATGGAAACCTCCAATTCCAGATAACCAAACTCCTCCAATTTCTCACTCCAATCTGTTAAAAACTGAAGCATCCTCGTCTTTCCTTGTTTATTAGATCTTATGACCTTCTAAAGGTTTGTGGGTGGTCAATGATGTGAAAAAAATGACACATTAAAGAAGAGAGGATAGTTTGATACATTAAAGAAGAGAGGATGCAGGCAGATGTTTTCGAATTATTTATTGTATTATTGTGAGACGTGAAACCAGTAGGAACATTCCTTGAAGCTGTGGTTGGTGTTCTCGTTTTCCTTCTATATTTTGTTTGTTTAGTCTCAATGATGGTCTCTATTCATTTTAATGGCATGAGTAGAATATTTTATTTGAATTAAATGATTATGATTCAAGAATTTGCCCTCTCTCAAATTATTCTAGCTCTCGCTTCTTGCTTCCTGGGACATGATGATTCATTCGAGGAAGTCACGGCAAGGAACTCAAAACGTCATGTGCCAATTCGGCAACACCATGTCGAGAGAGTATGAACTGCAAGTACATTATTTCTTAGATCATATGCTTGAGTTTGGAATGGTCAAAGTTGATTCCAACTCCATTCCCATCGTCCCCATCGGGAGCCCGATAACTAAGAAGGTCACTGGAAAGTACGTACGCACCAACCGATCTAAGATGACGTACGAACAATATTCTGTCAGCCGTAATATACCAAGGACGGCGTCCTTCCTCAAAGGAATGTAATATACCAAGTTCGGCTTCCTCAAATGAATGAGGTCCAACAATATTATCCTCGTGCTACCATGATCCATGGCCGAAATCCGTCATGTGAAAGTGATACCGATGGGCGACGAGGGAGAAGCAGGTGTTGGGGTTCTGAGTCACCGACGCGGTTTAGTTCAGGAGGACAGTGGAGATCCAGCTATTTAGAGTTAGTAGTTTGATGTCTCCCCGACTATCGATGTCACCAGCTGTTTTCCTCTCACCTTCAGCTCCTGGAAGCTGCCTCCGAGTCTTAATGTTTCTGATAGCTTTCATGTTTGTCAGCCATCGTGCGTTTGAACAAAGTAAGCAAAGCCATCTAGAAAGCGATAAAACAATTCTCTACGTTTAAAAATACATCACAGGGAAGCAAAGATCTACTTGGAAGATGGGTCATTCAAGAACATGAAGCCAGCATGACGAGTTTCTATTATAACCTTGACTAGTCTCACGAGGAGGGATTGTTGATGGTTCCCTGCATAGTAAAGTATGTAGATTATGGTATGAACAACATAAATGGTAAATTATTACTCTTCACTCTTGCTTCCTGGTTTTCACCGCATGAGCTCTACCAAACTGTCCTCTATAAATAAGCTACAAGCCGCCCCATTTCGAGCATACAAGAAAGATAGCAATTGCTTGTGCTGAAGAGACAGACAGAGCGGACAGCACAAAAGCGCATCATCGAGCAGCCATGGTGAAGAACAGCAGCAAAGTTCTACAAGATGCAGATGGCTACATTGGAGTTGCAAACAATCCTCATGGCACCAACTTCCCACCGAAGCTCGGCAGCAATGGCAAGAGGCAGTACAGGGGTGTGAGGATGAGGAGCTGGGGCTCTTGGGTCTCAGAGATCAGAGCACCGAACCAGAAGACCCGGATATGGCTAGGCTCCTACTCCACACCGGAGGCTGCGGCCCGGGCCTACGATGCGGCACTCCTCTGCCTCAAGGGTAACTCCGCAAGATTGAACTTTCCTACTTCTCCATGCATTCAGCTTCCGGACACCACCATGTCCCCCAGGTCCATCCAGAGAATGGCTGCTGCTGCTGCCGCCGCCGCTGCCAATGCCGCATTACCATTTCCGAGCCCTGATACAACGCCGCCTTCTTCGCCTCTTGATTCGTTTCGGCCACCGTCATCAGATACCTCTGATGATGAAACGTCGAGGACGACAAGCCCCGAGGAAGAAGGAATGCTGAGTGGGCATTTTCTGATGGACCCGTCGATTAATTTCGAGGCCTTTTTCCAGTCACCAAAGTGCATGGATTATATGCTCAATGCATCTGCCTTCTTTGCTCCGTCGCAATCTGAGGAGTGGGAAGAGGAAGGTGACATCACGCTGTGGAGCTTCTGCTGATTACTTGCGTTCCGTTCGGTGATCTCCAATGGCATGCCATCTTTTAAGGCTGTTCCATTAGCTTCTAATTATATATATGTTTTTTTCCCAAAGGGAAGGAATTCTGCTTTCGATGTATACAATCTGTGAACTCTATTCAAGTTATAATGGACTGAAAATTTTGTGCCATTAAAATGGAAGCACATCTCCCATTAATTGCCCTGTTTTTGTCAATCAGGAATGATCCATGTTTATATGAGAAGCTGTGCAGATAGGAGAGCAAAGAAACATGTACTGAATCAAGCTCGTCAAGGTCAATCGTAGACAGAAATGAGCTTCTCGGGAAAGATGGGAAGATTTGGTATGGACTTACGAAGAGAATCATATTGGTCGATCACGACTCGGTTAATGCTACGAGTTTAAGCAGAGTCAATGCAAGACTTTCTTGTTGGCTGATATGATAAATACGGATTATATTGAAGTAAGATAATGTGCTCAAAATCATGAATTGTTGACCGATATGATAAATATATAAGACTAGATCTGTAAGGTATGCTAAGTATTTTAAGACTTCCAATTGGATTTGAAGTACTCTTAATTACATATATATATTTTTGTTTGTTTGTAGAATTAGGGATTCAAGAATGAATAGGAATCCTTAGTGAATTAGGATTTATTATTATAAATATATAATATATCTTTAGATTTTGATGGATGGGAAAGATGTGAGTAAATATGTTTAGAATTTATGCGAGAAGATGCCAAAAAAAAAAAAATAGTCCCTCGTGCCGAAGGCGGATCCAAGATCCGAAATCAGTGCCGATCGATCCTACCCGAATCCGATGGTCCACAGCACATCCGAGTATCACGGCTAGCAGGATCGAAGACGTTTGGCGTGGATGTTTCACAGCCTTAAAAGCCAAATCATGTCCGTCGGTTTTGGATCAAACACACCATGCTCCCCATAGAGATCTGGTCACCGATGTGAGTGCAAGATTCTTTTCGCAAGCGTTTTCCCTTTCAAATTCTCCTCTTTCTTCGCCATGGCTTGCGACGAGAGGTTGATCGAGATAGAGGTGCACAAGAGTCAGCTCACCCGCACGCGGTCTTCGCTCCTTCGCTCCACCGCCGGTCGATACTCCATCCAGAGCATCTCCTCCGTCGCCGAGGCCGACTACGAGGAGGAGAAGCCCCACCGCCCCGGTCGCCGCCTGAACCACCACCATCACCACTTCCTCCTCCTTCCCTGTCTCCTCTTCTTTTACCTCATGCGTGACTTCCCTTTCTTCGCCAACCTCCTCTTTTGCTCCGCCCTCATCTCGGTCGCCTCGTTTGCCGCCTGCCGCGCTTCTTCGGTCGAGTGGTTCATCGGCGACGAAGACGGCCGTCGCCGCCACCAATCCGAGAAGAAGGAGGAGTACAACTGGAGGACCGTCCGCGAGGGGGTGTAGGTCTATAGCAACGGCGACTCCTACGAGGGGGAGTTCCACTGTGGCTGATGCACCGGCAGCGGCTTGTACCGCTTCTTCGCGGCGAAGGGGCGGTACGAGGGCGACTGGGTCGACGGAAAGTACGATGGCCACGGGATCGAGACCTGGCGCGGGGAAGCCGGTACTGGGGGCAATACCTCAAGGGCCTACGGCACGGGTTCGGGGTGTATATGTTCTATAGCGGGGACAGCTACTTCGGCGAGTGAGCCGGCGGTCAGAGTCACGGGGTCGGCTTGCAGAGATGCTCCGACGGCAGTCGCTACTCTGGGGGTTTCAAGGCCGGCGTCAAGCATGAAATCGGCTGCTACCATTTCAGGTAAAGAATTTTCCTCAACGTTAGCTTCTTTGGGTTAAAATTTTGTTCTGCCGTTTATTTAATTGTCCAAAAATTTTGCACATTTTAATTTTGATTGTTATCAGTCACAATTTGGGGGGAAATTTGGAGTGGAAAAAGGAAGAGCGTTCCTGCAATTGATTGTGGAACTTATATTTAGCTGCTGTTGAATCGAATTAATGGAACAGTGAAGTGTAGATTCAGTCTGAGTTTTGACTTATTTAAGTTTCAAATTTGGACTGCACATTGCCACCTGTCTGACTTAATTATCATTGTCGTCTGACTGGTTTTCACATTGGGTTTGTCTAATGTTTGGTGTCTGAGAAGGATGAGATCATTTTTTAGTGATCGAAATTATCAACTGATTGTTTTGTTAATTCTAGTCATGTTATTGAGTAACTTGTGGGTGAAGATTTGAACCAGTTCACAAGGCAAACATCGGAGGTTTTTCATGAAATTAGATTGAAGTTAGTCTGCGATAGAAGGTTTCAGTGGCATTTTTAATGTTAGTGGGTTATATGGGGTTTGCAGTTTCCAGTCTAATATCCAGATGCAGGCCTCTAGTTTTTCCTGTCACACTTGGTCGTCCGATTGTTTAGATGGTATTATAAAACAGCATTTAGCCACTTTCAGTATCCTGATTGACATTTTATTTTTGTTTCTGGTTTCTTTAGTGACCACAACATCCGGGTACATTCACCCACAGATATGCTCTGTTATTCTCTTCTTATGTTGTTATATATAAATACTCATCTGCATATGAGATTGGTTTAGCTACTTTTGTGGTTAAAAGATTTAGATTCGTTGTGAATTGGTGCTTTTCCTTGTTGTTTTGTGTTTTCCTCCATGTTAATTGCGGATTGATCATTTAATTATGACTAGAAGTCTAGTAATTTTCTGACTCCTCATGTCAGTAGTTTTTTGTTGATTTTAGAACCTATTCAAGATAAATCCGAAATCATAGCTAGAGCATGCTTTACAAACCGAAGCATTCAAAATCTTAGCTCGGTCATAGTATAATAATTTGTTTGATAGATCAATATGGTGTGATGTTGTCCTAACAGCAGAGAACTTCTGTTGCTGTAGGAATGGTGACCAGTATTCTGGAGAGTATTTTGGTGATAAGATACATGGTTTTGGAGTCTATCGCTTTGCTAATGGTCACCGTCATGAAGGTTCATGGCATGAGGGCAAGAAACAAGGTTTTGGATTATACACATTCCGGACTGGCAAGACAAGATCAGGCGATTGGGATTGTGGAGCTCTAAAGAACTCTCTAGTCCCATCAGATCCTGCTGTCCGGCAAGCTGTTCAAGTATCTGTGCTTCCATTGTGTTCAACTAATCTTTTTTTTTTTGGGTGTGTTTAACTAATCTTTGTAGTCTTCTGATACATGCATGATCCAAAATTTCAAACATGTTCTATTGAATCAGGCTGCTCGAAGATCTGCGGAGAAAGCTGCTCTTGTCCCAGGGGTAGATGAGCAAGTAGACGGGGCCGTAACTGCTGCTCAAGTTGCTGCTATTAAAGCTGTGCAGAATCAGATGTATGGCATGTTTCGCGAGACTGATGTTTAAGGTCCAGCATTTTCTCAAATTGTACGCTTGCCTACGAGTCGCTGAGTTAGTGAGCGGCTAGGCAAAAGGCTACCTGAGTGGGAAAGGGAAGCTGATGACACCAGATACAAACACCAAGCATTGCTCTGAGATGTGAAATGTACATATCTCCACATGTTCATGATCTGAATTACGTTTAGAGTTCCAAGGATCCTGTTCTTAAAAGTTTCAGATGTAGAGTACTCAGTCAAATCTGATGATCCCATGTGCTCATGTTTGCTTATATATGGCTGTGCACATTGGAATCACAAACTTCTCTCAAATCTGGTATACGATGTATTATTTCATGTATCTTGAATTGAATTGTACCAATACCAACAGTCTTATAGGATATATTGTTTCCCATTAAGACAACACCACCATCAATATTGGGGCACATATGGTATGAACAGTTTGAATTAAGGATCCAATTGTTGCTAGAGCAACTCTTAGATACCATTAAGACAGTCTTAACATCTACTGGAGGAGTTCTCACTAGTCTCCTTCTTAACTTCAAGTTTAAGACATTCAACTTTCTGGTGCCCTTTCTTGTGAGACTAATTACATTTGCCTTTCCTAGTCTTTGACTTTGATCTTGATTAATCTCTATTATTCCCTAACTCTTTTCTTTACCTCTTCCTTTTAGCTATCAAACCACTCACTGAATTTTGAGTCTAATTTTCTAACACCTTTTTCTTCAACTCTTTTAGAGTACAGAGCTGCCTTAACATCCTCAATAGAGATTTCATCTCTCCCATATAACATCATGCCAATAAAAGAACATAACAAAATCAAAGTTTGATCCTCATCAATAATCTTAACATTAATATTTTTTTTTCAAATCCACAATAATTTTATTGAGTTCATTAATATGATTTTTTTTTAATTTGCAAACCTTCTACCTATCTTTTGCGACAGACAATGTGACATGCCAATCATACACAAATAAGATTGATGTGGCAAACTTACAGAATGAATAAAAATCTTCATTTTCTGTAGTCTTTAATACGTTGATTAACAATTAGTTATTACATTTCTCAACGTCATTAACTTTATCGATTGTCTGCATCACAAGGAAGTAACACAAATCTAGTAATCGTCATGTCTTTATTTCTTGAAATTGTCACAAGGATTTTCTCAGATGGGGCAAGCATTACTATAGTTTTACAATAATAGATAATGGATATTAGTGTGATAGATTGCAAGCTATATTCAAATGGAAAATGGCGTTGCTTTATCGTTAAACATTCAAAACAATTATCACACAATTCATCATCTCCTGAACATGTAAAAATGTTCCTCCGAAACACTTGATGAGGAGATGGAGACGGTAGCTAAATTGGTAGACCATCGAGGAGTGCCCATAACAACATTGTTTTCATGTGTTTCTCATTTCACGAGGACAGCGAGTTGGGACCGTCGCTCGAACCGCCGGTCGGAGGAACCATCATCCAGTCAAAAGACACTGCGAGCTTTTCTTTGAAGGGTGCATGCAAGTATATATATATGAAGTTAAGACACGCAGATCCCAAGCCAAGTATGCCCATCGCCAGAGTATTAAGCATTCTCTTGGTATAAACTTCTCAAGATACAGAGCTTGAAGACAGCTCTCATGATTCAATGACAGACAGCGTGTCCCCTTCTCCATTCTTCATGGCCTCTGAGTCTGATAGCAACCACATGGTCTTAAGGCCAGACAAGACGGGTTTTCCATCTCTTCCAACTCTTGTTTAGAACAAAACTCGATGGGCATGTATCCATCGAAACTCCCATTGGCATGGATCTCGACTGGGAGAGACGGAGATGGGCTATCTTCTTCTCTGTCCTCCTGCAGAAGATACTTATGTTTGTTAGGAAGCCGATGGCTTGGTTTGGATCTGCGATCGAGTACTGGCCGAACCTTCTGTCGGAGAATCATGGTTTCATCTCGCTCTTGTTTAATATCTTGACAGGTCCGTATATATATATATATATGCATGTTAAATATATTTAGCAGCTCAGTTAAGACTATAACTACAGCATATATCAGAAATTATTTGTATTGTCCTCTGGTCTCGATGTGTGTTATTATGTGTGATATTTCTCAACCCTATTTTGCCATTGAAATATATGTGCGATCAATGAATAACAATCATATTTCAAGCCCCTATTCTTCCATCCATCAAATGCTGAAAAATGATCCAACTGACAGTCGTTAAAAAAGGTAGCATTGAGCTCAAATATGTGTAGTTTGTAAAATGGTTTAGTATACAAAATAATCGCTTCTAATTTCCTCTTCGTACATAAAAAATACATCGATTTTCTCCATTTTTATTTCTGTAAAAGAATAAACATGAATGAAAGCTGACACTGTGTGATTCCTTCTCTTCAGGGAGAGTGGTCTTTCCAAAAAAAGGGTCATCAACTTATAGAACTGTTATTGGATTTAGTGACACGAGAGTGGAATTGGATAGGAAGATTAAACCAACCGACAAGAAGTATCACGCAGCACTGTCGATGATGGCCGCAAAATTGGCTTATGAAAATGAATCATGCATCCAAAGCATAGTCAGAAACCCTTGGAACGTAAGTTTTTGTTTCCTTTTCCTTCATTTTGGAACTCTTCGTTGCATACTGTAAAAGCATTATCTCATCATGGAATGCTTAGATGATTCAGTTCAAATCTCTATGCATGTCTGCAGATGGAGTTCTTGGGGTTCTACAATTGCTGGAACGGTAAGAGCTACATGCCCTTTAAATACAGCCGAAAAGCCATCTGAGTTACTTCACAGATTGTTATCCATCTCGTCTTGTACCCATTCTCCTGAAGTGGCAACTAAGAAAAAAGATTAGACCGGGATTAATTACATGATCATGATGATTCACACTAGAACGATATTTGCTTCATTGAGTGCACACTCATTTGCTTATTTTAGCAGCCGCAATCTACGCATTGCTACGGATTACTTGCGTATTGCTCTCATAAAACATGTTTCGCATGGGATGCTACAGAATACCAGAAGCAGTTCAGCACACAAGCATTTATGTTCAGTGACAAAACGGGTGATGCCGAGCTCATCGTAGTGGCATTTCGAGGCACCGAACCCTTCGACGCAGTTCAGTGGTGCACGGACTTTGACATCTCACATTACCAGATACCACATGTCGGGAAGGTCCACCAAGGCTTTTTGAGAGCCTTGGGATTGCAGAGGAAGCTTGGGCTACCCAAGGAACTGAATGAGAGTAGAGTAAGCCCACCATATGCGTACTACGTCATAAGAGAGAAGCTCCGGGATGTGCTGAGCCGGAACGAGAGGGCCAAGTTCTTGGTCACCGGGCACAGCTTGGGAGGGGCTCTTGCAATACTCTTTGCGTCCATCTTGGCAGTGCATGGGGAGAACTGGCTGTTGGATAGGCTTCAGGGAGTGTATACATTTGGGCAGCCCAGGGTGGGAGATCGAAATTTTGGGGAGTTTGTGGAGCAGTACTTGGACAAGCCTAAAAGGAGGTACTTTAGGTTTGTGTATTGCAATGATATTGTGCCGAGGGTGCCCTTTGATGACTCTGCTCTCTCGTATAAGCACTTTGGGACATGCGTGTACTTCAACAGCCTCTACAAACCGAAGGTGAGAAGGGTATCTTCCGTACTTAACCAATGATTATTGTTCCATGAGAGCCTATCTATTTATACTTGAACTACAAGAGCTGATGGTCTTGAAACAGGTGATGAAAGAGGAACCAAATAAAAACTATTTCTCCCTTTGGACACTTATCCCAAAGTACACAAACGCATGGTGGGAGCTCATCCGAAGCTATCTCATTGGATTTGTCAGAGGCCCAGAATACAAGGAAGGGAAGACTATGAGGTTACTGAGACTTATTGCGCTGGTGTTTCCTGGGCTTGCACCGCACTTCCCTCAAGACTACAACAACTGCACTCGACTGGAGACTTCTCCTGCACTCGACAAGAGACTCGTGTGACGTGGGATATTCAGCTTCTACATCCTCGTCATGTTTGGAGTCTTTATCGTGTTGAATAATTGGATCATAGTTTCATATATTGTTAATATTAATATTGATTTTGGTGTCTTGAAAATGAGTGAAAATGAGGGGTTAAGGTTTCATTTATTAAAATTATAGTTGTGCCCTTATAAGTTTTTACTTCCAACTTATGTCATTTTAATAGTTCTACCTTTCAAAAAATATATTTTTATTATATATATCTTAAATAAAATTATAGTTTACCATTTAGAAATTAAATTTTTTTTACTTATGCCCTCGATTAAAAAATTGAATATTTTATTTTATTTTACTTAAATATTTTGATCGGGATTGTCAATGTCTATTTTTTGGTTACTTGACTGAATTTAGATCCGATCAATCAGATCAAATTAAAAAAAAAATCAAATTTTGATCAATTTTTAATTTTAACGATCCTAATTGGACGAATGGTTCACTCAAATCTATTAGTTTAATTTAGGTAGCTCGATTCCGAGCTTGCCTAATTAAATAAAGTTGATTGGTCTAAAGGTTTCATATGAAATTTAATAAATAAATATTATGATTTTTATAGTTTTCTCATATGATATATTGATAAAATTTTACATGTGATAATTATAAATCTAATTATTGTTCTTAGATATTTATTTGATTAATCACATGCATATATTTGAAATTATAAAATAATAATTATTTTTCACATAAAAAGTATGATTTATGATTTATCATGATTATAATTATCATATGAGTTTTTCATTATGCTGATTAATATTTAAAAATAATTATGGTTATTGTTTTCTTATTATTGAACTATTTTGACATATATTAGATTTAAAAACTTTATTGAATATTATTTATAACTTATATCTCTTAATTTTCTCTAACTAATAGCTACTAAAGTAGCTTAGGATGGTATGAATTATAATAAATATTTTATAAATTATAAAATATTTTATATTATTTGATTAGTCTTATAGTCGCAAGTAGCCCAGACCATTAACTTATAAAATTATATTGAAGAATTAATCTTAAATGATATAAAAGAAAATAATATTCATAATAGTATATATAATTAGGATATTCAAATGATCCCAAAGGATAATCTATTTTAAATAATTATATGATATGATATGATAATATTGTCTTGGATATCCTTATAATTTAGGGTTGTATACCAAAGATAGTAATACTATTCCATATGGATGATATTGGTCTAATATAAATAAATTAATTTTATGTGAACACTAGATATGTCAATATTTTAATAAGAGATAAAATAGAAATGATATCAGTAGTTCAATATTTATTAAGAAAAACCTAAAGTATTAATATTATATTATTTTTATTATAGTAGTACTTTCATCATTATATTTTTGTAATTGTCTATATATTTTTTTAATTAAATTGTTATAAATAGTTTGAGTATATATAATTTATATTGCATGTGTCAGATCTTAATCGAATAAGTTGAAAGGATCATAAACATAATTACTGAAAATTTTAAAAAATAAATAATTGATCTAATTGATCGGAAAAGATTAAACAACTTAATTTTATAATAATTACTAATAATATTTAGACTTTATTACAGTCTACTTGGGAATTAATATAGTTATTGTCATTTATTTATTTCCTGAAATTATCATGAGGACTTTTTTTGAGATGGGGCAGGGATTACTATAGTTTTATAATAATAGATCATGGATCTTAGTATGATTGATTACAAGCTATATTCAAATGACAAACGGCGTTGTTTTATCTTTAAGCATTTAAAACAATCATCACAAAATTCAGTGTTTCATTATCTCCCAAACATGTAAAATGTACATTTCCGAAACACTTAAATGCGGACGGAGATGGAAGGCGGTAGCCAAATGGTCGACCGTCTACGCACCCATTACAACATTGTTTTTCTTTAGTTTCATGTGTTCTCATTTCACGTCGACAGTGAGTTGGGATCATCGCTCGAACCGCCGGTCGGAGGAACCATCACCATCCAGTCTTTTGACTGGATGATGGTTTTCTTTAAAGAAGGGTGCGTGCAAGTATACATATGAAGTTAAGACATGCAGATCCCAACCCAAGTTTGCCCATCGCCAGAGTCCATCAACCATCATTAGTGATAGAATATTAAGCAAATTATGAGATGAGATTTATATGAAAAAAAAATTTCAATATGAAGGAAAAAAAAAT
Source organism: Musa acuminata AAA Group (assembly GCF_036884655.1). Taxonomy (NCBI): domain Eukaryota; kingdom Viridiplantae; phylum Streptophyta; class Magnoliopsida; order Zingiberales; family Musaceae; genus Musa; species Musa acuminata. Next base: position 34,414,000 of record NC_088336.1, read on the forward strand.
CACAATCTTCCATTATAAAATAATAAAATTACAATTTCATTTTCTCTAGATTAACTAGAGAATATTAATATCGTATAAAAATCAGATTTAATTTTTTTTTCTATATAACTCATATATCATTAGGATTAACAAATTTTAATTAACTCTCATATATCCCATCCCACCACTTAAGTGGATGGAACCACCCAACCCAACAAAAGTTAATACCAATTCAGCTGAGACAGTAATCGAGTCACGAAAGTTTACATGACCGGTCGGTCTTTGAAAATAGTAGCTAAAAGGAAGAAAGTCGAGCACTCATGTTGTGTTACATCACGCCATTCTGCATCCACTAATGTTGTACACGAATGCTCGCCGTCTTCCTTATCTGCTTTACGTGGAGATCATACCGTTGGTATCTTTGTATTCTATAGACACTTGCCCACATTGCTTCAAGCACTCCGAGTTCAGTTGCATACGTTGCTGCTTCCATGCGGAACTGTGGTCGACATGCCCATCCATGGCCAGCCGAAACCCATCTTTATGGGCCGCTCACCGACGCTACAACCGTCGATGCTCTCTTCGCACCGCCCTCTCTTTTGCCTCCTATTCTTGCCACTCTCCTCTCCCTCTATACTCTTCAGCAGCACTCCAAAAAGCTTAAGACCTTGTTCTTCACCCAACTTCCCCTCTTCTGCCTCCTCCTTCTTGGCCTCTGTTTCATATCCTGTTCCAACTGTTAATGCAGCAGTTTCCTGCATCGGATGGCCCGAGTTGAGCCGACTGACATCGACATGGCAGGATAGGAAACCAAGGAGCTGCCGGTACCGGCGCATGGCCTGAGCTAGCTCGGCGTTGAGGATTTGGTTGTCGCTCCTGAGTTTCACGTTCTCGTTTGTGAGGTCCAGAAGATGCTCAGAAGGTGGCTGCAGGGTTGGAAGCGAGCAGGCAGAGGAGGGGCTGTGAGCTTCGTCGGAGCAGGAGAGGGATGGAGGAGGATGACGGTTGTTTCTACCCGCGCTGGATTTTCCAGTAGAGGGAACATGTGGCGGAGCCGCCTTTCGCCGGCAGATGTTGCAGAGAAGCCCCTGCTCCCCTCGCCTGAAGTTGTCATTCGCGAACTCCCACCGATCGGGCACCACCTTGCGGAAGCCCTGGTGGCAGTCAAACAAGAAGAGCATAAAAGAAATCAGCATAGCAAGCTCGAGTAGCATCACATCCCATGGCCATACTAATAATCCTCTGCTTCTTCCGGTCAAATGTTGCTCTATACTTAAAAAGTAAATAAAATTTGCAGATCTGAAAGTGGGCAGAGAAAGTGGAAGCAGCACTTGGAAGAGTCATTTGCCGGCGGGAGGTTGTGTACAGTGGTGGGTGGGTCAAATTAAGAAGCGCACATGATTTTGATCGATGAAGTCGAGTTCTCTGTTTCCGAATAGTTTGAAAGATTCGCAGCGAAAAAGGACAAGCTCTGTTGCTCAAACTCACCCATAGCTTGACAAGAAAGTTCAGAAATTTAATGTAAGAAAGCTGTGGAAATTGGATGCACCCTCACCCTCACCCTCGTGGTTTCCCGCGTAGACTGTTCACGCACCATCACAGTAACAGAGACATGCTTATCATTAACAGTTTCACAGAGGACGAAGTATCGTCACCAACCTTAGCGATGTCTGTTCACGTTGCTGCGAAATCATTTACGAGACAGCCATAGACGATAAATTTCGGTAGAATGTTTTTGTCGGCGGTAAGAAAGTTTCTTACCGAAAATGCCATCCATCAGGATGAGTAAATATTGATTGGAAAACAAAATGGATTAAAATGAAGAGGGGTCAGACGTCAGAAATCAGTAAATTAATGTGCCTGATGATATTGACGATATTATTTCTCGCCTGTAATATTAGTCGGTAAGCTAAGGGAGGAATCCTGCATCGATCGTAACAGCTGGACAAGGGATTAAAGAGCAGAAAGACTTACGTAGGTGTTAAGCTGGCGGACGAAACTGGAGAAGTTGTTGTGCTTGAAGTGGACCGGAAGTAGGTCCCTGGCGAACTCCACCGGCTTCCACACCACGAAGGACGTCCCCTCCATCCCCCAGGATATGACGTCGTCCGTCGCCCCGTCCTCCACCATCTGGTGCGTCTTCAACAGGAACGGCGCCGGCCCTCCGCCGGCACGCCCGGCACAGCTGTTCTTTTTCATCATATTAACTACCTCTTCTGCCTCCACCTCTTCCAGAAGCTAAACCAAGAGCAACCTAAAATCTTGTATCTTCTTTTTCCTATAAGAAGAAGAAGAAGAAAAACAACAACAACAACCAGTACACTAATTGCTTTGCGTCAGAAGGATCGACGCAAGAAGACCAGGAGAGCAGTGAAGAACTCCCAACCCCAGCAGCACCGGAACCCGATGAACCCGATGACGACGTCCCTGTGCAAGCCAAACCGCGTTCCGCGATCAACTTTCCGTCACCGTGCAATTCCAGTTAGCCTCTCGTCTTCCGTAACTCACAGAAACAAGCGAAACCATCGAATCCGGGCGAAGCCATGGAGGTCCAAGGAGAAGATAAAGCTCGCTCTAGAGGGAACAAGCAGAAGGGCAGAGAGAGAGAGAGAGGTGCTTCGGGCTTTTGGCTGTAAATTCTTTGCTTCCGTGATGGGTGGCCACGGTTGCGAAAGTGGAAGCCTCTCCAGACACGCTATGGTCGCAGTCTTTTCGCTGGCGTCGGCGGAAGCTTTTGGTTGCTTCCGGAAAATTCAAAGACCTGAAAGAGGGAGAAAAGAAAGACAAAAATGGTGAGGATCATTCGGTTCTCTACCTACAGCTTGCCACATGTTTTGCACAACAAGGCACTACCAAAAAGAGACGGCAGAGTCCAAGAATCCAAGAAAAATGAATGGCTCGCGTTGGAGCTGCGGGTGGGATGCAATTACGTATTATCTTTTACGTGATTTGTTTTCCTGTATGCATTGATCAAAAGTTTTTCTTAATATAGTTTAATAATATTTTTTATCAAGATTTTTTTTTTCCCATTTATGACGTCACGAAGTTAGGACGAACAAGTTTCCTGAGGATCACCATCACGGCATATGCACTCCAAGATGTCTTAGTATCAAATTCATTAAACTGATAAGAAACAAGACATCGTATTCTCGACTTTGTCCTTCGTGCGAGTCGGTACGTGTCATGATCTCAATAAAAAATTTAGGTGACATGTTGACGCTTTCCTTCTCGCCCAAAACCAAACAAAATCCATGTATTTTGTCCCAACCATACACAAGATGGAGCAAAATACCTGAGACATATGTGTCGCTTTTATCTCTCTAGGTGTCAAGCTGGCCAACCAATCTCGTATTATACGTCAGTCTTCAGCTACTTCCGTGAGGTCAATATATGTGTTCCATGTGTCTTTCAAGGTAGGAAAACGAGATAAAGAATAGCTGGGGGGTTTTCCCTCACCGTAAAACTTGACTGTGGTGCTGCGCCTACCTCCTTTGTTCCTTGGCACCCTCATCTTCTTGGAGCCTTTTTCTTACTTTCTGAGCGTGGCTTCTTTTGAATGAGAACAGTAAAAAGATGCCACGAGACATAAAGAAATGGTGGACATGGGAGGAGCATCTTTGATGGTGTCAAAGAATTTGTGGAGCTTATCCAATGCATTGTGGAGGAAGTTTCCGGCTGCTACGAGTACTAAGCTAGGAGTCGATGGAAATCATTGACACTTAGCTTGTGTATTTATTTTTTGGCATGTAGCTAAATTTTTTCCAAGTCCTCGGTGATAGGGAAAATACTCACGGCTGAACAGTTACTGACCGTAACACTCGGTGCTTTAATTCAGCTGCTGGTGATCAAGCAAGTCTTGTCCTCAAGTTGATAATGATTTCTGGGCAATATGACTTGACAAAGAAGGGCTGTGGAGACCATGCATGGGTCATGCTTTTACTTGTATTTTTGGAGTTTTGATTTCAGGCTTTGATGCACCAGCAAGTCTCTGTGATGTGCTACTTTTAATTGTTTTGCTTGATTAAGAAGACACATACTTTTTACTAGGCAATCTTGTACCCCAAGCATAATTCTTCTCTCAAAAACATGAGGTAATTGGTCCAGAATTTGGATACATGATTTTGCTACTGAATTCTAAGCTAGTTTGTTGAATATCCAGAAATTTTAACTGTTGTTGTGCACCAGTTCCTATCGAATAAGATTCAAGATTGTTTGATTTTGGTTTACTCTAGCAAATAATGATCCCTAGAAACACATCACCCAATGATGATAACAATAACATCTTCTTCAGTTCTTTTCATATAATTAATTAGTCATTAATTTTGTTTATCTAAAATAGGCCAACATCTCTAACTTTTACTCATGCTCAGTACACACACATGAATAATTAATTGCTAAAGATTATAACTTATGTGACATTCACAACTGTGGTCATCGTGAATAAAATTCAAGTCTATTATTATCTTTCTTTTCCTCTCTTTCGATTCTTCTATTATAGAAAAAAAAGATATGAGAAAGATGGCAATATTACAGTGAAGAGAGCAGGATCCTAACACAATATTGCTCAACCTCCATGAAAAAGGTGAAGCATAAAGAAACAAAGAACTTTGGAAGACAATCAAGATCAACCATCCATAATCCTTCCCACATATAGCCTCTATAAATAATAATAATAATAATAATAATAATAATAATAATAATAATAATAATAATAATAATAATAATAATAGTAATAATAATCAGAACTCTCATCAAACAGGGACTCATGATGAGTTAGAAACAAATCCCTTTCGTGGTGTCCATAGTCAACAGCACTAAAATTGTCAGAATCAGGCAGCCTTTAATAGATAATTCCATTCCACATATGCCACGGCATAAAAATGAACTTTCGAGTCCAGAATCTGAATAGACTTTGTGCCTCCACTAAGAATAATTTGCTAGGAGTCCACACCAAAAACATAAGAACATCTAACTTCGTCTCCGTTTCATGATGTGTTGAATTAGAGTTGAAACATATATAACTCGGCTTCTCGGTTAAGTGAATACTGCAATCCTCTATTTTCTTGCGGTGCTGCCACCGGAAATTTTGAAGGAGGAAATATGAGAAGGGTTTCGGATTAACCATCAAGTCTCGTTGTAAGCTGCTCGACAAGAAATAATGTCTAGCGTTTGATAGGAAATATGTCTAGTAGAGGAATGATGTTTGATGGAAGAATAATATCTTTTTTTTAGTACGTTGGTCTATAATCTTTTTCATATGACATGGGGTTTGATCAAAACGGACCATCCTACCTTTCTGAGATGGACTGATCCGATATGGACTAACAAGACTCGAGTGGTAAATTCCCCCCTCATTACATATCCATATAGGAAGGCGGCTGATCCTATCACATGCAACACCTTCCGCTTGAGAGAGCTCCGGAGCCTGATGTTCAACATGGTTCTCTCAACTTCCGATGATTTCGGCCGAGGAAGTAGCCGACGGGGGCGGTCAATGGTCATAGCCCAAAGCTGTTGGGAGTTGGGATCTGTCGCCAGCGAAGCTCTCGTCTCGAGGCCTTTTATGATGCGGCACACAATACGATGCCCAGCTTAGCTGACAGCGCTGCTGCCAGTCGAGCTGACCGCAATCGGTGACACATCATTCCTCCATTCTCATCCAGCTCGTCGCCGGCGTTATCCGTTAGCAGTATATATCCACTGGAGACGTGCCGTCGAGTCCATCTTGCTTTCTTCAACGGCCTCGTCGACGACATGATTGGCCGCACAGGAACAAAGGCACCTGCAAACTCTGGCTCGAAAGTTCAACCCTCCTTGTGTGTTCGATGGTATTTATCGGATGAGATCCGTAGGGCACGGCCAACGTAATGTACGACATCGTTGACTGAGTTGTGCTACCCAAGCATTTATAATCCACCCATTTGGTATAATAGTCAATGATGACCGGAACTCGTTGACGTGTGAGATTTCCGTGTGTCAGTAAATTGGATCATCAAGCCACCGTTCTCAAAGGCTCGCTCGATCCAAAACTATAGTCGCCATTGTGCTGTTGGCCTTCTTCATGAGACTAACAATCGGTACTACTCATCTATCATGATACATGAAATCAATTAGGGATGGATTGCCTGAAGGAAGGAAGCCCACTACTGACTGAACTCGAGTCTCGGCTTGGTGCCACGATCTTCTGCTACTGGTTCTTAATTGGTCGTAATGTGTTCTTGGTGAGTGAGACCCGTAAAACGGGGAGTTGAGCATGCAGGGAATGGTGGAAGAACTTCCTCCAACAGTTGCTTGAAAGGCTTCTGCATTAAATCCATAATCTATCCGAGTAACAATTTGTCTTCTCGTCATGTAACGAATGACTCCATTTTTTTTCGCGTAGATTCCTTTTTTGGCTATGCACAAATAAATTATGGTGCCATGTTTATTTGTTTTTTTACAGGATAAATAATAAAGACGAAATTCGAATTCAGAATTTTTTTTGTGATAAATTGTTAAGATCAACTAAGTTAGCTGAAAATTTCTATTGATTAATGAACGATGTCACAGCTCACACTTCAACTGAGTGTAATATGATTGCATCGGTCAAAATTGCTTAGAGTTCATACAATCGAGTGAGTGTAGTAACTATGACATCTTATTAAGGTCTGTGCGTTCCTGTTCTTTAATACTTAAAATAACAATTTATAACGATATTATTTTTCCAAGATAATTACCCTAATTAAATATCTCAAATTCACACAATCAAATATAATATCTCAAATTCACATAATCAAATATAATTATAATAATTGTGGTTTTTTTAATTGGTACCCTCGATTTTATTGTTTTCAAATAATTACCCTGATTAAAAAAATAGTCATATTGCCCCTCAAAATTTTATTTTGACTTATTACAATGTTTTGATCATCACAATAAAAATATTATAAAGCATACGTGAAAATAATATAAATAAGCTAAATAAAATCAAAACATAATAAAAATAATTTGATATATCAAACTAAGATTCCAATATGCATTTATAATATTTTATGAACAACATCCCCTAAATAGAAATAAAAAATTAGATTATTATAATGTTTTGACCATCATAATAAAAAAATTATAAGATGCACACGAAAACATAGTAAATAATTTAAATGGACTCGTAATCTCAACTAAACCAATTACAAGCTTAAAAATATGATGCTTATTATTATTAGCCTACAAACAATGATGGTGAAAAATAAATTTAAATGATATTATAATATCACTTATAAAAGTCTATGATATTTTCAATAAATGCCTATAAACACCATTGAAATTCACAATAAATAAGTTAAATTAAAATTTATTATAACAATTTAAAATTATTAATAAATGAATAAAAAATTTTGGTGAAATTTTTTTGAGATGTATTTTGGATATTTTTTGAATTAGGGGTATTGTTTCAAAAAAAAAAAAAAGCAAAAGATGGGATACCTTTTGGGCAATATCCAAAATCTGAATATTTTCTAGAAAATTATTCTTATAACATCTCATTCAAATATTTTATTATTATTATTTATTTATAGATTATAATTATGTATTGGGTTCTTAGGATGAATCAATATAATATATCCTCGTCTATAAGGATATGTTTGTCCGATCGTAATGATGCTTTACAAAAAAAACACGTCTGGATAAATCGTCCGCAAATGTTGAGGTACGACTGCCATTACTACAGCCTCCATTTGAGCCTTCCACAGACACGTCTGTTTCCGCCCCCCTTCTCCGGGAAACTGAAACGCAATAAAGCAGGCGACGTCTATCCACAACTGTAACTGAGACGCTGCGGCTGCAAAAGTCTGTGTCACGTTGCCAACTGCCTTCCCCCCTTATCCTCGCTTCGGATTACCATTGGCGCTGGCTTCGATGATCGGGACTCGACCACTAAGACCCGACCGACCATGTATATAATGGCCTTAGCTTTCTCATCGTAACCCAATCCGTCCCATTTTGTCTGAAGAGTTTTAGACAAGGAGAAGATGCAGCCACCGTCGCTTGCCTTCGTCCTCCTCCTCCTCGTGTTCTCGATCCATACTGTCAGCGCCCAGTCACATATCCTCTTTCAGGTGGTCATAAATATATGAACACTCTTACTACTCTGTGTGTTGTTGCTGTTGCTTAGCTCATGCATGCTGCAGGGTTTTAACTGGGAGTCATGGAGGAAGCAAGGGGGGTGGTACAACTTCCTGAAGGGCCAGGTGCCTGATATCGCCAGCGCTGGAGTTACCCTCGTCTGGCTACCTCCGCCATCCCACTCCGTCTCCGAACAAGGTTCTGCATGCATCCATGCAAGACTGATATGTTGTTAACGCCATTGCCGTAGCTTTCTTATCTGTTTCCTACTCCTTTTTCGTTCCAATCTTTTTTTAACGTGCCGTAGCTCGTTCGATGTCATTGTTCCTTTGTATTGAGTTCGAGGGATTAAACTTTTCTGGCTCCTTGCCTACGGCTTAACTTGCAGTAGATCGACTTGCACGTGAAAGAAGATATTAAAACTTATAAATATATTGATTGGATCCTTTTAATCCTGATTCATCAGACAAGCGAGGTAAAAGTGAGAACGTTTGGTAGGTTTGTCACCTTCCACATGAGACGACCAAGCATGTAGTTGTAGGAGAAACCCCAGCATTAACTATATAATGAGATTCTGCAGTCATTGTAGTATACAAACAATCAACTCCGTGGAGCTCATCAACTGAGCCTTCGCCGTCAGCTCGTCCCCGTTTAAACTTACGGCTAACCCTGAAACTTCTCTTTCAGGTTACATGCCCGGCCGGCTGTATGATCTTAGCGCATCCAAGTACGGAACCCAGGATGAACTCAAGTCACTGATCACCGCGTTCCACGCGAAAGGGATCGAATGTGTCGCCGACATCGTCATCAACCACCGCTGCGCCGACCGCAAGGATGAGAGAGGAATATACTGCATGTTCGAAGGGGGGAGCAGGGAAGGCCGCCTCGACTGGGGGCCGCACATGATCTGCAGCGACGACACCCAGTACTCGGATGGAACCGGAAACCCCGACACCGGCGCCGACTTCCCCGCCGCGCCCGACATCGACCACCTCAACCCGCAGGTCCAGCGCGAGCTTACGGAGTGGCTGAACTGGCTCGAGACTGACATCGGCTTCGATGGCTGGAGGCTTGATTTTGCCAGGGGATACTCGCCGAACATCACGAAGACGTACCTGAGCCAAACCAGACCCGCCTTCGTGGTGGGGGAGCTGTGGAGCTCCTTGACTTACGGACAAGATGGAAAGCCTGCGTACGACCAAGATGGCAGCCGCCAGGAGCTGGTCAACTGGGTTAGTGACGTCGGCGGCCCGGTGACGACGTTCGATTTCACCACCAAGGGTGTACTGCAAGCCGCGGTGCAAGGCGAGCTGTGGAGGCTGCGCGATCGCCAAGGTAAGGCGTCGGGGATGATCGGCTGGTGGCCGGAAAAGGCAGTCACGTTCGTGGACAACCATGATACTGGTTCGACGCAGAAGATGTGGCCTTTCCCTCACGAGAGGGTCATGGAAGGCTATGCCTACATTCTGACACACCCAGGGGTTCCCACCATCGTGAGTACCACAAATTCACTAGCGACATGGTAGCGTTATTCTCTGGACTTTAGTGATCGTATTAGGTTACTGATACATGTATCAAAATATGCAGTTCTATGATCATTTGTTTGACTGGGGGCTGAACGAAGAGATCACTGGGCTGGCCGCCATCAGGACTCGGAACGGGATTCGTCCAGGGAGCACGCTGCGTATCCTGGTTGCTGACGCTGATCTTTACATGGCTGTGATCGATGAGAAAGTTGCGGTGAAGATAGGCCCGAGATATGAGGTTGGGAATCTCGTTACTGCCGACTTCCATGTAGTTGCTTCTGGCAAAGAGTTCTGTGTCTGGGAAAAGTGGTTGACTCATTGATGGAAGGCAAAGAGCAGTGTGTCTCTTTAAGTTGCTCATTTTTTCTGTGATGCCACAAATAGGTTAACATGTTTAAGATGTTGTTGTTTAGGTTCAAGAAAGGAAGTTAATGTTCCTTGTGAAAGCTTGGCAGGTGCTTGATAGGAATGGCAACAATTGTTGTGATGGTTAGGAAAACCGAGAAATAAAATACCACAAAATTTCGAGATCACAAGTTTCCATCACAATATTTATCGAACGAGAGCTAATATTTATTGAACAAAAATATTTTTTTGATGGAATCCAAACCACTTTATAAGATTAAAAAAAAAAAATGAAATCGAAAGCTGATGATGTCATGGATTCATTCATCTGAAAAGGGCATTTATCATGAATTGTGGATAAGAAATCGAAGGAATGTTTATCCGAAACCAATTGCGGATAGACATGAAAAAAGGATTTTTCTCGGAACCTTTCTCTCATGAAATTTGTAACGTTTATCCAAAACTAATTGCAGATAGACTCGAAAGTTTTCTCTCTTTGCATATATTTGTGAAAGTTTCTCTCTTCTCATTTAAAAACATGATCCGAATAACTTTTACCGATATCAAAAGGCCAAGTAACACAAGAACTTGCCCGTATTAAAAGTCATAATCTTTTTAAGTAGCTTCAAATATCAGACAGACAAAATTACTTTAAAAGCATTGAAGAACTTAATTCTACACAAATATCATCTAAAATGAATGTTCTTGAAAGATTTTTCAAGAAAACTTGGTTTACTAATACTGCTATCTAAATTCACTTGCCTCCTCCTCGACGCTATCCTCCATAAAGGAAGAAGAAGAGCAGGAAAGAAAAAGAAGAAGATGATATTTATGTTCACTAACAAATGAATGGTTCATAAATATTAAAAAATTCGAATGATATTATGGATAATAAAAAGGGGATTATAAATAATAATCTTATTTTTAAAATATCCAAAAAAATCTCTCTATTTATGGAATGATCAAAATGTCCAAAAACTTTCGTATTGTCATTCTCATCTTTCAAATTGTCATTATTTTGTAATCGATGAACACAAATATTTCAAAATGTATAGCCTTCAATTTAAGATTGAGTAAAATTTTGGAAATATATCATGACTTTTATAATTCCAAATCCAAGATTGCTCACATTCTCTTTTATTTATTTTATAATATCTCAAAACCACTAAGAAAATTGATAATTAAAACTTAGTTATGGTCTTGACCTTTATTTTGAAATATACCAAAAAATTTTGAATTTACATCTAAAACAACTTAAACTCTCAAATAAATCATCTTATGAAATCTAAAAACATACAATAAAGTTGATAATTGAGACCCATAGAGATACAAACTAATTGAATCTTAGTTATAATATTTCAGAACAGAGTTATAATGTTTTTGGTTGCGTAACCAAAAACAGTAGAAATTTATTCAAGAACATTATAACTAGATAATGTTCCACCTTTTCATTATCATTTTTTTGATAATAAATGAACATAAATATTATAAAATATTTCAAAATATAAAGACACCAATTTAATGCTAACCGGAAAATATGAGGATTTGTCATCCTTTATTTTCAAACGTACCAAAATCTTCTCAATTTTCATTCAAAATCAATCAGAAATTTGATCATGTTGTCAAATCTCTAAGGCACATAATAAAGTTGACAATGGTTTGAACTAATTAAGACTTGGTTGTTCCTTCGTCTTGCTTCCTTAATAGTGGACTATTTCAAGTTGAGTGATCATAAAAAATATATAAAAAATATTATTCAATGAATAGTCATCTAATGAATAAATCAAGAAAAACTATATATATATATATAAATAATATGTTCTCAATCCATCAATCAATCGCATGTGTTTTAAAGCACGAGGCTGACAGTCATAAGAAAAGTCATGTTGATGTGGCTATCTTATGAAGGCCCACGGTCAACGTCCTGATTCATCACATCTGGCTGGTGAAAGGATCGGTCGAACGGCATACTCAAGTCCACTGTTCCATGTTGTTCAAGTCAAATACTTCACCGTGGGAATTCCGCGCACAGAAATATCTACCGTGCTTATTATTATACACTTTGCCAGTGAAAGCGAGCTCAGACACACTGTTCCCCATCACTTTCTCCCACATCCACATCGTCTATAAAAGGAGTATAAGATCAAGTAGATTGCTGTTCCAATCATTTAAATCTTTATATAATATGTCAGCTTTTCCTTTGACTTGTTTCCTTTTAGATGCTTACCAAAGTTATTATATCGACTACTGATTAATCTATGAAGTTCTTTTTTTCTTTTGGTATGCTGAATATTTTTTTTCTATGTTTAAAGTTGTACAATAATTAAAAAAGGTATCTGCGGCTTCATACGTGGAGAGCGACACGAATTGGATTACGACGTGGACTTGAGAGCGTCAAGTGGCTTGCTATGTATAAATGCTCAATCATTAGATGGCACGTGGGGAAATGGTGATTCGCTGCGCAACTATGGAATGGCGCACACACTTGTCACGGTAAATCTAACAAGTAAACACACACTTGTCTTTTACATACCCGACAGCCAGCAGATTGTTTTACCACGTGGGTTAAATGAATGGCGCGTTAAACGTGAGTGAATCATTGTACTCATTTTAGGTGTGCTGCTTTGGTCACGTGTGGTACTGCTCTTTGGGATAAAACTTGGAAAACTGTCCATCTCCCTCCTGTGTGCCAGAACCTTTTCTTCCTTTTTCTTAACGTGAGGCCGGGATTTCCTCTCTCTTCCCAGACAGCATTCAGAGGGTTCGACATCGATGTTGCGATTTAGTACTTGAGCAGATCGGATCACATAAGTTCCTTCAGTGTGAGTGGTTGCGAGTTCCTGAACGCTGTCTTGGAATTTGCCAAGCGATCGCGGATGTCGGTCCAACAGTTGCGTTCCGGATTGCTCCAGTGGCTGGCTTCGTATCGAATCTCATGTCGGTTTAGATGGACGAATTGGATCACGAGCCGACCATTCGTATCCCAAGTATTTCCCCGTCGTGCGTGTCCGGTTGGCGGGCATCACCGATGCGTGGAAGCTTTTGTTTGCTTCCATCGAATTGGGCTCTTCTGGGACCCGAGAATGACGCACGAGAGAAGTTTGTCGGACAAGCCGACTAGGCCCCCCCAAAAGGAAGCCGAGCAAGCGCGTTTCTTAAACTAAAGGCCGGGTTGTATCGGGAGAGCTAAGTAGGTGGAGCCCATCTCTCATCGCATGTCGGCTCCAGATTCATCACGTTTTTTTAATTATTTCTGTATATATTAGATGGTACACTAATTAGCAGTGTCAAATTGGCGAACCGTCGTGGCCATTCCATGCTGGAGTCGGACGACTACTTCACTATCTGACAAATTACCGTAATAGCTTTATTATTGTTTTATATTCCATGGTTTGATTTGAATTGATCCTATTAATGATCATTTATGAGCATTATTGACGATTCATGTGTCCAATAGAGATAGAATAAATTCCTGAAACAAACGCTTTGCTTTTAGGTTTTCTTAAGGAGAGCCCCATTTTTCTTTTTTTTCTTTCACACAGAGCTTTTTCTACTTTGAAAATCTCAGAATAAAATTCTCGGTTTGGTTGAAAGCATTAATAATTTAATCGAAATCAATTTAATTATATATAGCAATATGGAAAATAGATTTAAATTTCTGTAAAGTATATAATATATAATAATATTCATCCCTGTTATCATTTTCAAATATTAAAATACCTTGATCGGGTGTCCCTTTGCCCAAGAAATTCAAGACAAGCCTATCCCCGAACTTTTGCCTCTCGACGTTGGAGGACTATGATGGTGGCTCTGATCCAACAGAGCATGTCGTCACTTTTCGAGCTCAGATGGTCCTATATGACACTTCTAACGTCCTGATGTGTCGGACATTTCCTACCACCCTCTGAGGCCCGGCTCGGACGTGGTATGGCCGATAGAGGTCGTCGTTGGTCTCGTCTTTTGATCAGCTTGCAAGGGAACTCGAGCTTCACTTATTAGCTAGCGCGCAACCTAAACCGTCTGCAACCATGCTCCTCGGGCTAAGGCAGAAGGAGGATGAATCTCTCTCCCTCTTTGTCACCTGCTTTGCTACTGAGATCCGAGGGGTTCCACATGCCCACCCCTCTTCGGTTATGCAGGCATTCTTGACGGGTCTATGACCTTCAAGGTTCTTTTGGTCGCTGATCGAGAGACCACGAGCGACCATTCCCGAGATGCTCCAATGGGCCAACCAATATGTTGCTATAGAGACACTAGTGGTAAGAAAGCATGAGGAGTCGCACAAGAGGCCTTACTAAGAGCTACCCATGTGAGAAGATCGGGAAAAGAAAAAGGCCCGCCATGACAAGACCAGAAGAAGAGCCCAAGATGTGCAGATAAAAAAAAAAGGAGGTGTTTCCCAAGATGTTTAGCCAATGCCCGAGCTACGTTGCTCGACCAATTTAGTCCCTAGTGCCCGAGTAGTGTTGCTCGGCCAGTCATGTGCAATTAGTCACTGCTTAGTTCATTCAATGTTCGAGCAGTTATTTAGCTAAATATGGGACCGAGTAGTGTTGCTTGGCCAAGCCAATACTTGAGCTACGTTGCTCGGCCAGTCCAGTCCTTAGTGCCTAAGTAGTGTTTCTTGGCTAGTCATATGCAATCAGTCGCTGCTCAATTCATTCAATGTCTGAGCAACTTATCACGAACTTAGTTGGTTTTGCCTAAGTCGTGCGACACCATTGCATGTCTGTCCATAAAGATTAACCTCCCCGAAACCTCTCATGGTCCCTTAGGACCTACAAAAGAGAAAACATGTTAGAGAAAGCGTCTCACTCGGGATCCACAAGCAAATATTTCAGAAAACACTTCATAACCAATACAAATTACAAACAGATTTCATAGGCACTGAACTGTTATACAACAAAGGATCCAAAATGGTCCACTACAAACCATAATTTTTCATAAATGTCCACATGAGATAACCTTTATTTACAAGCTTAAAATAGTCATCAAACGTAACTAAATTAGGGTTGTTAAGCCTTCAACCGTCCCTCTACATGTTGTGCAAAACATGAACAAACCAAAAGACATGGATATACATGAGCATTATATTAAACACTATGTTTATAATTTTGTCCGTGATAAACTTCTTGGCCAAACATGGGCCCGAGTAGTGTCGCTCAGCAAGCCAATGCTCGAGCTACGTTGCTCGGCTAGTTCAATCCCTAATGCCCGAGTAGTGTTGCTCAGCTAGTCATGTGCAATTAGTTGCTGCTTAGTTCATTCAATGTCCGGGCAGCTGCTCGGCCAAACATACCCCCGAGTAGTATTGCTCGGTCAAGCCAATGCTCGAGCTACGTTGCTCGGTCAGTCCAATCCCCAGTGCCCAAGTAGGGTTGCTCGGTTCAGTCATCTGCAGCAAGTCGCTACTCAATTCAGTCGAGATTCGAGCAGTTGCTTAGCCATGCATGAGCCTGAGTGATGCTGCTTGGCTAAGCCAGTGCGGGGTGGCGCCGCGTGGTGCCGATCTATGCAAGTCGGTCAACGCTCGTATAGAAGCTAAAGTTGGCTACCCGAGGAGCCAACCACAGTTAATTGACCCCATACGATCAACTCATCCTCATAGGTATAAAAGCTAACCCTCCTTAATCAAGAGGGGGAGGACTTCAAACACTCAATTCTATCTCATTTCATCAAAAGCTAACTTAAGCTTCGGAGGGGTCGACTCAGAAAATCCTCCTCCAGACCTCGACCTATGTGCAGGAGTCCAACGACGAAGAAGCAGTCCACTCACCAAGAAAGAAGACCACGCTCGGGGGACGAGGCTCAAACCCGACTTGACTCGATGCTCGCCCTCACCGCTCGAGCATCCATGTGGACAATCTTGTACATTCGATTCAGCAACAATATATAATTTAAGTTTTATTTATATTTTAAGTATTTTATGTTAAAGATTGGATTTTTTTATGTTTGACTTCTGGTAATTTATTAAACTTATCTCACAAAAAAATTGAATTTGGTTCCTATCTATTTGAACCAAAATAAAATTTATTAAACTGCTCAAACCAAATAATAAAAATTTTCAGGATCCTCTTGGGCATTATTAGCCACGTGGCATTTCTGCCCTTTGATTTTTCTCCCCTTGAACACGTGATAAATGCGCCTGAAATCCCAATATGATAAGCACATCGCACACTCTACCCACAGACACGACCAAGAGAAGGGGCTCTGAATCCGCGTGGACCGTCTCAGTCACACTCGCGGTAGGCTTTATAAGCCCCACCCCACGCTCCGTTCTCATTGTAACTCCGATGCCTCACTCTCACATCAGCTGATCACCCAATCCTCGAGCAACCCATATCAAGCTCAACTCAGCTTACCATGGTGGCGACGCAGGACCGCCGCCGTCTCCGCCCCGCCCTTCCCGCTGATCCCCACGGAGTCATCGACGAAGCAGCGTCTAGCTCGCACGACCGTCAACGTTCCTTCTCCTCCTCCTCCCGCATCTCACGAGAGCGGGAGCAGTCCGTCGTCGTTGCCGCACTGATCCACGTCGTCTCTGGCTACCCGGTGGCCCCCGCCGAGCTCTCAATAGCTGGCGCCTGCGGCTTATGCGGCATTGGCGGATGCTTGGGCTGTGACTTCTTCATCTCGGCCGCAGATGACGAGGTCCCGAGGCCGTTTTCTGTATCAGAAACGACAATTGGCAGAGGTGGGAAGCAGGTGAGGAAAAGGAAGAAGAAGGGCAAGTACAGGGGAGTGCGGCAGCGGCCGTGGGGGAAGTGGGCGGCGGAGATCCGGGACCCCAGGCGGGCGGTGCGGAAGTGGCTGGGGACTTTCGAAACGGCGGAGGAGGCGGCTCGGGCCTACGACATGGCCGCCATCGAGTTCCGTGGCCCGCGGGCCAAGCTCAATTTCCCGTTCCCGGAGCAATATCCAGCTCAGGTCGACGGAGACCACGAGACTAGCCAGTCCACCTCGCTCTCTTCTTCCAATCCACCACAGCAGCAACCATCCGGTGCCCAACACAAGCAGCAGGATTCGATGGATCATCAAGAGCAGGAATTGACGGATATGTGGGCAGGACTGCAGGATCTGATGTCATTGGATGACGGACAACTCTGCGTTGGCTTTAGTTAGACCATGTCCAATATTCCTCTGCTGTTTCCAAGCGAATCTGGAACTGTTTTACTCTTTTGTTTCAGAGACAAAAACAATGAACATCTGCTGAAACAGTAAAAAGAGTTGAAAGAAAGTAATTAGTTTGGGATGACCGATGAGAGGATGAGGGCGAGCCCGAGTCGGAGATTCCAAGGAAACGTGTTCGATCCGCCTCGCGTCCGACACGGTGATTCGCCCGCGTCGGTGAATGCCGGTAAACCCACGCGGTACATACGTATGGGATGTATTCTAAGACGAGGTAGAACAGGTCAACGCTCTCTGTGCCTCGAGAATCGGGTCCCACCACGTGTACCCAGACCACTTTCTATTTTTATGTGCCGAGGCTATTTTCTCTGGTCTCTCTCCTTGTAGTTATATAAATATATATTGTATAATTTTTATAATAAGAATAAATACATGACCTTAAATCACAAGATTTGTGAATATAAAAATGGCTAATTGACGATTAGAGAACCAAAGGCACATGTAGATAGATGTCGAACAACTTGTGATCTGTAACTTGTGCATCCAACCGGAACCTTCGCTTCCACTGTTTCGGTGATCGTCGGCCACTGCTTTTACCACGCTTTATTTCTTCTCCTTGTTTCACCGAAAACCCTCTCCTTAGCCGACGACGGCGGAAAGGGGGCAAGGAGGAAGGTTGCGCAGTAAGAAGTTAGCGCCGGATGCCGTTCGCCGGCAACGGTGCAGCAACTCGAGTGTCCGGCGGAAAGGAGATGCGACTCTTGGAGTTCGAGTTGGAGTCGCAGTTCCTCGGCCAGCTTGTCGTTCCACTCGGTCGGCGGTGAGGAATCGCGTGCGCGCACCAATTTCGATCACATCAGATTGAATCCTAGTTATGCCGGGCCCTTGATTGAGGAGGCCCAATTCTGAGCTCGGATTTGAGTGGCCCGATTCTGTGGGCCTGCTCAACGGGCTGGCCTTAGAATAGGCCTATGTGCAGTAAATAAACCAAAAAAATTCGAACGAAGTTAAATGACAAAAATGAGATTATTATTAATAAATAAGTTAATAAAATAAATGTTTATTAAATCCATCGAAAGATATATGTAGTATTATCTACTTACGTTGGAAGAAATATTGAGCGCATGATCATAGTTATTTCTTTTTCTAGAAGTTTAGTTCGTTTTTGGACTTATTAAGATACATGAACAATGATTTTGATTTTTATTGCTATCAATGATTGAATTTGATTGTATATTAAAAAACTTTAAATGAATATTATTTATAATTTATAATCGTGAGTTTTTTATTTAACTAATAATTATAAAAGTGACTTAAGAAAAATAGACTTATAAGATGTGAATTAAAATAGTAGTCGAATAACTAATGTTTATAAGGATGATAATTACAAATAATATCAATTTTTTTGTTATCATCATGTAATAGAGCGTTGAAATATTTTAAAGTTATGGTTAGCACTTTAAAGAGCTAACAATAACTCAATATAATAGTAGTCGAACATTCAAAATAAAAAATCCTGGTCCATAAAACTGTAAGACTCAAAACATTAAGCATAAATATAAAATAGACTTGTATATTTTGCACAAATATTTTATCATAACTTATCCATTTATTTAAAAGGTCAAATATCATAAAAACATTACATGAATCAATCTTAATTCTATGGAAATAAAAAAATAAAGGAGAAAATTTAAAAAATTTAAAAAAAATGACACACTCTTCATATGTTTAAAAAATTTAGGAAAAAAAATATAAAAAATTAGATAGAATGCTTTGTAACGCCAATAACACACAATGCTTTCACTTGAAATGTTGACGGTAATAACAAACCCTAAACCCTTGGATGGATGTTGGTGATGATGATGAAATAATATCTCTCTATGAATAATAAATATTATCTCTATTTTATTTAATAATTGATCGATCGATATCTAAAGATTTTACTTAGATTTTTTTGTCCATCCAATTTAACTATATTCTCTTATTTATTTCTAAAATTACAAAGATTATATCTTATATACTTAGTTTTAGTTATACTTAATTTAAAAATCTTTAGTTTATAAGGATTATATCCGTTTATAATTTTCTTTTGATTATAATCAATAACAATTAATCTCCTTCTTATCAAAAAGTAGAATAGAGCACAGGCTCTCAAGCTAATGATTTTTTTAATAAAAAAAACAAATGCATTGACTCAAGAGATATTAGCCATCTGTGTTCGATCGTATTACTTCATGTGTCATTTCAATAAAAATCTTTATCTACCATATTTGTATGGATAAGCTTTCTCATCAACCCACACAATACCACCAAGAAAAAAAGGTGTTCAAATGATGTGAGGAAGAAATGGGATAAAAAATTAAAAGTGTCGCTTTTCCTTCCCCAACTTCACAAGAAAGTGAGGCATTTTTCAATGGTTAAAGCAAAGGTATGTGAGTAGTGTAGCATTATCGTAGGATATGTCAATAACTTGTGTTAATAATAAATAAATAAATAAATATAGAAAGTGATGAGAATCTTACAAACAAAGAAAAAGAAGACTGATAAGCCATACACCAAACTTTTCCTCAGCGTCAACATCAAAGGGGAATAAAGAGAAACCAAATGGCAGCACTATATTGGCATCTTCTCAGCGTGGTAGGAAAATCTAGAAATATCTAATCCGAGTCAAGCACAGCACATTAGAAATGCTAAACATGTTCTTCACATGAAATTGCGTACATATGCTTCCAAAGTCTATGGCTCCTTTGTGACTAAGATTTTTACCTTGTTCTCTCAATCAGCTCAATCAATCAAATGTTCTCTCAATATCTAATAGTCACATAATCAATGCCTTGGTGTTTGTTACATGATCATCATTTTAATATTATGTAATCGATATTTTGGTACTATATGGCCCGATCATTGCGTAGTCGTCGTCATCATCATCTTACCGTCGCATAGCCAACACCCTATCGTTACATGACCGATACCTATTTGTCATGTACCTAATGCCTCAACATCACATCTCTAGCATTTATGACTAACATGATATCATCCCTAGATGCTACCAATCATGACATAGCCGATATGATATGATTCAATTACGATATTAATCTTAAGATTAGTATGAAAATAAGTCAGCCATACAATTTTTTGTGTCATTGGAAGATGAATGAAAATACTTTTGAATTCTTTCTAAAAACTGCCAGGAAAATAAGAAGAATGTGATGCCATACTTCATCATTAAAATTATTATCCTAAATCATATTGATAGAAAAAAATATTCACCATAATCTATGATGGAATCATATTTTGATATCAATCTAATATAAAATATATTATTAAAAAATCATCAATTATTACTCTTATTTAAAAATTTTCACTTTCCAAAGAATCAGATTCGACAACAATAATTTTTGTGCAGATAGACGTCTTCTTTGAGCCATGCATTTATCTACAAGCTTCCAAGAGGAAACCAATGGCGTGTGATATGGCGGTCAAACAGTGTGCTCCACCGCCTAATTGCAGCAGGCGCTCCTAATCATGCATGGCTCGATACAGCAGCATCTGGTGCTGCCTTTTCTCGCCCTTCTTTTGGACTCACCGAGTCCTTCCCACCGATGATGCATACGCGGGTCGGTCATATTCCCTCTTTCTTCAACGCAACTTTCCCCGCTTTTCCAAGAAGCAGCTAACCAGTGCTTTACCCGACGAATAAAGCCATCATCAACCCCGCCTTGTTTTTCCCGTAAAGATCGCCATAACTCGGAGGACACAGAGCGACCATCGATCATGGCCATCAAGAACAACGCCGTCCGTGTCACAGCACGCTCCTGGGACGACGAGATGACGACGGAAGAGTTCAAGGTGTGGCTGAAGAGCTTCGACACCAACAAGGACGGGCGCATCAGCCGGGACGAGCTGCGGCGTGCCATCCGCAGCATCCGTGTGCGGTTCAGTGGCTGGAAGAGCAAGCGCGGTGTCCAGTACGCCGACTCTAATGGCGACGGATTCATCGACGACGACGAGATCGACAATCTGGTGGAGTTCGCTCAGAAGAATCTGGGTCTCAAGATCGTGGCTTATTAGGAGCAGCAACATGAGTCGGTGTGGTAAGCTGAACTGATACAGACAGATCATGGTTTCATCGATCTGAAGGTGATTATAATCTTGATATGTGCTCTTCTTTGTTGCTATTGCATGGCATGCAATCTACTCTCGCGTCAATCAAACACTTAAGTTGTGTAAATTGCTCATTGTATGTGACTTGATGAATTTTCTGTTCTTGGGGCTGCTGCTGGTTGCTGTTTATGTTCATAATGAGCATAAATATGCTTGGGAAAGTTTTGGTCTTGTAATTTCCTCATGTCCATGCTGTTGCTAACCTTAGCAGTAAAAATAAGCTCCTTAATCACAAGAAGCTGAATGATGTCCATTATTTCAATTTGGTTCAAAATATTTTTTCCTATCCTTTTTGATCTTTTGGAAGCCAAACAGTGCTGTAAATTTCTCACAAAATGGCAGATCCAAAGACTATCTATCTATCTATCTATCTATCTATCTATCTATCTATCTATCTATCTATCTATCTATCTATCTATCTATCTATCTATCTATCATCATCATCATCATCAAAGATCATAAAGGAAAACCCCTTTTAGCTTGTCTGCAACTATCATGTTTGGGCTTCTCCTGTTTTATATCCCACATAAACTATCAGGGGGTGCTTAATCTCTATACCACCATTAGGCTTAGGACAGAAGAAGCAGCATAACACCATTGATTTACTTCACAAATCAAAATTTATATAGCCAACATGTAGAGAGAACAAATTTGACCAACTTGGTTAAGACAACATATCATTATCATTTTCTTTAGTTTCTATATAATTTTGAACCTAAATACTTGCATACTCTCGGAAGATACTTTTCAAGTTCAGAACATAATTGACAGTCAGAATCATATATCATTTTCGTGCATCACACTATCAAGACATAATAATATAGAAAAGAAACCCACTATTGCTTTAAAGATTCCATTGCCAGCACGATTAGACACAAGAGAGACACAATCTCTCTCCCTAAGCCTACCTTCATGTCTTAGTTTGGCTGCTACTCAAACCTCACCTCACCTCACCTCACCTGAATAATATATCCCTTGCCACCACCAACACTTGTCATCCCTCTCTCTCTCTCTCTCTCTCTAACAAGTCAAATCCTATATCCAACCTATCAACAACAGCGGGATGATACAGTAAAGCTTAAGCGTCCGTGGGAGACATTAACTGCAACTGCTACAGAGTGCTCCGAATCATCTTTTTGCAGAAATAAATGATCAACTCAATGTCAAAGTTTGAGCTACCCAAACAACACAAGCATGTAGTAGCCTGGAAATGGTGCCCTAAAACAAAAAGCAAATAAGCTATATAACAGCATGTATAGAACTCATGCTCCGTTTCAAATCAAGCATGGGTCAGATTTGCTTATCGAGTACAGACTTGACATGACCATCTAAGATGTCTGTCATGGCATGAACGTGATGTCGTATTGGGTTTGACTTCCATCTCAGTAGATCTGAACAAAGAACCACGACGAGTCAAGGCAAAACTTCAAATTATAGTTCATGAGGGACATCGTTGAACCATGAGAGTTTGTCATATCATTAATCAGCTAACCTAATAATCTAAACTTTAATCTACATCTCCAATGCAAACCCCATCCACAGCATCTCTTCAATTTAATTTTACTGGTTAGATCTGGCAAGTTTCTTAGTTTCATGGTTATCATCACCACATCTCACCACCGCCAGCTTCGTAAGTGGGTTTATGTTAGAATACAGTCTTTCATGACTAGACTATACGGCTTGTATAGCTAGCTGTCTGATTGGATTATAAACGGGAAAAAAAAATAGTTGATTACATATCAACTTGGATCTAATCTTGCGAAGTCTTCAATGTGAGAAATCTTGATCTGGGATTTGATTGGATAAAATAGGAGGTAGGTTGTTGCATGAAAACTTGTTGGATCGAGATCACAGCAACTCGTTGTGTGTGATCCTGAGATGATCTTAAAGGTGTTAAAATTGCAGTAAATAATAAATAGATCATCACCTAAGCAAGTGTTCATTAAATAAGACGCGATCATTTTCTCTCGTTTCAAATTATTCCAAATTATATCGAATAATGAAAGCACAAGAAAACAGATATTAAAATCTTTGCATTTAGTTCTCAAAGGAGATGGTGATTAGATTAAGAGACGGACCTCACGGATACACCCAAGGGGTACGTACCTCCTTGTGCTTCCAAATTTTCTACTCCACATATACAGCACACACGTACTGATCCTGACATTTATACAAAACCTTCCCATCTTGCATCAATTGATTGATGATGAGCAGACAGATCTAGATGCCATCCTAACCCATTCTTCATCACCACAACCCCTTCCTCGCTCTATATATGAACACAAACTCCGGCCATACAGTGTGGCGGTCTCTAAGTAGATCATCTTCGCTGTGAAAGAGGACACAAAAACTGGAGGGTAGAGGGTGGTCGGGTTGGTGTTTCGATTGTTCTCTTTCTTTTCTGGCCATGGCATGCATTAATCACCGAAGCCTCCGCGGAGTGCCGCCGGCTCCGCCGATGAGCCCTCGCATGTCGTTCTCGAGCGACTTTAACATGGAGCCGCCACCGGCACGCACCCCCGGTCCTCCGCCCGACCCTGACTTTGAGTTCTCGGTCGGCAGCCGCCCGATGATCGCCGCCGACCAACTCTTCTTCAAGGGCCGGCTTCTTCCTCTTAAGGACAGCCACCAAGGCGGCGGTCATCATAGGATCACGACCCTCCGCGATGAGCTCCGCGCTAACGACGACGAGGAGCGGCCGCCCAAAGGATCCGTCAGGTGGAAGGGACTTCTTGGGCTGAGAAGGCCGGCGCCGAAGAAGGGCGATAAGAAAGAAGACGAGTTTCTCGGCAAGTATTCATAGGTCGGCAGCATGTTTCTTTCAGCATGTCAAACATGTATGCGTTTTTCGTTCTTGTGGATTACGACTCCAATGACACTTTCATTTCATTTTGTTTCTCGTAGGAGCTATGAATCTAATCTCCGGTAAGGGAGGAGATACAGTAAATACAGTGGCCTCTTCTTCATCTAATTAGTTCCGTGATGTTGTTGTTCACTCGTGTGAAAAGTTTGCCTGTATTACTGCGTTCGTAGGGAGGAGTTTGAAGAAACTTCGAGTTGTTTTCGTCGGATTGGTTAATGACATTAACTCTCTGGAAAGAAATCAGCAGTATTTTGCCGCTCTCTCTCTCTGTCTCTCTCTCTTTTTCCCCTGTGGGTTTGATCTGATGTCAATGTTGTCGTCGATTCAGCGGCGAGGTGCTGTCCCTATTTTCTCCTTAGCTGTTGACCTTTGAGGTGTACGAACGAGAAAGAGCAGAAGCGGGAATCTGATATATATTGAATCAATTGTTGTGTTCCTCATCATCTCCAACGACTTGTCCCTTCAAGTGACTTAACTGGCACCGCTTGAATTAACTTTCTATTTCTTGTGTATTTCCTGACACTGTCAGAAGAAGAAGAAGAAGAAGAAGAAGAAGAAGACAAAGAAATAAAAAAACAAATATTGCTCCTCCCAAGTGTTGGATTTTCTGATGAAAGATCTTCTTTTTAGACTCGGATTAAACTAATTTGCCAGTATACTAATCGAAGGAAATATTGCTTTCTCTCGAGTCCGAATGCTTGCTTCCTCATATAGGTGACTTGCCAAGTTTGTTCAAGGATAAAATGAGATCATTTGACTATGTTAATGTTAATATTAATGTGTTCGACACATTGATATCATATTTTATCATTGGATTCAACTCATAAAGTGCGTCCAACAACACAGCTGCATGATTGGGTTGTAATGAGATGTTTCATTCTATTCTTTGTAGATACTCTGTCCTGGATGAGATGGATTGATTGATGAATACATTGAAGGGCCGTGGTTCAGGTGCCTGTCTTCAGCTAACACCAGGGCAATTGTGGCTGAGCTATAGAATGCTGGTTCTTGTTCCTCGATACTGGCAATAATGAAGACTCATCGTCTTTATCTGACGAATGTGTTGGAAAATAGAGCATTAGGCTTCAATAATTAATAGAGAAGAAATAACAGAGAAAGATAATTTTAATAGAAATAAGCTTTGTAGAACACATGCATACAAGTCCTAAAACTGGTTGAGTCAATAATTTTACTGACCCAATTTAGAGGCTCCTTGGGCCTCACCTCATAAATGGTGTTTGGACCAAACGCCAACGAAGCATTCATTTATGACTCCTACTTGTTGAATTAGAGTGGGAGACCACTGTAGTTCCCACCATCTGAAGTTTGTGCTTGTTGCAGGAATGAAGACGACAACTTTTAGCTGCAACGCCTCATTCAGTCCTTTTGTGGAGTCTGCACAAGCCAGCACTGGGATTGGGGACTTTGGTAGGTGAGTCCTATTCTGATGCAACCACTGTTGCTGCTACTTGTTCCTGTATAATACATTTATATTTCAAGATAGACAAGAAGATCGTGGGTCTGTCCTTGCAACTGGGTAAAAGATCTTTCAGAAATCTGCAATCTTATACTATATGAGTTAGTGTGTTCCTTCGTATATATACTTCCAAATGCTTGATCCATGCTCGTCGCAGCAGATTCTTGGAGCCTCCTTGTTCTGAAAGGAGAGGTTTCTGAGAAGCCAAAACTCAGTATCGCCTTCGACGTGGAAGGAGTTCGAAGAATGCAACCGCAAGCCCTTGCCACATCGCCTCCTTGGAGTTTGAAGAACTGCACATCCTTTTGGCACATTGCCGATTGCTTTGCCGACGGAGATTACGCTGTCAGTGTAGAAATCTTCCATGGCCCGGAAAGCATCATCTGCCAGGAGGAAAAGGTGAATCATTAAAAGCTGACCCATTCCTTTCACGAGAGACTGGAAGCAGATTCCTGACTCAGATTTGATTCGCCAGGGTGTCGTTTAATCATCTATGATGTATTGCCTCTCTGTTCGAGGAGGAATAGTTATTTCCATGTCTGCTGCATCAAACTAATACGCATTCAGAAAAATACATCTCTAATCATAGGAAACTGCGCGACATGGAAGAAGTTGATTGCGTACGTCTTCCACCAATAGCCGAGTATCATAAATATACTGCACAAATCATTTATGCTTTCTTGCCAATTAAACAAACCATTATCCCCGGGCGGAACAACAACTGAGTCGACTTGGACGCTCACAGTACCCATCCCCGAAAAATATGATTGGAGTTGCAGCGATGCTTATCACCAAACAATTTTCCACACGAAAAGATCTTAAACAATTCTAATAAATATACATATATGTCCCATTTCTTCTTGGCCACCAACGCAACCATCTTTATCAACATGTCTTGATAACCACTCTATTATTGTATTGTGATGTCTTTGACTTTTGACACAGTCAATCCAAATGGGACTCACCCAGTCATTGGGAGCAAAGAAAAATCTTAAAACTTGGAAATATCATACCCAATTAATAGCTAATATTTTTATTCTAATCCGATTACAACCGTTAAATAACAATTTGATTATATATATATATATATATATACATGAAATTATAATTTATTTCGTGTTTTAAATAAAATCTTCGTTCACGTTTGACTTATTTTCCAAACATATTTATTTATTGTTTTTAAAAATAAAAAGAGATTGAATATATATTTTTTTTTTACCTTCTCTTCATCACGCAGGAAAAGGAATGGTCGAATCACATTTTCAAGCTTTAGAGAATTACCAAAACCTAGAAAGGGAGTAACATAAGACGATGATAAGTGTTGTCTCTACAACTATTTCAACGATGTGACTTAATTTGATCGACGTGACTAGCCTTGTGTGAAGCATTCCACCGGAGCAGGACGAGATTCAACTCAGTTGACATTGCCACGACAAAAGAACTTGGCACAAAGTCAGAAAGAGTATAGTAAATATACATGTGGACATTAGTCGAAAGCATATCTCCGGAAAGTCTATTGTTTCTCTCATCCCAACAGTTCTTGTAAGATCAATATGTCTGTTGACCTTCGATATATGTATGTTTACGTAAGATAATGTAGTGATCTAAAACTCGCTTCCGACATGTCAAGACATCATGAACAGGACATGATACGCTGGCGTTGGGTCCGTCGTCGGTCTTGTCTTTAGCATCGTATGTATTGTGCCATGATCATGGATGGGGGAATTCATGACCTCGGAGTCGTGTGATCTTAGCGAGACCACTCCTCTCTCCTGATCATTCCTTCTTCCTTCCACCGAGCGGTATGTGGGTTTGCCTTCGTTAACTCGGTTGGCTTGGTTTCGTCGTCTTCGTCTTTTTGCATGCCGTGTTCCCGCCCCCGGGAAGGATCGGGATCACTCCCGGGTTTAAATATTCTGTGAAGCATCGTTCTATTCGTTTCTATTGATTCGGGTGTCATGGGGAATGGCGTTGGGGTTGTTAAGGTTCGCAGCATTTCCACTCCATTGTATCATCGGTTTTTGTGCTAATGTGATGGAGGAGGATCTCGGCGCCGATACAAACGGTGGAGAGTGGACGCGAGAGGAGGAGGTGACGATGAGTGCCAGAGCGCCGATTGCTGTGCAGGCCATGAAGGCTTCCTCGAGAGATGATAAAGTAGGCTCCTTTGTGGCAGATACGAAATGGGTCTCTGTTTCCTCTAGTTTTCGTTCTGCTTTGCCTGCTTTCTGTGTTTCTCTATGTACAGATTAGTTGATTTCTACGAATCCTGAAGTGGATTCTCTTTTAGTTGCTTTGGCTATTGATTTATTGGGAGTGCAATGCGTTAGTCTCTCGAGAAAGGCTTTTGAAATTTTGGATTAAACATTTCGTTTTCTCGAAGAATTTTTATTAGAAACGAATTGTTCTGTAGTTTCTTTACGAGTTATCGAAATCAAAATTGGTTTTTTGATCGAAGATGAGCTCCTTGGTAAAGAAACAATCACCTCCCTCGGACATCGATTCGAGGTGGGTGCTATGCTGGTGTAGTTGGATCAGCGGCATCCATGCTGAAATAAATTATCACCTTTTGTTCCTTTTTCCAATCTGGTGGTGTTCTTACATTCTTATGAACTCAGGAATTGGACGAGGACGAGAACACTAAGATGTATAATTTCTCTGTTTATGAACTAAGACGATAAAAACTACATTCTTATGAACTATGATGCAGGGGAACAGATCAATGGTTTCAGAACAAGGGCCCGGTAAAGTCCGGTCTCGAAGAGAGAGGAAGATTGCCTTACAGCAAGATGTATACTTTCTCTGTACTCACACCACAAGAGTTGTAATCAGTCAAACACGCTTAATCTGAGTTGCATCTGATTCCTTGTTTGCATGCTGCTTTGCAGGTTGACAAACTAAGGAAGAAGCTGAGACACGAAGAGAACATCCACAGAGCTCTGGTGAGGGCTTTTACCAGACCTTTGGGTGTTCTTCCTCGTCTTCCACCCTATCTCCCATCGCACGTAACTGTCCTTTTCCTCTTCCCCGTCTGTTGCATTTACCCAATACCAGATTTCTAGTTGGAAAATGATTTGGTCCTTCCTGTTATTTGTGCCATCCGTCTCAAAGACACTAAAGCTTCTAGCTGAAGTTGCCGTGCTGGAAGAAGAGGTGGTTCGGCTTGAAGAAGAGGTGGTGAATTTTCTGCAAGGACTCTACCAGGAGGCTGTCTACGGCTCATCCGCCAAGCAGAACTGTTTTCCAAGTCCCAAAAAGTTGGAGAGATTGAAACTGCATGCCGATTCGGTGAATTCTGAAGCTGCAGAAATCAGAAGACCTTCATCCTTGTTACAGTGGATGTCAGGTGTAGAACAAATGCAGCCTTCCTTCAGTTCATCTGCCAATTATTGACATGCCCTGAAGAAAGCTGAACACAAATTTGCTATAGAGTTATGTTGCCATTTTCATGTGGATTACATGATCTGAAGAGAGAGTGAGGGTCAAAGATATCAAACATCAGAGTCATTGGATTGACCATTTCAGAGATTCCTGTGCACAGATAACAGCAGCATTCAGCAATTGATTTGCATGATTCAGGAATGCAACTTCTCTACTGTTTATTACCGCTAGTTCTCCATGCTTGCTTGCTTAATGAAACAGCATGTCACGCCTATATAATGAATGTATGCTTCGATAGCACATCTGAGGTTTAACCTTTAAGCCAACCACGAGAGGCTGAGCAATCACTCTAGACACCAACTCAAGTGGTGCATCGGTTGGCACGTGCCTGCCTGCGGTCAGCCACATAGAATGTCAAACCCACATGCTCCGAGGCCCAAAGCCTTGTACGCCACCCCTCCTCAACGTAATGCAGCACTTCAAATGGCATGATGTAGAAACCCACACCTTAATACATGTCATCTTTGACGAGGCTCAGGTGAACGCACGGCAGTCTTACCAAGCAAGAACTGTGGTCATATAGTTAATTCCTACACTGTCCTTTTGACAGATTTGATATGAACAATAAAATCGCACGAGCTTAAATATTAGAGAAATCGAGGGCAACATGATATGATCAGAGTCAGAATTGGAGGTTAGAAAGAGAAAGAAGCCGGTAACCTTCTCCGACACTTACATAATCCCAAGCATGGTAGTCTCAGTTTAGTGACATGGGATGTGGCGGTTTAAGCTGATGTTTGTGGTGATGGATGTGTCATTAAAGGCACACGTGAGACGACCAAGAAGAGCTCAAGCAGTGGCCAAAGCAATCCTATACCAACCCCTGCTGAATGCTACACGAATTAGTCAATGAACACCATTAATTATGTTCAAATTGAGGAGGCAGATGACCACCCACCCCACCTTGAGTTCCCTAATCAGTGCAATGTTAGAATTATTTTGTAAGATATATATCTCTTCGAGTCCCATAAATCTTATAACCTTGAGGGCAAACTATTGTGGTTCATCTCTATCAATTGATAATGATATTAGAACTCACATTGAAATAATATCCCTTAGAAAATATCAAAAAACATAAAGAATGAAATAATTGCCGAAAGTAATTCAAGGTATTTATAGTCGTTCGAAGATAATATGATATATATATATATATATATATCAGTGCAAGGTATATATATATATGATTTTTTTTCCTTTTTCTTTTTCCCTCCTCAATCTTTATATATATCCTGACACGTATGTCCAGAGGTACGCACTTATCCCTGTACGCTGTTTGGTCATAGTGTTTATACAGTGTATGATAATGTTGTCGTCTCTAACATAAAGCATAATTCTCAAACTCACTTCGGCCGCGCCTTTGGACTTTTATTTGCTTCAACGTGGCATATTTGTTTTTAGTGTAAAGCAAGCGGCAATCATGTCCAAGAACACACGTGCTCTTTGACAATTCCACTCCAAGAACAAACCTCTATCTTTTCGATTGGCCAATATGTTCTCTCTTTTGATCATTATGTTATATTATAGTGTTATTTGATGTCACATTAAGGCGTGTCCAAATCACACCGCTGCGAAAAATCTATAAGATAAATCGAGAAAACATGAATGAGTAATAAAAGGCGGCTCTCTATCTCTACCTCTTATCCGTCCTAAATCTACTATAAAAGATTTGCTCCTTTCCTCCTTGGTCAAAGAATTCTTTGCCTTCTTCTTTCCTCTTACCTTCCCGCAACCATTGCCATTTAAAGTCCCCGCCTCCATTCGCCTTCCTTGTTTCCATACTGTTCCAGGTGTTCCCTGAAAGCCATCATAAGAACAAAGGAAGAAAGAAAGACAGAGACAGAGACAGAGAGATCATCAGAAGAGAGGGAGGGAGGTGAAGATGGAGGTGGTCGTGCCGGTGCCGGACTTCCACTTGGACAGCGCATGCACCAGCCCGTACGTGAGCGCGCCGTCGAGCCCGAAGCGCTCCGGCGACCCCTTCAACTTCTTCCGCCACTACACCAGCGCTCCCACCAGCCCGACGCGCGCTTCCGCCATCTACGCGCATTTCAACGCCATCTCCTCCACCAATTCGCCGGCCGCCGCCTCTGGTGTCCCTTTCGACTGGGAGGAGAAGCCTGGCACCCCGAAGTCCCGGGGCGGCAGCCCCGCTAAGGACGAGGAGGAGGACGTACTCGACTTCGCCTTCGATTTCAGCGGCCACCTGGACAAACAAGGGTTGCCGGTGCTCACCACCGCCGATGAGCTGTTCGAAGAAGGAAAGATCCGGCCGCTCAAGCCCCCTCCTCGGCTGCAGCACCCGGTCACGGATGACGGAAGCAGCGTGGCCTCCTCGCCGAGGTCACCGAAGCAGAGGGTTTTGTGGTCTCCCTGCCACCGAGGCAGAGGAGGAAGGGGAGAACAGATTGACCCCTTCACCGCGGCGATGGTGGAAGCGACGAGAGATCGAGGAAGAGCGACGACACCTACCTCTCCTTCTTTCTCTTCTTCCAGAAGTCGGAAGGGGTCGAGATCGCTCTCTCCACTCAGAGGCGGAGGAAGTTTCTTCAAGACGACTCCCACTTCTCCTCCTGCAACAGCTTCCACGGCCAGCCTGAAGAGTGGCGGCGGCGGTGGCGGTGGCGGTGGAAGCAAGAAGTGGCGGCTGAAGGACTTGCTCCTCTTCCGAAGTGCGTCTGAAGGACGCGCCACCGGCAACCGGAGCAAGGATCCTCTCCGCAAGTACACGCTGCTACCATCGTCGTCATCATCAATCAAGAAATCCGTGACGGAGGATCTGAAGAATTCGAGCTTCAGATCGACCGACAGCAGCGGTTCGATCAGGAGGGGGAGTGGTCATTTTGCGTCGTCGCATCAGATGCACTACGCCGCCAACCGGGCAGCGACGGAGGAGCTCAAGAAGAAGACCGCACTTCCCTACCGGCAGAGCCTCTTCGGCTGCCTGCGCTTCAACCCGGCCGTGCTTAGCATTTCCAGAGGATTCAATACCCACTCGTTCGGCCGTCGGTGATATGTTCCTTGTCGTCGTCGTCGTCGTCGTCATCGTCCTGTATCAACCAGTCGTTCTACTCCTCGCGAGACAATGTAATCATACAGTCAACGGTGAGAACACTCACTCATCTTCGTTCGCGTGCTGTGTAATCATCTCTCTGTTTTAAGTTGTGCAAGTGAAAGATATCGAGTCATTTGCGTCAAGTCTCCCGTAGCATTTCATTTCGCCTGTGTCTTGCTTGCGCAGCAGAACAACAGAAGCCCTTCCCACGTAGCATGAAATAGAAACAATTAGTTCTGAGTTCTCGTGTTCACAGCAGCAAAAACACAAGAAACAAAATCGACACCCACTGTTCCGGTAACTAAGAGATTATAAACATAAGGGGAAGCATTTATTTACGCTGTCCTAGTCACAAGCTAGCACTGCAAAAAGGAGAAATTTACGTATCAATGTGGCAGGTGAACATAAATATGCATCATATGTCAAGGTAAATGGCAGAACAAACATAATGTCAGCTACTTCCTGTCAGCCACGCTCGGTAATAAAAGCTAAAGAAGGTGAAACCACTGCTGCATCGGAGCCATCCGTCTGCTACAGTGAACATGCGTGAATCTCTCTCTCTCTCTCTCTCTCTCCGTCAACAGTGAAGTCGCAGTGACCTTTCCTATATTAAGCATGACTTTACATCAGTGCTTCCACCGTCAAGCCTTTTCTACGTACCACTCCTGCACTGCTTTTACCAACACTTGTGCTGCTGCGGCTCAGAGTTTGGTTGGAAAAAGTTTAATCCGGTGGGGGCAAAGACAAAGGTTCAGCACAGTGGAATAGTACTTCGGCCTCTACCTTTCTCTGTAGCTCTCACAAGTCAAAAGACATCGAGGAGTGGCAGTATCCAATCGTGATGAGTCAGGAAACCTCATGATTCCCATGTGGAGTTTCCCATCCATAAAGACGGCAGAGTGTCAACTGGAACTCGTAAACTGCATCGGGTGTAGACAGTAAAAGATATATTTGATCTAAAGACTGCAGTGAAATAACCCAGCAAGCAAGCAAGCATGTCCAATATGTGAAAGGCTGATGCCTAACTATCATGTCTAACATTCACATCTTCCTAATTTGTCTCTCTATTTGGTTCCATCTCCTGAATTCAAACCCAAATGTTCTGCCGACCAGGGTAGGGGGGGGAGGGTTACTTATGAGGAATTATTATGATGTCGAGTCCGATCCGAGTGGTATTTATTAGGCCTGTTGTGGGTCCCTTGAGCCTTTAGTTTGTACAGGAAAGGAGAGTCTGTGACCCTTACCCTAGGACAGGAGGCTTTTGCTTTCACAGGCTTTTATGATCAATGGTGAATGCGTTTGCCATCCGAGACAATAGCCACAACACACAAAGGCATTCATTCTACCAAGCACCATGCATTTTCTTTTGTTTTCTCTTTAGACCGCATGCATGCCTGCTCTACGTACCTGATAGCATGTTACAGTGGAAAATCTTCTAAGAGTGAGATGAGATTATATGAAGATATAATAATAGACTGTTTTGGACAGATTCTTTGCAAGCATATGGATTATTAAATATTGTGGGCTATAACAAGTTACGGATCACAATCACCAAAGACTTCCTACATACATATATCATCACTCCAGAATCAAGGCTGCATTATATGGATTGAGATGCGTGGATATGCAAAAGAATAGCCTTGTTCAACAAGTATGGAAATTTCCATTGGACATTGTTTTCTTGGGTATACTAAAGATGACAAGAAACAGAAATACTTCGATTGAGACTGATTTTGGAGGCAAAATATATTGAGATGTAAAAAGTCTAGCAGAAGTGAAAAGGAGCTGTGTTGGCTCCACTAGCATAGTTCGGTGGTATCTGCTAAAACAGTGGTGGACATACATGTCAAGGATTCACATGTGGGTGGGTGGGAAGTGGTTGGCACAATAGAAGACACTAACAAGCAAGCAAATTGACCCAAAAAGAAGAAGAAGAAGAAGAAGAAGTTTTAGTCACCCGCGTCGGTGGTTGATTAAGCTGCAGCAGTGTGTACAAGCATTCCACGCCATCATCGACCGCGACTCCCCTTGTGCAACCTGAAAGATGAAACGCTGGGCGGATTTCTTTGACGACCTGCTTCAGAGACAGAGAGAACAGCTGGATCGACAACTAGTCCTTCGAGGACACAACAAATCCGTCAATCATGCCAACTTCGAACAGTGTCAAGAGAAATGAAAGCGACTGTAAACAAACATGCTTCATCTCCGGTGCATGGAACACATGGAAATGCCACCAGCTTCATATAGGCGATCCAGGAATACCAAAAAATGGACCGATCAATTTCTCCATCTATCCATGTTAACTTCTCTCTTATAATCGCATTATTTCGTGTTTGGATTACAAACGAAGTAGAAGATTCGTACCTCCTTTGAGAAGCCCAGTGGAATGATGCATCAGACATCATATCCCCAGCAGCAGAGTTCCTTCATATATCTACGGGAGAACTCTTCATTAGCAACATATAAAGGCAAGTACATGATGAATAAGTGTTAGTCCTATGTGTTAAATGCAACTGTCAGCACTACAAGAAAGCAAGAATACGATGATGGAGTGGTCAAAAACATTGTTGTGCTACAGCACGCCCGCACCTTGTACTGCTTGATCAAAAACCATAATGTCATGGAATGAAGGCAGAATCAGTAAAGACTGCTAATTAGCATGAACAATGACAGCTAATGCATCGAAGAACTATTTGTCAGGCTACAACCAGATTCTCATGCCATTGATCCGATCACCTTGTGCGCACAAGTGTTCAAGGTAAAATGTCAACAAATCAAGGTATTTGACAGATCACAGTGGTCGTTTGATGTCACATGTTTCACCTTGGGAAGATCACTGAAGAACCGACAAGAACCTGCAGCCGGATATTAAGAATCATAATGTGTTGAATCAAAAAAAGCAGTAGCATCGCAATGTGGGAATGCAGCAAACAAGAAATAGTTCACATACCAAACGGTGCCAAATACATCAGAAGTTAATGTATACAATTTTCGATGCGGGAATGTAGCAAACAAGAAATGAACACTTACAGTTCATATACCAAAAGGTGCCAAATACATCAGAAGTCAATGTATACAATTTGTTGCCAATTGGTCTATGCACTCATCTGATGCTTCAAGACATGCACCTCAATAAATATTGGACATGCCGATATAGATTACAACTTTTCATTGCAAGCCATTTTCTACAACATGAAAGTAGTCTAAAAGATCATGCAAGTGTCTTCTATTGAATTACTATTTTTTCTTCCAAAGCTATAAGCAATTGTACTTTCTTTGATTTTCCCATCAATGGGGTACCCAAGAGCTCAAACAAGATCTGAAGACCGGATAGGCTTCCATGTGACATCAGTAAACAGCTGTTCATCATTAATGCGCACAGAGTATCTGCTTGCATAAAAAATATCAAATTATTGGCTTTTATTGCCTGAACCTTAAATAGACCTTTAAAATTTCCTCTCATGATCTAGAATGACAGATGATAACCTAAAAAATGTCATTCACATCCTCCATAAACAACAGATGTTAAATACTCTCATGTCATGATAATGAACATGTATATGCCGTAGGGTAAATTGAAAATACAAAATTGAAATATTGAGCAAATAAATATTAAAGTTATGCAAATAATCAGAGAAATAAAAATATGACTTCAGCAAAAACAGACACGTCTCCACTAAAAACCATTCAATTTTACCTAGAAAAGAGAGTAGACATATCCAACTCTAGCTCTTTTGAATGTTCTAATCAGTAGAGAGGAAGACTTCTGTTTGTTTTATATGTTATAATTGGATTCCCAATTGAACAAGCACAATATTACATACAGTTCAATAATGCAACAAATGATCTGCTGACAGGTTTTGCTTCCTCCAAGCAGATCAGTATGACTTATATAGGCCCATGAATGGTTTCTCCCTTTCTTCCATTCTTTTCCTTGCAGCCTCCCTTGCTTTTAGAGCCTGGACTTCCTCTTTTGATATCGCCTTTGCCTTCCCATCATCCCTTTTTCTCTTGTTAACAGCAACCGATGATGGTTTACCTTTAACAGCTCTCGTGGGGTTCAGAGGTGTTGAAATGACCAACCCCGGAGCTGGGCCACCTTTGGATTTGGAAGCAGCTCCATTTCCTAAAACAATGTAATCATTCATCACTCTTGTGAAATTGGGATATAAAGTGTAATAAAGTTTTTTGACATGATCTGGCACCTCTAAGAAAGCAGCAAACGAACATGAGCTTAAGACTCAACTAATGATGCATAAAGGCCATGCAAGATCCAGGGAATGGTTCAGCCATGTCCAAAATGGAAGTCCCATGGACCTGGTGCTTACTCAGCCCAACATTAGACCATCAGGCATGGGACCAAGCCAACCTATACTGCTGTGTAAGAATCTGGCCAGTGTGCTCATATAAGAACCTTGACTCAAGATCAAGCGGTGGTATTCTTGAGAATAGTACAACTTAAGGGGACCATTTTAATTAGCCACCAATAATGATTATGGAGGGTGTTCCAAAAGGGTGAATCCAAATTGTTGCATGGTACATCCAATTAAAAGATAGAGAGAACTAAACAAATAACACGAAAATATTTTAATTGCAAGTAAGAACTATCACGAAGAAATTAATCAGTAAACATAAATAGGAAGGGAATCAGCTGATATATGACTCAGTACCAAGTCATCTTTTACAATAACAAGGTAAAAAATGTCAAATTTCAGAAGACATTTCGCCTATAGGAAAATATTTTAGACACCCACTTGATTTCATATGTGTATCGCACCATGTCAGTATGTGTTCCTGACAGGATTGAGCATGATATGGACCAATTCGTCCTTCCCATAACTTGAAGCCATTTCTTGTAGAACTACTTTGGTATGATCCAATTATTAGATGAGCTAAACTAAACATATTTGCATCCATTAACCAATTAGATGCTACACAGTGGACCTGGGTTCAGGTCAGCAGACAAATAGGCACAATGTTTGGGATCATTAGCTTATAACTTCAAGGTCTCAATATAAACCTAATAAGAACAATGCTGAACTCCTTCAGATAAGAGACAATTCAGAATGCTGGCAGGCAGATTGGCAGCCCTGCCATACCATGCACATCAGCTATAGAAGAAACTCTAAATATTACCATAAGATATGCATGGAATGACATGGTAAACGAAGGAAAAGCACTATTCCCATGCAAGTGACCGTTCCATGCATATCAAGTTCATCTAAAGTGATAGCAGACTAGTTGGCTTTTAATGTTCAGAACATATATTGAGAAATCTTGGGATATTACCATTTGTAGTTGCAGCTGAACATTGGGCTTCGTCTGTCTTTTTCTTATTTGAATCCAGTCCAGTGCTAGTATCAACGCTCCGGAAAGAAACTAGATCCTTCTGGTAACTTCGTTCCGCTTTCTGCATGACACAGAATAAAAAGAATAATAAAACAATTCAAATGTGGTAATGCATTATCTTAACATCAATGCTTAAGGTTCAAAGAAAGCTTACTGCTTCTATTTCCTTAAGGGCACGAGCTGCTGCTTTTTGTTCTTTCTCCTTGGCAGCACTCTCCTTTCTCATAGTGGCAAGCCTCTTAGCAACATTGTCCTTGTGGCGCTGACCCAGTTCATGAGTTCTGATGCTCAATGGATTGTTAGCAATATATATCTTGCAGAAATCACACCATTTGTTTCCTTGACTAACCCAATACTGCAAAAGACGCAGAAAAAGAAATCATATACTGCTCCTTTGGAGCTTGTGCATACAAAGGAAACAAATGTCTCTAAGAACCAAACCCAATTTTTGTTTGGCTACAGTGACCAAATGTGGTTACAACAGTTAGCAAAGAATGTAACATAATGCTGAAAGAATACGTAGAAGATTGACAAAGGATTCACATGAATCTTCGTTCCTATAAATATTTAACATGACTTGAATTCAGAGGATAAGGGTGAAACCAGGAAACTAATAGAGTCATGAACATACACAGACATTAACAGGTTATAGATGTCAATAAAATGAAAAAAAAGGCCTAGACATAAACTCAATTACATTATAACAATAATACATTTGTTGTGACTTATAAATTTAAACAAAAGGAGTTACAGATTAAAATGACTCTCAAAGGATCAGCATTTTTTAGAAGCTTTCACATTTTTAGTTAGGCTCACCAATGGTTCAACAAGAGGAGTCCTCTGACTGAAGATATTTCGTAGAAGTAGGTGCAATTACAAGGAAAAGGAGGGACAATTAACAAGATTTAGTCTTATTAGAAAAATTTGTGAAAATTGAATTATTTTCTAAGTATTTGTTTTCCAGTGAACATAATTCTAATCACTATTGCTGTTAATGTAAAATAACTACCTATGTCAATGTAATATATCTACCTAACTTAGTTATTAACACTTAAATCCAACGACAGGATTTATTCAACATAACTATAATTACTGTTTGCCAAAAATCTAGTATGTCTATGTAGATGATGGTAAAATGATAATTAAATCAATAAATATTGGTACAATATTTGAGAAAAAGAGAAATATTTGGAGAACAAGGTCCTATTTCTTTCCTTCTAAATCTTGATCATATTGGCAGGCAGCATTCCTCTGAGGTGTAAATAAATAAAACCATTATGTTTTGGTCTTTTTGACTGGCAGGGATTTCCCTATGACTTCTCCAACTGGTATGTCAATATGGAAAAGTTCCTCGCATGTTTCTCATGTTATTTTCTCGAAAAGATATTAGATCACTGCAGGAAACTTCAATTATGAAAAGGATTGGTACAGAATGCTAGTGGTGCATTCACACATAAACACACCACGAGAAAAACAAATACAAAACCACTGCATATATTCATACTTGTTTCTTCGTTATGTTTCTCATGATATTTTCTTCAAAAGATATTAGGCCACTGCAGGAGACTTAAATTATGAAAAGGATAAGTACACAGCGCTTGTGGGGCATTCACAAAATAAAGCACCAGGATAAAAAAGAAAAACCACCATATATGTTCATACTTGTGCTTCTTAGTTTCTCTGCTACAAGTTGCTCCCATCCCTCACAATTTCCTTTGTTTTATTTATATATTAGTCATGAGGTGGCATAAATATTAATAATAATAGACTAGGTTTTATCTAACTTGATACATACTATGGTTAAATAAGCAAAAAAAATGTCATAGTCGTGCTCCTTAGTTTCTCTGCTATGAGTTGGCTCCCATCCCTGACTTTCCTTTGTTTTATTTATATATTAGTCATGAGGTGGCATAAATATTAAATAATAATAGCCTAGATTTTATCTAACTTGAAACACACTATGATTAAATAAGCCAAACAAATGTCATGCATCATTCCAAGATCTTAACTTCTATTCATTGTTTCATCTTATGCTTTCTTTTGTTAAAAAACTTTACAGTTTATAAGTCACATTTCCAATTTTTCCAACAGTTATGAGCTCCTACCTTCTATAAAATCTTCTACTTTTCAACAAGTTCACCTACAAAAGTTTATTACAGAATATATACAGATTTTGTGGTTTTGCATCATGTAAACAAAGATAGCAGACATATTGTATAATTTCTACTACTAAGTAAAATACAAAATGGCATTGTCACCGTTGCTGTGCACATCTTATTTTTCAAGCTCAAACTTGAAATGTGTCTTTGCGCTCAATTCGTTTTCCATCAAATGCAACTGAAGTTGTATATTTTCCTTCTTTCTTTTCTTCATTGTGTTCTTTTCATGTGTCCAACTTATCACAACGATAGTATTTCATTCTTGATCTGGATTTGGACCTTCCTCTGAACTTGTCATGATTTTCAGAATTTTGAGAGTTTCTCGTGCTATCTCTCCCCCCTTTTTTATATAACAAGTGCATCAGATTAGTAGAAAATGAGTCCAGACCAAGTGGCCAATGAACAGTTCAGTTCATATTCAACATACAAATAGATGAGCATGATAAGACCAATGTCAAATCAGATAAAATCACATATTTCAAGTTTTTTGAATGCCCTCTATAATTCTGTATCAACCTCGTGTTGTCAAGACCTAGATGCATGAAATATCTTCGTCATATCAAATTAAGATTTTTAGCACCCACCCAAAACTGAAGAGCGTTGTTATATATACACATATATGTATATATGTGTCTGTATATATGTGTATATGTACGCCTATATAAGGATATGCATACACCTGTCACTGTAACACTAACAACCTGATACATAGTGCTCTGCATCTCATTCATACCTTCTGCAACGACATCAACATATGACTAAAGATACACAAGAAGTGTAACCAGACATCCAGAGAGATCTAAATTGTTTTTGCAAGAATCAGTCTCTTACCATGGACCGCGACTTCACGACATGGTGCAACTTCATTTCACATACTGAATGAAACAGCGTCATCAAGTGCCTCGACTCAATTTTCTACTAATGAAAAAGATAAACCTAAAGAAACCAGTCTAAATGCCCTCATGGTTTCCTCGTCTGTTCCAACAATCACCAACCGAGACAAGAAAAGCCACGTATTTTATCCTCCAAATCTTCTATGCAGCTTTCACATCATCGAATTTAATAAATTATTTTGGAAAGAGATACAGAAAAAAAAAACCCTAACCGGAAGA
The DNA here is from genome assembly GCF_036884655.1 of Musa acuminata AAA Group. NCBI lineage: Eukaryota > Viridiplantae > Streptophyta > Magnoliopsida > Zingiberales > Musaceae > Musa > Musa acuminata. The sequence continues at coordinate 34,454,695 of NC_088336.1, forward strand.
ATCACATCGATTCAAACGAAGAGAGAAAGAGCAAGCGAGAGATAGTCACCTCTGTCATGTTGGAGAAGATCAGGATCAACTTATTTCGAGAGGAAAGATCGAGCTTGGAGATCGCAGTTCTCGATCGAGGAGATATCAAGGATCACGAAGACGAGCGAGCCCTAAAGCTAGCGAGTACCGAAGGCTGGCTTCACAAAGCGAAATAAATACCAACCGTAACGGATCGGATTGTGCCCTATCAAATCTGTATCCGTATCGGATCCGAACTCTGGAGATACCGAATCCGATCCTTTTTCGCGCGCTATTGATGAATTCACGAGGGCCGTCGGATCTCCATCTCCCCACTCATAGGCAGTGGTATAGTTGTTTTCCGCCCGCGCCCGCGCCCGCGCAAACACATCGATCTAAAAACTAAAAAGACTGTGAGAGCCATGACTTGAGTTATAAACTTTAATTCTTCTATTCTTTTATCCTTTTATATTCTTATCTTCGTCTCCTCTATTTTATGTTTGGACTTTAAAGAAACAAGGTGTTTGATAATTAAGATGCATTAATTCCTAACATTTTGTATCAAATTTTGATTACATTCTAATTTATTCTTTTAGAAAATTTGTTTTTGGGTTATTTAAGAAGATAAATTATAAGAGATCAAAACTATTAATTTTTAAAGATTCGAGTCAACTAGTCGAGAGAATGTTGGGCCGATAGGCGATAGTGGATTCAGCTCACAGCCCACCCCCCTTTGACTTAACTCTAGATCAAAGTTAAGGGGTGCAGGGGCTGTGATTTTAGTGTAGAAAAAAATTGAGCCACGAGCAGTAGTAGCAACTTATTCAAGGAGAAGAAGAAAAAAAATAGAAAAAAAAGAAAAAAAAGGGAATAAAACAATGATAACGCAAAGAAACTATTCTCAATCATCTAGTAGTATTATCATCTCAGGTTAGATCAGATCTACGGTAGATTCTTACTATGATTACTTGAAGAGAATTTAAATATTATATACAGTGACATGATCTTTATATCCCAATTATCCTCTTGTGATCGTTGCTAGAGTTTTGGGCAAGAAATTGTGATTTATATATTTATTATTCTTATAATGGATTATTTCTAGTTTGTCCCGTGATTTTTACCCTTGACATCGGATGAGTTTTCCATTTAAATCTTGGTATTCTATTTTATTGTAATTTCATTTAATTCTGCTAGATGTTATGATCTACTAGTATTTGTTTATATACAAAAGTTTATTTCTCTTTATATCCCATGAGGGAAGACATAATTGAGGGGTTAATATGATGTGATTTCGTGCTTTGATAATTATTATGATTTAATTATTTTTTTGATTTCATAATTTTTATTTCTGAACTCACAAAGAATAATTTTGGTTTATTTTACTTGTATCGATGATCTTATGAGGTCTCGGTCAAAGACCTCGTGACAAGCTCTAATATTTTTTTTATTATAATATTTTCAAACAAGTTCATGTATAATAAATAATAATAATATTGATTGTATCTATTTTAGCTCTCTTTGGTTAAGTTTGTGGAATCCATTATAAAATCAGACTCCCTTGTGAACATTTTCAAAGTGATCTTCAAAGCCTTATCATCCAAATAGCACTAACAGTATTTATAGGATTTTTTCGATTGATCACTTCACTTCACCTATGATATGATACTCCACAGGAAAATATTTTAAATTGATTCATAAGAGTGAGGCACAAACTCGAAATTAATATATATTTTTGTTATTTTTATAAGTTGCAACACGAGATATATGTGTTGGGTAAAAACTCAATAATAATATTAAATATAATTTAATTAATAAAATACAAAAAGTTTATAAATCACCAAGAATTGTGTTTGAAATTGTCCTAAGAAATGATTTAATTCAAAAGAGGTTTAATATGATATTAACAAGTTTATTGGTTAGTCAAAGTGTAAATTAAAAAAATGAAAAATGAAAAATACATTGGTACATAAATAAAGCTTAACTCTAACCTCTATCCGTGTTATAATTAATTATTCTTCATATGTAAATGTATAGAATGAATATAACTCTTAAAGAGACCTAAAGTGAATTTTTATTGTAAGATATGACTCTACGTATATTTTTAGCATGAGCTCTTTTATATGATAGAATTTGTAGATGACTACGATTAAGGATATAAATAATCTTTAGAATCACTCGTGAATAAATAAGATACTTGTAAATTTATATAAACTCATAAAAATATATTTCATACCATGTGAGCTAGTTGAAGTTGGATCAAAGAACGATACTTCATATGATCTCATTGACTATACGGTATAAATATTAATAATATTTTTTTTACTTTTTATTTTATTTACTTATTTTTAAAAATATATATTTTTATGAGATATTATAGGCTTACCCTCACTTCTTTATTATTTCCTTTAAGGGAATACAAAATTAATTTTTATTATGATATATAAGTTGTCGTTTAATCCTGCACTATTCAGAAGCAAGAAAAAAATAATAGGAAAAGGTTATAAAGAAAGCCCTCAAGAATCCCTATAAGTAGGCTCTAATGTTTCTTCCTAAGTTGCACTTTTCTTCTTTTCTCCTTCTCCTCCTCGAGACATTTGTCTTAGTTGTTGTCACAAAGTTTGGTTTTCGTGACGTCAACATTTAAGCATCTTAGGGATTCATTCAAAGGGCAACTCATGCACATAGAAAATATCGAAGGAATTCAAGAAGAAATCTTGATAATGGTTGTCTATATATAATTATTCCGAAGAGCATCATAAGGGTAACTCTGTTCATGCGTGTGAAGCATTAACTAACCTTTATGGAATGTAAAGTCTTTGGTGTACTGAATGAATCTTGCATCAAAATGTAACGTTGCTTGTTTATTGGTAACATTTGTGATAATGCATGTTCGTTCTTCTTGAGGCGCATTGGTTGTACCATGCACAAGGACTTCACGGACCTTAAGCACATCGAATTTATTCGCGCTGTATGCATGGCAGCTCTTCTTGTGAGCTATTCATAGGCTCCGTGGAGTCCAATTCATACAAATGTCATCTAAAGTGACCTTCTCTGAGACTCGTATATAGCCTCCTACATGCATGATTGCTGGTTGTGTTCACGCTATACGCAACTTTGTTCTTCATTGTGGCATTTATTACACTACTACATTAGCATTAAAATCATTGTGGCTATACGCAATGTTTGCACCCTAGGTCGAGTGTCCACCACGGCGACTAGGCACCACAGCGTTGCATAAACTGTACACTGTCATCGGCTTCCTTGCAGCGACGTACTACGACACCTCTCAGACACAGCTGGTGCACTCAAAAGCGTTGCATCTTTGTGTCCCTCCATCCCACCAACTCAATCTCAGCGGACACAAGTGCATCACATCCACATTGCCTCACCTCATTCTCGGCCATTGTGGTACGTGATGATGTTGAGACGACGCAGGCATCAGGAAGGATAGGGTTTTTTTGTATCATGGCTTGTGCTCGTGGCACTGAATGTAATTTGATGGTAAGCCTCAGCGATAGCAATCAGGAATGCTGGTGTGATGGAGATCCACTGGATGCCAGTTCACAGGTCATTTAGTTCCCATTACTGCACCCTCTTAAGCTCTCATCAAACCTCTCAACCCCCACAGAAACTTACTTCTTTCCTCTATAAATACCAACTCATCAGTCGACCCACACCCCATCACTTAGACCGAGTGGTTTCCGTAGCAAACCAGCTGGTATGGAGATGAGGCCTCTGTATGCAACCTTCACACTTGTACTGATCCTCTTCACCTCCTCTTGTCAGCAAGTCACCATGGCAGCTGGGTCAGGTAAACACGAACACCTTCAACTGATCTCCCCCTTCTCACTCAAATCTTATATGTAATGCTTTCAACTTGTTTGTTTCTTGGGTTGGATTCAGCATTCTGCGGCTCCAAGTGCAAGGTGAGGTGCTCCAAGGCCAGTCTGCAAGACCGGTGCATCAAGGTCTGTGGGTTGTGCTGCGAGGCTTGCCGGTGTGTGCCGTCGGGGACGTACGGTAACAAGGATGAGTGCCCTTGCTACAGGGACAAGTACACCGGGGAGGGCGTCAGGAGGAGGCCCAAGTGCCCTTAGTTGAGTTCGAGCTGTCTGGAGTCGGAGAGAGTTCTTTGTTATCTCCCTAGCTAGCTTCTTCCGAATGGTCGTTGTCTGGTGTGTCGATTACGAACAGTGCTGTTGCTCGTACTGCTACTTAGCCTTCTAGAGAGAGATTTGTCGTGGTTGGATAGTTCTTCAATATCAATGCATTGTTTCGCTTGCCGCATACGTTGCCCTGCAGCATCCTTGATCATTGCGCAGCCATGGGTTCCAGCTGTCCCTTCTCCTTTACAGCGGAAGGGCTCGCTGCGCAGAAGCAGCGAATGCTGAGAAGAGAGGGGTCAGCTTCGACCAGCATCTTCTCCGAGTGGCAAGGATGACCACTTTGAGATTCGTGCGTAGCTATGATAGGCGTCATCGAGATCGGTGCTGGCGATGGCCCAGACAGCTGGAAGTCAGTTAAATGTCCATTTGGTACGTAGGCTCGACCATTTGACGCCGAAAGCATGACAGCCAAAGGCTCGTTGCCTTGGCATTATTTCCACCCACAGAACATGCAATTTGAATTCAAACATGCGTGTTCTTCATGGCAGATAGATCTGACGGATTCAAGCCACAATCGAACCAAATCAGTCATTAAGTGTTAGCAATCAAAATTTACGAATAGTATCTAATACCATGATTTGGGTCAATTTAAGAGCCATTGCCCCTCAATCAATCTACAACTTTTGAGGAATAAAATTTTGGGTCATTTAATATCATCTATGATTTTAATCATCTTGAAATCGAGGATGATTGAGGAATCAAAATTGAGGAGATTAATAAGTATTTTTTTTTCCTTTTTGTTACTCAACCTGAACTTGATTAAGGAATATTTAAGCAGATCAAATAACCCAAAGTGACCAAAGTGAATGACCAGATTATATATGTATATGTATAATGATGTCAACAAATATTTTGGTATTTTAATTTCCTATTAGAAAAGAGGAAGAAAATTATAATCGATGAAAGGGAATTTTAGTTCACGCATAAATTAAATAAGCATAAATAGGGAGAGATTTGTTGATGTTGAGTCCATCATAATACAATCCCATAAATTAAGTATTACTAGAAGAGAAACTGCTTGAAATTTCACTAAACTCGTTCTATATCTGACTCGAACATTTAATTCCCTTTATAAAGATTAAAATACAGTTATGTAAGTGTTAAGGACGCACAGCAATTTGGCTGAGACTGGATCGAATCGAATGCAAATTGTCATCCATCTATGAGTTCCGTGTGAACCGAGCCTCGCTCCTCCCCTTCCCCTTCCCCTTCCCCCCACACGTCTGCCTCGGCCTCGGTCGTGTACTGCGGCTGCGCAAGTCCAGGTTCAAAGAACAGGACAAGGCTTAGTTTTCTTTCCCGTACATGGACCAGTCTACATGCGGATGGCTCCATTAATGTTCTTTCGACTCTCCCGTCTTTGTTTTCCACTTCGGCTTCATTTACTGCGAGCCAATCTACCGGAAAATATGCAACGAGTTGATGCATTCAGGAGATGCTAAAACAGTGTTTTAAGCTGATGCTGATCAGCAAGCCAATGTCCTACGCTGCGTGCATGGCTGAAGCGCCTCCTCTGATCTGTGTTCTTCGAGGTTGGGTGTTGGTCAAGTTAGACCTCCTCCCAACCGAGTGTAACACGTAGAAGGCTTCGATGCCATGTGGTGGAAGCTCGCACCACACGTCATGAATTAGTGGGGTGGAATTAAGCATGATATGACATGATGAAGAGAAGGGGCGTATATAAGCGAAGAAGATGGAGCTTTTCCATTTCCAGCGTTTCATTTCGGCCTCAAAAGGTGGTCGTGTATGTCCACGAGCAGCCAATCCACATCCTCATCTCCCCACCCCACCAACACCACCACCGCCACCTCCCCCTATCTCTTGCACAAAGTTAAACCTTTCCCCTCATGTCACCTTGCCAACATGCGGTCCATGTCGTGCTCCACCTCCCCCAAAGGCATCGCCGCCATCGTCGGCGTCGGCCCCAAGCTGGGCCGCTCCGTCGCCAGGAAGTTCGCCCACGAAGGCTACACCGTCGCCATTCTCGCCCGGGATCTCGGCAAGCGATTCCTCTCTCTCCCCTTGCTCTCGTTCTGCCCATCGAGTTTGACGCTCCCCCTTTTCCGTTCCCCTTCCTTGTCTGCTTGCAGCTAAGCTATCTCGGTTCGCCGACGAGATCGCTTGCGAGGCCAAGGCCCAGGTGTTCGCCATCCGCATCGACTGCTCCGACTCCAAGTCGGTGCGCGAGGCCTTCGAGGGCGTCCTCTCCCTCGGCTTCGTCGAGGTGCTGGTCTACAATGCGTGCGAGCCGCCCGTGACGTGCCCCCCTACCAACTTCACTGCCATCACCGTCGAGTCCTTCGAGCGCTCCCTCGCCGTGTCCGCCGTCGGAGCCTTCCACTGCGCGCAGCAGGTAGGCATGCACCGACACATCTGCTCACCTATGCATCCCCCACACAAACCTTTGGATGAACTCGGCAACCTTGTTCGATGAAGGTTATTCCCGGCATGGTCGAGAGGGGCAGAGGCACCATAATTTTCACCGGTTCTTCGGTGTCCCTTAGTGGCTTTGCAGGCTACTGTGGACTAAGTAAGAGTATCTGATCCAAAGCAAAGCAAAAAACATAAAAGGGAATCCTTGTGATCGATTGCAATCCTCAGTGGTCCTCATGCTAATGTTGCAGGTTGTGGGAAATTTGCTCTGAGGGGCCTGTCCCAAAGCCTCGCAAAGGAGTACCAATCATCCGGAATCCACATCGCGCATGTAGTCATCCACGGGGATATCGGCGCTCCAAGGTCAGCTTCCGTCCTCGCAAACAAAGTCAAAGCTACTGATCCTTATTTTACCACTGCGTTGGGTGCTGTATCAGATCATCAAGAGGCGATCATAGCACGACGTCAATGGATCCAGATGCACTGGCACAGACATACTGGCACATTCATGTGCAGGACAAGGGTGCATGGACGCAGGAGATCGACCTGCGATCGTCTACCTAAAGCTCGCGCGTCTTGGTGTGGCGGAGGAGCTTAGTAGGGTGTTAAGGTAGTATAATTCGGAGGGGTGGAGTTGATTGCAGACACTGTAAGAAACGATTCCATGAATCTGTGGTGTCAAGGTACTATAAATCGGAGGGGGTGGAATTGATTGCAGACGCTGTAAGAAACGATTCCATGAATCTATGTATCAATGATTGCTGGGTCCATCGGAATTGGTTAGTGCACGAAGGAGAGGGAATGACGCAGCATATGGCTGTGGACGACGAGTCGTGTCATTTTCGGGTGCACACGATTTGTGTTGTGATTCACTTTTGAGTATGATGTCGGTGATGATTTATGTTTTCGTGTCCGTCGTGACATTTGCTTGCGGCCGAAGTTGAAGCAGTGATAGGACGGAAGAGGTAAAATTGTAATTTGCGGAATCTAAACCATTATGAGGAGATATTTTTGGGGAGAACAGAGGAGCTATCAATCATTCGACTTTTGAGGGAAAAGGAAACGGGTCATGCTTTAGAGGTGCTACAGAACAAAATTTGGGTACCTGCACAAAAGCAGACGCCTTTGTGAATTATTATGATTCTGACCATTGAAAACATTGGGCTTGAAAGGGAAAAATAATAATAAATAAATAGAGAGAGAGAGAGGAAGGAAGATTTGAGAGGGATGAAATAAGAGATAATTAATTTTTTTAGATAAGTATATATATATATATATATATATATTATATTTTTAATATTTTTATATGATAAAACTCATCTATTTATAGGGTCGATGATGATGATGGTGGTGAAGATGGTGAAATAATTTTAAACTTTGTTTGCTTATATTTATGTTTATAATAATATTTAAATTATTAGGATCAAATAATTTATAGGTCTTGAATTTAATGTTATCCCAAATAAAGATAAGTTTGAAGCTCTTATCGTCCTCCAACTTGATTCTTCTTTGATCATATACATGTAGATAAACCAATGTGCCTAAATACCTTGAAATGTGAGATACTCGATTTTTCTTTTGATCCATGCCTCTTGGGAAATCATATTTTTCAGGCTTGATGTAGGGTACTATTCATTGTTTGATCCATGTAATATTTTCTTATGATCCATGCTATGCTTTTGTTTAACCCTTGGTAGATACGTAAGAGCGTCTTCTTGTTCCTACTAAAGTTATTATCAACATATTTATTTGAATGCTTTAATTTTTATAATTATCTTTTTTTAAGACAAGCTACTAATTTTTTTTAAAGATTAGTTTCTATTTATAAAATATAGATGAAAATTACAAAAATCAATTTTTATAACTATATTTATATATTTTTATTGTAGGTAATCTATCTAATTTACTAGTAATTTATTATTTTTCATAACCTTGTGATTTCTATCATGATATAATCTCTCTATCCTCACTAAATTCTAAAAATTACAATTATCTTCACTCATGTGATCACAAGAGATATTTCAATAGTCTCTTTTAATCAACTTGTTTCTCCCTGTGAGAAAACTCAGCAACATCTTGATAACACAAACATGATGAGGTCATTGAAAATGCCATTTCAAGGTCATCCCATGATGAAGACAAAAAGGAGGGGAGGGGAGGAGGGGGAAGGGGTTCCATGGCAAATGATACAAACACTTGTTGAGACGGGCAAAACTACAGAACCCCCTACCCTTTGACATAAAGCAATAAAACCATAGCAACAAAATAATAAATTGGATAATGTTGCAACCAGTCCCTTTCGTGGAATCCACATAAGTTAAAGCTACAGAAAACTGTGCACAAAGATCACCAAGGAACTTATCGTGATTCTGGAGAGGGTATCTTCCCCAAGCTTTCCTTATCCAAAAGGTGCCTCAATTGACAACTCAAGTGGAATGAATAGTATAGCTGGAACCATGTCTGGGAGAACAGAAGCCATTGATGAGGTCCCGGCTGCCGCTTTCGCAAGTGTAAGAGATGCCCATTGTGAACTCGGTTGGTGAAAGTAAAGGAGTCAGAATTATAGTGGAGAACAGTTGTCTCATGGCAACGTGCCAAAAGCTTCATTCACAAGTGCAGGAGATACCGTGAAATATCGATCACACAAGATGAGTAGCCCGGTCCCCTCACTGAGTGGTCCTGCAGGTCCCCTTCATGGCGTGGCAACAGAATCACCAATTAGATTGCAGCTAGCAATGGGGCCGATAAATGATGTCCCTGTTGGCTACAAATGAGTGTAATTAATTACTATAAATCAAGGTCCCAAAGATTTACATAAAAAAAAACATGCAAGCAAAAGTGAGATTCACACGCTCAAAACTTAATCATTGAATTGCAGTCATCATTAAAAATTGCAATTATGTATTACCCGGGTGTCATGACAAACTATTTGATTGGCCACAAAGTGCTATCTTCGAAATGTTGCATCATATAAAAGCAGTTGTAGTCCATAATTTCTTTTCCTTTCTAATTAGCTGAATCGAAAGCCTGTGTGTGCATTTCTTCTGGACTTGGTGAAGATGACCATGATTATGGGGACTAACAGTATGTTGCTCTAATGCCCCTGCCTAACTATTGAAAGTAACAAGAGATTAGCTGAGGACACTGTATAGCAGATAGAGATAGACTAAACCTTTATTTGTATATGATCTTTGGCACAAGGATATAGCTACTATTAGCGTTAATGACTAGTTTGTTTCCTTTACAAGCTCTTAAGAGTTTTTCAATCAAACTGAGATCTCCAACGGGTGACAGCCCCTTGTCTTATTGCATCATCAAAATAATTCACAAAATTCAGAACCATATAAATAAGACAATAACTAAGACACCGGTCCAACTCGAATCTCCATCATTTCTATCACGGGAATCAATTCAAGATATAGCTGGCGTTTTTGGCATCTATCAGAACATTAAACCTAAAATAAATATGAAGAATTTGAATTGGTCTCTTCCAATACCTGGCTGATCAAGCTTTCATTACTCATCTATATATTCACAGCAGTAGGTGCATTACGTATATTCATAACCTGATATCGTCAATTGATTGAATCTGACTTGTTTTCACAAGAAATTAAACCCATCAAACACCATATAGAAATAGGCTAATATAGCATGATAGACCTGGACCAGGACAATCTCATGATGACTACATTATCTTTCTTGACTGTCAAAACAACCACAAAAAGTTGTGATGTTAGAAGACAAAGGACATAAACAAATATTCTCTTTGAAATCCTAGAAACAAATCCTCCAGTTTTTGTGATCTTAAATCACATGGCCTGTCATAGTCATTGATGGATCAATATCCTTCTCACTTTCCCTTAGTATACCAATCATTTCTAACTCCAACAAACTTTCCAGGACCAAACACAAATAAGTTTATGGAATTTCAAACTCAAAATAATTAAGAAGCAATGAAAGTTAATTGGACAAAGATAACACCATTTAATAGAGGAACTTTCACATGCTAACCTACACCAATTTTGATCATAAAATAAATGGTAGACTACCTTTGTACAACCACTAGCAGTACTTTGTTCCCTCTCTGATAGGCCTGTCAAGAGGATGCCTGTGACAGAATGTTGAATAATTTGCCTTGTACAGTTCAGGATCACCTTTAGCTGGTAACGAAAACAAGAGAGAGAGAGAGAGAGCATATTTGACAATTGACACTCCAATCTGATCTCACCGAATACTGACTTTCAATGGAATTTGAGATAAGGATAAGCCTTTTCTTCATCCTCATGTAAGCATGTATACTTTTCCAAACCCAGATATCCTGACCTTGGATCCAGGGAAACCAAACAGAAAGTTGATGCATAACTTTGCTCGCATGTGCATCCTAATAGTTACATTACATAATTCGTTCATCATATTCATCTCATCTTTTGCTTTGTGAAGATGTAATGACAAACAATTATGGATTCTTAAAAAAATTTGCAAATCCTTAGAAGAATTTTAGGACAACTCGGATCAAAATGTGTTCTCGTATGCTAATAGTGAAAGAAGAATATTACAACTAGCTGTCCACATAATTCAACAACTAGATTTCTTGCATGCAAAACTCAAGAGAAGAAAGTAAAAAAGAAAGAAAGAGATAAGTAATGGAAAATACTGTGAAGGTTTCCAACCAAAAGAAACTTTCTTGCAATCTCAACCATACAAACACTATTCCCTTCAAATGAATATACAACAACAATAAAAATGTAATGTCTTAACTATTTGGGGTCGATTATATGGATCATTAGTGGCCATTGAATTCTACAAATGTTTATATCTTTAATTAAATTAAAAACATTATAATCTTTATTTACAGTTTTCAATAGTCTCTCAGATTTTCCTCTACATCTCCTTATACCATGAATATTAATTATCTCATATTTTCTGACTACAATATCTATAAGTCTCTCATTTCAACAATACAAACGTTTTGTATATATTCCTTGTTACATGTCCAACACTGAAATCCATAAAGTATTATTGGCCTAATCACTATGTAAAAGATGCTCATATCACATGACACTTCTAACACCCCACTCCACTCTATACGTACAAATATCAACAATACCTTCATCAATTTTTTCATCTTGTTGAATAGTCAATTCACAATACCTAAAACTTTTGCATATTGAGACTTCTCATCCATCAAACTTAACTATACTCTTAAATAATTTCTTAATATTATTAAAATTATATCTTACATATTTAGTCTTAGTCCTAATTAATTTAAATATTTAATTTTAGAGTTTACCTTAATAACTTAAATTTAGAATTAATTTCATTTAAATCATCATCAAATAAAAATAATATCGTCGGCATATAAATACACCATGTGGTCTAAAGAGTATGTGATTAGTAAGTTCGTTCAATATCAAAGTAAAGAAAAAAAAACATATAGATCTTTTTGTGATCCTATACTAATAAGAAACTCATTAGATTTATTTCTAATGGTTCTAATATTAGTGAGTATACTATCGTACACCTTTCTTTTGAACACACTATAATAAATCCTTCTGACCTTTATCATGGATTTTTTCTAAATTGATAAAAAAATATCTGCCTCACACCTCATTCTATGTTAAATCATTCTTTTCCAAATTTTAAAATATGACTTAAAATCTTTATTTTTTTGTTATTAAAGCAATTTTGGATATCTTCCATATTCCTATAAATTGGTACCGAATAACTCTTCCTTTATTCATCGAATAGTTTTTACATTTCAAAATTTTATTAAATAAACTAGTTACCCAAACAATTTCTTTATCTCCTAAACTCTTCCAACTCACAATTAGAATACCATTAGTTCTTACTCTTACATATTTTTATTTTTTTTTAAACTTATTTTACCTTAATTCCCTCAAATTTATAAACAAATTTATCATTACTAAATCTACAACTATTATATGTCTGTAGAGTTAAATTATTTGCAGAATATTCATTAAATAATTCATAAGAAATGATTTTTTCCATCTTTCCTTAATTTCTTTATCATTAGTAAGTATTGTTTAATCTTCATCTTTAATAGATCTAACATTACCTAAATTCATATTCTTTCTTTTTTTAACTTTAACAATATAAAATATATCATGTTCACCATCCTTATGTAACTTACTATAATTAAGCCTTGATCTCACCATACTTACAACTCTTTTGTCCTTTTCCTTTCTTGCTATAAAATTTTCCTCATAGTTACAACTTACAATTTTGCCAATCTTTGAAGTAGATGGTCTTTTAGTAGTAATTGTTATTTAGACTTCCTTACACCATCTCTTTGATGACTGCACTTCTATCTTTAGATTCCCCAACAATCTCTTTGGTCATGCTCCTAATTTTCAGTTGACTAATATAGACTCAAAAATCAATCTTTTTAAAATTCAACCATAGCCTTAAAAAAGGAATAGCTATAAGATAGACTTCCTTTATTGAAAACACTTTTCAACCAATTAGAACCATACCAAAAAGCAATCCAATCAAATCTCGGGTCACTGAGTTTGTGGTTGGATTGCATGTTTAATTAAAAATAAATAAAAATATATAAAATATAATAAAGATAATAACATCAACCATCATCAAAAAAGAAAATTTTATCATAATTAAATAATGCATGATAATTTTTAAAAGGTTTAAAAGAGAATATACAGTTCAATTGCTTCAGTAATGATATGGACTGATATCGATGTAAAATATACGTAGGACGAAAGTTAAAGTACGCTTATGTTAATAAATCGAAGTATAACAAGAAGAGATGACAAATTGTTTATGACCATAAGACCGAGTGATTGGAGAAGAGAATGCGATCATAGATTACTAAGTGAAGAAAAAATAAGCACAAGAGGGGTTAAGACATAAAAAGAGGGGTGACAGTGGGGAGAGAAGGCGAAGAGAAGACATGGGAGTGTAGATGTGTTGAGAGAACAATGATGGAAGGAGATGAGTAGGAAGAGAGGGGAGAGAGGGGAGAGATGGATGGAGGAGAGCGAATAAAGAAAAGAAGTGATAAGAGAATAAAGGTCATTTTCTTTCTCACCTTTAACTCCAATTCAAAATCGATGTAAATATCCTATAAAATAAATAGTAAGAAAATTTAAGCTAAGGGTATTTAAGGAATCTTAACTATATTACAAAACCATATTGATTTATTTAATCCGATTGGTTCATGTGGATTTCCAAAAATCAAATGGGTCAACCAGTTCATTTTGGTTCTTTAACATATATGATCTAATAAGAGGTTAATGTTAATAAGCAATGATACTACTGTGATATTCAGAGATTGACAGTGGTATCTATTTTTGGTTCCTATATATCAGACCAATGATTGTTAGCTACTTTGCATTCAAATTAACATCACCCTGTACTTTTCATTAGACTGCAAATTGCCTCCATTCTATTCAAAATCAAACATACAATCAGACCAATTTTTACCGATAGCACCTCTCTGTACAGATTGAGGTGGCTGTTCTAGGCTTTGTTCTGAATTACTAAAACTGGAAAATCTACATGACAAGATTTTTACATAACATAAAATTCCTATTACCACCAAGTCCTAGATAATGGGAAATCTTAGAACTACCTAATCTACATTCCCAATGGCTTGAGAACTCTCTCCCTTCTATACCTACCACAACTAGAAATAAGAATGTGTAATCCAAATAAATACATTAAGAATCGAGGATCATCATACTGATTGACATGGGTAGAAACATGGCATGTTAGAAAGGTGACATATGTCGCACCAGTCTATGTCAAAGATGTTGACACATGGCTATCATAGGCCTGTGGCAGATGTTACAGGTGCCTGATAATCATGCCATGCCAGGACGCTGTAAGTGTGTCCCTGTGTCATTGAATAGCAATCCTTTCTAAAAATAACAACAACAAAATCAATCAAAAATAGTCAGATTTAATTGACTGAACTTAATAAATCCTAGGACTCTCATAGGATCAAGTTTCGATTCATCTGCATCAAAGTCAAGTGATTTTCCATAGAGAACACCACTTTCCAGTGAGAAGTAAGCATCCAATTAGTGATGAGTTTGCTGAAACAGACAGTTAAATTACATGGAACAAGTACCATGTTTCCAACAAAATATTGTTTGAATATTTTCAATATGCTGACATGAACTCAAAGAAATTTAAAAGTTAATATTCAAAACCAAAAATTAAAAAAGAATGATTATGCAAATATATTATTCCCATAGATCAAGAAACTTGACCATCATATTGTTTGATTAACCAAAGCTAAAATTTTGAAGTAAGGATTAATCATATATATTAAGACTTACTAAGAGCTGGATAATCGTCAAGAGCACGGTAAGAGATTCTGGCTTCTCTTAGCTATCTATGCTAATATTAAGGCTTCTGTTTGTTGACATTTATGGAAATTTTTTTCTATTAACAATTTAAGTTTTGTGCCTTGGTTTATATGTGGTAATTTTAATTGCATTTGCTCTATTGATGAAAAAATGGGTGGTAAACAATTTCAATTGAATCAGTTGTTTACCAATTTCAGAAATTTTGATTTTGCTTTTGTTCAATCGATTTGGGTTTCAAATGTTGTAAATATACTTGGAATAAGATTTGTTAGCTCCAGAATTTGAGTTGCCTTGATAAGAGGCTCCAGCTAATAACAACTAACTTTCTCTCTTTCATGATGTTAAAATTAGGCATCTTCCCAAGATCTCCTCTGATGATGCCCCCCTTCTGATTGAATTTGACACCGTCACCAAGAATCACAGATCTCCTACTCTCTTTGGGTATGATGCTTATTGGGCTAACTAAAAAGATTGGTCACATCACTGTTAAGAAAATCTGCAGGACCTCGTCCATTCCACTCCCAGTGGTCTGATAAACTGGAACCAATTTGTCTTTGACATCAAGTTGCGTCCTAACAATTGGTCCAAAAACAATCTTGGTCATTTGGAAGCCAGAGATTGAGAGAATTAAGCAGAAAAAATATATTGCCAGACTCTCCAATCAAGACTATCTTCATCTCCTCACTCTTAACAACAAAAATGATTCACATCAAATGGTGGATCCATGTTAAATCCCAATGGATGGAAAAGGCAACAACAATACCGAGTACTCCATAGAATTTCTAATCTCAGAGGCCGGAAAAACACTAATGTGTTTGATCTCGACCTTATTCTACTAGAATTCTCCAATCGAAATAGATTTTGGTGTTCACCAACTGTTTTTGTCATGTGATCCTTGTATCTAGTTTCATATGCCTCAGAAAGCAAAAGAAAGATAATAGATTACAGAAAAAAGACCACTAAGAAATGTAATCATCAACTGCTGTGTTTGATCTTGTTGTCTGTGCTATTGAGGGGTCCAAGGCGGAAGCCTAAAAACCCAAAAATATCTTATGATCAAAGACTAAGATTATTAGCAACAATTGAGCAAAGCCTCCGAAACTAGCAATAGAAAAAATGGGTATTTGGTTATTGCCTGACAGTAACGACCATGATTTATGTGCAAGGCCCAATAAATCAAACATGTGGAAACGTCATTGTTTAGTTCACATTAGATTTCATATAAAAATTGTAGACAACAATGACAATTAGAAGATCTACAACCCACCAGTAGAACATATAAGAAACCTAATATAGACAAGAAATTAGCCAAAGAACAAGCGAGTACGGTTTCGGATAATGCCCAAGGTTGAGCCGACAAAATTCAAGTAAAGAAAAATTAAGCTCAGCTAATCACAAGCTTTTTTTTATTTTTCCTCACCTGCACAATTATTTACCTTGCTCCTGAGACAAGCTTCCTCATAGAGATCTTCCGCCAATGCCTCCCTCAAGCTCTCACCCAAGTAGTTAAGAGATCGCTCGCTATCCACCAGGCTGGCTAGCTGAGGGCTCTCCAGCGAATCCCTCCACATGTACCCTCCTTCGTCTTCTGGCCCCTTGGTAAACTGACACATATTGTGCAGCACCACGCATGCGACCACCGTCTGGGCAGCATGGTCAAGCCCTACGTTGAGGTTCCGAAGTATCTTCCATCTTACTTTGAGCAACGCGATCGCAGCCTCCACTGATGCAGCCTGACCTTTAACAAGGGGAGGTTGGGGGAACGGAGGAGGTCGTTGCCAGGGACAGGGCCGGACTTTGGGTCGGAAGGGTGGGAATGAGGGTGGGGTTTGTCGGAGTCGGAGGTGGACAGGGAAGGAAGCAATGGCGGCGGCGAGGTTGGGGAGGGCGGTGAGGCCCTTGAAGGACTGTAGGGTGGAGAGGAGACGATCCGGGGAGGCAGGAAGGGTAATGTAACGGTGGTAGGTGGTAGAGGCGGGTAGAGAGCAAGCGGGTGAGTGCACGGGTGCAGCGAGAGACGAGGGCCGGAGGGAGGGAGAGGGAACAAGCGAGGGAGGAGAGGCCGACGAGCCCGAGGGAGAGAGCGCGATCGAACGGGAGCGATTAGAATTCGAGTGAGATAAAGAGTCTTGAGTACCTGAAAAGTTCGATTGAGAAACAAATACAATATAATATGCTTAAATTGGATTAAGTTATATATGTTAATCAACTGGAACAGATACAAATAGTATAAATACCAAACTCGAATTCGAAGTAGGTTCAGAAACCTACCTAATTAGTCATGTTCTAAAACCAATAGCATAAAATTTACAGATACCTAATGATTATAAGTATAACTATGTTCAATGCAACTAACGTAATTATAATTATGTACCAATTATATATTATTAACTCTCATACTTTTGTTAGACAGATTTATAAATAAAAAAAAACATGATCTTTGTTGGTATGTTTCATGAATTATAATTATAAATATAATTATAATTTTTGGTATGTTTCAAGAATTAGGGTTGTTGAGTATATTGTTGTTAAGTGGTCCCACCCACATGCTGTTTTTAAATAAAAAATAAGCTCTCGAGAATTTTAGTTATATCGGTTTCTTTCATCGTAAGCTTAAGTTTGTGAGGAATTATCCGCTTTAGATGGTGAATAAGCACTCGATTACACTTTATTCATTTTACTTGAAATAAATACCATATTTTACAATCAAATGATATGAAAACCTAGTTTAGTAAATTAAATAAAGGAGGTAAAAATATCTAACTCATTGTCAAGAAATCGAAAATTATTTCTATCTTGAAAATGGCAAAACAGTCAGCTGAAATGCCAATCGACCTAACTCTATTTTCATCACCATTATCTGAATCACTAATGATGACTCTCTTGCATTAGAACAAGTGAAATAATGGTGTTTTTTTTTGTGATAGAACATATGAAACACATTGATACATTTCATCGAGGTAGGAGATGTCACACCTGATAGTGAACTCTCAACTAGTATAGTACTTATTGATTAATAATATCTTTGCATTGCAATGCTTCTTATCTAAATGATATAGGGACCATAAGCATAAAATTATATGTAATGGACCAACAGCTCTTATTAATCCTTAAAAGATCACATGGTTTATGTTTAACAGAGATAACACAGTGCTCGGGAAGAAGAGAGCAAATTTATCCTATTTATATGAAAGCCAATCAAAGAGAATAAGATACAAAGTTGAACCAAAGAAGTTATCCAAAATGAAACAAAAATGGATTGTTGGACAAAGACAAAAAAAAAAAAAAGGTAAGGAGATATAACATCACCTCATCGAATATCATGATCACTTTTAAACCAGTTCAAGTGCACATTGTTAATGCAATAGGAAAATAAAGAGGAAGAGACATAGGTCATTAGATGTCAATGGCTATACGTGACTTGTTTCCTCTCATCTAAGAAATTTCATGTGATCAGCAGAATAATTGCAGTCAGAATTACAAACAGCTGTGGAGAATCTGCAGCCGGTTAGGTCGGATCGGCATATAAATGGCTTCTAACTCAGTCGATGGCCAAGTTTGGCATGATCATGAGCTGCAGTGTGGGCCTGCAAGTGATCCAAAAGGATCCTGCATGCACACAAGAACTCCTCGACACTCCCAACATGATCTCAGATAGGAGAAGGATTTATACGCTATTTGGTGAAGATTTCAAATCTGTGGGACACCGGAGGTTGAACTAGTGTGGCCGTGGTGTTTTCCCTAAGTAAGCAGTGTCGTAGTACATGCGACCTCTGACACAAATAGCTTTCCACGGAGGGAGAGAGAGAGAGAGAGAGAGAGGGAGGTGGGTGACCAGGTTCAGAGTGCCCGACAGCATGGGAATGGACTGAGGGGGAGAAGTGTGGATGGAGAAAAGGGTGGGCGGGTGAGAGGACAGCGGAGGAGACGGAGGCATTGGATGCGACCACCTACTCTGCAGCGCCCGTCTCCTTCCATCTCTCGCTGTCTGTTCATTAGGTTAACCGAGTTGATGACGCGGCGCCCTCGAGGTCTCGTTGGTGGTGTGAACATGACGATCCAAATCCATCCCCATGCATGCACCCCACGCGAGAAGACAGAAAGGCTGACACAGTGATACTCAACACCACATCAGAATCGTCGCCTTTAGCGTCAACCCGCTCCAAGAGACGAGGCAAACATTCGTGCAAACAACAGCACGGAGGCGATCTGCGAGTTTGCATTCACAATTAGGGAGAAAGCATCGCCCACTGCAATTAATAAGACTAGTAAATGATCCATGGAGGAAAGGATTATTTTGATAATCACTTCTCCTTTTGTTTTTGTTTTTTTTTGTTGGAAGAACAATACTAAAAGTTGTGAAAGGACAAATGATTAGCATGGAGTTTCCTGTAAAAATATTGTAGTGATTTTGATACATGAAATATGGGGATAATTATTTGTGCAACCTCTGATCTGGCTAACATTCATGAACTACCTTCCATGGAATCTTTCCCACTAGCTTAGTTAGTCTTTGGGAACTAACACCTGAACCAGTATTAATTTCCATTCCCAACAATATCAATAGGAAATAATGGTAAACCAAAATACTGGGAGAAATGCTATCATCACAATCCATCTCACAACACACTTCTCTGATGATAAGGAAGGGCACCACCTGCTAGCTACTGCCAACATGTGGGATCCAGCAGCCTCCCCATGGAATGCATCCTCCCTTCCTTTCCAAGGAGAAGGCTGTTCCGAGATGCAACTTGGAAGCAAAGCCAGCCATGCCTCTGCCACAAGCTTGCTTGGTTGCAGAAGAGATCTCTTTTGTACCCAGTGGACATATGAAGGAAGCAATGAATCCATCCCACCGCCCGCGCTCATCTCGTCAAAAGCAAAAGAAAGGAGAGAGAGAGAGAGAGAGAGAGGGAAAGGAGTGTACGTGATATGTTTCAGTTCAAAGCTTTTACTTTCCTCGTAGATATGTTTCAGAAGGCCAAAGTACAACCTTCCTGCCTCTTAAGAAGAAAGTAGGTTTTGTTTTGTCTTGCTCCTGACCTCGCTTTGGCGTTCGCTGCTTTTGAGGCGACCAGCTTTCATCCACAAGGCTAAAGCCTATCCCCTTCCACCCAGCCATTCAAGTCAAAAAAAAGTACACACTTCCTCTCGTCTCTGCCAAAGATCCATCAGATGTGTGTACCATTGACGCAGTCGGAAGACACAGGGAAGCACGCAAGAGAAAAATAAGAGCTAAAGTGGATCGCGTGCGTATCTCCCCGGTGTGCTGCAACCTCAGCCCCACTTTGCAGAAGCAACCCTAGCCATTCAACTCCCTCTCCCTCTCTCTCTTTTTACGATAACACCAAAGATTAGAAAAGAGATCACATAAGGGAACCCCATTTCCACGACAACACCAAAGATTAGAAAAGAGATCACAGAAGGGGACCCCATTTCGCCAAATTACTTACAGAAAGGTGACAAGGAGACTCTACGCCTACCCATGCATGCAACCTTGCTTGACCAACACAATGGCTAAGGACTTTGTTGTGTTCCTCCAATGCCTTGATCATCTCCAACTCAAGGGAACCAAACGCTACAAACCAACAACGATCTATGAAACAGCAGGTGCAACTGTAGCAATCCAAACAAGCTGAATAGAAGGCTTCTACAAATTTAATACAGGAGACAAGAACAATATGACATATATAAATCGAAACTGAGAAATAAGTTTCACTTTCTTTTGCCTTTAGACACGGTGCTGTAACCATGACAACCAACCAAGCTAAAAGAGCAGAAAATTTTGCCTTAGACTATTGAGATCAGAAACAAAGAACATTCAAGTCTTGGAGTCTTTAAGAAAATGGGAGGGATCGCATGAAGCGAAGCATCAGTAGGGCGGCGGAGGTGGCGGGCGGGCCGTAGGCGCCCATATGACATCAGACGGGACGTGGCCGCCACTGTAAACGGCCATCCCGCTCGACCCCACGGCCATTGCAGCAGAGGCTGTTGTCGCCAGAACTTGGTGGCGTCGCTGGCGATGGGCTTGCTGCTTCTGTTGTTGATTGTACATGTGCTGGTCCTGATCCTCCATGTCGCCGCCGCCACCGCCTCCGCCGGTGATTGAGACGGATGCCGACACGTCGTCTTCCGCCGGGAGCCTGTGGAAGGTGGGGTTGGAGAACGCCGCCGCCACCACCACCACCGTTCCCGCGGCCACCAGCGGCCCCGCCACTGTGCCCCCCACGATCTGTGCTTGAGGCCCGGCCAGAGAGATCGAGAGGCTGGATGCGGCGGCGGGGGACACCTCCGCCATCGCTGGCGTGAGGAACGTGCCTGTGATGGACAGGATCTCGAACCGCCCGCGAAACACGATAGTGGCCGGCGCCCCCGCAGGCTGGGGCACAAGGCCTAGATGCGGCTGGCGAAGTGTGACGTTCGCGACGGCACCGATGCCGGAGAGGACGCAGATACCGAGGTTCCGGCGTTGGGAGAATCTTGCGAGCGAGTCGGCCACGTCGTGCCCGGCGGGGATCTCGAGCACGTGAGGCCGCATCACCGCCGAGGGCTCCTCCTCCCTGGTGAT
The DNA here is from genome assembly GCF_036884655.1 of Musa acuminata AAA Group. Lineage (NCBI taxonomy): Eukaryota > Viridiplantae > Streptophyta > Magnoliopsida > Zingiberales > Musaceae > Musa > Musa acuminata. The sequence continues at coordinate 34,476,162 of NC_088336.1, forward strand.
CACCACCGGCACCTTCGGCTTGTTCTTGGAACCCGGCGGCCGGCCCCGCGGCCTCTTCACCACCTCGATGGTGGACCCATCCCCTCCTGTTCGCTCCCTCTGCTCATCGAATTTTACCTTCTTGTTCTCGCCGCTGCTTTTGCTGCTGTCGACTTCATCAGATAAGCTCTTCTGATGCTGCTGCTGCTGATGTTGTTGCAGATAATGGTGTTGAAAGAGTTTGTCCTTCATATTGCCGGAGAGAGGTCCTAAGAATATAAAACAGTTCAAGCAAACTGTAGCGGGAAGCTTCAAAGGGCTTTATATTTTATGTAGGACAGTATATGGGCGAAGAAGAAGAGGGAGGAGGTGGTGGTGAGGGACTATTTGTTTGCGGTTGGACTTCGAAAGCAGAGAAAAGAGGAAGAATAGCTTACACAGAGAGAGAGAGAGAGAGAGAGAGGAACGGAGTTTGAGGGAGGTGAAGGTTGGTGGCTGGTGAAGTCTCTCTATATCTCGAGCTTGCTCACCGCTTTCGGTCCATTATCTGCGGACTTCTTTGACGATTGAGGGAGGAGAGAGAGCAGGTGGTTCAGATGGGGTGTGAGAGCTTCCAAGCGAGGAGGATAAAGATGGAGCTCCCTCCATGTTTTGTCTTCATGCGAGCCGCTCTCTTATACTATTTTGTGGCCAGCAATTTATTGGGGAGTATAGCAATTATCTCTCGTACATATTCGAAGTTAATAAAAATACATCATATTAAAATGGACAGTTTACCCTAAAAAAAAATTATCAATAATGAGATTTTAGCACATAACGTCTTTCATGTCTAATTTCTATCAAAGGATGTTTTTTTTTTCATAATATGATCAAAATATCTTTCATAAAATTAAATAATAATGTATAATATTTGATTCTATTTGATTTTAGATTTTTTGGGATAATTCGTTGATATAAATTATAAATCATACCAGTTTAAAATAAAATCAACTATTTGATTTATTCAAATTAGACCTAGATTGACTTTTTTTTCTTTTCTAAATTATCCCACGTCATTCAACAAATGCAATAAGAACATAGAAAAGATCGATGGTGCTAACTTTTTTTTGTCATTGGTCATAATTATTATCAACAATAGAAACGACGTTACCTAACTTAGCGATCAAAAGAGTCATAGCCATTGTTTTCCTATCAGGCCTCAATGGACACGATGGCCTTCACAGATAGGGTAGGAGGTCATCATTGCCATCCTAATGAGCGTCAATGGTTGTGATCGTCGTCGTTATTGTCAGAGCTGAGATTGGCCTTGTCTTCCCATTAAGCATCGATGGTCACAGTCAATGTAGCCAAGGCAAGACATCGTCATCACTTTCTCATTGGTTATCTTCATAATTGATTATTAAGCCTAAGTGATCAATAAACCAACAAAACTATAACATAACCATCGTCAATTGGTTATCGTTCGTGATTGACGAAGTCTTGTAAAGCCTCAATGATTAACGACCCATTGCCCCAACCCTATTCAGCTTTATGTAACATCACAAAATCATTGTATGACTAACCATTGTATTGGTGAAGTATTTGTAGTATCGATAAAGTATCGCCTATATCGATCCATTATTCAATGTATAATCAAATCATTCATTATAACAATAAAAATATATAATATAAGATATTAGTCAAAATGAAGAATGTAAGGATAAATTTAAGACACAATTACAAAATCCCTATTGAAGGTGTCAACATTTATGTCATAATCAACTATAGGTTAATGTAATTAAATATAATGCAATGTAGAATCTTTGGTCTTTTTGTATAGCCTAATTTTGTTTCTTTGTTTTTTAGGTGTACATTGGCTATAAGAGAGTTTTTTTATGTATAGTATACCTATATAAGTATATTGACATAATTTTTTGATAAATGTGGCATAACATTATAAACTTTTGCTAATTTTGAATTTTAAATTATAATTTTGGAATTGATGTTGCAATCCTTATTGTATTTATGTTTAAATTGAATTGATTTGACCATTTTACTAATTTTTAGGGTGGATTATAATTTACTTACTATCTTTTTTATTTAAGTTGAACTTGAGTTGCAAATGAGATATGATTACGATCTATCATTTTGATCATTACATGTCAAATTTTATTAAATACACTAAAATCATCCAAAATTATGATAAATAATTTTAATCATCTTAAAATCATGTTATAGCAGTTGTGGATAAGTTTCGAATGGTTTTGTTAAATTTAACTCAAGTTAATACTATATAATAAGCTATGGTGTCACTCCAATCCGGGCAGTAGTACCAACCGGAACTATAGTATTATTTTTGAATAATTTAATTTATATAATTATTTAAAAAATTAAATAAATTAGAAAAAAATGATACTAAATATATTAAAATTATATTAGGATGGATATAAAGGAGTTTGTACAGGTTTGATAAAAAATTTTGACTTACACTCTCGTTATACTCGAGTTAGTGGTACTACCGTTCATACCTCAAAATTTTGGGGATTTAAATTTTTGGTTCTATTCTTGAAATCTTTTGGGCCTATATATATCCCACTCAGGCTTGATTGATAAAGTATCTATTTCTAAGTTAGTAAAGTATTATAAGTTCTCATTTTGAGCATCATTTGTGTCTCTTTCTTCTCTTGAGTTCAATTATAATTCTAAGTTGTAGGAGATAAGAGATCCCGTATAAAAAGAGAGTGTGAATGTTATTTCCTTAGTCTAAAAACAGAGAAAGTTGTAATAAGAGTAGTTGATATTTACCCATTGGAAAAAAGATCGATAGTGAAAATCAATAATGTTGGAGAAAAAAGAATTAAGAGTAGATATTGGTTAAAAAGATTGAACTACTATAAATTGGTTTGCCTCTATTTATTTGGCCTTGTGACTTAGTTTTATTTTCTTTACTTGAAACTTTAACTTAAACAATTGAGTTTTCAAAATATGTTAATTTATCAATGGAGTTTTAAAATCGATTAAAAGTACTATTGAACTTATTCAACCCTATCTTAGTGCCATTAAGATCTTAAGACAAACTTCAACTTTTTTTATTGAGCACTAACAATGAAATAACAATAGATAACCATCATCTAGTTATAATTTGTCAACGAATCCAAATAATCGATATATGATAGTAATGTTAAGGTGAAGTATAGTTTGTTTGATAAATAAAAATATATATAATATATAATTAATAAAAATTGATAATATTAATATCATCATCACTAGCATCAGCATACACATCAAATCTTTTATATTTTGTCTATTAGAAAGTTGATCTCTAAAATATTTCTCAAGCATATAAACCAAAGCGATTACTTCATCATCTAGACTTCTTCATGGTTAAAAATCTTCAAAAATAGAGCAATATTGCTTGGGCTAAACTTAATTGGGACACTATCAAAAATAAAAATAGATCCTTTCATCTAAAATTCCAAAATACTATATAGAGAGATCAACACAGAAATATTAGAAATATCTACTATATAACAAAAAAATGTCCTTTTATGAATATGAAGATGACACCACCTAAGTGAATGAATATGTGTCATCACTCATATCACTTAGTACATATAAAAAAAATCTAAAATAATCTATATAATAATGACCATTATATATTATAAAGAGGTGATGTAATTGCAGAGGAAGGATGAATGAGGAGAGGATTGTGGAGGAGGTGAAGATGGAGGAGAGACTTTATACTTAAAAAAAATAATTATATATAACTTAATAATGATTAAAATAAATTATTATCTGATCTACTTTTTAACCCCCAAAGTCTAAGGATCTATGTAATAAAGTAATTATATTTATATATATAATTAAATATTATAAAAAATATTATATCCAAAATTTAAGAGAGAAAAATTACAACATAATTATTAGATGATAACCAAAATAAATGATTAATATAAATCTTCTTTAAAGATCATTTCATCAACAAACCACATGAATGACAAATTTTAGTCATCAAAGTTATTACGAAACATATGTACTTACGTAAATATATATGAAAGTTATTTTTGTAACATATAAAAGAACAAGAAAGACGTTCCAATTCCAAATCTCACATGAGAGATAAACATGCTTAGAAAGAACATATGCCAACACCGTTCTAATCAACACTTGAAAAACTACAAGGAAATAGGACAATTCAAAATTGATATCCACATCATCTATTCATTGAAGGGTGACACGCATTTAGCTTTTGATGACAAATCACATTTACATTAGCACATAAATGCTTGGAAGAACACAAGCCAAGAAGCTAAGGTTCCTGTGAGAAGTAAGGTAATTAAAAATTTAGTAGGCAATGTAACAAATCAAGATTAATAATTAGTAAAATTTACATGACTTTTGAACCTACATTATTGCAATATTCTCATCACCGATCGCATCCTTCAATTAGTAACACTAATGAACAATTCATACAAAATTCAAATTGAATATTCTCCATATAAATGAAAATATTTTATGATTATTGTAATATATAAGACAATATAAAGCTTACTTTTGTGCTCGATAATGTGAAGTAGTTATCGACGAAGATGTTGCCATTCGCAACTGAAGAGAAGATTAGGTCATTGCAGTTGGGTGATGCCATCAACAAAGTCGTTATAGGTAAGTTAATACTAGAGAAGGTAGGATATTCTAATTGTTAAAGAGGGGAGGATGTCATCATCGTTCATCGTAAAAAAGAATAGAGAAGAGAGGAGCACTTATCTTCGTTGATTGCATGAGAGTTACAATCACTTGATGTAACCCTCTTTGTCTTTTGATTCAAACTTGACCCGATTTGTTTCACAAGATCAAACCCGAACTACGATCCCAAATGGATTGAACCAACCCTTAGATCAATCAGATTTGAATCAGATCGCTTGATTCAATTAAACGAGTTGATTGATTTCAAGGGTATTTTTTATATTTAGAAAAAAATACTCGTTAGTAAAAATTAAATCTAAGGGTGGTATTATGTAAAACCTCATTCTTGAATTTTTTTTAGATAAATTATTTTATAATAATAATAAAATAACTTTCGACACACCGATTAGAAGTAAATATGTTCGTCCAATGCCTCAATTGTGTTCAATTTGGCTGAATCAACAATTTGTGGAATTCTGAAGATCCATATGGCTACTGCGGTGGAGTGATTACCGACTAAAGAGGATCAAATTTTTAGTCAAACATGATCTATCAAATTCCACTGTTTCGAGCGGATAGTATTCACATCATACTTTTGACGTAATTGCTCCTCTGATATTGACACGATTGATGTATTTCTATCTATAATTGGAATTACATTTATATAAAACACAATGCAAATCTCCAAAGGGTTGAAGTGAACTCTTCTGAATGAACTTTAAACGCATGTCGAGATGCAATTCTATAAGATGAGCATACCAAGCCAGAGTAAAAGAATAGATGTGACTCAAGTCAAAAATACGTTAGAGGTGGAAATAGGATGAGATATAGAAATTAAATTTCACTTGTATAGTATTAAGGATAGTCGATATGATAGGAAAGTAGTTTCGCATGAAAAGGCTATAGTCCAACATCCCATTCCCCTCCCCTTATATAGTCCGAACTTAAAAAGGTTATAGTCCTCCATCATAAGGATTTAACTTCAATTTTTTTTATTTCAAAAATAATAGTTATTACGGTGATTCTATAGGATCTATACACCATTATAAAAAAAAAGGAAAGAAAAAAGAAGCTTAAGTTGCTTCAATTATATTATATTTTTTCGACATATTCTAGAGATATTTTTTGCTTATTACTAAATTAGACTTACCAAACTTTCTAGTTTTCCAGTTGATCTGATAAAATTCCATGTCAAATATGTAAAGAAAAAGATACGAAATCGATGAGGCTGGAAAGGAGGCTTATAAAAGGTTGAATTGCAAGAGGGAAGAAGCTTCAAAGGTCCAAATCAGATGGTCAAATACATAAGGCTTGAGAGAGAGAGAGAGAGAGAGAGAGAGAGAGAGAGAGAGGTTGTTGTTGGAAGTCAAAAATCAATGCATGTGAGCCAAAAATCAATGTTGCTGGAAGTCTATTGCTGGATGATGTTCTCGCTTTCAAGTGATGAGGTTGAACACATCATGCACACAAGTTTTTGGGATGTCTTTGGATATGTGTGCTACAAAAGTTTTACATAATTATTCCCATCGATCTAAATAGGTGAAAATTCCAATGCAAGTATTCTCCGAAATAAATCCTTTTTGTTTTCTCGACGACTTTCAATATCTCAACGGAGAATATGCTTTCTTTCTTTATGTTTCTTAGAAATGTTTATGAAAATTGTATTTACTATAAAAATTGAATCTGTTCTACGATGATTTGATACAACAACAATCTTCATTAGCTAAGCTAAGTATTACATTCATAATTAGTTCCTTCATAAATATATAAGCTTAAGTTGTTCCAATTAAGGGTTATGGAACTTTGATGATGCATCAATTTCAACCAACCATTGTATTTGATTCAATATATATTATTAGCTAACATAAATATGAGGACAATAACCCTTTAATCATTATCGGAACAACTGAATATACTATATTTTTTTCTCAAAAAAAAAATCATAGTCGATGAAACAATCATAAATATATCAAGAAAAAAATTATTTTTGCGTGGATGATGAGTTCGACTCTTTAACCATTATATTTTATGAGGTCGATAATTACCATAATGTGTACGTATCTAAAGGGACTTTGCACTCATCAAGGAGAGTCTCGTTGGTTCAATGCATCCATCCATCCGAATGAGTCCATACAAAGTCGATCGAAGTTGGTGCAGCCTTCACATCTCTTTTATCGACTTAAAGAAGCTTGTCCAAATGATGCGACCACAATGTCCTTAAATCAAGCCTAAATTATTGGCACATGAAGTGCTCGTAAATAATGATTCCTACTCGAAAATAATTGCACAAATAATTTGCTCTTTCAACCATAAAATTAATTGCTTATCGCCCATGTCAGATATGGGATGTTGAAATGGCTCGTTAAAGATTGGGTTACACCCATCATCATATATCCTGGAATGTGGATTATAAATCAGATTTTTGGCGTGTGGATCATAATGTGTCATCATCGAATCAAAATTAAAAGAAAAATAGGGTGCCCTTCAAAAGTGATGGGGACTACTCTCCTTTTTGCTTTTATAGCATTACTCGTATCGTATTTTTCTTTGATTAGCAGTGACGTATGACTCGAGTGTCATATGACCTGGTAAGATTATATTTCGAGATGGTTACGTGGTTTTCGAACTCGGATCATGATAAATATAATAATACTATCACAAAAGTTCTTTTTAGCTCATGTCGGATTCAATCTGTGATGGGGATAGCATATGTGGCAAGTGGATAAGTGACAGCTGGGCATGCTGCGTTGGGCCAATCTATCAAGGATTCGATCCTTACCCCAAGATTCTGTCCGGATAAGTTGCTTATTGGTCCAGACACGGGGGGTCCCACTTTTGTCTCGAAAGATCCAAATTGTGAGAGAGTAAATATTAAAAAAGGGATTTTACATGTATCAATCATCATTTCGAGGTTTGTAATAGCATGCTTTTGACCCTCCAAATATTAATATCATTTAATGTACAACTCCGTTAATTTCTGTCCAATAAACTCAAGTTAACTACCAATCCTAAATATCATTGATTTCTTAAAAATTAAAATGTTAAATATCTAAAAGACCGATTACAATTGTCATTAATTATTTGATTGACGTCTCCGAATTGACACAATTAATTCTCTTGGTAGGCATCATTTGTTCCCACGTGTTATTTTCTTAATGAATGCAATAGCATAGAAGATAAGATTTTCTCAAAAAATCTCTTTATTCTTTTGAGAAAAATTCTTATTTTATTGAGAGTAATCATTCCTCCTAATCTGTATAAATAGGAGAAGGACATGTTAATATATTTAAGCTAAAATTTTTTTAATAAAACTTTTTTAATAATTATTTTTATTTTCTATTCTTTTTATCACTGTCAACTAATAAGAATACATCTAACGTATGAGTTATCAAATGACAAAATGAATAGAAATTAGCTATTTTGTGGCAAAACTTTTTCTAGGAATGCTTCCGAATATGCATAGCATTTGCCTTCCACCTGTATTTTTAATGGGATAATGCATTCTTCTTCTGTCCGATTAGTTTCTCGATTGCATTCAAACAATTTTTTATTTGTTCTATCGATTTATTTTAATTTTATAGAGCAACAATAAATTATAAAAAAAAAAAAGAAAACACTTCTCACTTGCTTCAATAATATTAAGTCACTATTACTCGATCAGTACAGATTTTTTTATTTTTTTGGGCCAAAAAATAAAAAGAAAAGGTTTGGTGAATGTTCTATGTACAGAATCATGAAATGTGCTCACTATTGACTCCTATCTTTTGAGCTTTCGGTCATGAAGTCGGTGTTAGAGACAGGCTTTTAATAGCAGACTCGCGTTTGGAAGCTGTAAACTGATACGACTAATTACTTTGATCTAACATGATGGAAATGGTCATGGAAATGCCGAATGGGAAGCATGAAATGTCCTTGCAAGTTTTTGTTGAAATACATATGTGATCACAACCCAAACTGATATATTAAAGGACATAAATCAAATCATTCTTCTTCTTCTTCTTCTTCTTCTAAAACCAGCAAGTCAGATCAAGTGTGAGAAACGCTAGCCGCCACTTTGCGAGTAGATGGTCAAAGTGGTGCACTGTGAGAGTGATGTGCTCAAAGAACCGAAGCCAAAGGACCAAAAGGAAAGGAACATCGGTTTGATGTGGGATCTAGCGAGATCAATTGACCCAATTATAATTTTGTCATGTTTTTATTTTGGATGGAGGATGTCATTTACGGGTGGCAAACCGATAGGGTATTTAAATCTAAATCGGGTTCGCATGCCTTTAGCTCGATTAATATAATAATTGAAATGATACCTATAAATTTTATCCTCGTAAAGTCTAACTGATACTTTTCAACTGGGATATATAAAAAAAAAAATTGATGGAAGAGATAAACAATAGTGATTTTTATTTGGTGTAATTAGAGTTCAAATTCTTGCTATTGAAAAAAATTGAAAATCTTGAATGAACACTTAATCTTTCCAATCTTTTCACTCCTCTAGAGTAAATGAGTAAATGTAGACCACATCAACTCCTAAGTTTCTTCCATAGATTCTATGAATGCTAGCTCATAGAATCGTTTCATATTAATCTGAAAGAGATAATATCTTCTTTTGTGTATTCAGAAAATTGAAATCGTTTTATCCTAAATGGGCTCATGGATTCAATGTTGAATTCTATCAACACTTTAGAACTTTCTAAAGTCCCACATTATGAGATTATTTACTGCTTTCCACTCCTCTAAGGATATCTTCAAGAGTAGAGTTGGTGGAGAACTCTTCTATTCTTTATTCTTAAAAAGGAAACCATCTTGATGTCAATAACTTTAGACCCATTGCTCTCTATGGTTTACGAGCTCTTATCTAAAGTCTTTACAAATAGAGTCAAGCCATACCTATAAAACCTCATTAGTCCTAAATAATATATGTTTGTTCAAAGTAGAACTATTCATAATAATATTCTTATCGTGAACTTGTTCATACTCTCTCCAAATCCAAAGACAAATCTCCATTGGTTCTTTTGAAGCTGGATATTGAAAAAACTTTTGATTCACTGTCTTGGAGTGGAAGCTCTTTAGCATATGAATTTTCCTTGGGCCTATTATGTTAATTGGATTCGAGCTTGTATCATCTCTTTCATGTTTTCATGTCTAATCAATGATTCTCTCTCTAGATGGTTTAGCTACAATAGAGGTATTATTAGGCAAAGGGGATTTTTTTTTTTTTTTTTTTTTTTTTTATCCCTACTTGTTCATCCTTGCCCAGTAATTTTTTTCTTCCTAGATTTCTCTCTTTAAATCTCAAAAGCTAATCACCTCTTTCGATCTAAGGGGATTCCATTTAATGTTTATTGATAACATGCTTATAGAAGCATTTCGAGCCAATCTAAAAATCTTATTCCAATTTCCTCATAGCCTTTATAATAATATTCCAAAAGTTAACTAATCTCAAGTCAATTTGAATAAATTTAATATCCAGCCCCTCGTCTCTAAACACTTGATTTCCAATTCTCTTGGCATTAGAGAATACCAGTGCTCTATTAAGTATCTTGGATCATACCCTTTCCCTTGGTCGGCTCCCCCAAAGCTATTAAAATATTATAGTTGACAAAACCATCTCTCGTGTTCAAAGATGGTGCGAGGGTCTTATTTCTAAAGCAGGTAAGACGGTGTTAACACCCAAGGCCACGCCCACTCAAATCTTATCCCTCGATCGTTTATGATTTTTGATCTCTCTTACATAAAGGGTGTTCGCCCTTACGAATGAGATCCATCAACTTGGTCGTTTGATACCTTTGGAATCCTATCATTGAGTCAGGGAGTTTTGCTTTTGTGCTGCAATGTGATTGCTCGTTTTTGTCTCCTAACTTACTACCCTGCTTCGTCTTCTTCTCTCCAGCTGCTATCACTGTTGCCGGAGGCTGCTGCTGCTCCTGCAAAGCTCACAAGTCCACCATGGTAGAGGCACTGACGGCGTTGGTTGCTGTGAAGCGCATCATTGGAAGCACCTGTTTTGGGTTGTTTCTAACTCACACTGTGGAGGATGGTTCACAAGAAACCCACCCGCCCTTTTAGACAAGAACTAATTAACTAATAGAAGCTAAAAAAACGAACTAATAAACTGCTTTCAGACAAGAACTAATTAACTAATAATAGAAGCTAAAAAAATGAACTAATAAACTGCTTTCAGACAAGAACTAACTAACGTAGAGCACACTAGATAGAGCTTAACAGACCCATTACCAGGACCCATGCTGATTTCAGACAAGAGCTGCACGTGAACAACTTAACGAGGAGACTCACCAGTAAATGAAATACCTCTTCTTTTCTTTCATTTTTCTATTCCCTTTGCCTTGTGCAAAATATAATCTATTATTCATTTTCTCGACAACCCAAACAAATCAATAAAATGTTCGGGCAGTTCTTTCCCTACTCGGTCTTCTCAATAATATGCCAGACTTAACCTCATTTGGGTTAATCCAGCCAGTCTCTATGGCCCTACACTGTTCTGTTAGATTTCGACAATGTTCGTTTTTGTCGGCATACAAAAAGGATCTGCTCTCATCGCTGTGATGTTTGACACACCCAGGCCTCTCAGCCTCCACCTGGTTGATTTCCCTGCCTGAAGAATTAGCAATGCATTCAGAATCGTCGCCTCTGTGGTGATCTGGCATTGACCCGCTTAAGACTGCTTTTGAGGAATGTCTAGAGCTCAGAGGAGAACGAGTGAATCCATCAGACTCCTCAAGGACTCTTAGGGGGCTATTCAAGTTGACACTGTCTGACTCTCCAGACATGCGTTCCCAGTACTCTTCAGTACTTGTTGAGTCCCTTGTGCTCTCGGTGCTACAAGAGGAACCTTCATCGAAGAGAGAAGAACTGTCGCTGGAAGAGTCGTTCCGCAGAGGACGGAGCCTTTCATTGAAAAGATCTGATGAACGGAAATTGGAATGGTCACTCATCGTCCGCTGTGGGTATAAACAAGTCCTTTGCTGTGCTACTGATGGACCACCAGGCTTTCCTTTGCTTCTAGTCTTCCTTGCTTGTTCAAGCTCATGGGCCAAAGCTTTCCTTACGGAGGTTGGAGCACGTGGCGAACACCTAATTTGAAATGCCAATTCACTGAGAACTTAAAAACACCCAATTGAAACAAGATTGTGACTCCAGAACATTCAACTTTACCTGGCATAAAGAAGCATGTATGCACCTTTTGATAAGACCTCCTCAAGCTCCACGGGATTTACCTGTGCAAAGAGATGGAATATTAAGGCAATTCATTGTTGGATATTCCGTGTACCCATGATGACATACAACTAATTTTTGTTTTTCTAAGATTTTATGGATGGCATTGAATTAAGCAGCGCATGACCATTAGGATGATCGGTACCAGGTATGCAATTTAAACCTCGTCGTGATACTAGAGTGACATGTACAAAACATAGGTTCAAAGAGAAATAAGAGAATGATTTGCTATTGCATAAATCACAATTTAATTGTGTAAAAGGTGCATCCATCTTCATCAAATTAAGTGAAGTTACCTATCAAAACATAGAACTAAGCAGATTCTATCTCTGTTCCAAATCAAGATGAGAATAATGCTTAGAGTTATTCAGACAACTCTAATATAAGTATACACATTCACTATCATATACAGGAATAAGTTTGTCAAAAAGGCCTTTCAATCAGTATAAGAATTTAACAAGCATTATACCTTGCTATCATTGATCTTGTACCACTTGCCTTGTGTGTCCTTCACATAACAAACATAGTGACCAGAAAAGGAAGCATTCTTGACATCTATGTGAACAATTGCAGCATACAGCCGGTAAACAGGGGACTTGTCATCTCCGCTCATGTAAGGAGCTAAATCGAGGTACTCATGGAACCGGACAGGTTTGTTCAGCTTGCCAAACATACCAGACTGCAAAAAGAATAGAAGACTATCTTTATTCTCTCTACCCGAAAGGTGGTAAAGATATCCTACCAGTCCCCTCAAATAACTGAATTAACTGGAGACAAAGAAACTTATTCCAAATATACTTATGAGGTAAAATGACAAGCAAATATCACTTCTAGCTGAACTATAAGCTATAAGTCAAACAGAAGAAAAACGTTTTGCTTACAAGTAATTACCTGAAATCGTTTCAACACAATGGTCAGGACATTCGGTGCCTCCAATATTGTCAACCTCTTTTTTGCTCGCTCATAAGACTTACATCTGACAAGAAAAAATGCACAGTATAAGATCCGTAAAAATAAGAAAGCATCACCTGTGAGTACCATTATAATCATAGAGAAACAGGTAGCAAAATATGTACTATCTGCATATTCATCATGATGTATAAATGTGTCAGTTGTCTGTCAGTTAGAGCTGAGTTATATCGGAACAAATTTTACTAACTTGATCTGGTAGTCACCTTGGTGACTATCATCATGGTGGGAAGAACAATACTAATCACAAGCTACTTCTGATACTATGAGGTTATAGCCCTATATGATTGCATAAACAAGCAGGGAAAGCTGTATTAATGGAAAAGGAACTAGCCTAGTTAGTCAATTTCTTAGGAACTTCAAGTTTGATTCATGCCAGACCAACTGATAATTAAGCAACCAAATCATGGACAGCCCTTGGTGATCTGTTCTACCTTGAAAACTCAATTGGACAAAAAGAAAATCATTATGATGCACTACCCACTATCCTTCTTGTGATTCTGATTTCTTAGTCATCAAAAGATGAGATACAAATTTCTTTATAAAGCCTAAACGACCAGTAGTATTGCCAGAATATAATTTCCACATATGCATTAAAGAATAATCAAATATAAATCGTATGTTCATCTCCATCATGAGAATTTAGGATTGAAATGTCATTTAGGCATATTACGTTGGTCAACAACATTAACTGTCGATGTGGCAATGTTGGTGACCCCAGAAAATCCTTATTTTAGACTTTTTTTTTCTAATTTTAGACTTTGCAGCTTTCCCTCACTTGGCTGCTCATTCTCTACTATCTCTTTGCAATTTACGATAAAAGCTGGGTAGCAATAATATAGACATATTTAAAAGGTGTCTTATGAACTGAATGTGCTCAGAAGGAAATTGTCGGAAAAAAAAAGATCAAAGCTGTTTTTTCTGACCACAGGGTTTGATACCAAAATTACTCCATAACGTATTCTAGCATGTTCAACTTTCAACAATTAAAAAACATGGAAAAACCAACCTGCCACATTCATACTTGTTCTCCCCGTCCAAAATTTCTGGAGATGTAAAACGGAGAAGTGCTTCATCAAGGGTAGAGATATTGCCATCTATCTCTACAGTAAGATCCATCATTCTTTCACGTCGCTCAGACTTGCTCTTGCATCTACTGCACCTTATCTGCATTCATTAATCATCAGCCATTTAGCAAATTATCATGATTACATCCAAAATAAACAGTTTTAATAGTATATAAAATAAAGTTTAAAATTAACTTGCCTTGGATCGCAAGTAGCCACCAAAAGTTTGTTGTATGAGTGTTGTTTCTTCTGCTAATGGGCCATCTGGTTTTTTTCCAGCTTCCATTAAGCAAACAGATTGCATAGCATCAATAGCATACCTGCCAAAATGTATGAATAAAATCAATACTTTTAACTATAGTAACCCTTTGAAAAGGAAGCTATATTTAGCATGGTTTGTCTGATCGGTCCATACCGGTATATCGACCAGTTGTCGGTACAGTATATACCGAGCTGTACCGAGTGTATTGACACATGATATGGTGAGACATACCGATGTACCACCCATATCGGTCCCTTGTTGGACTAATACATACTGCTCATACCGAGTTGTATGCCTTGGTACTGCGAACCTTGATATTTAGTCACCATAAGGATTCTCCTCATCAACTAATTCCTAATAAATTTTTTATAGGTGTGCATATTACGATCGTATGAAAGAATAGCTTTCTAATTGAATCTCATATGCAATAGTCAGCCAAGATAGTTTAGTGTTGACCACTAGGTGTTAGAGAACAAACTGAACAAGCCAAACTTAACAGAAAATACTAATCCCAAAAGAAAAATAAGAGGTGGGAGTAAAATAACCTAAAAATATGTATCCCCAAGAGTGCAAGTAGCATTTGCTTTGTGCTCACGTTTGCAGTGCAGTGGCACAGTCAGATACATGTCTTATGCAAACAGCCAATTGGCATAACCAAAATATGCAAAAACAAGATCCTTGCTTAACCTAATATGAACTTCAGCTAACCCCAGACAGCATCAAGTCTCTTATTCATCATTTTTTATCATGAACCTAAAATTAAGAGAGAAAAATTATAAATCACAAACTAATTCTGGCAAACCCTAGTTTGCATGCACCCAAAGAAGCACAAGCCACCTGGAACCAAGCATATTTACTTTTGATCATCCCAACCCATGCCTTCACGTCCTAATTATAGAAGCTAACAGTATCCTTATCCATGCACGAATATAAAAGTAGTTATTAGCAAAAAAAAAATCTCAAAAAATATATATACAAATAAGGTTTATGTCAACATTTCTCTTATTTAATATCATGTCCATATAAAACTAATGACAAGGATTTGAGAGTTTTTAAGGCAACATCCGATGTTCAATCTCACCTTAAAAATTCATGGGCATCTTCTTCTTGCCCATGGCCAAAATTACTTCCAATATTGTGTAAATGAGAGAGTATACCAATGGGGGACAAAGGAGAGTTCCCTTCCTTTGCCTTCATGGCAAGCCTTTCAAGTTCACATGTAAAGCACCACTCTTTCTTTGGACCTAGTAGCAATGGTAAAAATTTAAAAGATCTGTGTTTTTTAATACAGCAATAAGAGAAAAAACAACAAAACAACATAGATGACATACTTACATATTTTTGAGTGAAGACCTTCGAGAAAATATGCAGTCAATGGTCGAGTAAATGCCAAGCACTGGAGAACAGCATTAGCATAACAGCTGCAATCAACAAACAAACATGTTTGAGGAACATTAGTTGATTGACTGTACATAGATGGTTTAGGTCCTCATATGCCACGAAAAGTGCACCCGTGCATCCATTATATCATGACAATAGGAACTAAGTCAATATGATATATATTAGGAATGCAATATATGCATAGTTCATCATATAAGTAATCAATTTCTTTAATTGTATCAGTTCAGAAATCTGTGAGAACATATAGATTTGTAATGAAAGTGCTTCCAATCTCCATATCAAGATATTATATACAGCTAAGATGGATTATAGGAGTTGCAAACGACTTCAGGACAATAGTTGATCATAAGTTATAATTCAGAAGTCTTAACAGTGAAGAAAAGAAGGGCAGAATGATTTTGTAAGAAGCAAAACAACTAACATACACGGGAAAATTTTTCAACTACAGATACTATTACAACTTCAGATAGCTTGCTGCCAGTATCTTTGACAAAGAATTAACATGCCAGCTAGAAACAGGAAAGGTTCGTGGGTGCATGTCCATGTACCTTGCCCCTGGTACATACCTACACATGTAAATGCCATTACCAGGCATGAGTACAGCATGAATGATTAGTTCACGTCCAACCAAGTACAGCCACATGGCTGACAAGCAAACTCAGCAATCATTCTGTTTGACTAGACTAGATATGGGGCAAAGTACAAGCAGCAGTAGTATTAAAGAACTGGAGTATATAAGAAACAGCCAAAAACACAATTTATATGGGGAAGCACTTGTTTATACCTATTTCCACAGTTAATAAGACCACAGGGATGCAATTCAATCTTGTCAGAGTTGTAGAGTTTAATGAAACGATCATATGGAAAAAGCATCTGCAAGGCCAACAATAACAATATAGTAAGCTGGAGAAGTCCATGAAAATCAACTTAACTACAACAGACTTAAATGCCAGTATGCAAATTCTTGTCATCTATACCACTCTGTTGATATTGAAGAAGTTCACTTACCAATTCTGAAGAGTAATGCCTTGAAATCTTAGAAGATGTAAACTCCTTAACAACTCTTTTCACAGATGTTGACATCCCATTTGCTATAGAACCATAAGTATCAGGTGATCCGACAGGTCCTCTAGGAGCATTACTAACCTTTGAGGATTCATAACATACAACAGGGTGAGCACCACCTTTAGAAGATAATTGATCAGAAGCATATGCTAATGGTCGCAAAGTTCTGGAATTAAAAGACTGTATATCAGTGCTCGTCCCATTAGCAACAGATCCTGATATTTCTGTGTTTGAAGTTAGCATCTCCTTGTGCTCCAATTGAGACTTAGCTTCTAATGATTCAAATGCATGAGAAGAAATTTTTTCGGATCTTGAAAATGTATCTGGATGAATCCAATTACCAACTCCCCGAGGAGAAGTGATCTGACTACCAGCAACTTCAGGGTGCTTAGTACTTGTATGATCAAAAGATGAAGTTGCTTTTAAGCCAGATGGGTCATTCGACATGAATTTATCTGCCTCTGCTTTGCATGTGGATGCCTTCTCCTTTATATTACTGAAGCAAGAAGTGTTATTTGCCAAAGGACTTGATCTGCCAGGCTCAGAAGTTAAAGATTTGGAAGGATCTACATAACTAGCATCGGCCACTGTTCCAAGGCCGCTAGTAGAACTATCAAAAGATGAAGATTCTCCCGGCCTACTATCATGGAGCGGAAGTAGATTGCCAACGGTCAAAGTATCATCAGGAGTTCCAACACTAGGACCAGAAGTCGTTTCCATTCCAGATACATCCATAGAACCACTTTCTTCATGTTTGTTTTTTTTATTAATATCATTATAAGAATATGCGAGTTCAGATGCAGCAGGCCTATCGGAAACCATCTCAACTGCTTTGGTATTTAGCTCGTCTCTATGCTCAAAACTATTCTCAAAAAAACCAGAGTGTTCAGCTTGCACTCCCTTCAAACCAGAAAATTTTAGTTCACCACTATGGTCATCACTAACTTGTGGAGGATGGCATTCATCCTTGTGGCCTTGTCTCCAATGAATAATCTGGCATTTGCCAGAGCTACAATAAACAAGGAAAGAAAAGTTCAACTTTAAGCATGAACATCGGTCTGTAATTTATGCAAAAAGATAAAAGACGCCACGATATTACAGGGTAGCCAGTTGCAGTACAGTACGGTACCTGTGTTGAAATTTTCATATTCATTCATGTATAACATCAAACAAGCAGATTAAGCACCCATTAGTAAATATTTTTTTTATTTAAACGGGTGAAACTTGTAACATCGTGAGTCAATCGATTGGTTTCTCTACTACTAATCCGTAGACGAGAAGTCCACAAACTTTTGATGGCTGAACATTTTGTTATGATAATAATTTATTATCCTTGAGTTTTTAATTTGGCAGTGGACTATAGTTCCTGATGCTTCAATGAAATAAATTTATCTCTTGCTGATGTTATGCTTTCATACTATATCATACTTCACAAAACAATGAGTCAAATCTTAATCAATTTTTCATGACCTAAAGTTCACATTACTAAGGATAATATAATCAAATTTTCATGACCAAAAATTTTAGCTGCATAGGTAACAAATTTTGAGAACCCTCACTCAATCCTGCATCACTAATCTAGCTGTGTCAGTAATGAAGTAAAAAGCTCAAGAAACTAAGATGCATGTATTCTTTTATCTTGCATCACTAGAATATACACCAGTCCAGAATAGAAACTCATAAGTCCAAGCAATATTTTTGTTCCAACAATTAACATAAGTCACAATGCAGAAAGAAAGAATTAATATAGGATGCAGCAGAAAAAGTAAAAAGTTCAAGAAGCTACTATACAAATACCATTATTATTATTATTTTTCATCACTAGAATATACACCAGTCCGAAATGGGGGCACTTATAAATTCATGCAATATTTTTATTTCAACAACTAACCTAATGTATAAAAATGGAGAACCAAACACCGACACCTTCTCAAATCACTTTCTTCTCCTAGAGAACAAGTACATGACATTTCCAGGTGGAAAAAGGGAGGTTTTGATCTTTTCCAGACTTTTATATCTCCGCTGGGTAGTGCAGGACTTTTCTTCAACCTCAAGCTAACAGCTTCAGAAATTGTCCTCCAATCATAGGGTCAATAAAGATTCCAAAATCTCCAAATAAATAGAAGAAGCATCAATTTCAATCGTCACTAACCTAGGTATATACAACAAACTGAATTAGGAAACAAAAATCCTTTCAGGTCAATAATATGGCGTCCAAGTTTTACAGGCCACATTGTCTTAAAATCAACAGTGAAACCCTAAATCGATATAACTCGTTTCAAGCCACTAGCCAAAATACCCGCAGAAAAGATAAAATTGAAGGGAATCAACATAATTACAAGCAAGAACGAAGAGAATTCGAGTCTACCAACCAGTATCTGACAGCCTTGCACCGGGCACACCTTGCGGTGGCAGGGCTCAAGCACACGGGGCACTCCGGCCGTGGCAACGGGTCTTTCGCAACGGCAGCAGCAGCAGAAGCAGCGACATGTGACGAGGCAAAAAAGACCGTTATCGCCTCCATCTCCGCCCGCGCGGCCTCCTCCGCCGCGAGCCGCGCCAGCCGCCGGACCTCCGCCTGCCTCACGGAGGCCAGGCGCCATCTCCTCCTTACCACGAAGGCGATCAAGGGCACAATAAGGAGGAACACCAGAGACGCCGCCCCCGAGAGCCCTAGGTCGCGGTGTAGGGGCATCTGTCCGCCGACGCTCCCCGGCTAGCAGCTTCCGATGTCCGTCCTAATCGGCCGCGCCGGACGCCACTCATAGATCCGCCGGCGGCTGCCGCCCCGCAACCGACGACCACGATATCCCTAAAATCAGCTTGCCGTTGGAGCACGATTACACGCTTCGCCGATGCCGCCAATGGAAACAAGAGAGAGAAGGAAATTGGAAAAGGAAGACAAAAGAGAGGAGGATTCGTTTATATTATTAGATCAAGGACGAACGTAGCAGAGCAGAGGATATGGTGTTCTCGAGAACTTGTAATAGAAATCCTTGTCCGAAGAGGACTGGGAATATTAATCATATATTGGTTAAAATAAATAAATAATATTAAATAATTCACAAATAAATAAATAAATAAAATCAATATTGGTTATATTTTTATTTTTACAATGGAGTCATAGTCACCACATTTTGTTACTAATTAATTGGTTGCGTGAGTTATAAGAATCCAGTGAAACAACATGTAAAAGCATAATTTTGCTTTCATTGACCATAAGGCTTATGCCTTTCTACACGACAAACGTGTTGGAGAATACGAAAACGTAAGATAACTTCCTCGGATCATGCATCGCGCATTCATGAATCGGTTGCATGCATGGTTTAATTCTACATCCGATCGAGTATATGAATCACATAGCAACCTCCGAAGAGAACGGAATAGGCAATCGAGTACAAAGGGGATATAGAATTTTTTTATGAATATTATTTTAAGAATATTTTAATCATTAACAGTATTAGAATTATTTTAAGATATATATATATATATATATATTATAAAAGAAGAAAAACAATTCTTTATTTGTTTTGGAGGATCACTTGAAGGGAATATGCCCGTATTTATTCTTCGCCGGCTACGACTGCTGCCGTGGACCATCGATCACGGCCGTCTGATGACCGACATCGATGACCTTTGACCGATAACGACGGCGTCGACAACGTGGACACATTTCGACGGAAGTCTCACGTCCGGGACGTTCGTTGTTCTTGAGGAGATCTCCAAACGGGGGAAGACCCTGAAGAGCGCTGGACACGGTAGGATTAGAACTGGACGGGGTCCCGTATTTTTCGTCTGTCGAGATCCTAACGAATCTCGGCCGTTGGATCTGATGGCCAATCTTTCTGGTTCCGCCAAGCCCATGCGTGGATCCACGTCGGCACCTGACTTTTAAGTGGCACGTGGCGTCCCCGGGAACTTACGAGGCCAGCGCGTGACGTCGCAACGACCAAGCGCTGTGTGGCATCGGATCGCCTGTCTGGCTTCGGATAGGCAACGTAATTGGGAAGCACTGCCCAGATGGCCCCACGTTTGTGGGAGAGTTTCGCGAAGTTGCATTCCACAGGATTTGTTATTACTATAAAAAATTATTTTGTTGGTAATTATATAGTTTTCGTGTTAACTCCACACTAAGCTAAACATAAAAATAATACGGCATAACCAAATGCAATCTTGATATTGAATTTGGTAGATGGATGCAACTAGAGGTCAACCCAAAGGGCCCCAATTCAAGGGGACATTGGAGATATCTCCGAGCTTCAGTGCCATCACAAGTCTCATCGGAGAATCTTACGAGGAAGAAAACAACACAAGCTGTGTGGAGACTTCATTTAAAGTTCTTGGACTCTTTCAGGTGTTTGTCCGGTAAAATTCAAAGCCGGCCTTTCATGTCATTTGTTGCCATTTGAGAGCCAACTTTTTTGCAGCTGAATTTACCTTAGAACTTGATGATGATGATGATGATGATGTCCAAAAGTTATAGGTTTTTATGTATTATCTTGGGGTTAAGGTTTGGCGAATGCTCGTAGATCAAAAGAAATTGCATTTCTACTCGGAGGACGAAAGCAACCAAATCACTTTCACGAATAGAAAGTAACATGTTGACTTTTTATGGTCGCCTTCTCCTCATGTTTCAAATGTCAAAAAGGTTAAATGTGATGGTTGGATTAGGCGATCCAATTTATAAATAGGATAAGATATATTAATTAGAACCTTGCTATTATATATATATATATATATATATATATATATATATATATATATATATATATATGACCTCCTAAAGTTATATATATAGATAGAGATTATAAATCTATTCTCTTCTCTCTCTCTCGTTAGTCTCTACTTCATCACTGTTCGTAGTTATGTGAAAAATAAAGAGGATAAAGTGAGTCTAGTTGTGTGAAATATTCCATTGGTCTTGATTTATTGTCCATTTGATTTCAATTTTGATATTAAATTTTTTTCATATAATAGTAGCATCATGATAGTTTTTCATACATCAAAACCATATTTTAAAATCAAATATACATTAAATTATAATAATATTATATCTATTCTATATTAAATTTATTTATATTATCGACCTAGAAAGTGTCATTCAATCTATTTGCTTATTTTGTTTACAATATGTTACAAGTTATAAAGTTTTCCTCACCCACATGATTGGAACCACATATGATACTCGATTTTGGTTGATGAGCTATTGTCGACAACTTGTTATCGATAGTGTTATGAAAGGTGACGATTTTCCTCAATCATTGGCCCTATTACAAGCAATGGTTGTACAAGCAATAGCGACTACATAAGTAATAACTGCATAAGCTATGCGGTGGCATAAAAGGGCGATGATATTGAGAGTTTTTGTTATAGGTGGTTACCACGAGTAATCATCTATATCAATAATTAACTTATTGTCTATGATAATACAACATAGAGCGATGGCGTGGCAATCGACCATATTGTGGGCAAAGGATTACTGTCAGCAACATTGTAAGGAGTTACGATGGTAGAACTTCAGTTGGTTCTACTGGTGGTCGAGAGTAATAGTGGCATCGTGACATTGGGCGTTGTGATTAGAAGTCACACCGCAAAGTATTGATAATAACTCGATTAAGAGATGTAGGTCTCATACAAGTGGTGTTATCTAAATGGTGCCTACTTCTTCGTTAATCGAGGTTTTATGAAAAATAAAAAGAAATGAGAAGATAAAACCAGGTGAGTCTAACTTGGTTACTTTATACTAATTACAATGTACTACCGGATGACAAAGATATTCAATTGAGCACGACATCTAACGATACACTAGTCTGATATTGATGTATCATTATTTAATTTTAATTTTATAAAATTAATTTTGTTTTCTTATAACAATAACAAAATAACAGTTTTATGCTTAGAGTGGTATGAGCCACGGTTTCCCTTTGTTCCTTTACCACTTTGAAGGATTCAAACTTGGTGAGTGGTTTGGTATGACTTATTGAACCATAATTAATCGATCCTCTTCAATTTTCTTAGAGGTGTTTTCATGATGTTCTTTGCACGTGTTTGAATCAGCAAATTAGGTCAAAACCACGGCGTTGGTCTTGGTCATGATGTAATTTGCACGAGTCTGAATAAGTGAATTAAGTCAACATCATGGCGTTGGTCTTGTTCTTTGTGTTTATGTTCACAAAGCTCTCTAATTTCAAATAACCATATTTAAATAGCACATTCTAAATACTCTTTTTTTTTTTTTTTTTGAAGTTTTTGATCATATAGAGACTCTTCAGCTAGATTTCAATGACTAAAACATTAGAGTAACAATTAAATGATGAGCCAAAATAAACAGAAAAGCTTTAGAGCTATTATGATTGATAAGTATTTTCAGAGTGCTAATAGGAATTAAATTGCTTCTTGATAACATTACTTGGAGATTAGAAATTGATCCTTAGTCTTATTTTGCTGCTTTTCTATTGCTGATCACAATATATTAATTCATTTAAAAACTTTACACTTCTTGTGGTCGATGAATATGTTAGTTTGAAAAAATGATTTTTTTTTCTGACAAAAGATAAACTAGCCAAAAATATTACCTCAAAAATGAGTAATTATTATCCACAGCATCAAAGGCAACCAAATCAGAAAATTTGCCAATCAATTGGCAAAATTTAAAATGCCATATATCGTATTCAAAAAAGTTGTACATTAATTCAAGCCTCTATATGCAAATTATAAAACGTTGGAAGTGATATTTCAATTCCAAGAAATTCTAGTTTTCTTTGTTTCAAGAATACATATAAAATTATCCAATTTCTATTTCCTTTCATTTGGACAATCTATTACAATTGCATATGCAGGTTTGTTTTAGGAATAAAACCGATTGAATTTTTTTTTTTTTTTTTTGTTACGAATCTACTTGACTCACTTAAATCAGATTCAGCTATTTTTCAATTGGGCTTAAGATGGGCTCCAATAGAAAAGAAAGTACCCAAATCGATTTCAAGTTCAAATATCTAAGAAATACTTGCAAGAAAATGAATATATAACATTATATATTCTTACCAATAATTTTCCAAGGAGATGAAGGTGAATACCTAATTCAGAGGCAAATATTTTATAACAAAGCAAATAGTAGATACTTGCACAAGCAAATGATATTTCAAAGGCAACCACGCTAGAACAACATAACTACCGAAAGCAAAGCAAAGACGCACATAAAACGGATAGAGCGAGGAGACTCGCGCTAGTAGCACATCACAGTTCTCCTCATAGTTCAACCTTAATCTAACACAAAGCAAAACACTAGATGAATGCAAAGCAAAGCCACACACGTTAAATAGATAGAGCAGAGGAGACTGTGTTCCTCGTGGTTGCAGCCCAGTCTTCCCGCGTCATGGGAACGTCACAAGGGTGAGCAAAGCTCTTATATTGGTTCCCTTACTCGAGACTTGACTGTGTTCCAACTGGTCTCTTTTCAACCCCACCACT
Source organism: Musa acuminata AAA Group (assembly GCF_036884655.1). Classification (NCBI taxonomy): domain Eukaryota; kingdom Viridiplantae; phylum Streptophyta; class Magnoliopsida; order Zingiberales; family Musaceae; genus Musa; species Musa acuminata. The sequence goes on from NC_088336.1 coordinate 34,500,267, forward strand.
GGTGGACAGCAATTCCCTCGTCCCTGAGCTTCCCATAGAGGGCCAGGCACTCCCAGTAAGCCCTCCTTCTCCCCTTCCCTTGCTTGTGCCACTGGGTCTTGCACTCCAAGAACAGCTCATCCACCAGCCCAGTGGCGCCTTCCCTCACCATATCCTCCACCACCTCGGCCTCCGCCTTCATCACCACATACTCCTCTTCCTTCAAATTCTTCGACAGCCACCCGGCTATCCCACTGGCCACACTTGCATACTTAACTTCGCCCACGACATCCAGTTTGATGATCTCGAACTCGGAGTTCCTTTTGGGGTAATGCTTATTGAACCACTTGTCGATCGTGGCCCTCCCGGGCATTCCGACATCGACGAACACCCTTCTCGAGTACTCGTTGAGCGAGCCGGCCAACAGATTGGAGAGAAACCTCGTCCTCTTCATGGCCCTTGTCGAGGCTTTTCGATCGGAAGGCGGCTCCAGCAATGCATCCTCTAATCCATTCAATACGCCAATGATCGATTCCGGCACGGCAAGCAATTTCCTCCCGATATGAGTGCCGATGAAATCAGCTGCATTTTCGTCCTCGAGTCCGTTCAGCATTTCCATTGATTCTGGGAGGGTGAGCAGCTTCCTCCCTGTTCGTGAGCCCATAAATTCGTCAGCGTTTGCGTCTTTGAGGGCAATGGCGTGGGCCGTCTTCTTGATCCCGACGATGGTGGAACCGAAGCGCCGGATGTAGACGATCCTGTAATTCGCTGGAAAATTGAAGGTGTGCCATGGATCCGAGCTCAGTCGAACGATGGTGACGCCTCCAACTCTCAGAATCCTTTCGACAAACATAAAGGAGGCGTCGCAGAAATCGTCGGCGGCGAGCACAAAGTCGACAGAGCGGTCACGAACGGCCATCCGACTGGCCTCAGACATGACAGGGCGCATCTTGTTCTGCTTCACGAAGGCGAGCCGCGAGCCGGGGTTTCCGAGGAAGAGAGCGCCGTCGCTTGCGCCGGCTACGAGCAGCCCCTCGCGCCTCAGATCGCGGAGGAGCATAGGGAGGAGGAAGGGGTCGTCAGTCCACCGGTGTGGGGACAAGAGGGAGCATGTGCCGTCCCGCGGAAGCATGGATCGAAGCCAGGGATAGGCGAGTATGGCAACCGTTACGAGCACCGACCTGGCGATAACGCGGAGCACTCGTGGGTGGGGAAGACTGATCACGAGCTGATCTCCGCCACCTGCGGCGGCAGCGTGGCTCTCTCCGTGGCGTCTGGTAGCCCTGGGAGGACCCTTCATTGTGCAGATGCCGCTTATACTGCTACTGCAGCAGCGATCAAGAGACTTCTCTTTTCCCAAAGAAGGGAAACCAAAGAGGAGAAATCAAACCTGAGAACGAACGAAAAGGCCGGCGGGGAGGCGGCGACGAGCTTAGCGAGAGCAAAAGCGGGCGGCGGTGTGGTTACCACCCACGAGGGCCACACGGGTGCTCAAGCGTCTCAGCCAAAGGAGCATCAGCAGCCGCATTCGCTCCGCTTCCATGGTGGGCGACCAGATCCCGATGGCGGAGACAATAAACACCAGATCAGACCTCGGTCTCCACCGCCAGTCCCCGGCGGTGGGAAGAAGAAGAAAAAGATGAAGGTGGAGAAATGGAATCGCAATGGGGAAGGAACGCCACTGGAAGGCAGAGAGGAAGCGGCGAGGGTGCGCAGTATATATTCGGAGGAGAGAGAGAGAGAGAGAGGCGAGGGAGTAAATTAGGGAACGGAAGGGGAGGTTGCTACTGTTTCACGGAAATGAGGTTGTGCCGTAGATGTCAGGCTGTCAAACTTACCCTACGCTGTACTCTGTTGAGTGGTTGGTTGGCCGAGTTGGATTGCCATGGGGAACGATGATGAGATCTAGAGAAATCTTGATGAGTTTTGATGATGTGATTTTGATCATGATTTTGAATTCAATTTCGGGTGGGATAGAATTATTCGATGTCTTATCAACTTTAATATACTTTGGGAAATTATGTACTGAATCAAATTAGTTATCTCCTATTGAGAGTTGATTAATTTGAACGGCTTGGATTGGATCACTCACGTCGCGGTGTGTTCCTACCAATTGGATAGGCTGCAACGGTAATGATAACCGACGCGAGTACAGGGGAGCACCGTATCAGATGGCAAACGAAGGTCGGTCTCGTTCAAATGAAGACCGAGACTTGAATTGGACCAACCCACCATATTTCCTCTATGGGTCCACACCACAGACAAAGACTTAACTTAAAGTGCAAAATAGAATATACTCAGAAAATAAATTTGACATTTTAAAAACGCATATTCTTTTTGTATTTAAGAATAATAAATATAAGTAATAAAATTATGCTAGAAAACAAAAAAAAGAATCATTGATAAAATACAAAATTAAAATAATAAATATAAGATTTATATGTTTTGACATTGTTTACCAATATATGGAGAAAAATCAATAATTTTATTATATGAGAATAATGAATACAAGGGGTAGAACTTTAGAAACCCAAATCTAAATACAAAATCCATACTACCTTCTCATGTAAAACTTAAAATAATTTTTTCCTTTTTTTTTCCCATAGTCTCTCTGGATAAGAAAGACAATGAGTAGGTAGGTTTGGGAATATATTTAAAATATGCATTGTGAGCCCAATGCATATTTTAAATATAAATTAATATTTGGTAATTTTTTTTTTAAAAAAATCGTATTTAGCCTAGAGATTATAATGCATTTTAATATTTGTAGAATGCTAATATAAATTTTTAAATTCCCAAAGTACCATATGATATTACCTAAAACCATAAGATTACTAATATTTTTTATTTTTATAAATATTTTATATTCATTTTTATGATTATGGTTTTTATTTATTATATATACGAGCCATACAATTTTTTAAGATTATATACATTATTTTTAAGTAAATATTATATATATATATATATAATATTAAAAATATTAGAATGACAAATTTTATATAATATTTAATTTATTTTAAAATATAATTTTATCAAACAAAATTAATACATATTTAAAAAATAATTTTTATCGAACACTTAAAGAATTTTATAACTTTTTTCTCTAAATATATGTTCACAAAAGTAACCTATATTTGGTACTTTCTCATGCTAAATAGTAAAAACATTAGGTATTTACATAGTAACAAATATAACCCATTAGTACTTCTCTAAATCTGATTATAAATCTAAAACTTTAGCTAACCCTCGTAGACATATTATCTTCTGTGATTAATTAATCTTAATATTTTAATTCTTATATTTTGAAAAGTTATATTGATATCATTATGGTTATATAAGTAATACATCTATGTCTAATTACCCCAACATCATTAATTTTATTAATTAAAATATAAAAAAATAATCTTAAGGTTTCAGTTGATGGTGACGAACAATAATGCTGTTGGGGGGTTACGAATGACTATTATGAATGAAGAGAATAACGACAATAGGTGATGATCGCTCTACATCTATGTCGGTGTCATTGTAGTTACCGAACGATAAAACAATCGTCGATGTAGATACCGAACGATGTTGCTCTACATCTACGTCAACATCAATGTAGATATAAAATAGTTTTTACCTTTCGTTATCGTTTTGCTCATCTACAACATTTACTTGTGGCCCCAGCAATATCGTTGTCCGTCATCACTAATTGAGATGTTTCTATCGGTAAAATTGATAATGTTAGAATAAATGAATCTAAATATTTTACTTTCATATAATTTATATAGATATCAATTTATTTTTTAAAATATAAAAAATAAAAATACTAAAGATAATATGTAATTAACCCAACCGTTCCCAAAAAAGTATCGTAATCAATATGAAAGATAAAATCTAGCGCAGGATCTCATCTCCGTCTCTTCCTATTTCCTTTTTTTTGTTGGTGAGTGACGGCTAGTGAAAATTTAGACAGTGCAGGATAATAATAAGAACAACAATAATAGAGAGAGGTGTCTCCCCTCTCCTCGTGTGGGCTCTCCTCCACCTCATTATATAAATCCAAAAGGAAGCCAAATGAAACACCCTACACCGGAAGCCACCGCCCTCACTCCGCTCCACACAAAGGGTACGGTAGGACCCAACGATTCCCCTCGCCGTACACCCTTTTCATGTGTGCGAATCATGTGAAGCTCCACCCATCATTCGTTCCTGCTACTAAATTAAGTGTATTGTTATTATTATTATTATTTCGATTTCCTCACGTTGCGGGATGGTTGGAATCTCAATGAACGGTCCAAAATAACTTCAATTTTTTGGCTTTTGGTGGTAATTAATGTGTGGTAAGTTGCCACACATATGGTCGCTTGCCAACATTTTAATATGGTTTATTTCATGGTATGTGAGCACACGAACTCTTAATTCAAGTTGGAAAAAGGTGTATTGGCTCGATTAACTATGACGAGAGTTTCATCACACGATCCAAGACACGCGGTGATAAATATAACGATAAGAAACATTTCTATTGTTGGGTTGGACAGTTAGACTCATCTTTTTTAAGTTGATCGACCGTTTGAATCAAAACTTTAGGCTCATCTTTAGGTTGGATGTGCGATAGGGAAGATCGCATTCAAGCGATCGTACGGAAGGAAGGGTAAAGGAGGAGACTTTGCTCATCTCTACGGCAAGCAGTCAAAGCATCTTGGATCCGTGAACGGCATTCAAATTTATGGGGATGCACTGTCTCCAACCATTTTGATGCACACCTTCGATGCACAACACTGAGAGAGTGACTACAGGAAAAGGACAGGTGATATAAAGGAGCAAGGTGAGGACAGCAGAGGTCAGAATCATGCCGAGCCTCATCATCTCCGGTCTCACCATTGAATGATGGTGAATGAGGACAACATGATCAAATCCGGTTTATTTGCCGAGGAAGAACTTAATGAAGAAACAAAAAACAGTGATCAAATTTATTGACAGTGGTACGGCAGATTTTGATGATCCCTCTAATTTCGAAGATAACTTAAAGTTCAATGTCTGTGGTAAGATGTGGAACGCGTCAGAGATTTAAAAACATAATCATGCATGATTATTGTATTGGGAGTATTCGGGACAAAAGTCACTTTAATATTTAAATTATATATAATAATAATAATAATAATAATAATAATAATAATTTTTTTTTTTTTAGATAAACGATTATATTGGATCTCCGATCATTATTCAATCGTGAAGACATGTGTGAAGAACGATAAATATTTTTATTAGTGCTAATTTGATATCAAACTTGTAAGGTGACATGACGTTGGATTGCTCACATGACATTTCTTACTTTTGCAAAATATTGAAAAACCATAATATTTTTAAATTTTAATTTATACAACTTAATTTTAATTAATTTAATATTAGCTAATAATTAAAAAAATTAAAAAGAGTTTCCGAAACCTATGCCAATAATGTTGAACTCTCCGACTCTATGCATAGTCGTTACCATGTAAGTAGTTAGTTTAAATTAGTGTTATTTCTAAATAACTTTACTTTTTATCTTACTGATGTCTAGTTTCTTTTCTTTTATATTAGTATTATTTTTTTATCGATTTTATTATTTGTGCAAGATACATTTATAGATCAATATCAATAATATTATGTGTTGGTCTATGTCAAATTCTTTAATAAAATCATGAATTTTATCCTGCCTCATACTATAAATCCTATTCGACTAAGGTGGAGAGACGGTTGATTGCCTCATACTAACGGTCCTCTAAAATCCTTATGGCATAGATCTATTGTCACTATCATACCCTCATTGTGAATCATGTCGCCAACGCCTCATTACATTCTCATACATATACTAATTGGTTTAGTGATGTACAAATATTAGCTTTAAAATCTGAGCTCAAATCATCGCTACGATCCTCATTTTTATTGTAAATAAATTTCTATGTAGCCTTATGGTAGGTATTCTTCATCTTCCTTCGCTTTTTTTTTAATTACATTATCCCTTGCCTATTTTGTTATATCGATAGATCTCCATTAAAATCTTTTTCTATTTTATAACATCGAGATAATTGTTAATCAAATATTGCTTTAGTTGAATGTTTCATCTACCCCGATCAATATAGTCATAATAAATATATTACCAATAATGATAATTATTGTCTAAATAGTATATGATTTCAAGCATTAATATGAATTTGTTCCTTTCGTGTAATATTTTTTTAAAAAAATCAAATTAATAAGTTACGATTTGCCTAATTTTTATTAAATTTTAAATAACAAGTTATGATTATATGTAATAAACCCTACTTTGCCACTATGAATATGTCAATCACCCTAATAGACATTAAATATATAGAATTGACATAATATGGGTGATGCAGTCATCATTAAATTTATTAATCATAGTATTAAAAAAGTTATTTACTCCCTAATTAGCCCTATTTTACATTATAAATATGTCAAAAATCCTAACAATAATTAAATATATAAAAATAACCCAATCTTATTCAAATAGTGATAAATCATCATCAATTAGACTAATCATACTATTAAAAAAACCTAATTACTCCATAATTTACTTTTTTGTATCACACTAAATATGTCAAATATATTGAAAAGCATTAAATACATAAAATGAACCTTATATTATTTAATTTATAATGAAATCATCATAAAATTTACTAATCACAGGATTAATATATTTTGACCTAATATGAGTCAAAATTTAATTAAAAACATCATTAAAATCATTAATCATAATATTAAAAAAAAATTAAAATCTTATCAACCCTCTTCTACCATCATAAATATGTAAATTATCGTAATACACATTGAATACATATATTTCAGTCAATATATATCTAATTTCAATTAAATCGATATTAAACATACCAATCACAACATTAAAATTATTAATTACTCTTAATAAATCCTATTCAACTATCATAAATATGTCAAATAACATAATAGACGTTAATCACATAGAATAAGATTAATTATCTCATAAATCAATAAAAATCTAAAAAAATATACATCATCTCTTGATTAAAGTGACCATCCTCTAAATTAAGTATTAAACATCCCAAATGAGTTTTTCAAATTTGATCCAATCCATAAATTATATATATTTTTTAGATAGTAAAAAAGTGAGAATGAGAGAGATATATAAATACAAATGAGTTTAAGAGAGCTGGAAAAGTGTAAAAGAGTAAAAGGGATTGAAAGATAGGGAGAAGGATTTAAAAACTCTTTGAACAAATTCTGATTAAATTTACCATTCAAACCGATCAAATCTAAGCCTTTGATCGATATCAATCGAAATTCAACGATTATTGAGTTTTGATTGTACGACTCGGTATAAACCTCATATCGCTCGTTTTGAGATACTCATTTCATAACCATTCGATACGCCACATGTTGCATTTTTATTGAATTGATATGTACTGTCCGTATTGTATTATCAAGCAGTGTTACAAACTGTGATAATAACCATTAAACAAGCTTGAGCAATTATATTCTATTCTAAACTGCCCATCAAGTTTATGGATTGCCGTGCTCAATTTTGCATGATCAGATCCCTAATCATCTTTCACCAAAGTCGTCTTTGACTACAACTGTGATGCTTTATGTTTGTCTGTTTCGATTTGGTCCTTGACAAGCCACTGACTATTTGGAAGTTATGCTGACGAAGAGTTGGCTCACTCTCATGTTTATGCCTACAAAGTAATCAGTATTCACAATGCAGTCTTATTATATGTAATTACTCTACAATGCCTTCTCTGCTGCTGAATTCTATGTGTGGCGTATTTGATTCTGTACTTTGTGAGCAAAAGAGGCCAATTAGATGCAGCAGCCATGTTTTAAATCCATGCATGTTCTCATCTAGATTGGGCCTCTGGTTGTAATGCCACCTCAAATCATGCATTACACAAACCTATATAGTTCATGTTGTATATGCGTTAACTTAAATGTTCATGTTAATTGAGAAGTGCAAACATCACAAGTTATTTATTTTTATTTTTGATAAATTACCCAACAAAATTTCTTTCATTCATGGCAAGAGACTTTCTGCTCCTCTTTGGAGTTTGGGCGAATTCAAAACGAGGAACTGATGTGTATCTTTCCACGCCAATGTGATCTCAGAGCCATATGTAGCAGCAAGCAACACCACCATAGAAGATACGTGAAAGCAACACCTCAAAGTACTCCTTGGTATCTGCTACACACTAAACTACTTCTTTATCTTGTTCATGAGCCCTTAAAAAGCACATCACCACCGAGGGTGCCTCTGCACGAGGTCTTTTTTTTTGTTTAACGACCTTGCTGGTGTCATTTTGACCACCACCGCCCAATGACTACCTCACTGATGCTCTCGGCACCACTCCATCTGCCTGCTATATGTGCGTTACTCATCCTAAGCTATGACAGTCCAAACCAGTTGAGTTCATGCGTGCATGGCACCATCCAACGCAGACAATGTGCTCAAAAGGTCAGAAGACAGTAAACAATTGGTGCATTGAGTGTCCAGTGTGAGAAGCACCAAGGAGGGGGGAACATAATGTTCAAGGAATCATAGTAGGAAGAACCTTAGTGTTAGAGCTATCTATTATTTGAGATATTTGCAAGCCTGATGGCCAACGAAGAACAGTTTGCAAGGCAAACGCTGTAATGTCCTTCAATGTTTTCTAGGAAAGAGAGTTTGAGCCTTAATGGTGTTTGTAATAAGCTACAAATTTCTGTGTTAGTACGTTAATGATGTTTGAAGTAAGTATTTGGCTCCAAAACGGTGGGGGTTTTGTCCTCCTTCAAGATTAGGAGACAAGGCGAACACTCTCAAGTCAAGTTGATGTGTATATTAAGTTGACTGGACCTGAAGTTGGGAGTCTCCGGCAAGCATTACACCCTCCAGACCTGAAGTTATATATATATGGTGGAAGCAGGAGTACTTGTCCGATTAATACGCAAAAGACACTACAATCTGACTCTCTCTTTCAAGCTTTTTTGCCAGCAAATTAACCTGAAATAGATGGTTCGAGTGCCTCGATGTAGACAAACAACTTGGATGGCGTCAGTGAGCATCAAAACTGACGAGATACAACTTCAAGAGTCGATAATAAACACAACTTGCAGCTTCAGACGTATATGACCTTTCTGTGCCAAGGGAGACGCTCATCAGCTCTCGAGACGGTGCCACTATTAGATTACATACAATCTAAACTAATCTGAAGTCTGTATGTTTTGCGATCATAAATTTCCTGTCAGCAGCTAAACATGCGAACTGAACAGTTTTAACCCACGGGACTGCCGGTACGTACGTAGTTGCAGTACACTGCGCTTGCCTTTGCAGATCCCAGGAACTTTTGATCAGTCGTCCTAAGCTCTTAAAGCTACAATATATGCATCATTTTCGAGGAGTAATTTAGTGTGAGAGGAGCTCCGATACAATAGAGGAAGCACGAACGCACTTGTAGAGTTTAGTTGCATGGGCATAGATGGATATGCATAGAAATGCAGTTCCAAGAACTCCAACCTCAAAACAGATCAAAGAGTGTGGTAAGGAGATCAGTGCCTGATATCAGAGCCATGCACCCACCATCCCTTGCTCACCAATAGATTCAAAGATCGAAAAAGGCCCGGACTGCAAACGAAGAGAAAGGGATGGTGCGCTAGCTTATGGAGATCTGCAAAGGCGTGCATGCGACACGGTCTATGCTTAAAGCCTTCCTCATCTGAGTCACAGAAAGAGCTGGACAAGAAACAAGGAACAGTTGAACGTTTCAAAAGGAGGCTCGTCTCTTTGGAGCAATTCTGAAAAGTAAAAGCTTTGAGTGCCTTCCTTGTTCTTTCTTCCTGATACCTGATTCAGTAAAGAACAACTCTGGTCCTATGAAACTTAATTAGTTGGTATATATTCAATGTTATCCTCCTTCTCGTACTTGCAAGAACACCATGATGCAGGGTGGTCCATGGTCAAGATTCTTAATAACCCAACTCTTGGGGTTAGATAGATAATGGATTACGAGGACAAAGGTGGTGGATGGATCTTGAGTGCATCTGAAGTATAGTTGACCGGAACCTAAGTTGCAGGTAATCAATCTTGGCGTAGATTGTGGTGGGAAACGGTCATAGATTAAGCCTGGATCACATGCAACCCTTCGATCGATCTTAGACGACTAGTAATTAATTAGCCCGTGTCGTGATTTCCCTATACAAAATGTTGCTTAGTAGATCTTACCTATTCTTAGCCACCGGCATTGCAATTTGATAGCTGAAGATAACAAGAAATGTAGCGTGTTTTTCCTCCCTTCATTTCTAAGAAATCGACGCATGATATTGATTTTTTTTCTCTCTGTAATTTTGAGAAATTTGATTTGGTGATCAAAAACTAATGTTTGGATTTGATACGAATTAATGATGATATTTATTTATTTTATTAGTTGCTTGGGCCACTGTTTCTTAAAAGGAAGGTTTTGGCTCGCCGGTCTCGTTCGAACCATCAACCAGGGAAGTTTACCTTCTCATTGGTCGTCAGCCACTGGGCCCGACGGTTGATCGAAGAATGTAGGCAAAGCAAAAGACGAACATCCGCGTCAGCCAATGAAAAGGCACCATACTCATAGTCACCGGTGGATGCGCAAGTTTTCATTCATTTCTCATTCTGATTTGAATGACAATATTATCAGTGACAAAGCATTTCATGTGCATATTAATCCCTCTTTCTTCAATCCCTATTCATTTCTTATATTGATCATATCTAAGAGACAATTCCATGAACGACAAATCATAAAAAGTTGCTTCACATGCCTAACAACCAATCCCTCGCAGCAAAAATGACATTAATAATTGCCATGGATTCCACATACATTAGATTGCAGGATAACTTGTTGACAAGGGAGACCAAAGGGAATGGCCATGAGGTATGAAAGATATAGACATTGAAATTGCAACTCATGAATCCCTTGGAAGATTTCTGATAATAATCAGATGATACACTCCATTTCCACTTTCCATAACTCAGAAACAAAGCAGCAATCTGTGGACTTTGCTGTGATTCAGTGCAAGATTAATCAAGCTACACAAATGCACTGCATGTTAAAAACAAATCCAACACATTCATCTCCTAGCACTTGTAGATTGTGTGAAAGGTGCAATCCCTCCATGAACCCTTTTTTCTTTTAGATCTTATCCTGTGAATATATCTCAGAGAACATGACAAATTCTTAAATGTGATTGAGGCGGGGGAGTCTTTGCAGTATAACACAACAAATTAATTATATAAAACATCTATACTAACAATTAAATTTGCACGCAGCAAGAGATGAGCTCCCCATCAAAACAAAAAATAAGTCAAAATGATTGTAAAGAAAGTTATTAGGGATTAATAAAAAAATATTTCTGGGTGAAACCTTAAAATATTAGCCTTCTCATTCTTCTAATAACAAAATATAGGTGCACAAGTTCCCAAGAAAGAAAGAAAGAGGAGGAGGAGGACTGGAGACTGGGCCCTGCTCTAATTGGTCAGAATCTGCCATATCTATTTCCAAAACTACCCTCAACAATGCCTGAAAGGTCCCTCAAAAGAATTGACCCTTTCCAGTTTCCCCTGTAATATACCTGTTGACTGCCCCCAGATGGTGAGCTGTCTCCCTCCCAAGCCACTGTAATCTATTCAAGGTTGTGCAAATCCAAGACTATATATATCCCAAGGAATAAAAAGAAGATGCTCCTAAATGTTTTATTTTTTCCTCATAAAAATTGAACATTTTTGAAAAACCTATTTTGCAATGCATTGTCATCCGAAATCATCCACCACAATCCACTGGCAATAGATCACAATGAATTATTTATCCATTGCTTTATTGGGTACAGGAAACCTAAAAAAAAGAATTGGTGATTTTGACAACAACTGTAGATGAGTATCAAGTGAATTGTTGGAAATATACTTCATGCCTGTAGAAAATTAATAGCCCATCATCCACTGATCTCCATCTGAAAGGGAAGTAATACTTCATGCACACATGTGATCACTGCTAATAAATTGGAAATCTTGATCACCAAACCAAATAGATTAATGAGCTTCTTGGCATTTGTGTTCTGGCAAGTTCACTATGATTTGTGATGGTCCCCAATTTGGGAGTCCCAAAAAGCCTCCCCTTAAACAATGTCTTTGTACTTTGTACAACCATATCATATACAGTATAATCACCACAAAGAAAAAAAAAATGTTCCCACCTATCAATTATCACATCATCACTTTTCTTTTACTATTCATCATCACTCCTACAACCCCACACAGCTGAAACCCACCACCACAAATCCCACAAAAAGATATTTTCAATCTTTTTTCCTTTGTTTTTTTGTCTTCCTCTCCCCTCACCAAACTCACTCTCTCTCTCTCTCTCTCTCCATTGGCAACAAAAAACCTTACTTTCCTCTCTATACAACAGTGAGTCCCCTTCGCCTCTCCTCCTCCCCTTCTTCCAACTCTGGAATACTGTTAGCATAGAACTCGTTTTCTATATAAAAAGGAGTCCTCTTTGAAGGAAGGGGAGGAGGAGGGAGAAGGCGGAACAGGGACCTTTTATCTGGATTGAAGTTTTCACACTCTTTTGTCTACATCTATATCTCTTCTGTGTCACTGTGCAATGAGTCCATGCTTTGACTGCTCTTCCTCTACCCTCCTCTGCGCTGAGGACAATGACAGCATCCTGGGCTTCGATGATGAGGAGGAGAAGGTCGGGCATAGGCTGAGTTGGGTTCCTGAACCAAAAAGGTGCGATTTTTATGGGGATTTGCTCGTGGATTTCCCCCTGCAGTCGGATGAGTTCTTGAGCTTGTTGGTCAAGAAAGAGCCGGAGCATCTGCCGAGGGAGGACTATGGCGAGAGGCTTCGGTCAGGGACATTAGAACCTTCCATCAGGAGAGATGCTATTGATTGGATGTGGAAGGTGGGTTCCTTTTTTTTCTGAATATTTTTCTTATTTTCCCCTTTCTTGTTCTTCGTCTCCTCCATTGATCTTGCTGAATATTGTTTTGAGTTTTTGATGATTTTCTCAAAGAAAACGAAGACCTATTATTCATAAATTCACCACTTATTCTAGATGCATATTCTCCTTCTCGTTCCTTTTTCTTTTTGGTGCATTGTTTCATCTTCCTGCATCTGTCATATATGGAGATGCATATTCGATTTATTCTGCCTATTTACGAGTTTCTTTATCACTTCTACATCTAGAATTTTTAAGTATATGATTTAGGTTAATGGGTGGGATTATTTGATCCATGAAATAATAAAATTTTGGTTTCTATTTTACCCTTGCTTAATATTTTGTCTGCACTTCCTGGAATGTGGTTTGGGGGAAACAACCTTCTCTTTCTTGTTTGTTTGCTGTTGTGATTTCTTAGTATCAAGCTTCGGTTCTTCTTTTCCTTTTCCTTTTTCCTCTCTAATATTTTCCTCTCTAATATCTTCCTCTCCTCAGCTCTGCACTGACATATTTTTGGCTTATGGAACAGGTTCATGCCTATTACAATTTTGGACCACTGAGTGCCTATTTATCTGTCAATTACTTTGATCGGTTCCTCTCCGAATATGAACTCCCAGTAAGAATCATGTTCATTCCCTGTTATATGATCTTTTATGCATTCATTGCCCATTTTCTTTTGTGTCAATTGTAGCCTTTATTTTAGTCTGATTCCTATGTTGTTATACAGACTAGTCTAATACACTAATTTTTCCTCTTTTTTCTTTGTTGTTATCTATAATTGTAGCAAGGCAAGACATGGATGACACGACTATTATCTGTGGCCTGCCTATCTTTGGCTGCCAAGATGGAGAAAACTGATGTCCCTCAGACCCCAGATTTACAGGTGAGAGAACATCAGGTGTAGAATTCACTGATGTAATCTCCACAAACATAGCTCTTGTAACCATTTATAGATTGCCTTGAATAGGATGGTGAGGCAAAGTATGTGTTTGAAGCTAGGGCCATTATGAGAATGGAGCTGATGGTGCTGAACACCCTCAAATGGAGGATGCAAGCTGTGACTCCTTTCTCATTCATAGATTTCTTTCTTCACAAGTTCAATGGTGACAATGTACCTAACCAGTCATCGATCGTTCGGTCCTCCGAACTCATCTTGAGCACAACTAGAGGTGCCTTTCTTCCACAGCTGTAAATTTGAGGATTTGATTTGTGGCATGAGTAGGTGGTTTAGCGTTGTATGTCTAAGAATGAAGCAATTGCATGCAGGCATTGATTTCTTAGCATTCAGGCCTTCGGTGACTGCTGCGGCCATTGCGCTGTTGGTTTTGGGAGAAATCCAGAATGTGGATGTTCAGAAGGCCTTGTCTTGTTGCTCCCATGTTGCAAAGGTAAAACAATTCTATTATTATTTCAAGTTAAAGACCAGTACTAATTGTTTATTTACTTTGGATCGCAAGAGTTGTTATACTTCTTTGGATGATTTTTGTTGTCTTCGATGGGTGTCGGCAGGAAGGAGTGTTGGAATGCTATGAAGTGATTCAAGACAAAGTATTGATGAGGAAGCAGTCAGCTAAAGATGTTAGCCTATCAGCATCCTCTGTGCCACAAAGCCCAATTGGGGTGTTGGATGCTCCATGCCTGAGCTACAAGAGTGATGATGCAACTGTTGTGTCACATGCAACTTGTCTTGGTACTTCTCCAGCTAGCAAGAGGAGGAAAATAAGCAGATGACCAATCTCATGGAGTATTGTTTTGTCTGCTCATCATCTCTTGGGAGGTTCTGGTGCTTTGGAACATGTATTTTGGTTTGGTTAGGGAGGATTTTGGTGTGTTCAGGGGTTTAACCCCCACCCCCACCCCCCAAAAAAAAAACGAATGAATGAAAGAATGACTTCAAAAAGAAACAGTAGAAACAAAAAATACAGGTGTGGAATCAGTTTCTCTGTTGCTCATGCCTTTTAACTGTGGATGAGGCAGCCACCAACTTTTTTTGTTATAAAACATCAGAATGAGAAGTGCCAAAAGGATAAATTTGACAGAATCAGTTGCTCTTTTAGGTAAAGTTGCTGCGAGAGAGGAATAATTTACATACTGGTTTCCTTGTTGAGATGAGCAAACCAGCAAGCAAATTCTTTAAAGGATCAAAAGTGAGCAATGCAGACAGAAAAGAAAAAGAACAGAATGTGAAGGGGAAAAAAAAAAGAGAGAGCAGGAAGTGGATTTTTCTTTAAGAGAACTGTGTTCCTTTGTCACCATCTACTTAAAAAATCGTTTTCTAGTATTTCTAATGCCCACCACCTGACTGCTTGTCTGCTTAGACTCTGGAATTTGCTTACCCTATGGCATGAAGGAAGAGCCCACTGTCAGTAGAAATCTTGGGAAGGCAACAACATACAATAAGAACCTTCAAGGAGCAGAGAAGGTCACATAACACCACTATATAATAGGTGGGTGTGGGACTGTAGGTGGACTTCTATTTGGAAGTTTCAGTTTCTAAATCAAGATCATAAAGAATGAGGGGAATTGTTCCCTGCAGGCCTCTTCTCTCATTTTTGGCTCCCTCTGTTAGGCATTTTACTTAGCCTCAATAATCAAGTACATAATCCTGAGATCCAATCTGCAAAAGGCCATTGCAAATTATGCATATGAATTTTCTGATACCAGTTTGGATTAAAATAGGACAGTAGCATGTGATAAGCAACCCACTGAGGTCCACTTCAATTAAAGGGTATCTATCACATGTGCACTTATGTGGCACACAACATAGCACTGTCACTTTGGCCACTGTTCACTGTCAAACGTGCTATTTGGTCTCATCTACGCTTGAATACAAAGTGATGCCACGGAGCAGTTGGCTGACCATACTATTTAATCTTTGCTTGGTAGCATCCTTTCATGTTCATGTATACAGTTCATGCTCTCCTGTATTTTGGCCATTTAGTTATTATGATTTCATCGAAAAAAAGTTTTTTTTTATTTTATGAATCAAGGTTTTCTCTAATGTCGTCGATACGAGACGATCAATATATAATCTTACCTTATTGTATATAAAGAGATTATTTTCGATGACTCGAATCATAAACATTTGATGGTATTTAAGAAATCATATTGTTTAGTTCAAAATGATTATCTTTTAATTTGATTTTTGTCACCGACATCAACTTCTTGTCTTTCTCAGATTCATTCGTATGATCAAAATGGTCAAATCAAACACATAATGGATATATAAACACTGTGCATATGAAAAACTCTTCTTCGCATACTTTGCCAAAAAGATAAATTTAAAACAGTTCCTATCCGGAAGGATTCTAATTTATACTAACCCCATCTCTTGATATAGTAACAGAGCAAAAAGTAGCCACAATCTTAAACAAATACATTGAGCTGACGAGTGAAGTACCTAAATACAATACTATCAAGTCGGTCTAAAACTTTGATGGAAAAGGTAAAACAGTTACGTTAAAGTCACTAATAATTAATATAAAATTATATTATCCGATAAATATGAAACTTAATCGATTTTAATATAGTACTATAGTACTATGTGAAGTGACACGAGGCATCTTCATCGTCAAGGTATTTAGAATTATAAACAATGAGTTACGAGGTCATTCGAAAAAG
Organism: Musa acuminata AAA Group; assembly: GCF_036884655.1. Taxonomy (NCBI): domain Eukaryota; kingdom Viridiplantae; phylum Streptophyta; class Magnoliopsida; order Zingiberales; family Musaceae; genus Musa; species Musa acuminata. Next base: position 34,516,838 of record NC_088336.1, read on the forward strand.
GAGACCATCATATTGATACCCAAATATAATATCAAATAGGCCAGGACCAATAAGAATAAAAAAATTAGTTCAAAAGCAAAAAGTTCAATTAGTAATTTAGAATATATAAATACTTCCGGAGAAGATATTAGAATTGATAGGTCTCATGATCAAAAGAAGAATAAATATTATTTACTTACAACGTGGATCGAAAAAAAAAACTAAAAAAATTGATAGTACCATATTTAAAATTTGGTATATTAAAAAAGTTAAACATAATAATAGATACAAATTATTGTTCATAAGGATCTTATATAGTAGATGTAAAAAATATTTACAAATATAATTATAGTTCTGAAATTTATAAAAATAAAAAGATGTTTTGAGTGTCATTAATATTTATGCCCCAAGTCAAATTGGATGATCAAACTAAAAAAGAATTTTGTGCAAACTTAGATTATATTATTAAAAAAAAATACCTATAACCGAAAAACCTATAATTAAAGGAGATTCGAATGGTCATGTATACAAACAACATATATGATAGAAAGGGGTATATGGTGATTTCGATTTTGGATTTTATAACTTTGTATGATTTTATAATTATAAATATTCACTTCAAGAAAAGAAATAAATATTTAATTACTTACAAGAGTAATCACAACTATTATTAAATATATTTTTTCTCACTAGAAAAATAGATATAGCTATTTGTTTGAATTATAAAGTTATATCCGGTGAAAGTTTAATGAATCAATGATGCTATTGGATATTTGTTATAGAAAATAAAAGAAGAAAAAGATAGATAGTAAAAAAAATTACTAGAATTAGAAGGTAGAATTTTATAGATAATAATGTGAATATTTTTAAGAATAAGATAAAAAGTGGGATGACTTAGAAACTTTGATGATGATAATATTAATATTATATAGACTAAGATGATTAATAAGATTAAGAGCTTAATAAAGAAGATTTTTGGTGAAACTGAAAATAGAGATATAACCTTAAGAGAGAGGGTGGTGGTTCGAGTAAGTTTAAAAAATAATTTTTACTAAAAGATCATATTTTAAAAATTAATAAAATTATATAAAAAAATAAAAGATATAAAGAATATAAAAAAGGGCTTAGAAAACAATTAGTATGATAAGATATAAAGCTTATGATAATTTTTATAATAAATTAAATATTAAATATGGTGAAAAAGATATACAGACAATAAAAAAGTGTAAGAAATTAGGTAATATTAATTGTATTAAAAACAAATATTAAAAAATAATTATTAATGATAATGAGATTAAAAATAAAAAATTTATAAATTATTTACTAAATATTCTACATAGGATTTAGATTTAATGATAAATAATAGTGGTAGATTTAATATTTATTTATTTATTTATAAAATTAGAGTTAATAAAGTAAAAGACATATTAAAGAATATGAAAATAGTTAAGAGTGTGTGATTTGATGGCAATGAAAAAATTTAGATGACAAGCGAGTAGCTTGGTTAACTAATTTATTTAATAAAATTATGAGATTCGAAAGGATGATCGATGATTGGAGAAAGAGTTTCTGGTACCAAATTATAAAAATAAGAGTAATATGCAAAATTATTCAAATTATAAAAAAAATAAAATAACTAGCCATACTAGAAAACTTTAGAAAAAAAGTTATCAATAGTAGGATAAAGCATAAAATAAATATATCTAAAAATTAATTTAGTTTTATGCTTAAAAGATTAATCATAGAAGCTATTTATTTATTAAAATAAATAGTAAAAATTGTAAGAAAAACTAAATTTGCATATTTTTTTTTAACTTAGAGAAAACATATGATAAGGTTTCTAAAGTTTTATTATAATAAGTTTTAGAAAAGAAAGATATATGTACTACTAATTATATTGATGTTAATAAAGATATATATGATAATATAACTACTAGTTTTATAATTATAGAGTGCACGTCCAGTAAGTTTTTCATTAACATACGATTATACCAAGGTTCTGCATTAAGTCAAACTTTTTCATATTGATAATGGACAAAATTACTAATCACTTATATGATAGACTTTTATGGTATATATTATTTGCTGTTGATATTATTTTAGTTGATGAGAGTCTAAATGAAATTAATTATAAACTTGAACTACTGAGATAAGCCTTACAAACTAAAAATTTAGATTAAATAAGATTAGAATTGAATATATAAATATAATTTTAGTAAGTATATAAATATAAAAGAGAATATAGTTAAATTAGATAAAAAAATCCTTTAAGTAAAAGGACTATGTGTCTTGTTTCAATTATTAAATAAGATAAAAAATTACTATTTATAAAATGAAAATAGGACCATTAAAATGATGAGAGGCGTTAGAAGTCTTGTGTAATTATTGGATATCTTTGAAATTAAAAAAATATAAGATAGTGAGACCAATAATACTTTATAGATCTAAGTATTGGACATCTAAAAAAATACATACATAAAAAGATACGAAATTTGAATAATTAGGTATCACTTTGATGGATGATAAAATGAGAGAAAATTAATGATATGAGAGACATTTGGAATGATAGTTAGAAAATATAAAATAATTAATATTAGTGGTATGATAAAAGATAAAGAAAGATATAAAAAGATCTTAATAGAAACTATAAATAAAAATTTAAATATTCTAAAATTAAATAAATAAATATATTTTATGAATCTTAATGAAGATAAGAGATTAATATAGTCGATTCTAAATAATTGAGATTTATGATTTTATTATTATTATTATTATTGTTATCTAAGAAAAATATCTAAATATATATTATACTAGTATAAGTATTCATGGAAATTAATCGATTGGACCTAATAAAATAAAGAATTTAATAATCTTGTTATGTTTTGGAAATAATAAGGAATAATGATGTTCCCCTCTTTTTCTTTTTCTGTAATTTTATAATTATTATCGTAAAGCTTGAAAAACTTGTGTTTGGGATGGAAACAGATCCCACACTATCCATATCCAATGTCATTCTTTATCCACACGAAAATCCATTTATATAATATATTTTATATTTATTATGACTAGTAGTAGCTTGTGGTGGGTAGAGATGTATAATTTTTTAAAAGTATTCATATGTGAAATAAAAATGAAGAGATGTCTAAAAAAATAATCTCACATTTATAACAATTAAGAGAGTCATACATATATTGGATTGATTCACAATTTGTTAAGATTAACTTTTGAGTTGAATTAGTGTAGCTTTCAATTAAAAGAGTTGGTTTACAGATATATTTTTCAATATTTAAATTCAATTGGACATGAACTCATACCCATATCCCTATCCGGAAACATTGATGGAGTCACATTCATCCGCAAGTCTGGATATGGAATGGATAGATATTAATATAAGCATATGTAATTAATTGTACTCGAACATATAAAATATTGTACGTATCCTTTTTGTGGCTTTTATTAATGGGCTACATACATCTCGAAGGCCCAATATATATTAATGGGTAAAGCCGAAGCCAACCCATTGGTGGACTGAGCCACTCACAAGACAGGTAAGCTTCGGGCAACCGATGCATGGGTACGAGAAGCATTCTGGAAAAATACATTATATCTTTCTTCAAGAATTGGAATAAGGACTAAAATAATTGTATTACGAGCTCCTCAGCTACCGGTCTTCTTAGCCTTCTCACCTAAAATAAATACATAAATAAATATAAAATAATAAGGTGTTGAGTCAGCCTCTACTTAATGTCAAGTTTCTCCGACGCCTTGCACTCTGAGATCTCGACGAGCATCCACGTACGAAGTCCCTTTTGTTTAGATCAAACCTCGGTTGCAGTGGCTTGCACGTTAGAGAAACAGAGCCTTTCGTTGGGGCGGAGAGAGAGAGAGAGAGAGAGAGAGAGAGATTGGTCATCCCTTTTGCCTAGGTGATGGCACCCATACTTTTTGTTCAGATCATCCGTCTCTCGTTCCTTTCCACACGCGGGGTTGTTGAAAGCGACCTCTCCCGTCGATTAAAGAACCCAAGAAGATGTGTGTGGTATTCATCCTCCCTTCCCTTCTCCTCATCTCCACGCTCGCTTCCTTCCGGTCCTCTTCTCTTCCTCATGTTTCCTCCCTCTCTTCCTTATGCTCCTCTTCTCGTTCCGTTATGCAAGGTAGAAGAAGAAGCAACCTGAGCTCTCTGCGATGGGAGGGGACGGAGGCTGTTCTCCTCCATCATCGCCTGTCTGCAGCATGTGCGGCGACCGCGGCCTGCCGGAGGAGCTCTTTCGATGCAAAACCTGCCATGTTAGGTTTCAACACAAGTAAGAGTATAATCCTTTGTCGAAGTGATTCCATCCGAAGCTATCTCCGTTTCATACTTTTACCCATCGATCGACTGTGTCCTACAGATACTGCAGCAATCTCTACCCCAAGGCTGAGGCTTATCGCGCATGTAACTGGTGCTTAAGAGACGTAGCGGCCGGCAAGCCCGTTGCTCCAGAGAACTGCACAGCTCAGAACACCTCCTTCTCTTCCTCCTCTAATGGTGATGTCGTCGGATCAGCTACAGCAGTGAAGCTACGACGCTGCTCTTCAGTATTGAATCTCGACAAGCCCATCAAAAGACAAAGGCTGCCTGAGAGGCCATACGAAGCACGGTCACAAGCGAAGCAAGTCTTCAGAGGTAAAGTTAGGAGGTATAAGTTGCTGGAAGATGTCTCTAGCTGAGTATGTGCTTCAGACGCACTCACTGCAGGGTTTTCCTGCATGTATCTTCTTAATAAGATACCATGTTTTCATGCTTTCGTATTGGATGGATATATCCAACTAAGTTGGTAAATTTGTGTCCCAATTGGAGTCTTCTTAGCTTAAATATCAGTAAATTCTCCCCCTAAAAAAGGGATATCTGTATATTTAATTCGAAGATTGTTTTTGCATTCATGAACTAAACTTGCAAAACCTTTCCTTGAAGTACGAGCAGTGAGCATCCCAAGAACAAGGGATATACGACCAAAGTAACATGGACCTCGTAGGTAAAACACCATCAAGGATGTTTGATTTCTAATTTCACAATCTCAAAGCATGGCCAGGATCGATGTATTGGAATGAGAGTTGGCACCAGATTCGTGCAATGAGACAATGTCAACCTTGGTTGACGTCACCAAGTTGCTCGAGAAGGCATGACAGGGGAAACACGTACATTGCTGGATACCGGAGTTGCATAAACGCCTAAACCTTAAGGTTGTGGACTTTATTAGGGAGTCTCTGACGTCCCATCTATTTTGGTCAAAGTCAAACCCAACGCACAACTGAGTATAACGGAGAGCCGTATTAGATAGAGGAGGCGTGTCAAACCCCAACAAATGGACCCACGCTTCGCCTCTTCTTTCAGCCAACCGCTGCGTTCGGTAAGATCACGAAGGCCACCAGTTAAATGTGATCCTTCCCTTCGCACTTTTTCTACCTGACTAAGGATGGAGAAAAATACGGGCCCCGTAGTACCATCCAATCACCTATCCGGTAGAGAAAAAGAGTATAAGTTAAGTGTGAACCGATTTGCATATTCCAGTGTTCTTCCCCGGCCCTTCCCACTTGCCAACCACCGGGCCTCAAATTTCGTGCCGTCAGCTCCTTCGCCCTCCTCCATTTTACTGATCTCTATCGGTCTTGAACTTGATCTCCAACGAGATGAGGTCTTCCTTCTCTTGCTGCAGAACTTCCTACGGAGAAGAAGAAGAACCAGCTTGGGGCCCCAAGCACCGTGTGTTCACCCACGAGGAGATCGAGTCCGCCACCTCCGGCTTTTCTGCTTCCTCCCTGCTCGGTCGCGGCAGCCACGGCTCCGTCTTCCTCGCCTTGCTCGATCAGGGCCGCCTCCTCGCCGCTGCCAAGCTCCCCTCCCAGTTTTCTATCTCCTCGGATTCGCCCTCGACCGCCGACGCCGAGATTGGCCTCCTCTCCTGCCTCCCACGCAGTCAGCTCCTGGTGAACCTTGTGGGCGCCACGCCGGCCGCCGGGCCCTCCCCACGCATCGCGGTCGTCGACCTCATGCCACAAGGGTCCCTCCACGACCTCCTGCACGACCAGCTCCGCCCAGCACCACCATTCCCTCGCCGTCTCCGCCTAGCCCTCCTCTCCGCCACCGCCCTCGCCCACCTCCACTCCTTCTGCGTCGCCCATCGCGACGTCAAGCCCGCCAACCTCTTACTCGACGCCAAGGGCCGGCCCCGCCTCGCCGACTTCGGCCTCGCCGTGGGCCTGTCCTCCCGGGACGGCCACGAAGCTGCCGTTTTACCGCAGCCTGCCGGCACCATGGGCTACCTCGACCCGGCCTACGTCCACCCGGAGGACGTCAGCACGAGCACCGACGTATACAGCTTCGGCGTCGTCCTCCTGGAGGTCCTCAGCGGGCGGGAAGCCATCGACGTGGAGTACAGCCCGCCGTCGCTGGTGGACTGGGCGAGGCGACTGCTGGAGGAGGGGCGGCACGAGGAGATATGGGACCCGCGGGCGGCGCCGGAAGGGAGGAGGGAGAAGGAAGCCGCAAGGGCGATGGCGGACGTGGCGGGGAGGTGCTTGGTTGCGGCCGCGAGGGAAAGGCCTTCCATGGCAGAGGTGGTGGCGGAGCTCAGGGGGGCGGAGCGGCGGATAGGTTTGCGCGGGCTGCGCCTCGCGCGGTGGGCCATGCGGGGAAGGACGGAGGGGAAGCGGTCGCACCCGCTCAGTGGGAACCGGAGGGTGTCCGACGTGGCGGCCTCGTAGCATTCACGTGGCTTTTAGGTTCACGTCTTCGGCAGACACTTTAATCTTCTGTTTGACGATCGCATGTAATGGATGATGTGGATTGACGCGTGTGTCGCATGGTTGGATAAGAACAACCACCTTACTATTGCCTCCCCCATGAGGGGACCCACATTTGGGACAATGCAACGGTTGAGATATTTATTAGTAGGATTAAAATCTCGTCAAATTCATCTTCAACATAATGTGATTTAAACCACTTTGTACGTTGATTTATGTGTTGTTAGTAACATAAGCCTGCTTTAGCAAAGTACATAGATGTGGACATTAAATGAAATGAGGCACCGCAGTCCCTTTACATAGAACAAACAGCAAGCGTACTTGACATGACTTTACATTATACATATTTGCTTCATATATTACCAATTGACATCTAAATTTTTTTTAAATTTATTATATAGCTACGGTTCTACGGTTGCATTGATGTTTGCTATTCTAAATATTGTTATAAAAATTTATTATTTTACTATTGATATTTTGAGCATTCTTTATAAAAATAAAATCATTGTGTTATTTTTATCCTTCTTATTCTATTTCTAACAAATTATAATTCATCAATATAATATATTTTGTTAATTTAACCTTCTAAAGAGTTCACAATATATGTAGAAAATTTGGTTTAGAGAATTTTTTTTATAAAAATGTGATGTGATGCACTATTATTGAGGAAAATTCAAAAATAGTACATTGCATAGGTGCACCATTTAAAATAATCTTAAATTTTTAGAAAAGCTTCAAATAGGAATCTTATGAAGATATGTCACTGGTTTTCTATTTTTATTTTTTGGTATTTTTATGAATTTTTAGCATTACGTGTCATTTTTATTTTCTTCTCATTTTTCTATTTCTAAAAAAATTATAAGGTATTCGTATAATAATTTTTTTCACAAATGAGCTTTTAAATAAATCAATAATATATCTAGAAACTTTAGTCTAGAAAAAAAAAAATTCCTAATAGGTGATGCACTATTATTGAGAAAATTTAAAAAATTGTGCATCGCATAAATGCACTATGCAAAATGATCTTAAATTTTTAGAAAAATTTTGAATAGGACTCTTATGGATATATGTCATAGCTTTTCTATTTTAGAGAATTTTTTGGGTATTTTTATGAATGTTTAGCATCTAAACATCATATCATTTTTATATTTTTCTCTTTTTTATTTCTAACAAATTATAATACATTCATACAATGTATTTTCATACTTGAGCTTTTAAATAGGCCCTCAATATAGGTAAAAAATTTGGTCTAGAAAAAAAATTTCCTGATGGGTGATGGACTATTTAAAAATAAATAAAAAAAATAATGTATCGCATAGATATACTATTCAAAAAGATCTCAAATTTTTAAGAAAATTTTGAATATTAAACTTATAACATATGCTACTAAGTTTTTCATTTTAGATAATTTTTTAGTATTTTTATGATTTTTTAGCATCTAAAAAGTGTCATTTTTTATTTTCTACTTATTTGTATATTTATAATAAATTATAATACATGCATAATTTTTTTTTTTACATTTGGGCTTCTAAATAGATCAAGGATGTCTGTAAAAAAAAATTATTTGGAAAAAAGATTTCTAATTGGTGATGCATTATTTTGGATGAAAAATTAAAAACTATGTATCGGATAGACACACTGTTCAAAAAGATCTGAATTTTTAGCATCTAAACAATGTGTCAGTTTTTTTTTTTAATCTTCTCTTTGTATTATTTTATTTCTAAGAAATTATAATTCATCCTATAATGTTTCTTTCATATTTGAGTTCCTAAGTAGATCAACAATGTATGTTAAAAATTTTGATCTAGAAAAATAAAATTTTAATCTGTGATTCACTATTTTTGATAAAAATAAAAAAATAATACATCGCATTAAAACATTATTTAAAATGATCTTAAATATGGAAAAAAGAAGAAGATAAATAAGAAGATGAAAAGTAACAAAAGAGAAGCTTTTTATATCTTCATCCATATTTGCATTAGTGTTAGGTGGACAACACCATTATATATATATATATATATATATATATATATATATATATATATATATATATATTCAAAAATTCGCCTAAAAACTTTTATCGCATAGGTTACGTTAGGTGGGGAACTGCCTTCCTGCCTGCCTTCCACGCCACTGCAGAGGAATTCATGCTATTTATTATCAACCAATCATTATTTATTTGATAGAATTAAATGAGTGAATCAAAAAATTTAAATCTAATTTGTAGTAATTGATATATGTAGTCATGTAACAGAAAAAACATGTGATGCCACACATTTAGTTTCATTATTGTTGTCTGCTATTGTTTGTTTTAATGTGTAAGTAACTATGCTGGATGGGTTGGGTAGGAATCAAGGACCAACTTGCAGTTAGGTAGGTAGTCCCAAGTGATGGACCCACTCGGCCACATAGCTTGGTCACTCCAGTAACAGGTCTCAATCAGGGTGTCAATTTTGACCTCAAATCCAACAAGTCAATTAAATGAATCGGATGAGTCCGTGGGTTAGGATAGTCCCGACAATCCATGCCAGACATTCATTTTATTGTGGGCTCTAAGGTTAAATCAAGTGGCCCAAGTCAATTTTTTTGCATGCAGAGCCCAAACCTACGACGGACAGATCTCTGCCACGCTCTCTCCACCGCACTGGAGAGGAGCCGACCGGAACGGAATCCAATCGAACCAATTACGAGTCGGATACTGTAGAGGAAATAACGAGCTGTCACAACCGTTATCATGTTTGTATCCATCAAATCCAAATCCATGCACTGTGACCCGCTCCGATTTGAAGTTTTTATAACGGTCAAAATTACATTATAACGGTCGAAAATTTCGAAAGCCCTGGTGTGCCGTTACGACGCCGCTGCCTCGTGTCACAAGTGTCTCGTGGAGCGTTCTTTGGGACTCGACTTAAGTACGATGATTTAAACGTGGTCCGGCGTAGGACCGCATCCGAAATTGGAGCTTTGGAAACCTCCACCTCGAGGAACGAAGAGCAGCCCGAGGTTTCCGACCCGATCGCGATGGATTCGGCCGTCGATCTAGTTGCCAAGACGGGATCCGACGGCGGACACTCGCCGGACGTTGCCCCGCGCACGAATCACCACGCGGAGGACGGCGCTTCCCCTCCCCCGCCGCCGCCGCCGCCGCCTCCTGGTCCTGGTCCTGACGACCCCCAGTCCCAAAAGCAGTCCAGACCCCAGACCCTGCCGCCTGATCCGACTACGATCGAGGCCCCGCCCGCCCCCGCCGCCGCCACGGCACCGGCTGAGTCGAACCCCTACGTTGCTCGCTCCCCCGCGGCGAACTCCTCCTCCTCCTCGAAAAGTAGAGCTTTCCCCCTTCTTTTTTGTTTGGGGTGCGATTTTTGGTTTGTCAAGGTCGAGCATTGATTGGTCGGAATGGTTTTTTTTGAATGGTTAGGTACGACGGAGACGGTGAAGAACGTGCTTAAGAGATGGGGGAAGAAGGTCGGGGAGTCGGCGAAGAAAGCTGAGGATTTCTCCAGAAATACATGGCAGCACCGTGAGTATTGCAATTTTAGGGTTCCTCCTCATCTCGTTTTGAATGCGTACATCTTAAAAGGAAATATATGTGCTACGAAGATAGTTATGTAGATACTAGAATGGCTCTTTCCTTCCCTTCTCTCGCCCTACTGATTTGCAGTATAGAACTGTGGAATTTTGGATGCATGGCTTATTGGAACTTAGGATCCTTACTTTTTTGTTGATAGTAAGCTCTAAGTCGTTCTATGTAATGCAGTTTTGAAATGAGATAAGATGAGAGTGAACAAGGAAGATCACGAAATTATTGAAAATCCGGATGTAACATTGGGTTCTTACAATTTTGAGGTGCGATAAGATGCGAGTGAACAAGGAACACAAAATTATTGAAAATTTAAACTGGAAATCCAATGATATGTCAGAATGGTAAACGATTGCAGCAGAAAATTTATGATATTCTTATTCTTTGCCTGTTGCAGCAAGGTAATCCTTTTTGGCTGTTAATTATAGTCAGTTATGTTTCCCTGTTTGGGATCTGGTAAGGATATACTGCTTCTAAAACTTTCCAAAAATAGTGTGCAAATCTGTCATATCTTTTTCTTGCATTATGATCTGATTTTAGTTGCAGGGAATAATGGTAGTTCAGCCTGTTGACTTGTTAAATGACTAATTCCATTTTATTCCCATCCTTCATTCCAATTGAGACGTTGTAATTTGATTTTTCAGATTGACTTTTAACCTGCTCGAACTATGTATCCTATTCATAGGCATGGGTCTAAGCTAAAGACAAGTTTTTAAAGCGGAGTTAATTGTTTATTTACGGTGGTAGCAAGCTATATATGCAAGCAGTAACTTCACGGGGTATATGCTAAGAGCATCACAGTAGGTCATGCAATTTAAGAAATAGTTTTAGTTGTCCTTTGTTGTTTGTGTGAGAAAAGAAGAGGAGCAAGGGAGGGGGGTAGATAACTTGTGCAGATGGGTGGATAAGTCATATGGCTGGCTCTTGCCAATAGTTTTAGCCATTAGAAGGGCTTGTAAACTAGATTTACTTGGAAATTTGAATTGTTGACAACATAGAACTAAAATGAACAAAGTTGTAACTTTTCCGTTCTCTTTAGAATTAACCTGCAAATGCCTATATTATATATGTTTATGTTTAATTATATTATAGCCAATAACTACAAGCTATTTGATATAGATTGTATAACTTTTGTAAGTCAAACAAAATCTGGATCTGATTCTCTTTATGAAGTCTAAAATTTGACATTGTGTAGGAAACTCTATAGAACTTTGCTATTTTAGGTTATTATCAAACTATGAGGTCAACAATGGTTGATGTAGCCTACTAACACCTGCTATTTTTGTCATGTATAGCAAACTTATGTAATAAAATGCACAGTGACAATTTAGCCAATAATATACATGTTTATATTTAGTTAAATTATAACCAATAACTACAAGCTATTTGATATAGATTGTATAACTTTTGTAAGTCAAACAAAATCTGGATCAAATTCTCTTTATGAAGTCTAAAATTTGACATCGTGTAGGAAGCTCTGTAGAACTTTGCTCTTTTAGATTATTATCAACCTATGAGGTCAACAATGGTTGATGTAGCCTACTAACAACCGCTATTTTTGTCATGTATAGCAAACTTATGTAATAAAATGCACAGTGACAATTTAGCCACATCGACCATGATCACTCACCTAATTTCACTAATCATGACACCATTTCTAAAATTTATAAAATGTGCATGCCATACAATTTTTTTATACTATCTATACTTCAGCACATAGATATAGCTTGTTCCATGTTTTAGGATGATCCTAGAAAAAAACACCAAAACTCTTATATGCGCCAGTGGATTTCATGTGTCATGCTGAATTTAGTGTAAGACTAATAATTGATGAGTCATTTTAGCTGATTCATTTTATTTTCAATTAATGTACCTTTATTTGTCTTTTTTATCTAAATAATTGTGTTGATCTTTGCCCTTTCACTTCCTTTTATGAAAACTTTATCATTCTTACTCTGCTTATTTAGTAGGCCAGTGGCATATTTATTGATGTTTTGTGTTCCTATTCATTCCAGTGAACACTGGACCCAGTTTTGTTGAAGCTACCATGGGAAGGATTGCTCAGGGTACCAAAGTGATTGCAGAAGGTGGTTATGATAAGATATTTCGACAAACTTTTGACACACTTCCTGAAGAGCAACTTAAGAAATCCTATGCGTGCTATCTGTCAACATCTGCTGGTCCTGTTATGGGAGTTCTTTATCTCTCCACAGCAAAACTTGCATTTTGCAGTGACAATCCTCTTTCCTACAAAGTCGGGGATCAGACTGAATGGAGTTATTATAAGGTATGCATTCTGAAACATAACTAGCATCATGAACTTGTGATCTTATTTTACTGGATTCCATCGAGTACAGGATAAATATGTCTATGGAAATATCAAAAACTTTTATTAGTTTGTGCATCGATGTATACATAGTCAGACCTAGAAGAACATTTTCAAATATACTAACAATGACATTTATGTAGAGGAGAATGGGAGCTAGCTTTCCCAACATAGTGAAATTTTTTGACATTTCACCTTTTGGACCTTCATATTAGATTCTTTGTTAAGCACAGGAGCAATAAGCTCTGGGAATGTCTGAGAACAGAAGGAAAATAGCATATACGCTAAGTTTATCCAACAGAATCATCCATCCGAAGTATCTTTCAACAAAATTTTAGGAGTTGATATTTCTTTTGTTAGCTAGAGAAGGCCATTTATGACATTGTGCATACATGTGCTTCAGCATATTTTGTACTCATGTACATAACAAAGCAAAATATTTATTATTTACAATTTTTGAAATTTGACACATAAGCATGGTAGGAATAAGCACCATAAATGTTCAGTCCAAGAAGGGAAAGACCATATGCACTTAATTTAGCCAACAGGATTCTTTCCAACCTTTGAGGATTTAACATTCCTCTTCGAAGTTCCTCTACTACATTGTGTGAACCATATGCATGAGCAGACACACTATTGCATGTACAAAGGGAAAAAATATTTGTTAATATGCTTACAATTATTGGGATTCTACTCAAGTTTCTTATAGAATGATCTAAAGAGCTTCTAATTTTTATGATCGCAAGAAAGGGTTAGATAGACTATGTTGTTTGTCCAAATATTTAATATGAAATTGGGATCCATTTTGTTTAAAAGTTTTGGTGCCTTTATCACCCGAGGAACAATGACAAGATTGCCTTGAACCTTATTGTGGGAATTTTCATAGAGAACCAAGTTTATATTTACTCATTTGAATTAATACATACATATGTAATACGTAAAGTCCATAAGCATGTGTGATCGTGTCTCTGAGTACGAAGAATACATGTTTTATATACATGGATGTAGGTAAATAACACACTTGTGTGTACTTTATAGGCTTATCTATAAGTAGATTAAGATATAATGCTAAATATTCATTAATTTCTCATAGATGATATCATATCATGAAAGAAGATCATAAAAAAACATTACATGTGACCTATATGTGAGGATTAACTTATCTTACAAAATTTTATTAAAGAAAGTGAAATCAACAGAAAAGCAGAGGCTTAGTGAATGAGAGTAAAGAAAGAAAATCATTAGGCATTATAGTAGATGTGGTAAGTCCTTTATAGATAAGTTTTTTATAATGTCTTTTTTTGTAACACTAAGCATACAACAATAATAACAACAAAGTTGTAAGTCCTAGCTATTTGGGGTCGGATACATGGATCTTTTGCTGTTATTGAGATTTGTAAAAAACCATATGCTTATTAGTTAAGAGTATTTAAATTTTTATTTATAGTTTTCATTGAGGTCTTTTTAAATCTTTATCTATCTCTTCTCGTACCACTAACATTAATTATTTCATCTCTTTTAATTACCACACCCGGAGGTCTCCTCAGTATATGCCTCATACCATCTTAAGCGATCTTCTCTTATCTTATCCCCTATTGAAGCTTATACCTAGGTATTCATGAATAAGAGTATTTCTTTTCCTATCTTTCCTAGTAACTCTATACATTCATCGCAACATTCTCATTTCGACAACACAAATTTTTTGTATATATTTTTTCTTAACTACTTAATGCTCGACCCATAAAGTATTATTAGTCTCACAATTGTTTTATATTTTTTTTTTAATCTTATCCGATGATCACACAAGACTCCTAATGCCTCTCGTCATTTTAATTATCCTGTTTTTACTCTGTGAATAATATCTTCATTGATCGCTCTAACTTGTTAAATAATTGATCCAACATACCTAAAGCTTTTATCTAAGAGACTTCTTTTCCGTCCAATTTAATTATATTTTCTTGTCTATTTCTTGAATCATTAAAATTATATTTTATATAGTCAGTTTTAGTCTTTCATTAATTTTACTTAGGCTTTCATTAATTATGGCAATATCATCAGTAAATAACATACACTAGGGATGTCTGTCATGTAAATGATTAATAAGTTCATCAATTATCAATGTGAAAAAATAGGGACTTAATGCGCTACGACACACTTCTTGTAGTTCTAACACAAGTAATTATATTATTATATATATTTTTAATAATATCGATATAATTAGTGGATACACTTTTCTTTTTCTAAAAGCTACCATAATAAATTTCTAGAAACCATATTATTGACTTTATCTAAGTCAATAAAAATCATATACAAATATTTTTTTTCTCTATATTCTTTTACATTAATTATCTTAATAAATAAATAACTTCTATAGTTGATCTTTTAGGCATAAAACCAAATTGATTTGATTAACCATAAAATCAAATTGATTTTTAGAGATATTTATTTCAAGCCTTATCCTACTTTTGATGACTCTTTTCCATAGTTTCATAATATAGCTCATGATTTTAATTCTTCTATAATTTAAATAATTTTTTATGTCATCCTTGTTTTTGTAAATTGGTACCATAAAACTCTTTTTCCATTCATCAGGCATATTTTTGAATCTTATGATTTTGTTAAATAATTTAGTTAACCATCTCAATAGGGATATCGTTAAGCCTCACACTCTTAGCTATTTTCATTTTCTTTAATGCATCTTTTATTTCATTAGCTTTAATTTTATGAATAAATCTATGATTATTAAATCCATCACCATCATTTCTCATTAAATCTAAGTCCTGTGTGAAATATTTATTAAATAATCTATATAAATAAAATTTTCATCTTTCTTTAATCTCATTATCATTAATAAGTATTTTTTTTATTTTCATCTTTAATACACCTAATATTATTTAAATTCTTAAACTTTCTTTCCCATACTTTAGCAATTCAATATATATCTTTTTTTACCATATGTATTACCTAATCTATTATAAAAATTATCATAAGCTTTCTATTTTATCATACTAATAGTTTTTTTAGTCTTTTTTTAGATTATTTATATCTTTTAAAATTTTTCTCATTTATAATTTTGCTAATCTTTTAAAATATAATTTTTAGTAAAAAATTATTTTTTGAACTTCCTCGCACCACCACCAACTCTCTATTAAGTTTATATCTCTACCCTTTGTTTCATTAAAAATATCCTTTGTTAAGCTCCTAATCTTATTGGCCATCGTAGTTGAAATAATACTAATATTATTCTTATTTAAGTTCTAAGTCGTCTTCCTTTTCATCTTATTCTTAAAAGTGTTTGCATTATCATCTTTAAAATTCCACCATCTAGTCGTAGTAATTTTTTCTACTATCTTTTTTTTACTTTTATTTTCTATAGTAAATATCTAATACTATCAACGTATGTTGATTCGTCAAACTTTCGCCAGGTATAACTTTACAATTCTTACAAATAACTTTGTCTACCTTTTTAGTGAGAAAAAAGTCTATTTGACTACAATTGTGACCATTCTTATAAGTAATTAAATGATCATCTCGCTTTTGAAGTAAATATTTATAATTATAAGATCGTACAAAGTTGCAAAATCCAAAATCATACCACCATCTTCATTTCTCTCCCCATAACTAAAACCTTCATGCCCCCCTTTATATTTACTATATGTTTTCTCTACATGACTATTCAAATCTCCTTCAAGTTTTTTGGTTACAGGCATTCCTTGAATGATATCATATAAGCTTTTCCAAAATTCTCTTTTGGTTTGATCATCTAATCCAACTTGAAGGGCATAGACACTAATGACATTCAAAACATCTTGTCCTTTCACAAATTTTAGAACTATAATTATATCTCTAAATCTTTTTACATCTACAACATTGCTCTTAATATCCTTATCAACAACAATTCTTAGACCATTTATGTGTTTACCTAACTCTCTATTCTTGGATTCACTTTTATACTCCCATTGGTCCAAAACAATGAGAGAACTTTTGCCTACTTAACACCACATCCGGGCCCCGATGTGATGGGCCGCTTCTGGTCGACCTTCTAACACACTGTTTGCAATTCAAGACACCTAGGTGGTGAAGGTGCCTCGCATCACTTCCAGGTGATGACCTGGCTCTATATTGAAATTGGTTAAGATCTATCTTCATAAGATCTGATATAGTTTTATGTTGGTTGTTAGTGACCTATCGTAACTCTCTGCCTTTTAATTCGGGCTTGGGATCGGTATTGGTGGTGTTTAAAAATAAATATTAGATTTAATAAAACCATTCTTTTTCATTGAGATTCGAACTCAAGACCTATCGTTTACTAAATGGGTGCTCTAACTAACTGAGCTATGGTAATACTAAGCATGCATCTCAAAATAACAATTTTGCTTCACTGATGAACGCTATATGATTAAGTTACATATTCTTTGAATATGTAGTTAAATCTTCTCTTCTTTTGGAAATTAGATTTTAGTTACTAAAAACTTTTGAAAATCTTTGACACTAAACTTTTTTCATGGGGTTGATGGTAATTACAATGGAGATTTATTGAATCCATGCCGTAGGTATAGCAGTAGCATATATGACATTTTGGGAACTAAAGTTGATGCTTGCAATGAAACTGAGCTAAAGTTGATGCTTTTAACCTAATATTTTTACAACAGCCTACAGGTGCCATTTGAGGTAAAAGTAATGCGTATAAATAAATTAGAAAGATCCCAGATAGACCAAATTCCAATAAAACTAGTGTCCTGTGGTTTATTTGTATCAGCTTTTTGGATGAGATGTCAGTGGTAAAAAATTAATAATATTATAGAGTTGTAGGATTTGTGTTCAACTCTCTGGGACACAGTTTGTCTCCTTATTTAAATTTCACTTGTGGGCTGAGTCACACTTCTAGCCCACAGGTGAGAGTGAGTTTTCGAATATAAATAATAAAATCTGTCTCACTTATTATGCTCTTAAATGTCATAGTAGTGGTTAAAATTTGAGTTTTGATTTATGTAAAAATAACATTAACCTCAATTTTATACTTTTGGCATATCATCCTGTTATATCTTTAAGGCCTTCTTTTACTGAGAAGAAGGCAGATCATCGCTTGTTTTCTCTCAGCCAACTCTCCTTTCTTCCTCCCCCTTTTCTCTTTCTAGGGAGAAGCAGATATTCCTCTTGGATAATATGATGATCGAGATCATATTTTATTTTTCTCACGACTATAAATAGACTCTAATTTCAACTTCTAATTTTTTTGACGATATCATTGCATCATGTCATTGTGAAATGTTCATATTATATGTTGTTGTCACAAATGACAGTGTTCTACCATCATACTCAAGAACACTTAATTTGGAATTTGAACCATGGTTGCAGTAATTTACTTGGCTTCTTCTGATGTATAAATTGTGAGATCATGGTAATATCCCACTTTGTCCAGATTTCTGCTATCTGCCTTAAGTACCTTTAACCCTTGTGTTAATAACATTTTTGTATACTTGAATGTTACAAAATCAAACTGGATGTGCAATGAATTATCTAGTTTAATCGGGTTGGTTATTGACAAGGTCTACACCAGCTTTCATTGGTGTGAGCTCTGTGAGCCCTGAAGAATTATCTGTTCTGGGTTAACTTGTAAGGTTCGGCCCCTTAGGTCTTGGATCTAAAAATGCTTCTTGGAGACGATCACCCCTGCTTCCTTATTTTATTTGGTGTGAGCTCTGTGAGCCCTGAATAATTATCTGTTCTGGGTTAACTTGTAAGGTTCGGCTCCTCAGGTCTTGGACCTAAAAATGCTTCTGGGAGACGATCACCCCTGCTTCCTTATTCTGCCCTTTATTGGGCCTTAGTTCTGCAACTCTCTAACCAACATAGGATTAAAAATAACCTTATTAATTATTAAGCTTATTTTATTTGAGTTCTCGCTGGATTGGGAAATGTGTAAGATTGATAGAATTGGTTGCTGACATGTTAGGAGTATCTTTTGACCTGAAATGCACACATTATTTTCTTTACTTTCTTATATTCAACTTCATCCGGAGACCTGTGTTATTTCATACCTGTGTGTTATTCAAAATCACCTAGTGGAAGGAGCTTTCTGGAAGTATCTGAAAGCATGTATGATTATGTATTATTTGCTCATTCCTGTGGAAATTACCTTGCCCTTGTTTCTGCAGATAGTTGTGTTGCTGATTTTATTTTTCCTTATTTCTAATGTGAATTTTTTTCCTCATGGAATAAATACATTACCAAGTTGATTCTCCTTTGTAATTCTTTTCAAATTTAAAATGATGATCATAATGTCACATCCTGTTGAATGGAGAGTCTTGCAACACATTGAAAATTGTGTTGCTGACCTCCCTTCTTTTTGAGTAATGATGATTTGAAGATTATGAATTTATTTTCCTGGTTTATGAGCAGGTTGTTATTCCTTTGAATCAGCTCAAAGCAGCTAATCCTTCAGTCAGCAAAATGAAATCTGCAGAAAAATATATTCAGGTTGTTTCCATAGACAACCATGAGTTTTGGTTCATGGGATTTGTGAGCTATGATGCCGCTATCAAGAATCTACAGGAAGCTTTTCGTGATGCACAGGAGTCTCAACCATAATAATGGTGGCTTCAAGCTTGAGGCCATTTAAAAGCTTTACAAGGGACAGCTTGACATCCCCGAGGACACTTGCCGTGACCATCAGTGAACTCATGATCTGGAATGTTTGGTCTCCATCTATCCAATATCTTGAGGAACAACAGTATAATTCTTTTAATTTCAGATGATTTAAGTTGCCTTTATGGGTGTGTGTTTATCACTTGGCGTAAGTTCCTGTGTTCATGAACTGCCCATGTTTAGTTTTTGCATGGATTTGGTTAAATTATCACAGTTTTATTTAGTAAAGCTCTATAAGTTGTGTCATTATCAGATGACCTTATAAGTTTCATTGTATCATATGACAGAAGAGCTATTAAACTGCCCATGTCCTCTGGAAGGTCAGTGCCAGGGCCCAAGAACTTGTTCTGGTGATGATGTATTATCATGAACTGGGTAACGGTATATTTCTGGACTGGTGAAATTATATTTGCAGTTTATATTGGCAAGAGTATCTTCTACTGCATTTTCTATTTTTATTGTTACTCACTTGAGAGATCATTATAGTTTTATGGCTGTGGTCTTAGCAGAGGCTAAGTGTCTTATGTATAGACTAACCTAGAAAACGGGAAAACTTGTGCTATTTAAAACTTGATATTAGCTGAGCAAGAAATGACCCATCTGATTGGAGTAAATTTTGATTTTTGATCTTTTTTTTCTTCCTTGAGACTTGTTCTTAAATAATATCACTTTCTATATATGATTCATAATGTTTTAAATTTATGCCACGGAAACAATTTTGAATTAAGAGTCAATATTCATGTTTGTTTGTTTATATGATTACAACTATTTGACTAAATATCTTTTATTTTGATGGATTAAGTTGCTGGTTTTGATTTCTTTTTTCTTCTGAATAAATTTGTAGGAGACTTCTTGGACATTAATATTATTATAATCTGAATTTTATTTCAACACCTTCAATCTCAAATAAAATTTAGGGGGAATAAATCATGCATAATGAAGTTGTTTATCTTCGACCTTATTTCAACACCTTCGATCTTTGCTTTATATATATATATATATATATATATATATATATGGACTGATAACTTTTAAAGAACTCGTAAATCAATTCCTTATCTTTAAAAAAAAAGCTTAATTTAATATTTCAACATTTTCGAAGTTAATAAGTCAATTAATTTGTGTCAGGTAAAAATGGCATTCAGCAGACGTGTTAGTCTACGTCTGGACCTTTGTGGGAGAAGCTTTGACTGACTGATTAAGATTCAATGAGCCTTGCCATTAGGGAAATCATCCTTACGATCACACGGTCCCACCCATCTCCCCGGTGTTAGACAACCCACACTGCACTACATCACCAACAAGGTAACGAGCAATGGCGCACTGTCCTCCATCATTAAGATCACGTAAGAGCGACCCACCCATCATCAATCAACCATCACAAGCCTCCGTTGAAATCCAAACACCAGAACAAGAAGAAGAAATGGAGATGCAAACAGCCAAGAGTCCTAAAAGGATCAAGGGGATCAAAACAACACCACCTACCTAGCAGACCAAAGGACTAAAGGAAAGAAGAAGAAACCTTCCTTAATCGGGAGGAGGAGGAAGATTTAGGGTTTCTTACCGAGGGTGTTCTTGTTGTTGTGCATCCACACCTTGAGGACGTGCCGCTTGATGCACGTCTCCTCGCAGAACTGCTGCACCGCAGCCTCGTCGTGCTTCTGAATCCGCCACCCCAGCCGCTCCGCGAAGGCCAGCATCTTGTCCTTCTGCTCCTGCGTAAACTTGGTCCGAAATCTCTTCCTCGCCCCCGACCCCGACGCCGCCATGCCTCCTCCGCTGGCACCGCCGCCCATCGTGGGGTTCGACATGTCCTCCTGCTCCTCCCTGCTCTGCGCTCCTCCGCCCGACGTCGACGGCAAAGCCAAAGGCGCTGCCCTGTGCTGCTGCCCCGCGAATGCCGCCGCCGCATAGTGGTGGTGGTGGAGGAACTCGGCCGTCGTCCGGTAGTAGGGCGAGAACTGGGAGTGGTACCCTGAGATCTCCATTGCACCACCACCCCAGGAGGCCCCTCCTCCCCCCGCGCCACCTTCCTCGGGGTCCTTCCGGTGGAAGTTGCGGTGGCAGCCGCAGGCGGCGCAGCGGAGCCCGTCGAGGCTCCCTTCCGCCCCGGCCGCCATGAACTCTCCGCAACCGTCCACCGCGTGCCCCCCGATCCCCACCGCGTGGTTCTTCAAGCACTCCCTATACCTCCCTCTTCCACCTCCCCCACCGTATGCTTTACGATGGCCTGAACCCCCCACCGCCATCGTTCCCGCTGATTCCCCTCCTCCGCCCATCTTCGCTCCACCACCTCCTCCTCCTCCTCGACCTGAATTCTCCATGGGAGTGTCGTAACTAGAACCCACAGGCAAATCCATCTCCTCCTCCCCCTCATCATGGTCGTCGAAATCCATGCCCACCGGCTCTCCCCCGTCAGATCTCCGGATCGGCTCCTCCGCCGATTCCTCTCTCCCTCTCTCCTTCTCTCTTCAGCTCAAGCTCAGGTGTAGAAGAGGACAAGAGCGAAGAGTGTGGACGCCAACAATTCTAAAAACCGTCCTCTACTATAGCTTTGTGATGATTCTCTCTCCCTCTCTCTCGCTTTTCCTCGACAAGCTGACTTCTCTTCATGGAGTGAAGTGCCACTCGCTCCCTTGCTTCCGATGCCTGCCGGCCAAATCCACCGGCCGGTCCCGGTGGCTTAAGCCCAGCCCTAAGCACCCTCTCCCCACCTACTTAAACGCACCCCTCCCCACTCATCCGTGCGACTGCTTAGATTTTTACTGTGTTACTCTCACCCGTGGATGCACTGCACATGCGTCACGTCAACATGAAGTAAACACGCCCCATGATACGAATCACAAGCAGAACCAAGATATAACTCAATATTATACTCGAGAATGACAATGGGCCGGAACAAAGAATCTAAGGTTAAGGTTCTTAGTATAGCTTCGTTCCATCGGTTGACCAACGAAGCTTTGGTTGACTGGTGTTAGGAAGTTGACCGACAACAATCAACTACATCATGGTTGATTATGCAATAATAATAATTCTAATACAATGGCATCAAGTAACTTAGTGCTAACCAATTGATGAGATAATGTTGGAAGGATATGTGTGGAATGAGGAGTCCAAAGACTTGTATTAGCTGAAACCTCATCTTAGTCACCACACTCCGATCCGATCTGGTCCTTCTCTTCACGCAGCAAGAGCCTCGTTGCTCATCTCAACCTATGGGAACATGCAAATTTAAGTACTCTTCTCTATTCCTCATGTACAAATCTTATAAATAGAACACTGTTGAGGTCAGAGGTGTTGCTGTTTAGCTTGGAAGAAAATGTACGCGCCTCTGACCAGTCTTCCACGTCCCTTTTGAAGTAGAAAACCCTAACGTTTTGTGGTGATGATAGAGAGGAAGGGGGAGTCGCACTTATTGGAACTTGGTGGAAGTGGGAATGGCTAAAGACAGTGCGTAGGATAGATTCCAAGTAAAAACACGTCATGTAAGTAAACGTTTCACCTGATAGTATATATTTAATAAAGGAAGATAAGCCTGGCTTGTATCAGCTGTCTGTCTCGCATCAAACATCTACCACGCTTCTCAGATAACGTGTCCGATGGTGATGAAAGTACAGGCTGAGCGGAAAGAGATGACCACCGTTGTGGCTGGCTGTTTGTTCATGGAAGAAAAGCTGGTTGGTGTTCCGGGCACAGGGGAGGTGAAGGTATGGCGTGGGGAAAGGAAGGGTTCATGTCATGCGAGAAGGGCCAGGCCATCAGGGGTTGAACTGACGCCATGCTCTGACGCCGTACGTCAGGCCTGTCAGCTGGCAGGAGACCACCGACGGGGGTGTGAATGCATGAGAGAGAGAGAGAGAGAGAGAGAGAGAGAGTTTGACAAGCAATGAATGATGCTTCGAAATGTAGCAAGAAGAACGGCGACAAGGGAGCACACGACACTGTATCGACTCAGTGTCGCAGTGAGGCACTGTAGCAGGAGCAGCTGCTGGAAGAGGAGGTGATGTTTCATGTTTCACGCACCGTCTTCTGCTGATCTCGCAAGAAGCGCAACCACGGGAGGACCAGTCAAGTACCACCCAACAACGGTGCCCCGTGGTAACACGGAAACCGGTTTCGGAACTGTTCCAAGAGAAAGAAGGCACATGAGAGAGAGAGAGAGAGTGAGAGAGGATAATGGATGTGGACATGACGATAAAAGATTGGTCTGACCGAGATTTCCATTTCTATGCTTCGCAGGCTTTTCCCACTTTCGCTTTACCTCTTTTTTTCTCGCTCCTACACATGCTCTTTTGAGATGAGATGGATTTCATATTCCTCCATCTTCCCAACTAGGCATCACCACCAATCAACTCGAACGCATGGTTCCTTGCTATACTCTACGCTTAAGATTCGTACTGTCATATCATATTTTAATCGAGTCAACCTTACATCCCATGTTAAATCAAAGCATGGAAACTAAACAAAGGTATAGACAAGGGAATGCTAGTGATGTAGCGGACATTATGCAGTATGTATGTAATAGTTGTTGCTTCGATGATTCCCGCAGAGTGTTCACAGAAGGCAGGGAATTACAAGTGCCGAAACGTCTGTGCAGCGCTCGTTCCTCATCCCAGCTTCTCCCTCCTCTTGCACCGTCACCCGTTTGTCTCATTTCTCCCACACACATACACACGCAACCAGCGGACACCTCACACACGGATGCCCCCTGTCCCAACACCTCCATACGAAACAAAAGAACGAGAGGGCACGGACAACAAAAAGTGGATCCCTTTGAGCAGTGCTGGAGGAGAAGGAATGGACCATGTCACCTTAGGTGTGGGGTGCGCGTTCTTTGGGATCATGATTGGTCACTTTCAAGTTTGGCTTGCTCGACATGTTATCCCTCCTTTTCCCCGTCCGAACACAGATGTCCCCGCTTCCCCTCACGCCAAGCTACACAAAGAAGATAACATCTGCGAGCTGCGGGCGAGAACACCGGGATGTGTTGTGTTGGAAACCGAGTGGATGGATGCAACGTCGCTGATCGAGGCGCTACCACAACATGCCAACACAATAATACTTGATTAAGACAATTCGTGGGAGATGCTCCAAAGCGGAGCCTGCGTTGATCTAAGTCTCCAAACTTACTCATGCCTAGTTTTGACTGTTTCGCATGTGAGTGCGAACAGTGGCAGTAACTCGAGAACCTTTACAGAGCTGTGCAGGTTAGCAGTAGGATCAGCTACAGAGCTGACTCTACGTCACTGGATCGTGAGAACCTTAACACTGGCCACGTACAGTGGAGGTACCGGGTTGGGTATGCTGCAGTCTCGGAGTCCGTCTTCTCCCTCGGATCTTAGGTGGAGCTCGATATATCATGGTGGGTGGGCGAACATCGTTCAACATGTGGGGGCAGTGATGCACGTAGGGGAAGACATGGATGCATGTATGTGGCTTTGACCCTCTCGTATCGCATGGTTTTACGCGGGTCATCAAGGGACGTGCGCGTTCTGCATGTGTTGGCTGTTTCCCTCTGTTTGCAAGTGAGGCCAGATTAATGATGCATATAGATTACGAAATATTATATCGTATCATCATCCTGAATGCATGAGAGTGGAAGTAGAGAGAGGGATTTCTGGTTTTAAATAGTAATAGCGGGGAGGGGTGATAGCTGGAAGAGAAATTGAAAAAAATGATGGGAAAATGGGATTTGAGAAGGAATAGGTGATGAAGAAGTGGTAAAAGGATTTAAAAGTGATTATATCAATGATACTTCAAAAGATTAGGAGTGAAGAAATATTGTTTTGGCAAGGAAGGCATTAATTCCAATGATAACATTGAATTAATCATATCTTTGTCAAATACATGTATAGTTGGTAGTAAGGTTACATAGATGGATTATGATATGACGAGGGTAATAATAATGATGGGACGCAAACTGACGTCGCCTGCTCTTGAGTGACGTCTCTTGTGTCATGCGAACCGAGGAAGCACATGGGTCATCGTCTGACCTTACAGCGCTGGGTCGAGACAGACCTGAATGCCGACCGAGGCACGTTGCCATCCTACAAGAGCCCGGTCCTTCACGCAACCCCAACGTCGGAGTCAGATGTCTTCCCAGGTACGGTCCTGCTCTCTACAAGCGGACACATCAACAACGATGACCTTCCCTATAAAAAACTCTCGCGTTCGAAACGAGGGAGGAGGGGAAAAGAGAGGAAAAAAGCCTTCTAAGATTGTCGACTGACTTGATCGTCGGAGGGGTCGGATCGAACTCTCTCGACCCGACCTGTATGTAGGGACGAAGACGGAGCGCCACTCTATTGCGCGCCCAGGTGAGGAGTTCCCTCTTGGAGGAAACGACTGTCCCGTCGAGACCGGATCAACGCACTCAGCTACCTCAACACTCTCAAGGGTAATCCCGAGATATCCCTGCTCATTCGGACCTGAACTCAACTGCGTTGGCCCCAAGGCCGCGGCTTAAAGCTGTTGACACCAACATGATACAACTTTTTGGTGACATAGAATGGTTGAGGAGATGTGGCCATCTCGGTAAGCAATGCTAGAGAAGGTGTGGCGTCTTTTGAGGAGGCTCATGAAGGGATATTGTGATTGGACTAGCTTGTTTTTGTGTCAAATTTAATAGGCCATAGAAGAAATCACCAGAGAAGATGATGGTGGGATGTTGGAGGGAAAAGCCTAAGGAGGAGGTGCAGATGTATTAGTGTCGGACGTAAGGGAAACCAAAGATGAATTTGGATAATACTCCACTTTATGACATGCTCCAGGAATAATTAATTTCATAAGCTGTAGTTTGAAAAAAAAATGGGTCTCTCCAATCTTAATCTATAGTCCTTGGGGAAGAGAGGAGATAGGTCGATAAGGATACATGCTCTAGCAAATTTGCCTCCATCACATTTGATAGTAATATCATCATCTATCTTGACAGGTTTGCCTCATAGAGCATTAATTTAATATAGAATATAGAAACTTAAAAATTCAAGAAGGAGATCGATGAAATGGATCTAAATTGGCATTTGCTTAACCATGTCATGTCCTATAGGGGAAGAAAGTTGTCTCCCCAAGGAAGAAGACAGAGGAGAGGGCTTGACTCTGAAAGAACTAAGGTCTCCCTCCCTATAAGAATAAAAGTCATCTCTTCTTTCCAGTGGAAATGAAAACAAAAAATATCCTATTTGGATACTATAGGAAGGATTCTACAGTTTAGGAAGATTGATATTTAGGATTTGAAGAGTTGGGACCTTACCAAAAAATTTGCCATAGAGATTACCAAAATGATTTAATGAGAAATCAATATGATATTTTATTTATTTTTTAAAAAAATATTTTATATTTATTTATATGATTATTTTTATTTATTATAAATTTAGGCCATGTAAATTTTTTATAAGATTATGTATATTATTTACTTATTAATTTAAATAAAAATATGTATTTACTTTTGAATAAATATTAAAACATATTATAATGATAAATTTATCATAAAATATTCAAAAAAATTTTAATATACAATTTTAGCAAACAAAACTGATGTCTATCTGTTATTTTTTTTTCCAAAGTATATTGAGAGGAATATACTTATGTGATATTTTTTTTAATATACACGTGTCAAATTCCATCAACGTGGATTACCCAAACCGACGGATTACACTTCGTGACGTCATATTCTGATTTATTTGGGAAAAAATTGAAGGCAGAAAACACGTGCCAAGTGCCAGCGTCACTGTGGCGGCCCGCGCTCGGCCCCTGAGACATTGCCCCTTGCGTGATCGGCGGCGGCGACGCCAGCGCATTGGCGGAGGTAGCCGGAGAAGAAGGAGATGAAGATGAAGGCGCTGATAAGGACGACGACGACGGGCATGGGCCCAGCGGCGGGTCCCGGGAGTTGACCAACCAATTCCGATTGGCATGCGGACTCCATCGAGTGGGCTTTAACGGTTCAACCCGCGGACTTGCAAATTCGCAGTTAGCTCTTGAAATATATCGACATCTCACGTAGCAAAATATACAGCAGTCTTTGATTGAAAAGCACTTGGCTGCAATTGTGGTACTCTGTTCTCGTATATGAATTCAGTATTCTCTGTCACGTCCATGTTATTATCGATAAAGGGATCAAAGAGAGATTACACTGCCGCATAGTGCTTCTTCAACAAACTTACAGCAATGAAGTGTTGCTGAATAGTATGCTATCGAGAATGTAGTAAGAAACTATAGAAAGGAACTCATGTACAAGTTTAATCCCTAACAGAGCAAAAACAGAGGATAACAATGATGGATTAGGGAACCCAGAGAGAATTTTGAGGCATCCATCATTATTTGGGCTTCAAAGAGGCCGCGAGACATTAACTGTATGGGTGGCCCAACAACACTCCTTACTTCAAGAAAGAAGACGCAAGTTCTTGGGATCAGAAAAGAACAAAAAGACCAAGGATTAGAATCAACAACATAGAATAATGTCATTTGCATCGAGATTCCAGTTAAAACAACTCTCAATCATCTACATTAATAATTCAAGCAAAGGACAAACTTAATGCACGAAACTTCGACCAATGTGGGATTTGTGAAGAGGACAAAAGTTAATTTTGTATTTTAGTACTTCAAATAATACAAAAGATATAACCATAGATTGCATGATCTTTATAAGATTAGACACATAGAAGATACACAGGTTTTTGCCGAGCTGGAGCTTCGAGGGACTTGTGCAATCGAACAATTTCTTTATTTGTTTGTTTGTTTTTATTATTTTTCTCTTTGGATTCTCCTAAGCTCCAATCATGAACCATCGATGATCATTGTCGGATACGACTGGATGAATGACTTGAGCAGGACCAACGATTCCTCCTCCACAGCTCCAAGTCTCTCTGCAAAACGGGACACATTTCTGCATCCATGAGATGACAGCGGTGTCATCACTTTACCCTGTACCTCTTCCTCCTGCTTGTGCGGTCCCTAGTCGGAGAAACGACGTGCAATGCAGCACTAGGATAGATCAAACAAGAGGGGAACAATATGGAGTCCAATCCTGGCCTGTGTACAGAAACTATGCCTCATGCTTTTAGCATTTAAAGAACAATAAATGCTCTTTACATGTCAACCAACTCTAGCAATAAAGTATCGATAAATGTTACCTTTAAACTATTATTATGTTCGTGTGACTCGCGCCATCCATTATCTCCATATTAGAGAGTCAGATCATACCTGAGTTTTGGTCATGTTGAAAGAGAGCTAATCTTTGCAGTAAAATTGTGTGATACATGAATGAAATGGTTTAGATGTGTTAGCCAGCCTTTCACATGCCCAAAGAAGGTCGATGGGAAATTAGAACCATCTCGTTGGTAGACTCTGAGTCGAGCCATCTAAAAACAAATCGTAAATTCTTTTTGATATTCTTTATAAAAGAATTGTCTATGAAATTTGAAATGCTTAAAAATGCGAAATCATATGTTTCGAAGCACTCTAACATATGCATCAAGCGAAAGGAAAAATGAGATTTTAGACAAAAATATTCTCATCTGATCGAGAATACATACGTAGGTATCAACAAAAGTCTGCATGAAAATCTATAGATGAGGTTCGATCATATCGATTGTTGTTTTGTAGAATTGGTTTTTACACCGTTTATCATATAATAATAGTTCGATGAACGTAAAAAACACATCACAATCATATGAATATTTGGTTTCTAAATATTTTGAATTTCCTAGATCGAGGCCTTTCATGACTGATCTGAAATCATCTCTTTCTACGTACCCACGTATACTTGCATGTACAGTACAGAAGAGAAAAGCCATCAAAATCATGCTTAATCCCCGCAACACTTGGTCGTTAACTGAGTGAGATTTGGTTTTAGATATACACACAAAAGTATACTAAATTAGACAAAAAGAAAAAAAAAAAAAAGAAATCCCTGGAATTGTTAGCAAAAGAATCACAACTATTTGAGCATATTAATCATCTTTCGGTTGTTATTTCTTATTATCATAGAGAAAAAAAGGTTGAACGATTACGTTTGTCCGAGTCTCACACATACGGCCCTCCGCATTCAAATTGGTTCAAATCACCATGAAAACCTCGAGGGTATCAGTGTCCTTTTCTTCTTGTCGTAAAATACGAAATCATTGGGAACTCATGCAATTGTAAGGCTGCTGTCTCCAAGGCCTCATCATGAGGATAGTACCCAAACATAACGAGCATTTAATGAGGACAAAATGCACTATTCATGAGAACAATTAGTAAGGGTAGGAGTGCTTCGTTCTTAAAATTAGTGAGTGTATTGAGGCTACAACAGCTTCACTCCTTACCTCGTGTGTGCTAATAAATGGAGATGAATAAACCAATACATATTGAATGTCTGCAATCTTATGCTTAGCCCCTCGATCATAGTTTCATTTTTCATAAGGCATCTCCAGCTGCGTTACGGTAACATATATATATTTTATGTAATTCATTTTTACTTTGCGTAATGATAGGCTTATGGACCCAACCACATGATAATGGATGCTGGGTTACTGTATGATCGCTAGAACTATATGTATTGCTTATCTGCAGATGTTGTGAAAGAAAAAGATGAGAGAAGACGTTTAGATTTCTGCAAATGAAAACATAAACAAAAAGGAAGGCGAAATTATTTGAACTGATTCTAACAGGAGATCAGTGTTTGCATGCATGCATGCATTCCACTGATTCATGCATCAGTAGTGTCTTTTTGCATTCACGGTTCCCAAGCCTCATGTGACTCGTACGAACACTTTTTGACTTGCTGTCCGAATCATAAAGGTTGAGACGGAGAACTGTACTCAATATTCCGTGGGTCGTTCTGAATACGTATCCAGAGGCTGCAGTCTGCAGCTTATAATGCAAGAGAGGGAGAGGGGAGAAGAGGGAAGGAGAGAGAGAGAGAGAGAGAGAGGGCGGGCGTCGTCAGCAAACCCGACGGTGGCAACACGCCAAATCACGTACGTCCGCGTGTTGCTGGGTTGCCTCTCGTGAACGCCCCCATGCAAATCTTTGTACGATATATCCCTTTAAAAACACCCCCCAAAAAAAAAACTGATATTTATCACCTTAATTTAATGCACAATACAAATAATGCATATTCCATACCCACGAAGAGAAGAAAGATATGAACGCAGAAGAGGGAAGAAAATATACCACAGAACTAGTAAGTATTTTTTTTTCGATCATTACTATGGTAATAAAAAGTACTCCACATCGATTCATTTAACACGAGATGTCAATATTCGAATTAAGAAGCCAAGTATGAGTTGAGCTTGCCAAAGTTATATATATCATTACCATAATCGAAAAACTTGAGCTTCAATTTGAAGTCAAACTTTTCCTTCGTCCTTAACGATGTAAGATCCTTTTACATAGTTTTTTTGTTTTGTTCCCAAGTATCATTCGGACATACAAACTTGTCCTTTACATTGGCTGTGAAATCAAATTCCAGTTATCATTCTTGAAGCTGTGATCTGTGATCTGATGTGTGAAAGCCTTTTTTTTTCCCATTTAATTTCAAACCATTTTTCTCAATTAGTTTTCACAAGAAAATAAGGCTGTCATATGTGTATGGAAAAGAAATATTATGTAGCTTTTAAATGGAAGTTTATATATGCAGAATTGATGGTTCATTTATGAAATAACAACAAGTATTTTGTAATCAAATATGAAGTTTAGACTGTGACAACACATTCGATTGACATCAAGAGGAAGTGCAAATCTATCATAAGCATAATATTGAATCTTGACCCAATCTATTCATAAGAATATCTTTATTACTAAAAATTATATTGTCAGAAGCACAAGTAAGTCATTAGAGCTAGGAAATGGGGGATGCACTTTTATCCACTTAATGTTATTGTGCCTTTCTTTACAAGGAATATGATAAAACTAAAAAATATATACAATTATATCTTTCTTCTTCCTTTGATCAATCTTAGACCATTAAATTGTGATGAGGAACTGTTAAATCACAGCCCTGAAAGACTACTTTTTGCTACCAAAATTTTTAAGATCTAATCACAGCTTTTCAACACTTGATTTAATAAAAGTTTATTAAAATTACCTTTTACTACCAAAACATGGGACGGTTCAAATTAATCCGATACCATTTTCTTCCACTCATGTCCACTAAGCATTATAGACATAGATTGGACAATTGAATTTTATACTTTGAATAAGTATCTCATGACCTAATCGGTGGGCAAAATCGAGGTCGTAAAGGTTAACTAAAATTTATAACAATTAAGGTCTTTTTTAGATTTTACAAAAGGATGTGAGATCATGATCAACCAAATAATAATACATTAGAAAAAAATATTTCATCTCAACAAGGTGAAGACTATTTCTAAAAATTATATTGTCTTTCTCCTCTCTTTAAAAAATAATAACAATACATTAGAAAGACTATTTTTAAAGAAAGGAAGATTTGTTTTTCTCCTCTCTTTTTCCTATTGTCTTGAGATTAGTAGTATCATTTGGTTTCCATAAGTGTTAACTTGCCTGCATACAGAATCGATCTATCTTTGACGAGAAAACCAATAGCTCACATGATGAGGAAGTAATTCCTGACGATGAATTAATACAAATAGAAGCAAAATTTTGAAAGGCCAAAACACAGTAATCATTTATAATTTTCACATCTTCTTTATCAAATAAAAAAAATTACAAAGATAAAATATATTGTGATTAAATATATTCATGAGCAAGTCTTGGATTCATTTATCCCCAGTGGTGCACAGTCAATATAACTCTTTCAGCACATCTTGTCATATTTTCCAACAAGCAACTATTTAGAACAGAAACATTCTTATCACTCTCTTCCAAGTTCATTTTTATGGACATCAATCATTTCAGTTTGTTAGGCATGATACTGATGTATCTAATGATTGGGTTTACCAAACAAGAATCTTCTAAATTATTCAGCACTCACTATTTCCTCAGTGGATGTTCAGCATCAAGCAATAGGACCCCTCCTCTATTTATGACTGTCAGTATAATCATTGTTAGGTTTCTGACCACAGCCATTGCAACTTTGTAATAGATCATGTTTTTTGTGTGGGGCTTGAAGTTTTTGCCTATTGATAAAATATGGTTTTTTTACCATAGTAAAACTTTAGGGTCAAATACAGTAGAAGAGTGTTTGCTATGTTATCCTTTCTTACATTTTGGTAAACTTGGCAATATGGAATACAAACCTTAGAAATAGCTGTCCCTGTAATTTTTCTTATTTTTGGACAAATTTGTTAAATTTCATTATTACATGATAATCCCTCTTATTTTTCTATGCATGCCATGGTCTTCTATTTTTAAGTCAACATCTCTGAATAAACCCACTAAATATAAATAAAACAAAATCCTTTTTGCACCTAATTGTGCATAATCATATATCTAAAAAAGTGTGTTACTTCAATCAAATAACAAGAAAATTGGAAATGAAGCAAATGATTTGGATTTTATTCTCAACTCTAATCTCCATTCCCATTTTTCATATAAGCTCATTGTGACCGACAGATAATGCAGAAGAGAAATAAAATTCATTAGAAATTTAGGATATTCCTTATAATATTTCATGTCGAATACTAATGAAGATTAATAAATATTCTTAGTGGCGAAGATGAAATTCGAGCCTAGGACCTTGCGATAAATCGTCAAGATCTTTATTAGTTAAACTAATTAGCACCTTTAACACCTTTAGTTAAACTTGTTATTAGGTAAATAACAAGTGTTAAGTGACTGATAGCAAAGGTCATATAGATTTGTCTACAGAAAAGCCTAAGGTTTTACTATGTGCACAACATTTTTTATCTTTTAAAAAATAACATATGAATGCTGAAAATTTTAAAATAGTATATATATTACTCTAAATATTAGTATTCTTCCACATTTGCCACTTCAGCTACCATCATTCAACATACCAAGTATAACCACTACAATCTATGTTACTGAATTTTAAATAAATATTTGAAATATAAAATATAAAATTTCTTTAAAAGTTTATTATTTTAATAGAGATATTAATATAATCAATATATTAATAAATGGTTTTGTTTTTCTTGAAAAGAATCCAAATTCTAAGAAACCAATTAAATTAGTATCAGTAATCCAACATGTTGACTAAAAATAGATTCATATTGGAATCCATTCAAGAATTAGAGCTATGATCCAACTAGATTTAAATCAATTACATTTATTTGTTTCTCCACAAATTATGATTTGAATATCTCAAATAATAAATATTGTTTAAAAGCCATTTAAATTGCTTTTGAATTATAGTAATAGGTTGAGTTCCTAGCTCGGTATCTCGGATCAAAATTGATTTGTATTCAATGCAATTATCGTTGAATAATTCGACTAGGATTTTAATTAGATTTCGATCAATATTCTACTTAAATCAGATTCTGTCACGGATTGGGTTACAATCAACCACTCGAGATGTTGATCATCTTAGAAGCAATATTGTTATATGAATAAATTGCACAAGTAGTTAATTGAACATTTTTTGGTCTTTCTTCTTTTAACTTTAAGACTTAAATATACTTAAACAACAGAATATGTATGATCATTCATTCATCGAAGGTAACGAAGCATTTCGCTTTCCCTATATGATTTGAATCTAAGTAGTTCATATTTCTTAATAGAATTTAATTTGGTATTTTTATTTAGAAAATGACGTTTTGAGTTTCTTTGAACTTTCAGTGATAGATATGATGTTTAGGAGTGCTTTTGCGTTGGTTGATTATGATATGCTGGCACGGGAACCAATAAAAAAGCTCAGAATCGAGAAAAACCTTCAAAACCTCGACACTCGATCCAAGTGGAAATCAAGTCCTCAGCTTCTCAAAGACTCGGAAGGAAGCGAGACAGAGCACTCAAAGCTTCTTCGATAGATTAACATTCTTGAACAGGAGAGATTGTTGGGTGTGGACGAGTAGTGTCACATGAGGAAATAAAGGATAATATCAGGAACCGGTAGACTGTGAGTTTCATGATTCATGTGAAATATAAGATGTAATGGTTGCGTATAATGATTAGATACATTTAGAAACTTCTATGCATCAGAATGGTTTTATGATTGCACTCAGAAGATACTTGGAACTTGTGAGTTCATGACCAGCTGAACATATTAATAGTAGTGATGATGATGATAGTATTGATGACGATGCTTGTGGATCGATGAATGAGAGCCAACTTGTGTTTGTGAGACTGACGAAGCACGAACTCTCGTTCTGGAGTTGTGGTTTAATGTCGTTTGCGTGTTGTTCATGGACTTTGATTTCATGTGCCTGTCTGCGGTTGGTGATAGTAACTTGAAGATGGAGACAGAAGCCGCAGGGGGTTCTCATGCCCCACGCTGTTCCCATCTCTCTCTCTCTCTCTCTGTGTGCATGAGTATGCATATGATACGGAGTTGTCCAAGAAACCACAAGATCGGGTAGGTTCATGCATTGGTTCGCAGTGTCATGAAGTCCACCAACGACGAAGCCCGTGATGTTGTCATAGTTGAATCTTTGTCGGAATGTTACTGCATTGCTGTTTCCCTCATCAATACAATCCTATTTGATTATATCATCATGATGCATTATGCTCGACAGCAGAAACACATGCGTAAGCAAAAAATTGGCTGTCGTCATACAATGGCTTCTTCCAGAAAAGATTAAAAATGCATATTAGATTATGTAAGACGTAAATAATATAATTATTTATATCCTTCGACTATCAACAATCATCCACAAGTTTCTGTACAAAATCACAAAAGGAAGACATCTTTTTAACGTGTTGAGTTCATAATCTTTGAAATATTTTGTTCATTGTGTCTTTTCTATGTAATTATTCTCGATATCATCTTACCTTTTGTGGAGTTTCTGTTTATGAAAATAGTAACGCCTTTTTAGCAAGTCACAAACTCTCCGCTTTTCTTCAACACCATTCCACCAAATCAAACTTTTCATGAGAAACTGTTTTCATGGTAGCTATAATTCCTGTTCAATATTAATTATATATATATAATAGTATTTTGGTTTTTCTAACACTAAAATTCCACTTTGTTACCTAAGAGGTGAAAGCAAAAACCAAGTTTTTTTCTCGTAGCAAAGGAAAGAAAATAAAATAAGAGAAAGACA
This sequence comes from Musa acuminata AAA Group, assembly GCF_036884655.1. NCBI lineage: Eukaryota > Viridiplantae > Streptophyta > Magnoliopsida > Zingiberales > Musaceae > Musa > Musa acuminata. The sequence goes on from NC_088336.1 coordinate 34,552,284, forward strand.
GAGGAGATGATATAAGTGAAAGATCATGTCACACTATTTTCTTCCCAAACTCACTTTAGGAGGATTCTTTACTTTGTTGTCTACTACAAGTGTTAGAAGACAGAACGATCGATTTGAATCTTTGAATCATTAACTTGGTTAAAACAAGAACAATCCAAGGGAGGGTTGTTCACAGAAACAATAGAGAAAAGGCACAAAGCGTGAATGAATGATGTATATCATAAAGACGCTGAAACACTTACTTGTATTCTGAGAGGTGCCAATGCCAAAGAACTCATGAAAAAGCAATTGCGCTCTTCGTGATCTTGACTTAAAAGCTCCTTACATGGATGCAATGCAACACTCCAGAACACAAACCGTCTTCATATACGTGCAAAACACAGACATTAGTATCTCACTTTTGCCTACATCCTACAGCGACAAAAGAAGGGTGGGATGGTAGGTATATAGGTCGTACATGGGAGTATTGACGAGTTACTATCAACGGAAAGATGAGACAAAAGCGATCGAGAAGACTGTGCAGAACACAGTGTCTACGGATTCATCTCCCAGACTGATGATATATCCCGACGCACGTCCCTGCGCTTTGTCTTCACCGGATCAGAGTGTTGGCACTTGGGAATGCAGCCTACTAACGTTGCATGATGCTGTGTGTGCTTCCATGGCAGGAGTTATCATGACGGTGACACGTAAACGACAGAGGAGGAGCCATGGCACAGTCATACGGCACATCCAGGCAAATCGTTCCCTTCTATACTGTTGATAGAGACAAAACCTTTGGGAGGAAATGGTTTGCTCTTATGTGGAAGTTGGTATTTTGGATGTATAGTATGGGTTCCTTGTAAGTATAGGGGGGCGTTGCAAGTGCATGCATGTACTTTGGCACGAGGAACAAGAGACGTCAACACTGGAAAACCCAATTATATCATTTTGTTTTATTTGATAACCTAAGATATATATATATATATATATATATATATATATATATTCTTTTTTTGATAAATGAGTAAACTATGTCGGTCAATATTTTATCCATTAAGTATATATCAGATTAGAGTTTAGACTTTTAATCTTTGATAAATGAGTTTAATACACTATCAGTAGATTAATATTTTAGGTGTAAAATATATGGAATCCTTTAATAAGTGAGTCTGGTATCCCAAAAAATATTTGTCAGCATAAGAACCTTATTTAAGGTAAGGTAAAAGAAGAATGAGTAAAAAAGTTGTAAGTGATTTCCTGTAATTTACCAAATAAATCCGTCGACAAAGATAAATTCGAAATCCAACCCCCGTGAACATTCTTAGATCTTTCTGGCCATTATTGCATGGACGACCTGACACCGTCGTCCCCACGCGATCCACAGCGTACCAGCACGAGCATTCAATTGTTATCACCTTAACAGTGGTGTCACACAACCCCCTGATATGGAATCATTCTCTGCCTCCTCCAACAGTGAAAGCTCATGCAATTTGTCATCTGCAACAGCACCTTCATTGGAATCTTGTCTGATCTATCAAACATTTCACCCCCATTATTACTTGGAATCTCGCAAGTTTGGCATATCTACCCCTCCCATGTAAGTGAATTTTTGATACATCCATCTAAATTTAACTCTATCCATACTAGAAAAAATCTACGATATGTCCAAACTCTGTAAGGACAGAGATTGTCTCGCGATGGATCACAATAATCCCTAACAGTTAGGTGTCCTTCCTGACGCAGTCACTAGTTTTGTACGAGGGTTAGAGGAATAAGCCTATGGGTCTCTTCTCGGTATTGTTGTCGCGTATGGTGATGTCGTCCCCGCGAACACTATGCATGCGACAGTCGACATCCCAAATTGGAGCGTTAGCTGTTGATCGGTAGATGTCAGGTGGGAGCAATACATCCTTTTTAGTCCCTTCTTACACCGTTATTATGCATCGATCCTTTTCGTATGAATCGCAACAAAAGAAAAGAACGAAGAAGCCTCGATCATGTTCTTGCCACTACTCAAAGCTCGTGTGATGCAGAAACCGGATGGAGATAAAGAGTAAAACAAGCAAAAGTTGAAGATTTGCGGACGTAGATAACAGGAAAAGTTTGACCTAACAATGGACAGAGTTCCAGGGAGAAGCTTTCAGCCTTTATGGCCGATGACTGCAGAGGAATTGGAGGAGGGACACTGGTGGTCACATGGCCTTTTTCTCTTTAGCGCACATAAGCGACAGCGCAGACACACGTCGACGCTCCTCAGGAACCCTTCAAGATATGTAGAGAGGGAGAGCTTCTTCTGTCATGGCTACTTTCCTGTCAGCCTTTCCCCATACCCTTTTTGCCCTCGATCTCTGTGCTTTGACATCAGATCAATTATGGACGAATCAAAACAAAGCTCAATTATAACTCATCGTAGCCAACCCCTCCTCTACCCATCGCCAAATAAACTAACGCACGCCATGTTACTTGTGTCTCTTCCCCTCCTTTGGCTTCATCCGGAAATGCTGTGCTGTTTCTTTTGGTTTCATCGAGGCCTTTAAGTTTCCCTCTCCGCACGGAGGAAAGGGGCGAGCTCGCTCGGTCTGAGTGCCTTGATTTGTGTTTTCCCCGGAGTCGACAGCGAAGCATATGGCACTGGAAGCGGTGGTGTTCTCCCGAGACCTCCATGGCTGCACCATGAAGGAGCGGTACAACGTGGGAGGCGCAGCATGGTGCCGTGCCTTCGCTGAGCACAAGGGAATGGAATCAGAATGTGAGGTCGGTGGTGGAAAGCATGGGAGTTTGGACGCCCCTTGCACCTCCCTGACGCCAAAGACCGATGCCCGCGGTGCAAACACGCCTCCGCCGGGGACTGCTGCAAAAGACGGTACTGATGGCACCGCCGGCCACGAGGCGCCCGCCGGGCGGAGGAAGCGCAGGCGCACCAAGACATTCAAGAACCAGGAAGAGGTGGAGAACCAGAGAATGACCCACATCGCCGTCGAGCGCAACCGGCGGAAGCAGATGAACGAGTACCTCGGGGCGCTCCGGTGTCTCATGCCGGCCTCCTACGTTCAAAGGGTTCGTCATCCTTCCCCCCTCCCACCCCCCCCCCCCCCCCCCCAACCCATACTTAATTCGCGTCGATACCTAATAGCATGGAGGTCTCGCTTCATTACATCTGCTAACAACGAGCCGTGCTTTCATTTTCTACATCTGTGTGTGTGCCATCTGATGATCTCTCTTTATCAGATGTCTTGTTCGTAGCGTAAAGTTTTCAGAGCCTAGTGGCAGACTTTACAACCATGTCTGGTCATCGTTCGGGTCCTTTGGTTCCCAAAATGACAAAGAATCTCACTGTCTCACAGCAATGAGTTGAGAGATCATGTCATATGGCTGGTGGCTATAACCAGTTCAGCTTTTATTGCTTTACCTCTTAATAAAGTCTCTTAAAATGAATGAATGAGAATGAGATTTAGCGAAGCCATCATCATGTCATGCATCATCATCAGGGTGATCAAGCATCGATCATCGGAGGGGCGATAAACTTCGTCAAAGAGCTCGAACAATTAGTTCAATCCCTCGAGGCCAGGAAGCGAATCGAGCAAACCGCGGACGCAGCTCCTTTTGCCGACTTCTTCACCTTCCCTCAGTACTCCACCACCGCCTCCCGGGGAGCAAACAACGGCCCCGCCGGCGAAGAGGCGCAGGAGAACCGGCCGGCTCTGGCCGACATCGAGGTGACCATGGTGGAGACCCACGCCAATCTGAAGGTCCTCTCCAGGCGGCGGCCGAAGCAATTGCTGAAGATGGTGGCGGGCCTGCACGACCTCCGGCTGACGATTCTCCACCTCAACGTCACCACCGTCGCTGAAATGGCCTTCTGCTCTTTCAGTCTGAAGGTATAGCAAGTCAGCCACGCGGCACTCTTCCTACATGGCTTGTTTGCCATGGAATTGAACGAACGGTGTGTCATCGTTTTTGTTCTTCGGTTTGGTGTAGGTGGAAGACGATTGCCAACTGAGCTCAGTGGATGACATAGCAACCGCAGTCCATGAACTAGTCGGCACGATTCAAGAGGAAGCCGACCGTGACACCACCACCTTCTGATCCTGATCTGATCACAAATATGTAGATGTATTATCCAGCGTTCTTATATGCAACTTTTGAATCTTATTTTAGCTAATGGAAAGGCTGTGATCGCTGTTGGTATCTGAATCCTTGAAGAGAATGTGCGTATGTGTGTGTGTGTGTTCTTCAGGAAGAGGATCTCTCAGGCCTTTGGATGAGAGGTTACGAGATGAATTGCCATGTGATTTCAACAAAGGGATGGATGTTGCTGGAAAAGGAAGAAGAGGACAAAGGGTGACTGCTTCCTCCCATTCGTGATGCAGTGACAACAAAATTTGATTCATTGGGGCATAAGAACTGTAGGACACATTTACCTGAAAATTACATGCCTGGGGACTGAGACAAAGCAAACATGATCTCATGCTCTCCAAAGACCCACCGTCAATCCATGGCTGTCGATCACGGTATGGGCCAAAAACAGTGGTCCCCTTTAGAAGTCTCACATTTAGATCTATTGCATGTAAAAGAAGATTTAACCATGCATCGTAACATGATTGTACTACTGCTAAAACCAAGGTTCCAACATTCTTAACCTGCTCCAGCTCCTGGCTTGGATTTAAAGCATAAACAACTCTCAGAAATTAATCTGAAAAGAATATATTCAGTAAACAGTTGAATCTGTCTAAAAGGGAAAGAAGAAACTTTTAATGACTGTATCCAAACACAAAGCACCATTAAGAGGGATCATCCAACACTTCTTGAGATGATGAACCACAATCACAGACTACTACCACCAAGGGATAGGAGCTATTTTGTTGGCCTTTCCACTGCAGGGTGTGGTTGAAAGAAAATTTGATGTAGACTATTTATGATGGAAAGACAATTGCATATTTTAATAGCATCCAAAAGAATTAGTGATTACCAGCAGCTAACATGAAGAGTTCACAGTAAAAATTTCTGTAGCATGTGAGTCTTTGAATTGCAGGTGCCATAACAATTCTTAAATTCCCATAGTTAATCAGATGTCCTAGAGTCAAGGTAGCAGCTTGTAAGAAACCCACAAAAGGCGGCCTGGCTTCTCATAAAAAGAAGCTGAAAACTGTTGCCTCAGATGGATAATCCACGATCATGACAACCAAATACTGGAAAGTAAAAGCCTGCTAGAAGCAAACACTTTGCAGAGTTTTCAGCTATAAACTTCCACATTTTGGCACTTGACACGTACATTTGGAGACTTAATACTGTTAAGCCAACAGGTCCTCGATTGGTGAATATGATCACCTACACAATTTGCAAAATGATGATTAGAAGCTCGAAGAAAGAGTAAATACACATTGTTTCAGAAGTAAAAGTGAGAATGAAAGATATAGCAAACAGTAAAAATGCAAATGACAATATGACCAGTACCTAACTAACATTATCAACAATCCTTCTTATCTGTGCACAGTTGTGAAAGCAATATGTGTGTTGGTGGTGAAATGAACCTAGAAAAGCATGTGAGGGGCCACTGTTAAACACTAGAACCAAAGTAAGTTGACAGACAACAGTACATTTATCATTTAGTTTATGTATTTGTATAGTGCAGCGAAAAGTAAGTCCAACTGCACATGCATGCTGTATGTAGAGATTATGGTCCCCTTACAACAGCAGAAGAAAGAGAAACATGAACATGTCCATGACACCTTGGAAATCAAATGGAAGCTTCATAAATAAGAGAAGTTCAGGATAGCAAACTAACAAAGTGTCACAGTGGTGACAATCAAACTTATTGCGAATAGTGGCCATAAAAAACATGCAAAAAAGGAAGCACAAAGTGAAAGAGCATTACAGGCAATTTCTGGAATGAGGCCACATATCTATTTCTTTTCCACAAGGAATCCACAAGATTTGAATTCAACACTATGTACTTAATTAGCCATGCCATATCTGTGAACAATCACCTCAGTCAGTGTTTGTGTAAACAGCTTCAAAATGTCAGAAGATGACATCTAGAACCAGAAGGCACTGTGACCATCCACCAAGGAAAGGTTCTTACCTAGATGAAACATAAGTCAATAAACATGCCTTTCAGGTGGCAACAGAGGTCAACCATCCAAATAATATATAGTGATCTAAAGTGCCCGAAAAAAGACAAAGACATGGTTCTTTATGTTACAATCATGCTTAATTAGCTGCAAATATAACATAATACAAGTCACAAGATGAACTGTACTCCCATATCTATACAAGTCTTGGGGCTCATTACAATGAAATTAAACACATTGCCTTATCCATCTGCAACTTGTATGAAAAGAATGCTGATCTAAAAGATAAATGAACACTTACAATCTTCTGCATTAAAATCATTTTATCTCATCTACATGATCAGAATTGAATCACCAAGAAGCTCACACATGGGCACACGACATGAACACTATACAATATAGACAGAGTGTCATGACTAATATGGTCAACTTGTATGGACACAAACATTTGATATATAAAAATATTGCATGTATAATTTAGTCGATTTCTGGTTGTCATATTATAGCTTATAATAATAACAATCATTTACAAGTTACTACAAATTTATAGCGATACTAAATTCAAATATAGAGTACATATATATTGCCAAAATTTGACACATCCAGAAGGCTTATATAGATGACGCAAATGGACCATATACTGATACATGTATAAATGATAAGTGAACTATATGTCTTCAAGTTTCCAAAATGTCTCCGGAAGTATTTAAAAAATATCCACCTATTACAACATGAACACAGCAAGCATTTTGAAGTCTCAATCCTTCATAGTTGAAGCAGACTGGTACAGGGTCAGCTAGTTGAAGCAGATTATATATTTCTAGACTAGTTAATATCTTTTGCCTTCAGCCTTTAGAATGTTGACTTCAAATGAACTATCCAATTGATCTAGCAGTACTTATTGACTTTACCATTCAAGTAAAAACCATTAGTCTCTCTAACAGAAGATCGTATTTAAAAGTTAACATGAATCATCATAGTCATAAAGAGTTATTAGTTCATTTATATACCACAAAAGCATCCTTATTAAATAGATACCTACATACAGTCAACCATCAGAACTGTTTGGAGATTGCCTAGTAATTGGTCAATTCTTTAAGATGATATCTGAAAAAGCTACTTCAATAAGTTAAAGTAGTTCATAATTCTTAGAATCTTGCACAATTTTACAGTGCATTCAAAGTTTTTAGACCCTGAAAGATTCTAAAAATAATGAAGATACAATGATGTTAATCAAATCCTTGGCATCTTACACTATGTCGAGGTATTAAAAACTGGTCGGACCAGTACATACTGACCAACATTTACAGGTCCAACCAGGAGCTGGCATTTTGACCAGGCACTTTCGCTCAGTCCGGATCGAATTGTTATTATCTTTGAATCTGGACAGCATGTCAATAGTTGTTGACTGCCAGCAGCAGCCTTCTCCTCTCCTCCTCTTCATCGCCATCCTCCCCTTGCCATCCTGTCCTCTTCTTTCTCCTCATCTTCCTCCCGTCTTTTTTTCCTCTTTCTTTTGGTCTGTGCACATATGGCATATTTTTTTGCTGCTGTGTTGGAACCAGACCAGTCTGGCCAAGGACCAGTACAGATCTAGACTAAAACTTAAAATCTTGCACTATCTTACAATCCATTCAAATACAGAAGTTTTTAAAATTAATGAAGACATAATTTAAACAACAAATTCACACAGAAACAAATAGCAACATACAGAACCTTCGGAAGTGTATTGATGTAACATTCTTGGGAGCAAACCATATATGGAAAACTACTGGTAGAGTGCACTCATGTCTTTTCATACAGATGTAATTGATGATGCAGCAAACTATGCACGGGTTAAACCACAATTCTGTTGCAATATAGTGACTCTAACAACTCTTCCCTGTTTGCATAAGACTTTCTATATCTACAAGTCAGGATTTGTACTTCATAACAGCACATATAACTGAAAGGATATACCACTGAGTTCTTCAAAAATACCATTCCCCTGACAGAGGTCTATATTATTTTTGAACTTCTCCTAGAAAATTTGTCAGAAGCACACAGAACTATAAGTGTTTTCTGAAGTGCCTCAACCATAAGGTGTATTGCACAAATATGTTGAGGAACACATTAACAATAAATAGAACAGCAGTTAATGAAACGTTGTCATTGGAAGGGAAAGCCCTATAATTCATATGATACAACTAAGTTATCAGTTTAATGCTACACATTGATATAAAGACCAATGATGATGCTAATATAAGTCATGCAATATGATGACTGATGAAACCTCCTACTGCTGTCCATGTAACAAAGAGGAGAGTTTTCCAGTTCTAATTGGCATTTTACTTGTTAAATATCGGAAACAGCAATCTCTACCAAAAGAAATTTCTTCATTAAAACAGAAAGAGGCTTTCTAAATAATGGGCATCTGGCATGGTTATATTGATCAAAAAGATAATAAGAAGATTTCCTTTAGCAAGCCTTGCCTCATTGGTTTAGCATTATGACTTTAGCGACCATATAATATTTAGTATAAAATTAATGTGAGTAGAGCCACATATGATTGGTTTTTTTGGTCCAAATTCTGTCAGAGCTATCATATGGTATTACATAACTAATAACATAATTTCTTGGTGATGACTTGTGCCATGAAATTATAAAGGAGGAACAATTATGTAGACACACGTCAAGCATCCAAGAAAACAAAGAAATAATGCCATTTAATCTGCTATAAGGCAATAAGATCAATTTGTTCTACAAGTGATGCTAATTGTAGTCTCCCTACTCAAAGTTGTACCAGAAGATTTTTGTTCAACAAATTATGAGAAAATTTGACATTTCAGACCAGTGTACTCGAAATTTATTAGAAATCTCTTGCTATTGTTAGGACTCTGAAGTAAGAATTGCACATGCTAGTCACGTTGACCATGTCAGTGTATTACTGGCATATTGAGATGGTACTGCATTGAGGAATGCCAAGTCAGTGTATCTTGGTTTATAATTATGAGATTTTATGTAAAGTTCAAAATCTTGATAGCTATAAGAATTGAAGTACAACATCTATAGGATGTAGGTATAACTAGGTTATAAGTACAAAATCAAAGATGTAAAAGCAAATGCGGTACATTAGGAGTTCTGCACTAAGAACTTGGTAACAGTAAGGAGCAAGCATCATTGACTGAAGTTGGTGGAAGAGATAACTATGAGTCACAAAAGCCTAATATTGCATTGATGAATCCCAAAAGCCACATTTGGCAGAGTTCATTTTCTCAAATTCAGCAAATAGTTAATGAAGTGAAATTTCATGATTCAACCAAGCAAAAGGATGGAATAGATTTTTCTGGCGAGCAAAATTATTAGCATCTCAGGGATAAGCAACCAGTTCACAAACAATTAGAAATCATAAAATAATATTTTTCTTTGTTCAAGTGAAACTATTTCAAGCTATGAGAAATACAAAAGACATTGAAGAAGGACAATTTGAAAACATATGTCAACTCTGCACTGCTAAAGATTCTCATGCAATCAGAGATAGCAACTGAGCCAGGGCAGGTTTTACTCAGCCCATCCTTGTCCAGTCACTCAAAGTACTCATTCCATAGTATCCCGGCTTGACTCAAGTTAAGAAATAAAATATAATCCTTGACCCACATAAAAACCAACGATATTGATTTTGTTTCCTTGGCTTACCCACATGTGAATAAATTATGAAACTATAATAATTTTATTACTACATATTATGTAATAAAAAATATTTACATAAAATTATTGGGGATTGGATTTTTTTGTGGGATGGAGCTAGCAAGGATGGGGTGTAGTGGGTTTGGAGCAAGATAAGCATATTGGGCTTGGACAAACACAAGCATAAGGTCTTTGTTTCTGTCGCTACCCAATTTTTGAAAACTACACCCAACACTGGCGTTCCCTGATTAAAACTGGTTGAACCGAAACTAATCAGGCCAGATTGGGCTGGTGCACCAGGGGTCCAGGTTGAAATTGCATCCCTATCCCTATGTGCAATTTAGTAGAATGAAGAGTCCCTCACTATGTGCAATTTAGTAGAATCAAGAGTCCCCACATAAATAAACATGAATTCTGCATGCACATTTCATTCGCAGCTTTCATCACAATGCAACTCATGTAGGCTCTTTCTAGCTTCCAACATATCATGCATAAGGGTTTTGTTTTGTGTTCTATTTTGTAAAGGTAAGGTTGTTATGAATCATATTGGTTGTTATATGGCTTTTTCTCACTATGTATACTTGTATAGTATTAGCAGCACACAATACCATGCATTTGTGCACATTAAAGCGGATGCCTGAGAATTAGCTCAAGTTCCCAGATTTAGTAATTGGAGGGAAGTTCTGTAAAATAAGTTGTATTCAGCAAAGAGTCACATGGACGAATGAATATGTGAATCTCTTAAACAGAAAAACTAACTATATTTCACGTATCCGATTAAAGACAGATAGATGTATACTTTCCCAAGTAGTCAAGTCTAAATAGGTAATGTAATTTTATAGTGTCGATAGAGGGTGGATCTTCACACAATAGTAAGGTTGATCCTTTGTGATATGGGAGACCGGAGGTAAGACTTCGTACATTGACCATTCCCAAACTCTGCATTGGAGGGAGTCTTTGGGTACACTTTTTTTTTTTTTCTTTCAATTTTATAGTGTGGATCTTACGGTGTGGATTATACAGCATCCAACTAAGAAGAAAAAGTGTTGATGATATAGGCTCTAAAGATCCCCATTCTGAGACATGTAGAGATACTACAAGTATAATCGAATAAATAACTTAATAAATAAATCAATAAAAAGAGAAACATGTAGTAAGTCATGTAACATACCAAGAATTCTTTTTATGGTGCATATCGAACTGCATTACCTAATCCAGCTGTTTAAATTCATCATAAACCATGGTAGATGTTAGTTGGATTAACTATTATGCATGTTAAAAAAGGAGTTGAAAAGTTTCTCATGAAGTTTCAAGTCAAAAGAATTACCAAACAAGGATAAAGGGGGTAATGGAGATGGAAAAAGGGGCTGAGAACAAACATATTTCATTGATCCCCGCCCCTTTAGTTCAAGGGACCAGATAATTTCTAAACCTTATTCATTGTTAATATGTACTCAGGCAAGTATGAAATCAGTAACTGGTTAGCAACCTCATTTAATTTTCTCACCTGTCAATGGTTCCACATGGACACCATGCAATACTGGCAATTGAAAGGCCTTAATACGTCGACTTCTGTGAAGGGTCTCAAAGTGCATACAAATTTTGCTATCAAGGGCATTCAGTTGCCTTGAAAGCCAACAGAAATAAAGAACAAGCACAAGAAAAAGCTTTACCAAATGAGTCTATCAACCCATGAAACAAAAGATATCATTATGCATTTAGAAAAGGAAGAAAAAAAAACCAGACAAATAAGCAAAGGTTGGCTAGAGAAGCAAACCAAAGTTTCCTCCGTGCCATCAATGATCAAATAGGATATAGATTAATCCGAGAAATAAAGAAGTGATAATTCATGCATCCAACTGATTTGATAGCAAAGATGCACTTATTTCGATTACTGCAAACCAAATCCTTCAAGGAAAGCACCCTTTTTGAAACTCCCTCGTAATTCATGATTATCTAAACAGAAATATGCAGCTCCAGACTTTCCTGAGACTACACATTCTGTTCAAAATCCGCAGATATCACGACTCAAACCAAAACAGAGCTCATATTACATAGGCATGCTATGGATTCTGGCAACCCCATGTCTAGAGAAGAAGAACCCCCTTCCACTGCTTGATAACGATCTTTCTATATCTGAATGTTCCTTCCGAACAACGATCCCTTTGGAGGAACTTCCCTGCTTTACCCCATTGTTTTGGACAGTGTCTTCCTCAGAGGTCTCATCTTTCCCTTCCTCATCAATCATGCTTTCTTCTGGCTTGACTCTCACAATGATAGAATTCATCAGTGGAGTGTCCATCGAAACTGATCGCCGAACCTGATGCAATCCGAAATCCCGCTTATCGTCTTGCGCTAGTGACGCAGAACTCCCAGGCGTCGGATGGAACGCTTCCGATGTGTTGATCGGAATCCCAATTGCGATCATGCTCTCCGATGTTTCTCCGTTCTGCTGCTCCTCCGGTGGTTGAATTCCTATATGTGGGTCCTCCGCAGGAGCAGCGAAGACAGAATCGAAGTCCACTGAACCAGCGGAGGCAGTGACAGAAGGGGCGGGGGCAGCGGCGGGGTGCGAGAGTTCGCCGTTAGGGTCCACGATGTGAGCCCGGCAGATGGGGCAATTGACGTGGGCGCCAAGCCAAGTGTCGATGCAGGGAACATGGAACGCGTGCCCGCATTTAGGGAGCAGACGGACAAGCTCCCCGTCGCGAAACTCGCCGAGGCACACGGAACAATTGGAGGAGCCGTCGAGGAGGCCGTCGCCGGCCCGATACTCCGCCACGGCGATGGATCCGATGGTGGCCTCGTCAAGGCCGACGGTCCGGATGTACCACACGTGGTGGAACGGCTCCCCGTCGTCAAGGGGCGTGTCATCGTCGTTTCCATCGGGATTCGGGTCAACAAAGGAAGCGGAGCGGACGGGGCGGCGGCGGCGACGGAGGACGGCGTAGTAGGTAAGGGAGAGGAGTAAGGCGGCAGTTGCGATGGCGGCGGGGATTAAAAGGAAACTGACTAGGTGGCGGCCATGATGATTGTCGACGTGCAGAGGAGGTGCAGAGGGAGAAGGAGGAGGAGAGGGAGGAGGAGTGGCGCGGCCCTCCTTGTCATAATTCGAATGGTCCTCATCGGAAAGCATCCGCCGGTAGGCAGTCATCGAGGGTAGAGCTTACGTGCGATTTCACGGAGGATGATGTGCGGAGAACGGTGTGATCCGCATCGCCTGAGCTCCGCCGGAGACACAGAGAAGAGGGGGGCGGGGGTGCGCGGCAACAAAGAAGTCGTCGATCCACAAGTCAACGAAGTGGATCCCACATTTGAAACGTGGTGCATTATTCGGTGCTGTGCGACGGTGGGTTACAGACGTGGAGTACGAAACAGCTTTTGTCAAAAATACTCCGAAACCCGTTCATCAACCGCGCATCAGAGGTGGACCCCACCCGACGATGCCTTGTGGGACCTCTTCGGCTCTCCAGTCAAGTTGCACCAGGTGAAGTCAGACGGGTACGAAAACGTGGATCACATTCGATTGGCACGTTGGTTCTTGGAGAAAGTTGGGGCCACGAAATGTAGACCGCAATTAGTGGACGAAACTTTGGGCATTCCTTATCTACCGCGCAGAGGCTTTATCTCTCTATTTCGAGAATTCCATCGGGCCGTGCTTCCATCCATCACCTACCTTCCTTGTGATTAAAATCAACGGTGGAGCCCCCATGGAAACATTTACTTTAGATAGGGAAGGTCTATCTGCCGGACCTCACTGTCGCCTTTGTGTTTGTGGTTATGCCTGCAAGAGGCATTTCGAAGAAAAATCCAAGTTGAGACGGTCAAAGTACATTGTATCATTGGGCAATTCGAGTGGCCTTTCAATTCAACCCTTCGTTGAACCCAGGGCAGCGCTAACCCTGCATTGGTGGGATGTGTTTGACTTTGTGGTAGATACTTATATTCATGGCCACCCAAGGTAATCAATCTATGGTGACCACCCACCCTGGTAGACCTCGCTTCTCCACCTCAGATTGTGGTAAGCAATCTGATACCGTGAAGCTGTCTGTTTTCAGCAAATCCTGAAATATCAAAGTGATGATAAGGGAAGTAGCAAAATTTCCAAAATATCCATAGGAAGATCCTTCTCTTTGAGCATGAGATTGAAATGGATGAACAACAGTGCTTAATAAAGCTTCCGATTGTTGATCATTATATTGTATAGAAGTTAGCTATTTATTTTATTGGTAAGAGTTTTTCACTGTGTTTTTTTAGCTTATTCTTCAATAGGTACAAATACTGAAAACATAAACCTAGTGCAGACACTTGTAATTTCATCAGTTGACAAGTCTACAACAGGCACCAACCATTTGCTGCATGAGCTCTCTTTTATTGTCTTTTTTTTACATCAATGATGATGCCGGATATAGATATTTTAAGCAGCAGTTCTCAACCACCAATCCTGACCATGGTTTTTCCCTTGTGAATCTGACAAGTTAGCTGTTCAATCTGACATTCAGAAGTAATTATTAACATATTTAAATCTAGACATATTTCTATGTAGGCTTCAGATATCATAATACAATTGTCAGATGTTCAACCATGTTTTACATCATTTGACTAAGCTCATACAATTTGTCAGATTCATTATTGCCTGTCCAGGATGTTCTATTCTTGCAGCATTCAAAAGTGATTCTGGAAGATGAGCAAATGTGATTATAAAAGAGGGTTGTGTTTGTGTCACACTTTATTAATTTAATCTTTTCAATCTAGTAGAATATCATACCCTATGTTTGAAGTTGAAGCAGCTGAATTGTCCTTATTTTCTTTCTCTTTTAAACTGAATAATTATTGTGATTCTGATGAAAATGTCAAGTTGTATGATGGTTGAAGCAGAGTCCAGTTCCTGCATATAATGGCAGGTTAGCTTATCTCAGATGATTGCTCAGTACTAGTAAAGTTGGAGGATTAAAACTAGAGGCAGAGTCCAACTTATCTCAAATTTGGTACCATGTTTCTTTGAGTTTGGATGACTCCATCAAGGGAGTGACAGGAACATTTGCTTCAATCAAATCACAGAACCTAAATTTTCTACGGATCAGTCTCTTTGCTAGTTTACACATGATCACCAGTGGCAAATGGAAGTGTTGATGGAACAAGACTTACCAACAACCTGTTGACATAAAGAAGGACCGATGTCAGTCCTTCTCCGCTCCATTCATTGGATACTGGAGAAGAAATTTTCCATCCGAAGAGATGTTGAAGGGACCAAAAATGAAGTCTCAGAAAGATCACAGGCTTTTTTGACCCTGCAGATGAAAGGGTTGGCTTGTTTATTTGGTCTTCCTCTCTGTTGAAGAAACCTTTTCCTCAGCCAATTGCAAAACAACACATCCTTTTGATGTCATCTTTATCCAGTAATAGTTATTGCAGTGAAGAAGTTAATCCAAGGTTAAGTTCATTTCTTCTCTTCTGAGCCTTCTCTTGTTATCATCTTATCAGGAACATGCTGTTTGCAAGGGAAAAAATGGAGTTATTTTTCAATTTACTTGAACAACAGACATGAGTTCTCTTATAAGTGAATTGTTTGATTGATTTAAGATCTCCTGTTGTAGGAAGCCTGAAGAAGAAGGGGGCTTTGCAGACGGAACAGACTGCTGATAAAGAAGGGAAGGATGCAGGAATGGGTGCATCTACAGTCAAATTTAATGATCTTATTATATACTATTAAAACTAGACCTACCAGTGGCACATCTTATATTCATATTGAATGGTGAAGGATCTAAACATTTCAACCACAACATGGATTTCATTCTAGTAAATTAGCTCATCAATTGACATTCATCCTCCTTTTCTTATATTTGTCAATGTCATATGGTTCTGGGTGTTCTATTAGTTTCTCTTGCCATGGACTTCAAGCTAGAATGGTTGCTTGGAATGATGTATTTTGTTCACTCTATTTATTTCTTTTCGTGTTTTCATTTATATTCTAAAAGAAGCATTCACAATTCTCTCCTATCTACTAGAAAACTATAATACTGTGCATGGACGACTAATCAGAGCAGACACTGAACGAAGCTCTTGGAAGATGAGCTTCATATCTTCATCGGCACTAAAGTTAAGCTGCTTCATATCTTCTTAATCCAACACAAGTAAGTGAACAGGGAAAATTAAGGTTGCAAGCGATGAAAGTGAGATAACAGTTGATCCACTTGTCAGATGAGAAAAGGGTGCTCATCAACAAAAAATAGCAACCCCAAACAAATTGGATTCTCGAGAGACCTGCGGATGACAACGTAAATCCTCTGACTCTCAAGTGCCGTAGTTTACTTCGATAGCCTATCCATTATGTACAACAAAGCAGGGGATTGTGTATGACGAAAAATTGGTGTAATGCAGAGGGATGAAAATTAAACAGCAAGTCAAACCCAGCAGTATGTTTAGAATCCATAAGATCAGTCCACGAGTGACGGAAAGAACGAGAACTTGACAAGCAGTTCACTGCATGTAAAAAGTCTTGCTTGTATTGCCCATGCTTCTGACAGGGAGAGCTGCAACTTTGTAGAAGTTATGCGTCGCTTTTTCAATCTTTTAAATGATTCATTGTTGATATCTACTGTTTATGCACTTTGGTATAGTGTCAGAAATAAATCTACATCATCAACAACCTCATTCAAACCTTCTCGGAAGAGTTCCACGCATGGCAGAAACAGCTGAAGTCTCCCTGACCTTTTTACCTTGTTCTTCAGTCAACCAGGCCGGCTTCCAGTAAATCAGATCGCATCCAAAACTAATGCTATTGCTTTTTCGAACGATACTTCACATCATAGATTTAGGATAAGATAAGATATGCCAGCAATAATGTGTTAGTGATGATGATGATAGCTGATAATATTTTCTTGTCGAACTCGCTTTCCTATCGGACTCCCCTCTTTGTCTGCTGTACGGTGCGTGCCGTCTTCGTTGCTACACCAGCCGTTGCCATGACCACACTCGGCATCACCATCAGGTGCGACCACAACAACGAGGGCCTGTTTTGGTACGGCCGGCTGCTCGCCCTTGGTAGTGGCCTGCCTCGTTGTCAACTGTCGATCCTCAGCTTCTGCTAAGAGCTAATTGCTATAGATTTCTCTATCAAATTGCTGCAGCTTTCTTCTCTGTTGCAACTTTCTTCTCTAATGTAGCATCGTTGCAGCTACATCCTCTACTGTAGCATCATTGCAGCTACCTCCTCTACTGCAGCATCGCTACCTCCTCTGATGTAGCATCGTTGTAGCTACCTCCTCTGTTGCACCTTCCTCCTTTGTTGTAGCTACCTCCTCTACTATAGCTTTCTCTTCTACTGTAGTATCACTGCAGCATCGTGCAGCTTTCTTCTCTGTTGTAGCATCGTTGTAGCTACCTCCTCTACTGCAGCATCGCTGCAGCTACCTCTTTTGTTGTAGCATCGCTGTAGCTATCTCTCCTCTACTGTAGCATCATTACAGCTACCTTCTTTGCTGCACCTTTCTCCTTTGATATGAGTACCATCTTACGAAATAAGGGGAGAATAGCTTCAATGTAAAATAACTTTTTCAATAATTCTTCTTGTCTTCGGTTCTTTCCGACAGCTGACACTTCTTTTCGTTCCAAAGGCGGAGGACAACGATGAGGCACAGCATTTCATCTAACACCAAAGCTGCAGGTCATCGAAGATAGGAATCGCGTTAGCTGGCAGCTCATTCCAAGCCTGGTAAAATAGAAGTCACCTTGGCGACCAAGTTATGCTCACACTTTGATGAAAGGATTCATCAAAGGTACAAAAGGACAAAAGGAAAGGGAGATAGACATGCCCCAGTATGTTGAAGGAGACTGCAGATATGTATGATCACAAGCGAGCAAATGAACGCCCATTCCGTGGAGTTGGTGGCTGTAAGCAAACCTAATCCCCGTTGTGTGCCTCAACAGAGTCAACTTGTCTCTGTGGGAGGCGGCTGTGAGAAGGTTTTACCCGTCTGCAGATGTTTGATAGATCTCTTGTCGGGGACACGAGCAGGAAGGAATGATATCTTAATAAATGATATCATCTTAATTTCACATGCTAAGATAAGGATGTATACCAATAAAATTTTGACCGATGACCAATGCATGTTTCATGACATAAAAGAGTCACCCACTTGCTTGGCACGAAGGTATTCTCCAGCCTTAGAAAAGTTCTAAAGCTAAGAGTAATATTTGAGAGGGTCCACTCACATGCAGCCTAACCACGCCCTCAAAGATATTTATTTATATGGGACCCTAATCCTCCATTATCTGGTGTGCAAGCTCCATATCTTTTCTCATCTCACAACCTTATCTCTAGAACAAAGCTTGAAATGGCCAGGCGCAGTTCCGTAGCTTCGGGTGCCCTCCTGCTCCTTTGTTGTGCGACGTGGGTCTCGGCCACCGATTACTCCGTCGGCGATTCCTCCGGTTGGAAGCTCGACTTCGATTACACTACATGGACTAGCGGCAAATCCTTCGTCGTCGGCGACAATCTTGGTTAGTTCTTCGACGCACCATGATCGGCGTTCTCCTTAGTTTGTAAGCAGCTTCCAACTTCTGATCGAATCCACGTTTTGGCCACTGCAGTCTTCAAATACGCCGCCTCGCAGCACAACGTCGATAAGGTGAACGCCGCTGCCTACAACGCCTGCTCGAGCAGCAGCCCCATTAGCAGCGACAACAGCGGCCAAACGACGATCAACCTGGACACCTCCGGCAAGCACTATTTCATCTGCGGGATATCCAACCACTGCACCCGAGGCATGAAGCTGGAGGTCGACGTCACAGAGTCATCCTCCACCTCACCCTCACCTCCATCCAGCTCCACCACCAACACCACCAACACCACCAACAACAACAATTCCGGCGCCGGGAGCCTCTCGCCGGTGCACGCCACGGTCGCCTTCATGGGGCTGGTGGTGCTCAAGCTCGGCGTCTTCTAGGCTTGGCCAGGAAAGAGACAGTGCTGTAACTACTGCTCCATTGCGTCGTTTCTTCCGTATTCATCACTCGTATTAGAGAATAAGAGAGTGCTATTTCTATATGGTGATTGTTGATGCATCTTTTGATTTATTTGGAGTGACATTGACTTTTCTTTTATATGGGAATGATGATTTCAAATGATAATATGATTTTTGTAGTCATCATTATACTTCTTTGGTTCTCTAATTTGTCGATAATATCACTGTTGGGATGAAAGGGGGTGGATTGAACTCCTACAAAACTTAAATCAGGTGCATATCCGATAAGATTATTTGACGCTCAAGTTAGCATGTATTTAAATTCAAAGACTATAGCTTGACTACGTCAAAGTCTCATGGAATCTTCTTTCCTTTTCTTCTGTATTTTACATCTCTGTATCTACGCAATCACATGGCCGCATCCACACAGATAGATTAATGATGTTCACACCATTTCTTGAAAGAAGTGTTTTTGAGTCAATGGCATTGGGTTCTCACAACATGCTGCCTCTTTCCAACGTCAAGCCAAGTCCATCTTCTTCTACAGTTTGACTCCTTTCCTGGAGTTTTACTCGATCAGTCGATCACAACCTCTCATCTCAATGATTGAATTATTAGTGAAGTACATACGGTAGAGGATCATCTTCGATGATTATGATATCTTATAATAGTTTCATATATATATATATATATATATATATATATATATATATATATACATATATACACTAATTAGCACATCCACATTATCAATTATACATTATTTGTATACTAAGTATACAAGCTATAAAAATTATACTTATCTACGTAAGAGTTACCCCCTCTTTTAACGTACCATGATTTGACGCAGCGTTTCAAGAGTGGGTCCCACAATAAGACACACAGATGTCATGATGAGTGTACCGAGTCACTGTGTGCCTTACAAGTGAGTAGGAAAAGAATTGAACGCGGACATACTTGAAAATATTATTCAGTTAGGTATTTACTCCCACGGGATCGCACAAGCACCATGCGTATCTGCTACACGAATACTAACAATTGTTTACCCGTTCTCTTGTGCAGTATGTAATTGGGTGAAGAGTGGGCTCCATCGTTGTTTAGAATCCTTTAGGAATTAGGGTACAGGAGATTCGACGTCGATGGTCACGTCGCTGCTAACGTAGCTAATATTTGTTGCTCCGCGGTAGCCGTTATCCGCTCAACCGCCGGTGGCGCTGGTTACATACCAACGACTGGCTGACGGCTGCGCTCTTAGCCTGAGGGCCGGAACTCCTCCTCTCGCTAATACCGGCGTTTCGGCTGACCCTCGGCCAATCCCTCCCTTCTCTCCAAGCCGCCGAGCCTTGGGGAGATGGAGCCCTTGGCCTCCCCGCTTGCTGCCCGCTCCTCCGCCTTGCTCCGCCGCCGGCCCATCCCCGCCCTTCCCCGCCGCCGCCTCATCTCTGCCGCCCCCCTCCGCCCTCCTCCTCAGCCCTCCGCGGCGTACCCTCCCTCCATCCGCCACCGCCGCCGTCGCCGCCCGAAACCCTCACTTTTCCCCGCCCGCTCCTCCTCGTCCCAATCCGATTCTCCAAATCCCGCCTCCTCTCCTCTTCCGCTGCCGCCTCCGCGTGAGGGCGCGAAGCTTATCCCCCTGGCAATCTCCCTCGCCGTCGGTCTAGCCATCTGGTTCCTCGTCCCCACACCCGCCGAGGTCACCCCGCAAGCGTGGCAGCTCCTCGCCATCTTCCTGTCCACCATCACCGGTTTCATTCTCGGCCCGCTCCCAATCGCGGCTTGGGCCTTCCTGGGCCTTACCGCCTCTGTCGCCACCAAGACCCTTACCTTCTCCGCAGCATTCGATGCGTTCGAGAACGAGGTGATCTGGTTAATCGTGATATCCTTCTTTTTCGCTAGGGGCTTCGTGAAGACTGGGCTCGGGGATAGGATTGCCACCTACTTCGTGAAGTGGCTCGGGAAGAGCACACTGGGGCTTTCGTATGGGCTCACATTCAGTGAGGCTTTTATCGCCCCTGCAATGCCCAGCACCACCGCAAGGGCCGGTGGGGTGTTCTTGCCAATCATCCAATCGCTGTCTCTCTCCGCCGGGAGTGAGCCAGGAGATCGGTCGGCCGGTAGACTTGGATCCTATCTGGTTATGTCCCAGTTCCAGGTTTGATCCTCTTATTCCTTTTTGCCTGGCTTTGTTTTCTGATTCATGTCACCTCGTTTGACTTGAGCACAAAAAGATAACCTTTTTTTCCATTTATTTTTCTATAAATCTTTCTGATACCTATTGTTCACATTAGCAATATACAAAATTTTCTCTTCGTTAATAAGAGAATACATTTGGCTTCCTCCTCCTCCTCCTCCCACAGGAGAATGCTGAACTCTTATCCTCCAGGTTCTATGTTGTTTGTCAAAAACTCAATGAAAGATCCCCTTTTGAATTTGATAACAACTGATAAGCCATAGGTTGATAACAATGGCAAGCCATAGGTTCTAACTCTTGCAGTTGGCTATATGCATCCTTTAAAATGTTAATGGGCTCTATCGAGAACAATATCACTACTAAAGTAAGAGCCAACCAAGTGCCTTGGTTTCTTTCTAATAGTCTTATTGAGTCTTCCTCTTATCTCTTCTGGCACCATATATATTTGACAGCTAACTTGCCCTACTTTGATGCATTTATAGATCTTTGGACATGTCAAAGTCAACTTAGATTGGTTCTCATGAATTAACATTGATTCATGCTGTCCTTATCTGTTTAGAAATGCAAACATTTTTATTCTATATTTTTTCAACTCACACGTCGATATTAATATCCCCTAATCAATGAGTGTTTACTCTTTTGGTTTTGATTGCCCAATGGCACTAATATATTATCGCATGCTTTACAAGTATTGTAAAACTTTTTCTTGTAATCTATAGGTTACAACCATCAAACAACATTTGTGATATGCCTCTCTATGTTGACCATTTCTAATCCTGCAAACAATCCCTTTAATCTATCCTTCCTCTTAAATAATTAATCTATATAAAAAACTTTGGTGTTGATAATGTCTGTCTTCTGTTTGTCATTTTTTGAACTCTTCTACTGCTACTACTAAAGTGGCATTTCTTGTATTTGGCCTTACTGTTAAAATGTCTAACAGCCTTGGTTGCTAAATCTATAAATATGATCATATTCAATTTTCAGGATCTTACTGACGAATAGAGGAATATTTTGAATTTCATTTGTACATTGTGTGTGAAAGTGTACATCTAATTATCAGTGAATGATGACATTTTTTCATTTTATTGTAACTCTGCAGTGCCATTTAAGCTGTACTAACTTTCGTAGATGTTAACTTCTTCATTGTTCAGCACTAAAAAATCTTAAAACATGGTTGACCTTGTAAGTTATAACACATCTTGCAAAATATTAGTTTTGACAAAAGGGACTCACGGTAATCACACAAAAATATTGATATCTCTCTTCACTTTAATAACCATCCAACTTTTGTTCTGTAAATAATATCTTCATCAATTTCTTCTAAATGCTGAATAATAGGCCCCATATACTTAAAATGTGCTTTATTTTCTCTTCACAATATCATTAAATATCACAATGCTTAATTTTATACAGTTCATCACTTGATTGATTTTCCAACTAAAATATTTTGATGACGTAGGATATAACTTTTCAATTCTATGCATTTTCTTAAAAATTCATGTTATAAATAACTACTGGTTAGTGTTTCATATAGTTGAGAAAGTTTAGTTTGGCAGCACGATAATCATTGAAATCCCAGAGCATGTAGTTTAAGTTGAAGTTGCATGAAATATGTTTATTATTCATGCTTCCTTGTCTCCTTTTCAAAAAATTGATAATTCTTAAAAGCTTCATATACTTGAATCATTCTGTTCTGGTTCTTTATCTTCATTTTGTGCTGAGACTGAAGACATTCATTTTTTGTTTCTCTCTGACTCATTTCAGTCTTCCAGTAATTCAAGCGCACTTTTCCTAACTGCTGCAGCTCAAAATCTGTTATGCCTTAAATTAGCCGAAGAACTAGGGATCCATATTGCAAGTCCATGGTTGTCATGGTTTGAGGCTGCAAGTTTACCTGCCATAGCCTCTCTTCTGGTTACTCCATATATTTTGTATAAGATCTTCCCTCCAGAAATTAAGGATACACCAGAGGCACCTGCTATAGCAACAAAGAGACTGGAAGAAATGGGACCTGCGACAAGGAATGAGTGGGTGATGATCTGTACAATGGTCTTTGCAGTTTCCTTATGGGTCTTTGGGTAAGTAATTTGAGTTTTTTGTTTTATTGACGTACTTTGTCACAGTGCATTGAATATATTAGTTCAATCTAGAACATTATATCTCTTATTTAGGATCAGATATTATTAATACACAATTTCAATTTCTCCATGCATCATCAGCTAAAGTTGACTACAACCTTGTTGATTGGCTGAGAATCTGAGGGAACAATCTAAATCTCCAATGTTTTTACTATACATACTGTAGTGTATCACAGCAATATTATCCATAGTCTGGACTGTTGCTTTCCAAAATGCCCTTTTACAAATACTAATCACCTCACTAATCAATGAAACAAATGATTTCTGATTACAAAACTAGATATCTGTATTTGACCTGGTAATGTTTTCGATTTTATGGTATGTAGCATATCTTTTTCATGGGTAACGAAAAGGAATTTATATACATTATGGCATACAAACCTCATTTCTATGTTTTAGTGTCGTCAACCAATCCATTTCTAATATGTTAGAACATAGAATCCTCATTTCAATTTTTAACTTTTGCCATCTGATCCAGCTCTTTGTTATTAGTGATGTATTTTTTAGATCATTAAGTACCATATGAGACTGAGTTTTCCGGCCTTTACATCCTGAAAGCTTTTCTGAAGTTCAGCAGTTTTGATTTGAGTCATCAGTGAAATCAGAAGCATGTTTTTTCTGTTACAACTGCCTGCATTTCATATGATTCAATATTATCAGAAAAACTAAAATATCATCACTTGTTCTTAGATACTGTGGCTCTGTTTGCAGATTGCCAGTTAGGAGTTTCATTAATAGATTTGTAAACACTGTACTAGCCAGTTGACTTAAATGTGACCACTGACATCTGTGTGAGTGCTTGCATGTGTCTGAGTGTTATATATCCATTTAACAAAAGCATCTAGGCCTTCTTATTCTTTTTCTAAACTTATGATGGACCACTTGAATTTAAAATCAGCATATGTTGAATATGATCTTTTGTACTTGAAGTGCCAGTACCAAAAGTTTAATTCCTTCCAATATGCCAACAGTATTATTTACCTGTTCATTGTATTTCCACTTGATTTTATTTGAAACTATTAAGGGTCACATACTTTAATCCATTCTAGCTCAATTTTATGTGATGTGTTGATAACTAGCTGAAATGTTTTCACCAGTTTTTGTAGATTCAACAATGAAGACTCAAATTTGAGTATATTGGATCAGAAAAATGAAAATGAAAATAGGTAGTCAAGCTGATATCATTGTCTGTATAATTTGTATGATTTAACATTAAAATGGCCAAAGAAAGGGGATCGGCTGGATTTTATTGGAACTCTATAGATGAGTTCAATCAGTTTTGCAGTTCTGATTGATCCTTGCTGATTTCTGCAAAGTGTGTTTGAAACTTGGCTTTTCTTTTTTTTCCTGTCAATTCCAAACAAATCATATTGGTCATTTGGTTTGATACAATCCACATAGCCTATTACAAACTTGATCCTAATCTTGGGAACCTTACTTGAAATAACACTGTTTGAAGATTCGGTTTTGGTTATACTTCAGTTGCCGCTAGAAAAGTATGCTTCAATGTTTTTGAAAATTTTGGGTTTTTTAAATGCCATATTAAGATATTCACAAAATTTGAAAAGGAAATAATTAAGATAAAAAAAGAAAATAATAAAAGATGTACTGAATCATGAGGTTCCTCATCCAGATCTAAGAAACAACGGAAATGAACATAGGAATCTAAGCTTCACCCTGAATTCAAAGGAAGTTCCCATAGGATCTTCATTTCAGAGGAGTGAGAACTATGCAAGATGATTTTTTTGATAAATCCCCCTTATCTTGTTGGTTTCTTATAGAGAAAAGGTTAGCAGAATGAACTTTTCAATAGGAGTGAGGTTTGGGAGGTTTGGCACATGAAGAAGCTATGCACTAGGCCTTAAAACAGATTACTCTATCAAGATCAACTTTAGGCTAATTCAACTGAAAAACAATGATTCTTGGAAACTTTGAAGAATATATTAGACCGTCCTTATTCT
This sequence comes from Musa acuminata AAA Group, assembly GCF_036884655.1. Lineage (NCBI taxonomy): Eukaryota > Viridiplantae > Streptophyta > Magnoliopsida > Zingiberales > Musaceae > Musa > Musa acuminata. The sequence goes on from NC_088336.1 coordinate 34,577,262, forward strand.
ACGGTGTGGACTGTATTGAAATCATTTTGATTTTTCGTTTGGAACTGGTAAACTGAAAAGGATTAATTTTGATCAGAAACATAAGCCATGTTCAATAAGGATGGGATCGTAAATCATTATTCCAAGTAAAAATATGATAAGATTGTAAAATTTAAGCAAAATAGGAGAAGGTGAAAAAATATATTACAGAATTAACCAGAAATTCTCCATTCACTCTCTTGGGAATGGCCTTACTGCTGCATTTATATTCCATGATAATTTAATTACTGAAAAATGTACCTTTGGAATAAATTGACAGCTAAATTAACTGTAACCTTCACACCAGGTCTGATATCATGTAAAAATATAATAACAATTATATCTATTATCACTCTATGATACTGTTGTAACAGAGTAATAATAGAAAACTTTTTTTTTATTTCATCTTGAGATCAACCACACTTTATTATTATTATTTTTTGGGCTTTTAACATTCTGTATAGATAATATGGTAAGTAGATACCCCACTGTAATCGCTAGGACATGAAATGTGAAAGAAATATAATTAAGCTGTAGGCTGAATAATCCTTTTCCTGCCTTTTTCTACTCATGACTCATCTCTTTATTAAGTGTCCTCTAAAGATTGAAAAAGGTAGCTGCCAATTTTTTCAGTTATTTTCTCTTTTCCATTCCTTAAAAACTAGCTAGATGTCATTTTAGAATCATTTATGACTTCCAAATATACTATAACAAGTCCCTAATTTTGACTATAAAGTTAGAGTGGAAGTTGGAAATAGAAAATTAGAAATGCTGGATGCAGACCTGCGCAACTCAACCTACCCTCTGGTACAGATAACCTAAACTGCACAAATAATGCATTAAATAATTATCTAAACCTAGACCAAGATATACTCAAACTAAACCTCAGAAAATTCTTGATCAGAAACGGAGGGAGAAATCTTGGAAGGATCAGTGGTTGCTGGGCGGGTTAGCTAACAAATGCAAACTTGTCTCTAGTATGCAAAAGTCTTTTTCCTTAATTTCTAGTAGACATTAGAATGCATTTTAACTTAATGCTTTCATAATCATATGAAATTATGATGCTCCGCACATTGAGTGGCCCTTCTAGTGCTGACAGCTTATTTTTTATTAATAATGTATAAGATGATTAACCAAAGCAATTTCCAGAGACAAAGAAGATTTATTTTTCTTGCATCATGCCATGTCATTTGACATTACCCGCATTACTATTATGCTGCTCTATTAAGAAGGTCTCACTGGTCAACTAGACAAAAAAGTCTGTTTTCTGTTGTTTGTTTCATACATAAATTAACCAACAAAACTCGGCTTCCCTGACTGTATATTTTATAGATCCATTGCTAACGGAAAACTTCAATGCTTACAAGGAATTGTTTGTTTCATAGAGATGCTCTTGGCATATCAAGTGTTGTTGCAGCAATGCTTGGCCTATCCATCCTTCTACTTTTTGGTGTTCTGAATTGGGATGATTGTCTTAGTGAGAAGTCTGCATGGGATACCTTGGCTTGGTTTGCAGTACTGGTTGGAATGGCTGAACAGCTTACAAATCTTGGAATTGTGACATGGATGTCAAATTGTGTTGCGGAGTCTCTCCAGCATTTCTCACTGAGCTGGCCTGCCGCCTTCTGCATTCTTCAGGCATCTTATTTCTTCATTCACTACCTATTTGCAAGTCAGACTGCACATGTTGGAGCCTTGTATTCAGCATTTCTTGCCATGCACTTGGCAGCTGGTGTTCCTAGTGTATTGGCAACACTTGCATTGGCATACAACACAAATCTTTTTGGTGCATTAACACATTATAGCAGTGGTCAGGCTGCTGTATATTTTGGAGGTACTGCAAATTTCTACAGACTGATAACGAAAACTCAAAAAAGAATGGATCCATTATGACTCATATAATGTCACATTATGACTTGATAGAATGGCACATCTGGTGTTGTAATAGACCGTAAGGGTTATAACAGAAACTAGGGTAATGAAGACTTATTGTCCTAACATTGCTACACAGTTAAAAGAACATTAAATTTAAATTAAGCAACATGTTACTGTGGTTCCCTTTAAAAAGAAAGAACATGCTACTGTTGTTCCAATTTCAAAACATTTTATATTACTATCAGGGTTTGCCGTACCGAACCGTACCGTCCGGTACGAGCGGTACGTACCGATCCGACAGGTCTGTATGCGGACTGCTTGTTACCGGTCCGAGTGCACTGTAGTAGTGCTACAGTACTCGGCACACCTGGGTGTACTGCTCGGTATACCGTACCATACCGGTACCGAGCCCAGGTCGAAATATTGGTACGGTACGGTATTACGAACCTTGGTTACTATATTATACTCCAAACTCCAAAAGAGAAGAAAACTTGTTAACTTTTATAAAAGCACGAGTTATATAATGACTGTAAAATGTTCAGCCATTAAATTTTGTCTACAAAAATTTAGTCACTTGGAGAAATGTGGAAAGTAATGTCTTCTTTAATGAGAGTGCTTGGAAGTGTACTGGAAGAACTCTCAGAATTTTAAATTTGAGTTCCTGAACAAGACTCTATGATAAGTGCTCTATGTCAGACACGTTGATTACATCTCACAGAAAATATTTTCAGGTATTAATAATGTTAGAAATAATTTGGGTAACTCTAATGTTTTTCCCCTTTTCCTGCAGTGGGTTACTTGGACCTTCCTGATATATTTAGGCTGGGCTTTATAACAGCTTTGATCAATGCTTTAATATGGGCTTCTGTTGGTACCTTTTGGTGGAAATTTCTAGGGCTGTATTGAAGCTGATGGTGGTGTAAGTTGAGAGAAGTCTTCCATTAATGATACTTAAAGATCCTCAAGCTTATTCTGGAACCATTCTTAATTTCCTAGTTTCTGCTAAAGGTAGAACTCTGAATTTCATGCATCTTTTTAGGTTAAACACTCTTTTCCCCTCCTATTTATGTTCCAAATTGTTGCTGATGCATTTAAATAAGCTATATCCATGTTGAAACATTTACTGTTAAGAGTACAAATTAGCCAACATACTTTGAGGTATTGTTGGATTGCTTCAACATTTAAGTGAATATAGGATAACACACATTTTTAAAGAAGCTAACCATGCCGTGCATTGGTTAGCAAATTTTGGAAGGGTGAACCATTGTAATGAATTCTGGTACGATGTGTTTTCTCGGGACTTGGAGGTTATGATCTCCTCTGATAACAGAGAAGATAGGCGTATTCACTTTATTGCTAAATAAAAGTTAATTTTCTGTTGTGCAAAAACAAAGAGAGTACAAATTAGCAACTGTAAAATCAAATGGATTGTTGGCAATGTGACATCTAGCCTCTTTTATTATATGCTGCCTGAACTGGGTTTAGGCCTTTATGTACTTTGTCTTTTTCTCTGATTTCTTCGTGATGGAGAATATATGGCCTTTAAACCACAGGAACTATCAACGATTGTTAACAAGTATGTATAATCTGCTTGTTTATGTGTTCTGTTTTGATAAGCCTATGGCTACTCATGATACCATTTAGTTGAAGATAGACAACGTAGTCTGGAAATATGTCTACTGCTATATGGCTCTTTGGAAAGATATTCGAGAACATTTAGGTATGAAATTCATGATACCTAGGATCATTATAGAATGTACTATACCTACTAAATTTAGGCAAAATGTGCAATTTCATTGATTTTTTTAGGTGATGGTGCTTTACTAAATGCAAAAGATGTGAACTTATTTTTTGCTTAAAACATTGCCAGCTACCATCAAGATATTTCTGTTTAATTATGTTCCCATATCTAGTCAATCATGAAGAGTTTTGTTTACTCTATGAATACCACTGTAGCATGCTTTATCAGCATATCAGCTCTGAGCCTTTTGACTGAATTATCAAATTTTTTCAGAAGACTTTCAGATGAATTACAGATGCAGTTACAAGTTTACAAATTCTTGGGATGCAGCTAATGTTTCCATCTAAGATTAAGGGGAAATGTATTTTTACCCTGTATCTTAAAGCAGGTGCTTTAAATGTCATACATAAAAAAATTCACATGGTCGATTCTCCTATTTGTTCATCATGATAAATTGGATTCGTCCATTGTGTTAAAGAACAAATCCACCAGCAGACACTGGAAGATAGATCTGTGCTGTTTTTATTTTGGTACTTTTATCTTTGTGCAATATCTGACAGAAACCTGGCATTTTATAACATCATGGTTTCATTTTGATATTCAAGTTCTTTTTTTCCCCATTTTCCTTTATTTTTAGCTTTGTTATCCCTGATATAACATCCACTATACAGTTTATGACTTGTAATTTTGCCACCAATATCATATTGAAATTATCTGACGAAAATTGTGGTCACTGAAGATTTTTCTCATATCAACTTTCTCTGCATGTAACTATCATGGCAGCTAAAATTCCATCAGGAAACTTGGAAGTTTGAAAACAATTAGTTTTGTTGTGTATCTGACTTCTTACATGGCACAACTTTTAGATATCAGTGGATTGATTATGGCATTCTGTCTTAGATGTCCTGTGGCAAACATTTTCATTACAGAACATAAACTTGTATCTTTATTTTATGGTACCAATCTTCTTATTCTGTTTTTTTCTTCCTCCTCTTCTTTGTCAAGATCTGCAGCTGCTCTCTTGCTCCATTACGCATACAAATTTGATTTGTCGAGTAGGCAGTTATATATTAACTTAATTCCATTGTTTACTCTTTTGTTTCTGGACAGGCATATCTGACAACAAAAAAAGGTTGATAGGATAAGATCTTGAAACTGAAAGAATACATTATGAATAGCTTGGAATAAATGCATATGGCTTTGACTTGTTTGAGTTTTGTGGTACTTGGAACCAATATTGAGCACACACTGGGCATGGTGCACAAGATTTAATACACAGATTCACTGAAACATCTCCAGTCATCAGGTCATGAGTTTCCCAAGCTATTTTACTCAGTTTTAACAATTCCTGATTCTTCATAACTTTTGTTGGTATTGTGGCTAATCAAGGGGTATTTTGCATGCCTTTTACTTGCAACTTATCATGGAACTTCCCACTATCAAGAAACCTCATCAGTTATGATGATGATGATGATGATGATGATGAGCATAGTACAAAATTAAAACCTCATGTAGTAAATTTATGCTGCCACATCCCTTTTGTGTCCCCATGTTCTGACCAATCCCCATATCCCTTAGCTTTGGAGGCCAAGAAACTGAGTCTATACATGTGGAATCAATCTTTAGATGTAGATTTAGATTTGATTTGGAGTGAAATTAATGTTGAAAATTGCAATTGGTTTGGTTTGATTAGATCATAAAAAATAATGCAATTTTCAGGACATCTTCTGGATCTAAAATTGACATCTATCATGAACACAATAAAAAATGGTGAAGTTGTATTCATCTCCAAAATAATGTAATGAGTTGCAGAGTGTTTTAAAACATTATACAAACTGTTATTGTTAAAATAATACATCAAAATGGGTTTGCCTTGTTGCCTTGACAAATATTTCCACTCAGAGCATCATGCCAAATAAAAATGAAGCATATCTCTTACTGCAGCAGTTTCTTCTTTTTTCCCCTAAAAGAGAATAAGAACTAAGTTGTTATTTCAAGTTGAATTTATAACAGACATTGTAGTACAAAAAAGATTGGAACGTTGGAATTTCTCTCCATAGAATCAGATTTACAAGTTTTGGCAATCTAAGTTAGTCATTGGCCATCATGTTTCTTTTTTCTATGTACATCATAATTCATAAAATAAAATAAAAAAGGTTAAGAAATCAGGAATATGCAGAACTTCAAGTCATTTTGAGGAGGTATATCCTTTTACCTTGTTATCATTTTGAGCTTTGTAAATCAATGAAGGAGAACGAACAACAAACACTGGATGGATATATTCAACAAGTCATCTTCTTCTTCTGCCAATCAGCAGCAGAAGAACAAACTTGAACGAAGAAAAGCAGCAGCAGATCTGCTTTCAGTGGTAGCCTTTTCTGTGGTTTTCAGCACCTACGCACTTTGGCATTTACTTTATGTGACCACGACACTGGGTTTGTGCTGAAAGGGGGAAAGGAAGAGATAATTCCAAGTCGCTCCCCATCTTTTCAGGCTTCCTGGCCACATGACACCACCACGCAGAACAAATAGCTCCCACCTTTTCCTTTCCCCCACTCTGCCTCAGCTTTTGCTTTTCTGCGTGCAGGATTCCATTAGGTGGAGTGCTTCCATGGGCTCTACCAGGAGACGAGGAGAAAATACCAAGCCGTCGCTCTCCCACACCTGTAGTTGACAGGGGACGCCCTCGGTGGCTGCCTTTTGGTCTGTAGTTCCAAGTGCTGGGTTGCAATCCATGGCTTGTGTGCAGTGAGAGGACATCTCGTTCTGCGCTGTGACCTTTGCTTGGATTCCCTGCCAGCTCGGGTTGTGTAGGCCAGCAAAGGGAGGTGCATCTTCCTTTCATGTGGAGCGTCATGTCCTCCTCCCCAGGCCGGAAGGAGATTTTTGGAGGGATTTGGCATATCCTAACTCATGCAGGTTCTGAACATGACCTCCCATTTCCACGCTCGAGCTTTTGCAGCGCTTCATGTTGTTTGTGAAGCTAACAAGAGATTTCAATCTGGAGAACCATGAAGGACTGGGATTGTCGAATGGCTGCGGGTTAAATCGAGGTTGCTCCGCTCCCATGGATTAGTTGTCGGTCTCTTTTGAAAGCCAAAGCATCCTTCACCAGTTGATCGTCAAATCTTCTCCAGACCTGCAGTTTCTGCTTTACGGTCTTCTCTATTCCGTCCCACAGTAACAATTTTGGTTAGCAAGTATGATGCAGCCGGTACACGTACTGTCGAATGACGACTCATTCCGAACATAATAATCATCGACTCACAGTTGGTTGAAGTCAGCGTACCTTGTCGTAAGCCAGAATTTGGAACAAGAACATGGAAGGATGATGTTGCGACTGGCTAAGGTTTCTGCAGGACATAATGGATGTATAACTCTGGCTACCACTAGAGCTCCAATTGCAGCTCATGATTTTTGCACCGCAAGTCTGCAAAATAAGAATGAGTTGATGTCAGTGGTCCACACGATCATGAAGCAGACACTTTCTAAAGTAAGCAGAGAACAGCTCAGGAGACCTGTTGACATACTTGGTTCTTGTTTTGCAGGATGCAAGAGCTTTTTGAGGGGAAATATCAACGTCTTGAGAATGCAAGAGATTAAAGTTCTTTATCGGAAAGAAAGTAAGAGATGGAGTGAGAGAGAAGACCTCGTAAAGTTAAAGGGAATCCCTCACCTACATATCAGTGTAAGAAGACTTTAAACTCCACTGGTGAGTGAAACTTTATTATGGTTCTTTTTGTAGCTTGCCTTCCTCTTTGTTGCTCTTTCTCTTTGCACTCTTTTACTGCCACCACGTTACTTGGCAAAAAGATACATTCGGAATCAATCTCGTAAACTACTGTACCTTTTTTTATCTGCACCTTCTAATTACACCTTCCTTGTGAATTGCAATAGATGCTGAAGCATTTATCCCCCCTCAAAAGCAGTAAATCTTATATAGCAGAGCAGATTGGCCTTTTTTTCATTCCATATTCATGCCACAATTGCTTGATTTAGACCAACAAATCATTGCACTGCAGTAGAACTTTTTTATATTTGTTCAGATAAACCTGCTTTTGTAGTCAGTTGCTAATGATTCGGTAGTTGATCCCAAATCATAGGAAGTCATGTTTGTTGCTGCCTGTGACAAGGTGGAGAGGCAGAGTCCACTTTTCTCAGTTTAAACAAGACTATTTAGCACATAGAGCTTGAACTATGGCATCTTAGATGGCACCTATCAAACAAACATATCATGAGATTTTTCATGTCCTTTTGTTCTAGGCCCTGAAAAAGATTACTTAGGAAATGGTCAGACCCCATACATGTTTGATGTAGTAATCATAGTTCGAGAGAAAGCAAGATAAAGAAAGTGCCATCATGTCCAAACCTGGGACAACACTACTCAGTAGGTTTCACACCAGTGAATCTTTTGTGGCCTCATTCCATGACAAACAAGTCTGCCACACCCAATGAGATAAAAAAACTGTATGTAATCAATTCCAAAGCAAAAAGAAACCTCCATGGTTTGCAAACCTTGGATCTGGGTCCCATGGTGGTGTTCACCAGGGCTTTTCTACTGTGCTAAGTGGAAGATGACTGCACCCACACCTTTCTCCACCACTCGAAGCAAAGGAAAACAAATTGCGGAAAGGTTCCATGTCATGTAATCTCATGTTAGCCATCCACCTAAGAAATCTACATGCTTCTTTATTCTTTTGACAAATCTTTTCTAATCTATGATCTTCCCAATCCAAATAAGAAGCTGGATCAAACATTTGTCTTCTCTTGAACCTGTGCTAGCTTTTATTCAATGTGTGCATACACTCTACCAAAAAAAAGGATAAGTTGTACATTGATTTTTTTAATAAAAAAGGCTAACTAATAGATTTAAGATCACAAAAAAGTTTGGACAACAATATCAGAATTTTAACTTGGTTCTTGACTTGTATGTCCTTATCTAGATAGAATATGACTTTCTGCAACTTGTATCCTTTCAATTTTGTGGTATGCAATATGTATGGCATCATCATCCTGTCAGTCCAAACTGAACAATCTCCAACCAAATGCAGCATTACCATATCTATCCACTTCTTGATTTAATTGCTAATTACCAAAAAAACTTAAAGGTGTTGACGTGACCAACAGAAATCTTTGGACGATCATTACAGTAAATTGGAAGCTTTTACGCAATTATCTACTTAATGAAGTCTCTTTGTGCTAGCATGGCCTCGTATTGAAACCCTCCTTGTCGCGCTACTATAAATCTGGAATGTAGACCAGCTTTCATCAAATTTTCTACTCGCATCTTTTAATTGAGTGAACTTCTCATCCTCCAATATGTATCAGTTCTGAAACTTAGGACGTCCGAAAAAACAAAAAGAAGAGACAACAAGAGAAGAAAGTAATCCTCCTTCCATTACTGAAGAAACTTTCCTTTCTTCAAGATAGTGTGAGCCAAGCTCAAAGAACTGAAAGCATTTTCCTTAGCCAAGAAGAAATGTGTCCTCTCCTAGCATCTGTTTTATGCAGTTGACATTGAATAGACTGTCAGCATCTGTTTGTGAAGAGTCTCTGCTTTCTCCAAAGTGGTATAACTGAAAAGATGCACTCTTGGTAGAAAACAGTTCTCTCCAAGTGTCTATTCTCCAAAGTTGGCAATGAATAGTCTAATAGTTTGGCTGTCTCTCTGCAAAAGTTACACTATACAACTTTCTAAGATCCATATGCTATATATCACATCACCACAGCATCAAACACTAAGTTTGGTAGCTTATGGATGTGCTGAGAAAGATTAAAGACTATATGTTGGTTGGAATTGGGAGTAGGCTTAGATTGCAACTGAGGCTAAGATTTACAATCATTGTTAATCTTAGGCAATGTAGATACTCGACATTTACCTCGAAAAAAGATTACACATGTTATCATAAAAATGATTGCAACTTCAATGCTTCCTTTTCATAATGTATCTTTACAAATGATCATGTAGGATGTGAACTTGAAGTCAAGATCTGGCAATGGTGAAATCAACATGGGAACATGAAATGCACAGTCCCTTATCATTTTTGAGGCAGCTTCCTTTTTTGCTTGTTCTAATCAAATCAGTCTTTTTTTTGTCAATCTCACAAAAAAAGAACTGAGCTCAGGAGCTGTCCCAACTCTCTTGGCAAATCCCTACCTACAAAGTTCACTTGGGGTGAGTTGGGACTTGGCTAGTCTCATCTTCCATCCACCTACCACCTCCATTGTTCATAACCTGCAGCCATTTCAATTTTCCCAGTCTCCTACTTGTATTGAAAATACAGTTCCTCATCTAATGCTTGGTTGTTGGATGCATGGTTAAAGAAGCACATGCAACATGTGAACCAAACATAGAGTACATGCATTTGTAATATATGAATAAACCATCATAAATATGTCTTTTTAGGATAGAATGTTGAAGGTGTCAAAAGTTTTAGAAAGCATGTGCAACAAATGTCTTCCACTTTCAAACTTATAAGACAATGGGCACAGGAAACAACATTTGAGGTGGTTAGATATGAACTTAAGTTTAAGATTGATGGGAGATGTTCCTTCAAACATCTCCTATCAATAAAACTGTGTATATTGATCCTTCTTGCTTCTCTCTAGACTTGAATTTTAGGGAAGATTTTATGAGTATATCATGCGAAGATAATATTAAATACCTATTATCATAGAAATAAATATAATATGTCAATATCATCTTAATATAAAAAATTATATGTTTAGAAGGCAGCATCAACCAATTCATTTGGTCTTTCATGCCATGAGATATAACAAAATTGGTTAGTATTATGTCACACTCTAAATTATTAGAGGAGTTATGAATATAACAGTTTAACTCTTATTGAATATAACATATTTGAAATTTGACTCTTCTTAATCAAGACTCATTTAGATTTGATTACATCCATAAATTTTATGTTGACGAAAGATAAGATCAAAGAAAATCATTTAAAATGATATGTTTAAGAAATCTATGGGCGTAGTAGTCAAAAGAGGTAAAATGATAAATATTAGTAGTACGAGGAGAGATAAAGAAAGACCTAAAAGAATCTTAATAAAAATTTAAATATTTTAATTTTAACTAAATATATGGTTTTTTAATCGATCTCAAATAGTTGAGACTTACAGTTTTATTATTGTTGTTGTTATATAAAATTTTAAGACTTATATTAGTAATTTAAATTAGATGAACACGCCAACTAATTTGGATAGTACACTATAAATAAATGTAATGATATGTATTACCATATTATTATTTTTTTACAATTATATATATTTTTCTTGGTCTTCTCTCTTAAATACTCTCTTTCATCGCCTTCCTATTATTTTTTGTTTATATTTGTTTTTGACAGTATAGGTTTCTAAAAATATTGAATATTTTTTCGTTCAAAAATAGGTTAATAATTTTGATTAGAACATGACAAACTTCCATTAGTATTATAAGAAATTATTTGCCATAGTTATTTTTATACAATTGTCCCCAATATAAATCCTTGATGTATTGGCATCAACATGACATTCTGTATGACATATTTTGTATCAATGGAAAAAACATTTGATTGATTATTTTGAATCTTGAATTGGCTAATCAGTAACTATAATGATTTTTAGAATTTTAAAATAAATTATAGTGATGTCAGTATAAACAATCAGTTGATTAATATTTTTAGAAAACATCCATTTGGATGACCAAAAAATAATTCATACATCAGTATCACTCCATCAAGAATTTATGGCATATATAAGTCCCTACAATATTATTAGTTAAAAATATATATAATTTTAAAATTTAAAATACCCTTATTTTTTATCCATTTTTTTACATTTTTCACCGCACTTTTCGATCTTAAAAAGAAACAAATACTTTAACAATTACATCAGATATACAAAGAGAATCAAAGATTTGATGTCATCATAGAAGAAGCTCACAAAAGAGCCACATAAACTCATGAACATTAATAATGTCAATTGGAAGTTCAAAATCATTAAAATATTAACTATAATGATTTTTAGAATCTTAAAATACAACATGAATGTGCCAAATTTAAAGAAATTAAAGGGGTAAGTATATAAATAATTAAAAACACTCCATTCTTTCATCACCATCAGTAAGTCGAATCCCTGAAGCTGATCTGACCATATATTGCCCCTCTCTCATATTGTATTTGATAATATCAATTTGATGTGATGGGCATCGGATTAATGTTTCTATATATATACATATATATATATATATATATATTGTCAACCAATGAATAAAATACATAGCTGACCAATGAATTGAAGTTTAATTAATCGACATCATCGCATCTCAATCTTTTGGGACATTTGGTACTTTGACCAACCGACCAATATGAACTCTCTCTTTCTTCCTCTCCTTTCCATCCATCGTTTTACTATCAATCTAGAATTCCATAGCCACATCATGACAATGAAGAGAGAGTTGTTTTCTTTAATGAAAATATTAAAATAGTGTTTGATTTCTTGGACAATGTTTAAGTCACGGATATTGACACCATTTCACTGTCATATGGTTCCACATAAACATCAAAGCATCACAATTTACTCCACTTTCAAACACCTAATTTAACCCCATTCTAGTATGACATGAATTCAAATATAAATATTTTTCTTTTGTCATAATATTTCACATTAATTGAGTGATCATAAATGCTGGATGTTTTAGGAAGCACAAAATAAGAGTGGATCCTTTGATTGGAACTCTTCAAATTAAACTGATTCAACTGTTGCCTTCCAGAAAATCCACTTCTCAGTAGAAAATGATGGTGAAATTTAATTACTTATTGAATATATATATATATATATATATATATATATATATATTTTTTTTACTAGACAAGAAGGTTAAATTTATGCAGTTCTATGCAAGTAGATAAACTATTTCCATGATCCTTTGATTTTTGTTATTTTTTATAAATCCAGTTGTTAATGCTATTTCAGTATTTATAATTGCTAGTGATTTAGTAAATATGATTCATTACAACTCTTTTAGCTGGCAATATTAAAAAAATTAATGTTTAAAACCGAAGGAAATTAATTCCTGTTAAACATGTCATGTTAATACGAGTTAGATGGAATAATATTCTTATTTCAGAAATACTCTTTCGTCACACTCTATAATTAGGATTTCTCATACATTATTGTTCGAGTTCTAAAACTTTATTTACGATCGATCTAGTTTGAGCATTGGCATGCCCCCATGCTAGTTTTATAGTAATGTTCGTGACACGAAGGGCTCGAGAGAGGAGCATCGACATAATCGGATATTTCGTTCTACGGAAGAAAAACAGCCAAGTCAAATTGAATTGATCCCATTAATGAAGCTATAATAAGTCAAAGAAAAATATTATATTTTTCTACTCGTCTAAGCATTTATTCCACGAGAAACTTGAGTTCTATAGAGGCAGATTTGAAGTCGTTCTACTTCCTGGCTTTCATTACACCAAACACACCGACCGCTGAATGCGTACAATTCTCCCACCATTTTCGAAGAAAATTGTCACTAAACACTTTTGAGTGTTACGATGATTTCAAAAGAATTTTTGTGTAATACAATTGGATGAAACATTTCTATTCTATAATAGTCGAGCTATTATTGATCATTGCTATGGCTTCATTATTATTCGTTGCAAAGTAGAAGAAACATTAACAATCATAAAGTCTTATATGTTATCATCCTAAGCATTTATTTTTCCAATCGAAAAAGAGAAGAGATTATTCTTCACATAAAATTTGATATCATATGTGCTTAAAATGAATTCTTCTACGAATAGATAAATAATGGATCATATTCAAATTCGATTGAAGGAAGAGATAAATATCGATATTATAATAAATTTTACCTTCTCTGTAGAAAAAGAATTGGCAATAAATGTATTTTAAAGGAATAAAATATTTACTTTAGTTAAATGGATAAGTAAGCATGTTCCAAATATGTATTAATATCAAATAGAGCTAAACCATGTTCTTTTTTTTCATCGAGGAGTTGAGGTATCAAAATTGATATTAACATGGTCTTGAAACAAATATGTATGTGTTGGTGTATATATGTATATCAAGATCTAAATAGGTTTTAGAAAATGTTATATTTACATTATATTATGATAGTATTGAAGAGAAAAGAGTGACAAAATCTTCATTTTATTGGGGTTTCATTTCAAGCTCTCATTTCAGTTCCATTTCCTCCTATACAAAAGGGCTTTGATGCTGCCTTATATTATTTATAGGCACAGGGAGTCACCCAGCTCTCAGTTCTGCCATCTCTCTCTCTCTCTCTCTCTCAGCCTATGTGATACTGAGCTATGACGAGTCTCAGGGAGCAGGTAGTTTATGGTGATGGGTTCTGAGGAGATGGAGCAGGAGAGAGGAAGAGCGGTCGTGGAGGAGACCACCCACCTTCCCTCCGCTACTCTTTCTCTCACACCCACACAACTGCTTCCTCGGCCGGTGATGATGAGAGTCATCCACACTCGCCTCCCTTAGAACAACAACAACAACAACAACAACAACGCTTGTCTGAGCGTGAGACATACAGTGCCTTCGTTTTCTTGGTTCCGCATCACTACCTCTGGCTTTTGCATCCTTCTACAAGACCAGACATGAAGAGAACGCTCGGTACCTCAGATAATTCTCTGATCCACAACTGCTCCTCCGGTACTTGTTGCCCAACTCTTCTTGCTTCTCAGATCTCTTTGTCATCGTGTATAAATCTCGAAAGGAAAAGAAGCGAGAGCTGATGACGTCTTGGTTAGCAGGAGAAGACCAGGAAGACGTGTATGGCGGAGACTTCCAACCGATCATGGAAGGGCTGGACGAAGACGACGGCGGCGGCGACGAGGAGCTGTGTGCCGCGGCGGCGGCAGGGGGAGGAGCGAAGAAGCGCCGGCTGAGCACGGAGCAGGTCAGAGCTCTGGAGAAGAACTTCGAGGTGGAGAACAAATTGGAACCGGAGCGCAAGGTGCGGCTGGCCAAGGAGCTCGGCCTTCAGCCCCGGCAGGTGGCCGTCTGGTTCCAGAACCGCCGAGCCCGGTGGAAGACCAAGCAGCTGGAGCACGACTACGCCGCACTCAGGACCAGCTACGACGCGCTCCGCCTCGACTTCGACTCCCTCCACCGCGACAAGGAATCGTTGCTCTCGCAGGTGAACTGCGCAAACCATCCGGAAACCGATCCCGGACTTTATTGATTTGTTGTACGACGTGAAATGAACCTGATCTCCTCATCTTCCACCACGGCGCAGATAGATGATCTGAAGGCGAAGTTGGCCGAAAACGAGGGCTTGAGCTTGAGCTTCTCTTCCTCGGCGAAAGAAGGGCCGGCGGTCCCCGAAACCGCAGCCAAAGCCCCGGAATCGGAGGACCCACCACCGGTTGCGATCTGCAAGGACGGATCGTCGTCCAGCGACTCGAGCGCCGTCGTGAACGACGCAGCCGTAGCCAACGACGAGAACAGCCCTCAGTTGACCACAGCCTCCGATATGTTTTCGGCAGCGACGGCAGGGGCGTCCGGGGACCTCGGCAGCGATTCGTCCATGTTGCTGAATTCGGACTCGAGGCCGAGGTTCTTCTGTCAGCACCACGAGGTCTTGAAGATGGAAGAGGAAGAGCTCCTCGGTGAGCCCTGCTGCAGCTTCTTCTCCGACGAGCAAGCGGCGACGCTCAACTGGTACTACTCCGACCATTGGAACTGACTCTCGAGTGTGTGCAGGGGGGGGGGAGGGGCCGAGAATAATATCCAAAAATTGGAGGGTCTTTTCATAAAAGTTTTGTTAAATACGATTGTATGTACCACTCGCTTCAAATATTATATTTTGTAGAGCCAAAACAAAACAAAACAAAATCTTTGAGCCCTATAGAAGCGTGAGAACAGATGGGAGAAAAAAGGAATTAAATATTTTAAAAAGAAGCAATTTTATTAGAAAATTATTAGGCAAAATGTTAATTAATTTGGATAATTTTAAATTTGGGTAAAGTAAACAAACCTCTTTAATCCTCATCAAAATATATGCAACCAATCACATGGGTCCTTTTCGTGAAGGGCAGTATCCTTCCCTCCCTCCCTACTCAATTAAATTAGTAGTGTCGTCTGCTGCATGGTTTTGGTGACATTTGCCACCAACATAATTTCTCATGTCAATCCTGAAAAGAGAAATCAAATCTAAAACTCGTGTATCGTAAAACGATCGAGCGAATCAAGGCGTTCGCTGGCTCGGTGGAGCAGCCAACTCCGGCATTGCGACTTGGTTTGGAGGTTTCCGTGACGTGGCCTCGGGTGCAGTCAACAGCCCCCATTTGTTTGCATTCGGTGGTGGGACCAATTTGGGCATCTCGGCCACGCTACACACGGACAGAGGAGGCATTACCTTTCCCATTGGTCCTTGTCATCGTCTTTGAGTCACGAATAAATCAACGTGCCGTGGGCTCCACACGATGGGGATTTCAATGAGGATGGAAAAGTACTCCTCTGTTGATTAATGAAGATCTAATGTATATATATATATATATATATATATATATATAACTCGCATTTTACAGTAATATCCAGCTAAACCATGAGACTTAGATCAAGTCGTCGAGTCCAATTTACTGCTATCTCAAAAATGTTAAATGTCGGAGGAGGCGTAACGGGCGAAATATCCCGTTATGTTTGTGGGAAGAGAAGCACGAAAGAGACTGACCATCTCCTCCGCCCTCTCCGGCCTCGCCATTTTTCCTCGGCAGATTCTCCTGCGAAAGCTTGACAACAACACTGCCTTGTTTGGATGTGCGAGTCAGAGACACGCATTCAATGCAAGCTGTCATCGGCATGCCCTGTTGGTGGAATCACATGCTCCTCCTCCGTAGAGTTGCTGTCACACCTCTCTCTCTCTCTCTCTCTCTCTCTCTCTCTCTCTCTGACCTGTGATCCTCTCTTCATCACTATTGTAAGAGGAATCTGCCTGCCTTGGTTCTCGGTGGTGAAGCATTTCGGAGCAAGGATAGCCAAGTAGATGATATTATAATAAATACTTAGAAGCGTCAAAGCAGGCTAAGCGATAATATTTAATGTCCGAGGGAATAACCTATAGGTATATTGTTAGTCTAAATAACCTTAAGCCGTGGCCTCGAGATCGACGTGGCTCGGTTCGGGTCCGAACGTCGGGATCTCTCCGGGGCATGCCTCGAGCTCGTGGGGTCGGTCCGGTGCGATGGTCCGATCGGGACGGGGTCGCCGTCTCCTCCGGGCAGGGGCTCGTCGTCCGCGCAGTCGGCGGGGACCCTCGGCTTTGCACCTGCACAAAGATCGAGTCGGGAAGCTCGACCTAACCCCTCCGACGATCAAGTTAGCAGAAGATGTGGAGGGGGTTTCATGAGAAGAAGTGTTTTGTGTCTCTCCCCTCTGTCCTCCTGCTCGTTCAGAGTGCGAGGGTATTTATAGGGAGGCTTACTGTTTCCTGATATGTCCACTTGCAGGGGGCAGGCTGGTTGCGTCTGACATTGGTTTGGCGTGGCGCGAAGAGCCGAGTCTGAGTAGGTGTTAATGCGCCTCGACCAGTGTTGCGGTCCGTTTGACCGGGAGCCGTCGCGTCGTTCGAGGCGTGAGGCGTCATTTGATATCAGTCGGGTTTTATCATAATTACTATCCTCATCATATATAATATAGCCATATAACTTTCCAACCGAAATCGAATTAATCTAAAATCAAAATCGAGATGATTTAGTTTGATTGGGATCGCTAACAATTAGAATCGACGATTCTGGTTTGAAAATTCATTTCGGCTTTAATTTAATTTTTCTTAATCGGAAATCAAAGTCAAATAAATAAGAAATTTTGACTTCATAATGGGTAAGTTAATGAAATATATTTCCTTCACATTAAGAATTTAAGAGCAATCGGTCCATTTCAAGCTTACTTCTTAATGTTCATTTTAATGCACTAAGCAATAGCTAATGCTTCAAGGTAGTAACACTCTCTCAAGTGAACTGAACGGGCCTCGGCGCCGAGGTGGGACAAGCGCAGCCCACCTGATTAAAATCAGACACGACTGTCTTGGATCTGAGCCCAACATAAGTCACGGGATCTGGTTCGATCGAACCAAATGAAGGAATCCCCTCTCTCACACGCAACTAAATCAATGGACACGCGTGCCATGAGAAGACTCCTCGAAACCTAATCGGCCAACGGCGGCAGCGTCTTCCTCTCCATCGGCGAATGGCGGCGGCAATGTCTTCCTCAAGCGGGCTCATCGTCGGTATCTCTCTCCTCCTCCTCCTCCTCCTCCTTTGCCGTCGCCCACACTTCCCCAACCGCCTCCCTCCATCTTCCCGCCCCCACCTTCGCCGCCAGCGTCACCTCTTCTTCGCCTCGTCGTAGCCGTCTTCCCGCTTCCTCCATGCGCCGGCGTTTTCCCTTCTCCTCCCGACGTCGGCGTCTTCTTTCTGTGTCATCCTTTCACCCCCGCGGCCAGCGTCTTCTCCCCCTTCGCTTCGCTGCAGCCGCCCCAGCAACCCAACCGACAAAGACAGCCACCCCAACCGACAGCAACCCTCTCCCGTACCTCCTCCTCCCTCTCCTTCTCCTCGGATCCTTCATCCTTGCCCCCCTCCCAACTGACAGCAACCCCCTCTTCATCCTCCTCCTTCTACGTAAATTGTTTTATTAATATAGATTTGAACAAGCATTATTTGGTCCTTTAAATGAATACTATGTTTCTTTTTTTGTTTTAGCGATTATATCTATTAATCATGATGTATACTTTTAAAATTTTAAGAACCATCTCTCGTCACTAGGGCCACCGCCTAGGCAAGCACCTTAGCGTCTCGGGCGTTTTGATACCTTGGCGTCGTTTAATGTCTCTCGACCTCGAGCACACTGCTATAGACACAACTTGGTTCCATTTAATTATTGAGACCCATGCATGTTGCCACACTTGGTCGATGTTAGTTTTCATGCTTGGTCCTTTTATGTGCATGTTTGAATTCATCTGAACCAAATTGAGCACATCACAGCTCCACAAAAAATCATTGAATTTGAGCTGCATTGGTTATATATGTATTCTAAAAATGTTATGAGATTCAAGTGAGATTGTCTTGATTCAATTTTAACCTAAACATGTTTCAGCTGCATTCCCTCACATCAAGTTCTATGCTTAAACTAACCTGTCCGTGAGTCCCTCATGCATAATGTCTGCCTGCATGTACACGTTTGATTGCATGCCATTATTTTATTATATCAATCTTTTGATTCCATTATTAATTTTTTGTTGCTTACCACATAAGTCGGTCGGTTCTCAAATGGTTATGAATGCCAAATAAGTTTGTAATGTGACTTTTGATTATCGTTACCTATTTGTTGCTCAGACATAATAATACATGTGCAATTTAGTTATCAGATAAAACCACGCACATGGGAGCATTGCACATATTTCCTGTCTGTTTTTGGCTCTTGTGGTAACTTCATCAAATGCGTGCTGATTCTGGTGTCGTGCATTGAACCACAGTAATGAATTGTTGTACCTCCTTTCGCATGTATACTAATTATACATACAGAATGCATTTATATATTCAATTTTGAGGCTAAGAGATTGTCTATATTAATGGATTTGGAGAGGGCAGTTAGGTACTAGAAGCTATTAGGAACTGTCACTGTATCTTAATGCTATCCTCTGTCACTAAAAGTACACGCTGAGTGAACAATTAGAATGTGGCATGATTTCCGAACCCCAAAATAGACCCAAAATCTCAATGTGTTTGGTTAGATATAACCTTACATCTTTATGTCGGCATAATGTGGTCTCCTCTGCAGGCTGATAGTAACTCTCTTGGCAACTTGATACATGTTTGTACATCAAAGCATATCGGTGTGCTTATATTTGAATTACCATTCTTGTATTTATACTAGTAGCAATAGAAAAACATTTAAATGTTCTTAATTCAACCGCAGGTGTTTTCTTACACAGTGTTCATTGACGCAAAAGATGCATATAGCTGATCATGAATAGTTACACTATGACTTTTATTGTTGTTGTGCTTGTTTGCACTTGCTGGTTTTATTGGGAAATTCTCACTGATTTAGGCTATGTTGGTGAAACTTCTCAATAAGAAATATTTTTTTTCTTTATTAATGACATCAAGATATTTTCTAATACTGTAGCTGAAGCTATTTGCACGAGCAGTCTTTCTATAAAATTAAGTTCCTTTATCAACATAGAACCAAATAAACTAGTAGCATTTCTTGATCAAGGCGGCTTTCTTACCTCTTGGTTCATTTTTCGGAAAATCTGTTGCCTTTCTCAGGTCTTTCAGCGAATTTGTAATTTTTTGTCAAGTTGTATTAACAATGGCATCTTTAGCATGTTGAACCTCACAGGTAACTTTTTTGTTAATTTCTTAAACAGTGTCTTTTCTACTTACCTGTCTTTCTAGACTTGTAACTAGGTCATCTCTTTACATTCATGATGAAAAGGTTCGATTATTCTGCAAGTGCTCACTTGAAATGTTTCAGGTTTTAGTTGTAGTAGGACATTAGTGAATCTGATGTTAGATAAAACAGTATGCATCTTTGACTTAGTCTGAATTCTGAAGTACCCCTTGCAAGTCATTGACTGATGTTCAACCTATTAGTACAAACTTGAATATCATCCGTATATGATCAACGTAATGAATGCCGTTGCCACTCTTATGCAGCATGTTTGATGAAGATACATTTGATATGATTTTCTAATTGCTGCTGGGATATAGTGTGCTTCACAGTTTCTAAAGCTCCTAACTACAATAGAGAAATAATGGAAGGTAGTGTCAGTGCGCATGTGTCACATCAAGCCATTGTTTCAGTGGTGTAGAATTGCATGGATGGAAGTGTGATAATAAGTAAATTATCCAAGGTATTCTTAATCAACTCTCATACACAATTTAGAGATTTATCTCTGAAAGAAATGGCTTATGGAAACTGAATGCAGGTGGATTAACATGAGTGGTAGAGGAATGTCGTCGGATCAGATGATTAGTTGAAAGTTTTCAACTTCCTTCTGGTTGGAAGCAGGTACAGAAAATATATATAGTTTTGGTGCCCTCGATTTGAGGTAGAAGAGGAATCTGAACATAGAGCATCCAGCAATAAGACTACTTTTCTTCTATTTTTCTGCAAACAGTACGTGATACTGCTTCAAAAGATCATGTTTTTGGTGCAAAAGAGGCTCTTTTGCTATCTGCCAAGTAACAAGTCCACTATCCATCTTTCCTCCTATCAACTTTGCGGTCTGTTTAACTTCTCCACTGCTAAAGACCAAAGTTCAGAGCATAGTTCCAACTTTATAGTGGTCGACTCCCTTCATTCATGTGAACTTTCCTCAGAGAAGGCTGCAAAAAAAGCCAAGTATCACACCTGTCACAAAAATTCTTCGAGTCTTTCCATTGAGTTCTTTAAGCAGAGCGGTTGGAGTGATGCACAAGTCATGAAACTTATCCGGAAGTCACCGCTGTTGCTGCGTACTAACGTAGAGACTGTCCTGAAACCCAGAATGAGATCTTTGAAGGACATGGGATTTTCTGACACTGAAATAGTTCAGCTGGTTTCATCATGTCCATCTGTACTCCTTTTACGTGATATCCAACCAAAGATCGACTTCTGGAGGTCACTACTTGGTTCTAATGAGAGGTTACTGAATGCCTCTAGGAGGAACATGTTTCTACTTGGTTCTAGCATGGATCGGAAGATAGAACCTAATGTATCTCTCTTAAGGGAATGTGGCATCAGTGACAAACGCATCGTGTATATGGTGATGACAACGCCGGCCATTATGGGTCGATCAAACAAATATATGAAGGAAGCTATCAAATTAGTTAAGGAGTTGGGTGTGCCATGTAACTGTAGAATGTTCCCTTATGCACTTAGTATAGTCACCGGCATGAGCCGATCCAGGTTTTATGATACCTTTGCAACCCTGATGAACTTTGGGTTCTCCCTGCAAGACATCATAGCTGTATTCAGGAAGCATCCAACCATTTGGTATTTGTCAAAGAAGAACATATGTGACAAGATGACTTTCCTGATGAAGGAAGCTGGTTGTGAGCTGACATATATCATTTCCCATCCTTTGATTCTTGCATACAGCTTGGAGAAGAGGTTGAAACCTCGATATGCAATTCTGAATTTTCTTGAGCAGAATAAATTGCTGGATAAAGTATATAGCCTGATGTCCATGATAATGCTATCGGAAAAGAAGTTCCGAAATAAATTTCTTTTCCTGCTTCGCGAGGAGAAATCTATTGCTCTATATGATTCCTATTTGAAATCTGTTGCTCAATAGGATTCCTATGTTGCTGCTGGGCATGGAAAGCACCATGTTGTTTCGGAAAATTAGGATTGCATGTGCTTCCTCAGACAAAGTGGGAACTTAATGCACACTTATTTAATCATGTTAAATTTGTGACAATTTAAATTCTCCAAGGAGCTTCTTTTCTTTTATTCTTTGGTACAACAAAAGATACGGATTCTTTTATGCAGAAATATAGTGAACCAACGGGGAGAAGTCTTTACTTAAGAAAGATATAAAGGTAACTAAAATATTTCAACTCTGTCAGCTATCTGTGTCAACTTGGCATCAGTCGTATTAATTTAGATGATTGAGAACTTGTTAATTATGAGAGTATGAATAGGGACTAATATATGATAGTAAAGAGTTAATTGTGTGAGGGCTTTCTTTGTCATAATCCCATCACCTCTCCACCGGCTCTAAATTACATCTCTATTTATATGGAATGAAACCTCTATTGTTACATGTTGTTAATCGTGGACTAATATATGATAGTAAAGTGTGATTTATTGAATATATCGATTTACTATACGATTCATAATATATATTCTAATACATGACTCGCGTCATTTAACATATGTTGTACGAGTATGTTGTACGAGTAAGTGGTGTCACTAAGTTATGCTTACTCATGATTACAGTATATATATATATATATATATATATATATATATATATACATGTTCTGATTTTAACAAGTGAGAGATGAAACTTAATATACTATTGAGAGTGTGATATGGTTTTTTTTATCTATTGTTGAAAAATGAACCCACGAGAGTAATACCTTTCTATTTATTGTTGGAGTGCACTAACGAATATTCAGTTATGCAAAGATGATTATTATAATATGATGATTGAATTTTGTGTATAATATGGTACATTAGTGCATGTGGCAATTATGAGATTTATTAGATAGTATCGACATGCACTATTGTAAGAGGCCCCGTGAGATCAACGTGCACTATTGTGAGATTTATTATATAGTATCAACTGTCACGTCTCTCTCTCTCTCTCTCTCTTTCTCAGCCCGTGACTGCATGCATGCATCCCAATATTCGTTCTAGTCATATCCAGACAGACTCACACATTAAGAATTTAAGAGCCATCGGTCCATCTCAAGCTTGCTTCTTAGTGTTCAATTTAATGCACTAAGCAATAGATATGCTTTAAGGTAACAACACTCTCTCGAGTGAAGTGAACGGGTCTCGGCGCCCCCCTGAATCAAATCAGAGAGGACTATATTGGATCTGGTTCGATGGAACCAAATGAAGGACTCTCCTCTCTCACACACAACTATATCAATGGCCACGCGTGCAATGAGAAGACTCGTGGAAACCTAATCAGCAACCGGCGGCACCGTCTTCCTCTCCATCGGCGAATGGCGGCGGCAGCAATGTCTTCCTCAGCGGGCTCATCGTCGGTATCTTTCTCCTCCTCCTCCTCATCCTTTGCCGTCGCCCACTCTGCCCCAACCGCCTCCCTCCATCTTCCCGCCCCCACCTTCGCCGTAGCCCCCCCGCGACCGGCGTCTGCCCCTGCCTCTTCCTTTCCCCTCGTCGTAGCCGTCTTACCCCTTCCTTCCTGCGCCGGCGTTTTCCCTTCTCCTCCCTACGTCGGCGTCTTCTTTCATTGTATCATCCTTTCACCCCCGCAGCGTCTTCTCGCCCCTTCGCTTCGCTGCAGCCACTTGATAAGACCCTAAGGTTTTATCAGGGAAAAAATTGGGAGAAAAGGGGACGATCACTTCGAGATGATCGGCCTCCTTAATCACTTCGAGGGGATCGTTGACGGGAACTTGTCTTCGTGCCCGGCACCCAGTGTGCAGCTATTCGTTCAACATTCTAAAGATCTTGTTTTTCTACTTTATCTCTTTTCTCTTATGCACGCAAAGTGTTCGCTGAATTGCTTTTAAAGCTTTTCTTTTTGTGGGACGTCAGGACTTGTCCGTTGTTTATTCTTCGAACTAATCAACTTTCTCCACGCAAGGTGTTCGCTGACCTTTGCGGACTCATATCACAAGGGCGCGTCATGACTTTGACGATCCCAATTAAGTCCAAGAAGTTGACGCAAGGGCGCTTTGCGACTTAGGCAACTCAAGCCAAATTTGTGTCTTGGCCGCAAGGGTGCCTCACGACTTAGGCAATTCCAGTTAAGTCCGTGACAAGGCGACGGTGGAGGAAGCAACGAGGGTCACGGTTGGGATGTGTTGGCCGGGAGCAGCGGCGGCGGCAGTTGCTGGCCGAGAACTGCGGTGATCGGTGGCTGCGGCAGAAGATGCAAGGCTGACCCTGTTTTGGTTGCCACGAGGAGGGGAGGTCGAGCGGCTGCGGTTGTGACCCAAGGGGGGGCGGGCGACGGTGGAGAAGGAGGCAGCGAGGGTCACGACTGGGAGGTGGGCGACGGTCATTGTTGGCCGGGAACTTGCTGTGGTGGAGAGGGGAAAGAGGGATGCTCTGTTTCTATCGCACCACAGCAGGAGCCACTGGCGATGTCGAAGGATCGCGAGCGGTTGAGGAGAAGGCTGGCAACGGTGGTGGCTCGGGTGGGAGGCGACGGGCGACGGTGGACTCTGGCTGGGGAGCGGGGCTGTGGTGGGATGGGACATTGGCAGCGTCGTCTCCTGGCAGCGGTGGTGGTTCGGGTGGGAGGCAACAGGCGATGGTGGACTCCGGCCGGGAAGCGGGGCGGTGGTGGTCGCTGGCCGGGGAGCAGTAGCGGCGGTGGGGTTGGTCGGAAGTAGGGAAAGTAGGAGCCCTTTCCACCAGCGACGGTGGTGGAGGAGAGGGGAAGCAGGGGTTCTTGGTTGCGCGTGGCTGCGCCCCCTTTTTTTTTTTATGATAACCACAACGAGGACTCCGAGGATCGCTGCTCTGATACCAAATGATAAGACCCTAGAGTTTTATCATGGAAAAAAAAGGGAGAAAAGGGGATGATCACTTCGAGGGGATCGACCTCCTAGGGTTTGTCAAAAGACTTAATAACATTTCATTGTCTCCGAAAAGAAACGATTACATCATTATTTATAGAGTTCCACTTAGAATCCATCAAGACTTGGATTCTTAATAATAAATAAATATTAAATAAATCTCTATCCGATTCTAACTGAATTAAACATACTCAATAAACATTATTCAAAAGCTTAGAAAATAAAAAAGGATCCTAACATCGCCCCAGCAACCCAACCGACATAGACAACCATTCTAACTCGTACCTCCTCCTCCTCGGATCCTTCATCCTTGCCCCCCTCCCAACTGACAACAACCCCCTCTTCATCCTCCTCCTTCTATGTAAATTGTTTTATTAATATAGATTTGAACAAGTATTATTTGGTCCTTTAAATGATTACCATGTTTCTTTTTTTGTTTTAGCGATTATATCTATTAATCATGATATATACTTTTAAAATTTTAAGAAGCATCTCTCTTCACTTGGGCCAGCGCCTAGCCAAGCACCTAGCATCTCGGGCGTTTTGACACTTTGGCGTCGTTTAGTGTCTCTCACCCGCGACCACACTGCTATAGCACAACTTGGTTCACTTGTTTGGTTCCATTTAATTATTCAGACCCATGCATGTTGCCACACTTGGTTGATGTTAGTTTTCATGCTTGGTCCTTTATGTGCATGTTTGAATTCATCTGAACCAAATTGAGCACATCACAGCTCCACAAAAAAATCATTGGATTTGAGCTGCATTGGTTATATATGTATTCTAAAAATGTTATGAGATTCAAGTGAGATTGTCTTGATTCAATTTTAACCTAAACATGTTTCAGCTGCATTCCCTCGCAACAAGTTCTATGCATAAACTAACCTGTCCGTGAGTCCCTCATGCATAATGTCTGCCTGCATATACATGTTTGATTGCATGCCATTATCTTATTGTATCAATCTTTCGATCCTATTATTATTATTTTTTGTTGCTTACCACATAAGTCGGTCGGTTCTAAAATGGTTATGAATGGCAAAGAAGTTTGTAATATGACTTTTGTTTATCGTTACCTATTTGTTGCTCAGACATAATAATATATGTGCAATTTAGTTATCAGATAGAACCACACACATGGGAACATTGCACATATTTCTTGTCTGTTTCTGGCTCTTGTGGTAACTTCATCACATAAGTGCTGATTCCGTTGTCTTGCATTGAACCACAGTAATGAATTGCTGGACCTCCTTTCGCATGTATTTACTAATTATGCATACAGAATGCATTTATATATTTGATTTTGTGGCTAATGGATTGCCTATATTAATGGGATTTGGAGAGGGCAGTTAGGTACTAGAAGCTATTAGGAGCTGTCACTGTATCTTCATGCTATCCTCTTCACATCGAAGCTCTCATTTTTCTTTTTTGTTGTTGTACATGCCTCTGGATCGTTCATCAATCAATGTGATTTTGTATTTTGCTGTGCTTAGATTTTATTTTTCATTTTTTTCTTCTTTTCATTTCTTTGCTATGAGATGGTAGATTTGTGCCTTGGCGGTCATTATAAACTGTGGTTTCATTTTACATTTTGAAACATTAGTCATTTTGGCATCCAAAATAATTTTATGTGACATTTCAAATTTCCTATGACATCAATTACTTTGTTTTGTTCTTGAACATTGGTACAGTGACATGGTATAAGTGATCTTTTATACATGCTCATTTGGTGATCATTGTAACTCGTAAGGGAGGTCATGAAAATAATTTTGACTAATATTAGTTTAAATTTACTTAACTTGATTGTGGCCCAGATACTGTAATCAAATGTGGTGCTCGGCATTTGAAAATTTTCTTATTATACAATATCTCCAATGATGCGTATTTAGTGACAACTGAATTAATTTCTGGCTCTTGGATATGAGCTGGTTCAGAACTGACCTTAGATGGTGAATTTTTCAATTTCAGATGTTCAATGTTCTGAAAATGCATGCATGTCATTTACGAGCATTTACTTTGGAGAAACAGCAAGCAACAACATGCAAGTTAAATACTGTTTATTAACATGGACAGCAGGAGAAGTGCTGCTTTTAGAGATAGAAAAGAAAATTGGAAAGTTTTTTGACAAAAAAAAAGCTTGGAAAAGATTGAACAAGAGATAGCAGAGACTGTAATTGCGTTACTGGCCAAAGAAAATTATATTCATTTGTCAATAGAATCATGCATACGTCTGGTGATTCCTCATGTGAAGGATTTTATTTATAAATATATCTGAGATAGTACTAATCTGATTAGGTTTCCCAAAAGAAGCCCTCTAAACAGCAGCTGCTTGCTTTGTAAAAGTGTTTGGTTCATCAAACCTCTTAGTTTCCTTATTATGTCTACCACCACAATTTCCTTTTCAAGCACACCAAAACATTTCAACAATCATCAAAACCCCAAATGGTTCAAAGGACTTGACTCTCACTAAAAGTACAAGCTGAGCAAACAATTAGAATGTGACTTGATTTCCAAACCCCAAAGTAGACCCAAAATTTCAATGTGTTTGGTTAGGTGTAACCTTACATCTTTATGTCGGCATAGTGTGGTCTCCTCTGCAGGCTGATAACAACTCTCTTGGCAACTTGATACATGTTTGTACCTCAAAAGATATTGGTGTTCTTATATTTGAATTACCATTCCTGTATTTCTACTAGTAGCTATTTGCACGAGCTGTCTTTCTCTAAAATTAAGTTCCTTTATCAACATTGAACCAAATAAACTAGTAGCCTTTCTTGATCGAGGCACCTTTCTGTTAGGACCCTTTTTCTGAGCTTTTGAATAATGTTTATTGAGTCTGTTTAGTCCATTTGTTTATTGAGTCGGTTTGGTTCAGTTAGAGTCAAGTAGAGGTTTATTTAATATTTATTTATTATTAGAGTTCAAGTCCTGATGGACTCTGGGAGGAACTCTATAAATAGTGATGTAACTGCTTCTTTTCAGTAATCTATGAAAAATATTATTTTGTCTTTTGACAAACCCTAGGAGGCCGATCCTCTCAAAGCGATCAAGGAGGGCCGATCCCCTCGAAGCAATCAAGGAGGTCGATCCCCTCGAAGTGATCATTATCATCCTCATTTCTCCCCTTTCTTCGACGATAAGACTTTAGAATCTTATCATTTGGTATCAGAGCGACGGTAAGACCTTTAGAGTCTTATCATTTGGTATCAAAGCAACGATCCTTGGCGCAGCCCGCCGTAGCCTTGCTTCCATTCTTCCCCACCACCACTACAAGGCAACTCTTTCTTCACCGCTGTCGCTGTTTCCCCGGCCAGCGACCTTCGACCACCGCTCGACCTCCTCGTTGCCCCATCTCGTTAAAAAAAAAAAAGAGAAAGAAAGAAAAAAAAAAAGGAAAGGAAACAAGAGAGGAAGAAGAAACCGCAGCCACTGCGTCTCCTGCTTCCGGCCAGCCCACCCGCCGCTGCTGATCTCCGGCCAGCGCCCACCATCGCCTCGCTTCCCGGCCAAAGACCATCGTCGTCGCTGTTCCCCGGCCAGGAGACGACGCTGCCAGCGTCCATCCCAGCCCTACTGCCGCCGCTCGTCTCCCCTTGCGTCGCAGCGCAACTGCTCGACCTCTCCTCCTCGGCGATCGTTGGTGACGCTGCTCCCAGCCGCGCCACCACCGCTGCCTCTCCACCGTCGCCCGCCTCCCCTTGGGTCGCAGTCGCAGTCGCAGCCGTCGATTGTCGCCCTCCTCGCGGCGACCGAAACAGGGCAACTCACGGATTGCCCTTGTTCCCAGTCGCGTCAGCACCACTTTTCCCAGCCGCATCGCCGCCGCTCGATTACCCGGCCAGCGACCTCTTCTCCTCGCGTCCCTATCTCGCTCGAGCGAGCAGGACTGTCGGCACCGCAGCCGCAGCCGCTGGTTGCCGCGGCCCCTCCTTGCAGCGGTTGTAGAAACAGAGCTTCCTCTGTTGTCGCAGCCCCTTGTCAATCGCAGCCACGCCTCGAGCGCCATCGCCTTCCAACCGACCCACCACCACTGCCAGCCATCGTGCGGCGACCGCGGCTCGCCTCCCAACCGCCGCTCCCACTTGCTCTGCATCTTTTGTAACCGAAACAGGGCAATCACGGGTAACTCACATCTGCTGCCTTGTTTCCAGCCGTCGTCGTCGCCTCGAGCGTCGTCGCCGTCGCCTTCCAACCGCTGCTCCCCCGTGCGACGACCGCCGCTCGCCTCCCAACCGCTGCTCCCCCTTTCTCTGCATCTTTGCCGCTGCTGTCGGTTGCCACCACTGCAGCCTCAACCCCGGCCGCTTCAACGCCACCTCCCTCTTGTTCTGCCTCCGCTGCTGCAGTTGTTGGTTGCCATCATCGCAGCCTCAACCCGGCTGCTCGGCGATTGCTTCCTTGGGTCACAGCAGTCACAACCATCGTTGCCTCCAAGCCCTCAGCAACAGCGATCCCTCTACACAGCGACCGCAACAAGCATTACTGCCTCCCACGCGGCGACCACAGCTACATCCCCGCATCATCGCAGCAACCCTTCATTCCCATAGTGTTGCCATCGATTGCGTCACAACAGTAGCACCGAATAGGGCAGTGATTGATGCCCTTGACCAACACCAAAAATAGGAGTTGAGATTACAGATTTGCAGTCTTACAAAATGGCCACCGATAACTCGGTGAAAGCACAAATGGAAGCATTGGAAATTAGAATTGAGAACCGACTGTAAGAAACACTTAATGATTTCAAAAAGAGCCTACTGGAGAGCCTCAGCAAATTTCAACAAAATGGGAGCTCAAGTTCTACATTGCACAGATATGGAAATACTAGAAAATGGCTCCAAGATTATGACACAATCTACTCGTACATGAAGGTGGATGGACAGCTCGCTAAAATTTGTCAGACTTCTACAGTGTTGGAATATCAGAGTAGGTTTGAAAGATTATCAAATCAAGCTAGAGATTGGTCGGAACGACAACTTCTGGATACATTTATTGAAGGGCTTATTCCAGAGATTCGGTGTGAAGTTAAGGCTCGTCAACCCCGCACTATGATAGCTGCGATCTCATTCGCACATCTACATGAGAAAAAAATCAACAGGGAAAATCATGGAAACAAAAGTGACAACAACCAGATGATTAGTACGCCACCGGCCCCATCTATTCCCAACCAAAGCCTTGACACCCGAAGACTAACCCAAGAAGAACTCAATGAAAGATCAGCAAAGGGTTTGCACTTATGATGAAAAGTGGAGTATGTAGCACTAATGTAAACAAGGGCAACATATGATGATTGAGCTAATTGGAGAGGAACCGAAAGCAGAAGAGTTGGACTCCGATTATGAAGGTATGGAAACTGATGAAGATATTGAAGTCATCACACATACAATGCATGCATTAGCTAGCTATGCTAACCCACAAACTATGAAAATCAGAGGAACTTTGAAGCATCAGCCTGTCACTATGTTGATTGATACGTACAGCACTAATAATTTTATGGACAGGAAAGTTGCAGCCCGATTAGCTTATCGCATTGAAGACTATGACAGATTCAAAATAAAGATCGTTGATGGATGAATTTTCACTTGTGATAGCAAAGGTTCAAAGGTAAAATTGATTATACGGGGCTAGAAGTTTCATGCAACGATTACTACACTGAAAGATCGACCTGTTGCTTACACTATCAAAAAGTGGAGACCATACTTACTTGATCAACGGGTTGTGATGCGTTGCAGATAGTCTATGGCTAAAGTAGAGGTTTATTTAATATTTATTTATTATTAGAGTTCAAGTCCTGATGGACTCTGGGAGGAACTCTATAAATAGGGATGTAACTGCTTCTTTTCAGTAATCTATGAAAAATATTATTCTGTCTTTTGACAAACCCTAGGAGGCCGATCCCCTCGAAGCGATCAAGGAGGGTCGATCCCCTCGAAATGATCATTATCATCCCCATTTCTCTCCTTTCTTCGACGATAAGACTTTAGGATCTTATCATTTGGTATCAGAGCCACGATAAGACTTTAGGGTCTTATCATTTGGTATCAGAGCGACGATAAGACCTTTAGAGTCTTATCACTTTCTTACCTCTTGGTTCATTTTATGGAAAATTTGTTGCCTTTCTCAGGTCTTTCAGCTAAGTTGCAATTTTTTGTCTAGTTGTATTAACAGTGTCTTTTCTACTTACCAGTCTTTCTAGTTGTAGTAGGAATTAGTGATCTCTGAAAGAAATGGCTAATGGAAATTGAATGCAGGTGGGTTAACGTGAGTGGTAGACGAATGTCCTCTGATCAGATGATTAGTTGAAAGTTTTCAACTTCCTTTTGGTTGGAAGCAGATACAGAAAATATATTAGTTTGGGTGCCCTTGATTCGAGGTAGAAGAGGAAGCTGAACATAGAGCAGGCAGCAATAAGACTACTTTTTCTTGTATTTTTCTGCAAACAGTACGTGATACTGCTTCAAAAGATCATGTTTTCGGTGCAAAAGAGGCTCTTTCGCTGTCGTCTACCAAGTAACAAGTCCACTATCCATCTTTCCTCCCATCAACTTTGCAATCTGTTTAACTTCTCCACTGCTAAAGACCAAAGTTCAGAGCATAGTTCCAACTTTATAGTGGTCGGCTCCCTTCATTCATGTGAACTTTCCTCAGAGAAGGCTGCAAAAAAAGCCAAGTATCACACCTGTCACAAAAATTCTTCGAGTCTTTCCATTGAGTTCTTTAAGCAGAGCGGTTGGAGTGATGCACAAGTCATGAAACTTATCCAGAGGTCACCGCTGTTGCTGCGTACTAAGGTAGAAACTGTCCTGAAGCCCAGAATGAGATCTTTGAAGGACATGGGATTTTCTGACACTGAAATAGTTCAGCTGGTTTCTTCATGCCCATCTGTACTACTTATACGTGATATCCAACCAAAGATCAACTTCTGGAGGTCACTACTTGGTTCTAATGAGAGGGTACTGAAAGCCTCTAGGAGGAACTTGTTTCTACTTACTTCTAGCTTGGCTCGGAAGATAGAACCTAATATATCTCTCTTAAGGGAATGTGGCATCAGTGACAATCGCATCGCTTGTATGGTGGTGACAAAGCCGACCATTATGGGTCGATCAAACAAATATATAAAGGAAGCTATCAAATATGTTGAGGAGTTGGGTGTGCCACGTAACTGTGGAATGTTCCCTTATGCACTTAGTATAGTCACTGGCATGAGCCGATCCAAGTTTGATGATACCTTTGCAACCCTGATGAACTTTGGGTTCTCCCTGCAAGACATCATTGCTGTATTCAGGAAGCATCCAACCATTTGGTTTTTGTCAAAGAAGAACATATGTGACAAGATGACTTTCCTGATGAAGGAAGCTGGTTGTGAGCTGACATATATCATTTCCCATCCTGCAATTCTTGCATACAGCTTGGAGAAGAGGTTGAAACCTCGATATGAAATTCTGAATATTCTTGAGCAGAATAAATTGCTGGATAAAGTATATGGCCTGCTACCCATGATATTGCTATCTGAAAAGAAGTTCCAAAATAAATTTCTTTTCCTGCTTTGCGAGGAGAAATATATTGCTCTATATGATTCCTATGTTGCTGCTGTGCATGGAAAGCACCATGTTGTTGTGGAAAATTAGGATTGCCAGTGCTTCCTTAGACAAAGTGTGAACCTATTGCATACTGACTGTATTATTTAATCATGTAAAATTTGTGACGATTTAAATTTCTCTAAGAGGAGCTTCGTACAGTAGAACGTCTATGTTGATTTTGAGATTTCTTTTCTTTTGATTTTTCGGTTCAACAAAAGATACTGATTCTTTAATGCATAAATATAGAGAACCAAGTGGGAGAAGTCATTGTTTAAGAAAGAAACAAAGGTAACTAAAATATTTCAGTTCTGTCAGTTGGTCAGTGTCCACTTCATTGAGAGCTAGTTACTTAGGAGAGTATGATTTGAAGATATCCTCCAACCCTTATAAATATGCATGAGATCACACATTAAGAATTTAAGAGCCATCGGCCCAACTCAAGCTTGCTTCTTAATGTTCAATTAAATGCAAAAAGCAATATATATGGTTTAAGGTAACAACACTCTCTCGAGTGAAGTGAACGGGTCTCGGCGCCCACCTGATTCAAATCAGAGAGGACTATATTCGATCTGAGCCCAACATAAGTCACTGGATCTGGTTCGATGGAACCAAATGAAGGACTCTCCTCTCTCACACACAACTATATCAATGGCCACGCGTGCAATGAGAAGACTCGTGGAAACCTAATCAGCCACCGGCGGCACCGTCTTCCTCTCCATCGGCGACTGGCGGCGGCAGCAATGTCTTCCTCAGCGGGCTCATCGTCGGTATCTCTCTCCTACTCCTCCTCCTTTGCCGTCGCCCACTCTGCCCCAACCGCCTCCCTCCATCTTCCCGGCCCCACCTTCGCCGCCAGCGTCCCCTCTTCTTCGCTTCGTCGTAGCCGTCTTCCCCCTTCCTCCCTGCGCCGGCGTTTTCCCTTCTCCTCCCTACGTCGGCGTCTTCTTTCTTTGTATCATCCTTTCACCCCCGCGGCCAGCGTCTTCTCCCCCTTCGCTTCGCTGCAGCTGCCCCAGCAACCCAACCGACAAAGACAGCCACCTCAACCGACAGCAACCCTCTCCCGTACCTCCTCCTCCCTCTCCTTCTCGTCGGATCCTTCATCCTTGCCCCCCTCCCAACTGACAGCAACCCCCTCTTCATCCTCCTCCTTCTACGTAAATTGTTTTATTAATATAGATTTGAACAAGCATTATTTGGTCCTTTAAATGAATACTATGTTTCTTTTTTTGTTTTAGCGATTATATCTATTAATCATGATGTATACTTTTAAAATTTTAAGAAGCATCTCTCTTCACTCGGGCGTGGAAAGAAATTGCTAATGGAAACTGAATGCAGGTGGGTTAACGTGAGTGGTAGACGAATGTCCTCTGATCAGATGATTAGTTGAAAGTTTTCAACTTCCTTTTGGTTGTAAGCAGATACAGAAAATATATTAGTTTGGGTGCCCCTGATTTGAGGTAGAAGAGGAAGCTGAACATAGAGCAGGCAGCAATAAGACTACTTTTCTTGTATTTTTCTGCAAACAGTACGTGATACTGCTTCAAAAGATCATGTTTTTGGTGCAAAAGAGGCTCTTTCGCTGTCTCCCAAGTAACAAGTCCACTATCCATCTTTCCTCCCATCAACTTTGCAGTCTGTTTAACTTCTCCACTGCTAAAGACCAAAGTTCAGAGCATAGTTCCAACTTTATTGTGGTCGACTCCCTTCATTCGTGTGAACTTTCCTCAGAGAAGGCTGCAAAAAAAGCCAAGTATCACACCTGTCACAAAAATTCTTCGAGTCTTACCATTGAGTTCTTTAAGCAGAGCGGTTGGAGTGATGCACAAGTCATGAAACTTATCCAGAAGTCACCGCGGTTGCTGCGTACTAAGGTAGAAACTGTCCTGAAGCCCAGAATGAGATCTTTGAAGGACATGGGATTTTCTGACACTGAAATAGTTCAGCTAGTTTCATCATGTCCATCTGTACTAATACGTGATATCCAACCGAAGATCAACTTCTGGAGGTCACTACTTGGTTCTAATGAGAGGTTACTGAAAGCCTCTAGGAGGAACATGTTTCTACTTACTTCTAGCTTGGCTCGGAAGATAGAACCTAATATATCTCTCTTAAGGGAATGTGGCATCAGTGACAAACGCATCGCGTATATGGTGGTGACAAAGCCGACCATTATTGGTCGATCAAACAAATATATAAAGGAAGCTATCAAATATGTTGAGGAGTTGGGTGTGCCATGTAACTGTAGAATGTTCCCTTATGCACTTAGTATAGTCACTGGCATGAGCCGATCCAGGTTTGATGATACCTTTGCAACCCTGATGAACTTTGGGTTATCCCGGCAAGACGTCATTGCTGTATTCAGGAAGCATCCAACCATTTGGGTTTTGTCAAAGAAGAACATATGTGACAAGATGACATTCCTGATGAAGGAAGCTGGTTGTGAGCTGACATATATCGTTTCCCATCCTGTGTTTCTTGCATGCAGCTTGGAGAAGAGGTTGAAACCTCGATATGAAATTCTGAATTTTCTTGAGCAGAATAAATTGCTGGATAAAGTATATGGCCTGCTGTCCCTGATAACGTTATCTGAAAAGAAGTTCCGTAAGAAATTTCTTTTCCTGCTTCGTGAGGAGAAATCTATTGCTCTGTATGATTCCTATTTGAAATCTGTTGCTCTATAGGATTCCTATGTTGCTGCTGGGCATGGAAAGCACCATGTTGTTTGGGAAAATTAGGATTGCATGTGCTTCCTCAGACAAAGTGTGAACTTATTGCGCACTTATTTAATCATGTTAAATTTGTGACAATTTAAATTCTCCAAGGAGCTTCTTTTCTTTTGTTCTTTGGTACAACAAAAGATACGGTTTCTTTTATGCAGAAATATCGAGAAGTCTTTACTCAAGAAAGATATAAAGGTAACTAAAATATTTCAACTCTGTCAGCTATCTGTGTCAACTTGGCATCAGTCATATTAATAAACTTCATGATTCTGTTGTAATATGTGAAGCTGATGACAGTGCTGTCATTTAGATGATTGAGATCTAGTTAATTATGAGAGTATGAATAAGGACACTTGAAGGTAGCCATTCCCAAATGTATGTATGACATTAAATGTATTTGATTTGAAAATATCCTCTAACCCTTATAAATAGTTGTAGTCATGATATATGAATGTGCAGAGAGAAATATAGTTGTGTGAGGGCTTTTCTTTGTCATAATCCCATCACCTCTCCACCGTCCCTAAATTACTACATCTCTATCTATATATGAGCCTCTCTTGTTACATGTTATTAATCTTTGAGTAGTATATGATAGTAGAGTGTGACTTGTTGAAGATATCAACTCACTATACGATCCATAATATATATTCTAATACATGACTCATAACCTATGTTGTACAGTAAGTGGTGTCACTGGTGATGCTCGCTCATGATTTGTAGTACATATATATCTGATATATGAAAAGAATAAGAATTTTTTTAAAAAAATAATTTTAAAATGATTATGCCATCCTTTTGAAGCATATCATGCTTGAGTGATACCTATATTACTGACCTATATTCCTAGCGATGCATCTATTTTATCTTGCATATGCATGTACATGTTTGATGCATGGTAAATGATTCACATTCCTATTGATACATTTATGGAATCATAATGTATATGTAGGTGCGTGCTTGATGCATGATTGATAGACATATGAGTTATCTACTTAGGTTCGTATAGAGATTATGGTTATAACCCCATATGATAGAAGCTTTACGCCCATCATGCACTCATTGGGTCGAATACTTATTTCACTCTGCTATAGTGATATAACTATATGTTACAAAATGGCATAGTGATATAACTATATGTTACAAAATGGCATGCGAGTCTAATAAGATAAAAGAACCTAGATGATCCTTATCAATTATATGAGGGCTACTACATTAAAGTGCAATTCCTTATAGGGATTAACAAGTCGTTAGATGTAGTAATTAGATAATTTTTCTATCTATCATTGGTTGAATTTTATGTATACTATGGTACATTAGTGCATGCGATAATTATGAAACTTATTATGTAGTTTATTTTCGTTCACTTATCGAAAGAAGTATCCATCAGATATTGAATGATAAATCTGGATAAAGTACATAGATATGACTAACTATATTTGTCGATAATATCACATGCATTTTGTGATGTGAATATGAACATTAATTAATCAAATGATTTTATATTTTTTATTTATTATTATCTAACTTGTATATTATATTCATAGTTAATTCATTATGATATTTGATCAAAATGTTGTTATTATCTTTTCTTGAACACTATTGCCTAAGAGCATGTGTTTATCCAAAACTATTTTTACAGATTTCAGTAAAAAATATTTAAAAATAGTATGTTGATAGTTTCAAAGTTAACAAGCAAACAAAGTCGTTATCGAGGGAGTGAGATTATTTTGAAACAATAAATATAAACAACTCTGTGTAATAAATTCATTTATAATAAGGAGTTATTTGTAAGATAAAAAAATATTAAATTGTTTTTGATTTTTTGATAGAAAAAACTTCATCTTTCTGGTTAGGTTAATTTTGTTAGCGAAGTCGGCCGTGTAGTTGTCTTCTCGTTCGGCCGCTCTCATTCGCCATCGATTTGGTCTCCAACTCGCGGCCCAAAATCCCGAGCCTCCCCGCTTTCCCTTACAATCTCGCTTCTCGGAAGCGCAACGGCAGCCAGGCGGCGGATGACTACCATGCTGCGAGAGTTGCGGCTGTCGCTGAACCAAACCCAGCGGGTGCGCCTTCAATCCGCTCTCCAGCGGCTCCAGGACATGGCTTCCCTCGCCTCCGCCGTTACCGTCGTCGCCGACACCATCCCCGTCAACCACGAAGACAGCATCCTTAAGTGTGTGCGCTTTCTGACCCATAAGAACCTTCGTTCTCTCTCTCTCTTCCTCCTCCATCTTCTTTTTGGTTTTCTCCACATCCTCCTCTCTCCTTGTGAACTGTTTTAATCATCTCCTTCGTCCTTCTTTTCCATGTTTCGGTGAAGATTTGCAGTCATTTTGTCTTCTGTTAATGGTCTTTTTGTTGCGGTCGTCCCTATTTATCTTACGCTTTCCTCCTATCTCATGGTTGCTCCTGAATTCGTGTGATGGTCAGGGGCCATGGGACGTCCGATCTCAACGGCGAAGTAGTGGCCACTCTCTGTGGTGTGGTTGAGCGAGTAAACAAACTGGTGTATGTCCGTGCTCAGAGAGCCAGGTACTGATACTGTGCCTTCCTCTTCTCCTAATTTTGCACTATTTCTGTTCTTGATGTTGTAATCCTTTATGCTTGTTAAATGTTCTGTTTAGTTGGTCAAGAATCATCATGCTGCATGACTTAGTCGATTGTATCCGTATATTTTCTTAATTCTCTTTTGTACTAATTTGCAAAAAATCCTTGATTCATAGACACCCAGGTCAAGTGTGTCAACTACAATAAGATTCTTTGTTTTTCCAATACTCCACTTATCGACCGCATTGATTTCTTTTAGCAGAAGAATTTGTTGTAACTAAAGTGCTGTATTGTCTCTCAGTGAGGACATATGTTTAGTGACTAGATGATGCTGTCTTTCTTCCTCATATGATATGTTTGATTTGTTGTTTCATGACTTACAAATGAAAAATTATTTTCCTTGTAGGTACAAACCAGAGGTTGGAGATATAATCGTCGGCCGAGTCATTGAGGTCTTGTTGCTTTATGATAAATCTATATATACATTTCTTTTTGCTATCACATAAAATATATAAACAATTTATCATTATCTGAATTATAATAAGACAAAAAAAATCTTATTTAAGATGGTTATCAGTGGATATTTGACTATCATAAAATTATAATATATGTGCAGTCAGCAGTAAATCGTCAATTGACTTAGCAACATGGCTTGTAATATTTCCTCTTTTCATTTTCATCTGTTATTTTGTTAAATGATTCTACATTGTGTCTTGTAGATTGCTCCAAAACGCTGGAGATTAGAGATAAATTTTAGTCAAGATGCAGTATTGATGCTTTCGTCAATGAATCTTCCAGATGGTATTCAGGTGAGATCAAATTCTTGTCTCCTCTTCAAGCTCTGAGCTCTTCATATATTGGAGAACAGAGGTTCTTATTTTTATATTTATTATATTGTGTCAGGTTATCACTACATAACCAATTATAAACAATTCAGAAGTTCTCGCATCTTGTATAACATGGATTTTATAATAGAGCTGTTGTTGGTGCATGCTAAAAGAACTGTTTGTTGTACCTATGTTAGTAATTTCATCAAGAAAGTAATGTGCATCTGACTGCAGAATATCTGGGTGAGGAGCACCAAAAATTTCCCAATGTGGCATCTAACTCTAGATGATAAAATGATTATCTATAAAGCACCTGCAGCATATCTATATTTGAATGGTTTACTGTAACTTATCATTGTTCTTGGACAACATGGAAAGCACAGTGATGAATCTGTAAACCAATAAAAAGTACGGGAAGTGATGCCTTGCTGATTAGGATTTTTTTTTGGGAATTTGATTTGTTGTATAATGCATAGTCCTGATATTTGAAATCTAATAAACATCTTTAGGTGAAGTAGAGACAAAATATTTATATATGTCTTTACTTAATGCTACAATATGATTTATATTTTTTGACAATGAAAATTGAACTGTATATTTGCTGCCACAATAACTGTATACATGCATGCTTATTGTTGAATCTGTATTTATTGTACAATCTTGTGTTAGGCAGCTGATAGCTAGTGTAAGACTTACCTCCTTAGGCTTGGGGCCTTAACTCTTTTTTTTATTGTTGTTAATGTTTCTTGACACTATCATGTAATGTCATGGTGGCATCAGTTAAATAACTTCATAGCAACATTAACAATGAACACATTAATGAAGGGAAATTAGGTATAGGTAGCTTTTAAGGGAGGCGTGTCCTGAGGTAGTTTTATAAGACTGTCTTTGCCAGAAAAAAAAGCATGAACATGAAAAATCTTGCTAATAACTATGGTGTAATTGCTTGAGAGTGCAAATTATTTGTCACTAGAAAATACAGTTTTATAGATTGAAAAAAAAATTATTGCTTGATTTTGCCAAACTCCATTGAATCTATAGTGGCAAAGATTCTTAGTACTTTATATATCTTTTGTTTGCACCATTGATTTTAAGTCATCGAGTGTGTGTAAACAAATATAAAATATTATTGAGTTGTCTTTTTTTGGCATCTATATGAAACATAATAAATTTAATTTTGTCTCAGTTTTAGGATCATCTTGGCATACACAAGGATAGTTGTACATGTTTTAGAGAGGTGGGTTTTGCCAAAGATTGCTGACCATTGTTTACCGGTCTGATCAAGGACCTGTATTGGACCATGTGGTTTGGTAATGGTTGGTAACCTGTTTTTGTTTACTTTTTCATACAATACTGGACGGTTTATGATGCGATACCAGTATGATAAATTACCGAAACTGATAGCATATCAAGTGTCATCCTTGCATTTTGCTTTCACTAGTGAGTAGGTAGATAGATTTCATAGCATGGATGAAACTAAGATCACATTGTTTCATTGAGTAATTGAAAAAGGCTTGGAGAAATGGAGGTCTTACTATATTATGATAGATAAAGCAAAAAAAATGTAATTGTAAGAATAAAGAAGTCTAGAAAAAATAATGCATTATATATTCTCTACTTTGTGTTTTAGGTTCAGTTAAGCAAATTGTTTGTTTGCTGCAGCATTTCCATAGAGCTATTTGACACTCTAGGGGTGATTTTGTGGCTACTCTTTGCTTTACTTTTTTTCTCAGTAATATCTAGTTACTGCTTTCTTTTCCTAGTGCTCTGAGTTTCGTTCATATATTTCTCTATTCCTTTTTCCCCCTAACTATATTTTAGTATGGTTGAGCTAATCTGTTTCCTGGTTCACCTCATTCTAAATGATAGAGGCGGAGAACTGCAGTTGATGAACTCAATATGCGCAGTATCTTTGAAGAAAATGATGTAATTTGCGTAAGTAATTTATCTGTTGCTACAATGAGGAGTTGGTAAAATATGATTTCAGCCCATTAGTAAAGTCATCTGCATTGGTATTAATGAGACTTGCTGAATGATCTTTAGCTAATCTGTTTTACTTATTCAATTTCAGGCTGAAGTTCGTGGCTTTCAGCATGATGGGAGCCTGCACCTACAAGCAAGAAGTCAGAAATATGGAAAAGTAAATCATATTGTTATTATTTTGCATGTTCTTTAAAGTTATTTAACTATAACTTCATAGCTTATTGTCTCCAAAGTTTTTTAACCATGAAACTGAAGTTGCAAGAAATTACATAAGAGAACAAATGTGTTAGATCTGAACTCTTGAGATCATCATTGCAAATTTTGACAATGATCATGGATGGATGTGGGATTATTTGGGGATTGTAATCTCGCCTCTTTAAAAATCTTTGTTATCACTAGGACCCATTGGATCACTATATTCCTTTATAGGTGATGGATTCATATGGTTATGTAAACCCACCGTATTATTCCCTCCATCGATGTGCAATGTTGCACCATGGAATTAGATTTCTGCTGTGTACACAGTAGGTCCCAACATCGCTTGCACTTTTGAGAATAATTAATGCTCTGATATAATTAGTCATTACAGCCCATGCAAGAAACAAGATGGACTTCACCCTAAGAAGGTCAGGTTATTGTTAGGATTGACAGTGGCACTAAGATGGTGGTTAATAATTCAACCAAAAACTTGAACTTGTGCAAGAGAACTTAGACAAGAATCCAAGAATTGAAAACACTCAAGCAATAAGAAATATATGCAAAACATTTTGTACTAGTTCAGCCAATGGCTAATGTCCACTCCAGATTTCTTGTCACCAGAGGTCATGGATTTACACTGATGATCTTTGTTTCACCCGGGAAGGTCAAATAGCTTTTACAATTTTCTCCTTTCCAAGGATAATCTCATGCTTTAAGAATCACTCCTCTTTACAAGAATTTCTCGATTTCTCTTTTACTCAAATCCACTCAATTACAAGAAGACAAACATAGGTGAAGACTTAGAGATATTGAAAGCCAAGGGATTACACCTTTACAACACGAGAAATGCTCAAAATCAATTGTGTTTTCTCTTTTTGCACTTGATACCTGAAGCCCGTACCTTGATGGGGATATTTATAGTTACCTAAGGTCCTCTCAACCATTTAAGAATTTTGTCACAAGGTTACGATTCTAGCTGTTAGAGATCCAATGGTCTTCTGATGGTGCCATCACCAGAGTGTCTACGCCTGATGTAACAGGCTCAGGGGTCAGTGCTGTTACACACGTAGGTGGTGCCATCGCCAGGCTTGGGTCAGCATTTTCTGGCATCCATTCACGACCTGTCATGCTGTTAATTTGCACATTTGTGTAATAGATCCATGATATTTCCAATGTTGTTTAGTCTAGTCCGCTTTAGGCTCTTAGATGAGTCAAAACTCTTTTTCTCCACGAGCCATTTTGACTCGATTATTTGCAAATCACTTGAGGAGATTAGTTCATTTAATTTATCAACTGAGTTATTCATCGTCAAAATTTGGCATCCAACAGTTATTTCTTTTTAGCTGCGAGAATGACACATAATATGCAGATCAACCTGACATCCAGTGTGAGCCGACTTGATTATCAGTGTTAACGGAGTTAAAACCCGATTGGTTTCTTCTAATGTAGTTCTTGTTAATCTCGAGATCTATGAGACTGGCATAACCTATTGCAGCATCTTTGCATCTTCAGGAAGAACGTGAGACACTTGCATTCTTGTTGGTCAGATTTGTTTCTTTTATGGATGCTAAAAGTTAGCTGTTAATGTTTTGCTGTGAACAGGATATTTTCAGTCACCATTGTCTTGGCCTTTCTTCATAAAATTACCAAATGTTTTGTTAGTATACTTGAATTAGGATCTGACTGTTGCATGTTGTAGTATGTGTTCCTTGTACCAATATCATGAGCAATCATCTTTATTGGCCTCGCTTATAACTGCATGCCTATACTTAAAAAATGTAGCTTGGGAAATAACCATGTAAGTGATCTCGAATAGTTAGATATGGGGGGGTTAGGGAATTTATATTGTCTGGATTTCTTAGAATGAGAACTAGAGTTTGGGAGGACACAACATAAAGGCTGGTGGCATTTCTTTATATACCTCCTGACATAAGAAAGCTTTCCTCAGGCTCCTTTTGCTGTATTAGCTACATTGATTGAATCCATTTCATATTTGTGTATTATATTTCAGTCTCTTCTCTTCTTTCTGTTATAATGTTATGATACTGGACGTGAAATGCTATTTCAGCTTGAGAGGGGTATGCTGCTTACTGTCCCAGCATATTTGGTGAAGCGTCGGAAGCAGCATTTTCACCATCTAGAAAACTATGGTGTTGACTTGATTCTTGGATGTAATGGATTCATCTGGGTCGGAGAACATGTAAATTCAAATGGAGAAAATGATATGATGGTAGACCAAGAGAACAGAGAAGGTCTAGTTAACAAATCCGAGGTGGGACAAGCAACATATGAAGTGCAAGAGCAAATCACACCACTTGAAATCAGGAAGCATGTATGTCGGGTTGCTAATTCCGTGCGTTTGCTCTGTGCCTTGGGCTTCAGTCTCACTGTTGAAGTGATTGTTGACACAGTTGAAGCAAGTATCTCATCAAATACAGATATAAAAGACATACTTGCAGCTGAATTTTATGTTCAGACTGCGGAGAGGGAGGTCCAGCGCAGAGTTTCCCTGACTAGAAGGAAGGGTTAATCCTAGGGTAAATCAAACATGTAGGTCGGCCGTTCAGAATGTCTTGGCTTCGGTGTTTCTGTATCCAAAGTAGTTTTAGTGCGTGA
Source organism: Musa acuminata AAA Group (assembly GCF_036884655.1). NCBI lineage: Eukaryota > Viridiplantae > Streptophyta > Magnoliopsida > Zingiberales > Musaceae > Musa > Musa acuminata. Next base: position 34,620,609 of record NC_088336.1, read on the forward strand.
AGGGCTTGTGAAGCTATTCCAGAACTAGGCCGTTCTTGGACATCAAACCGCAACTTCTGTGTTTAATTGAGATTGATGACATGCCTATCAGAAAAGCCATGAACCGAGTTGTTAAATCCATGAAGTTTGACACCTTTCAACTGGTTTCAATCATGTTGATATGTTCTGCATCAGATAAATCAGCTGGTGGTTGGAACCCAAAAAGTGTGGTAATTGATGCCTTTACAATGTGTTTATGCTAATGTTTCCAGATCAGGATCAGTTATCTCTAATGTCTGTCAAGTTATGACCGAGGCATCTCTGCTTTTGTTTTGGATGATTTTGAAGTCAGCCTTCAGAATCCGCCAGTAATCAACATTACATAGGTATTGATATGTGAAGATACTGGAAAGAATTACTTCTTTCCCTGTGTGTGAAAAAGCCATGATTTCTCAATTATTTAGTGGTATGGTTTTTTTCTTCCCATTAGGTTTTATGCAAAGCAATATTGTTAGCGAGCATTTATATTTTAATATATCCTTATAATTACATTTAATAGTAATTTTACAAAAATGATATATATGTTCTAACTGCCATCCTGAATCCTCTCATTTGGACCACTTCCGACACCTAAAAATTCTAACCCACCTTAAATTGCTCCCATCGGAAGCTCTACTCCTTGAAAGTCTCATAAATGTTCATAATCTTGACATTTTCCTTCTTTGTTTTTAGTATGCAAGATTCTTAATGTGAGCTTTTTGGAACGGGAGATTCATTTAACGTCTTAATTCTTATATTTTAAAAAATTATATTGATATTCTTGTAGTTAAGGAAGTGAAACGGTTAAATTTTTTTAATTATATTAATTTTTAGTGATAAAAATATAAAAAAAAAAATAATAATAAAAAAAAAATAAAAAAAAAAAAATTTAAGTTCGGTGGTGGACTACATGGATAGCGGACGCTAGTGTTCGTGGTGGTGCACCCCTCTCCCTACTTATCGCCCTCCACACCCCCTTGTCCTCTCTTTCTCTTTCTCTACTTATCGCCCTCCATCGAGCAGCGGGCGCCGCTAGTGTTGGTGGTGGCGCACCACTCTCCCTTTCTCTCCGGTGTTGAGCATGTCCGTCATTTTTCCACACCCCTTTGTCCTCCCTTCACCTTGTCGTTGTCTCCTGGTCCCGTTCCCTAACCTACCCTCCTCTTATCTCCTAGTCCCATTCCCTCACTTCCCTCCCTTCACCCTTCTATCCAACTTATTCATCCCTCTTCATTGACCATGGATGGACGGAATGTTGATGAGTTCTTCGCTTACTTGGACATCTGACCGTTGACTTCCAAGTGATCGGCAAGCAAGAATCGGAAACGCGAGGAGTCGAGGTTGGTCACCGACCTGATCACCCTGTTGGGCGAAAACCCGATAGCTTCCAAGCGAAAATCCCTATCTATATTCTTCTATAATCTTGTTCATAGCTTCGGCCTGAAAAGATGAAGGTGTCATCTTTCCTGGAGCTCACCTTCGCCGATGACATACACAGGACCTTGTTTCACCCCATCCAGCAGGCGATGTCATCGTCTTCCACTCAACGTCACACCAAGATATCCGTGATCGGTGCCAGGAACATGGGCATGACCATCGCCCAAACGATCATGATGGACAAGCTAGTGCCGGTGGATGCTAAACCCGACAAGCTGTAAGGGGAGATGCTGGACCTGCAACACGTCGTTGCCTTTCTCCTGCGCACTCGGATCTTAGCGTCTCCGGACTATACAATGATGGCGAACTCGGACATCTACATCATCACGGTCGACGCTCGACAGATCCCAGGGGAGATACGACTGAACATACTGTAGTGCAATCTAACACTATTCAAGGAGATTGTGTTGCCACTAGTGTGATACTCGCCATGGATGCTGTTGCTGGTGGTGTCAAATTCGGTGGATTGTGTTGACGTAATTACCTGGAAGCTATCAAGGTTTTCGCCCAATAGGGTGATCGAGTCGAGGACCAACCTCGACTCCTCATGTTTCCGATTCATGCTCGCCGATCACCTGGAAGCCAACTCTCAACCTCGACTCCTCACGTTTTCGATTCATGCTCGCCAATCACCTCGAGGGGGAGGGGGAGGGGGAGGGGTCCGCCACTACCTACGCATTTTCGATTCATGCTCGCCAATCACCTCGAGGGAGAGGGGGAGGGGTCCGTCACCGCCGACGCCAATGACATCATCCACTACCAAATTTAAAATTATTTTTTTACTTTTTATTTTTATGTTTCTATCCATAAAAACTAGATCGTTTTATTTTCGTAACTACAAAAATATAAATATAGGGATCTGAACACAATGGACATTTGCTCGTCTATAGCATAATGATATTTCATCTGTGTTGGTTGCCGCATAGCGAAACTGGTGCAGTGGCTTCAGTCAGCAATTGCATCTGGTTTGTTGTAAAGCTTTCGCATCCTCACCTGTCCGATAGCCCACCACATGAACAAGCTTCATGGAAGTGAAGCAACAACATGTATGTGCATATGCATCAGGCAGCCAACCAAGAAGTTTTCTCGTTACATGTAAAAGTAGAGCCATTAGATTCCATAGATGTCGGAAACATAACAAGTTGAAAAGGTCGACTTCAACAAACGATCGTTCACCGTCAGATACCATAGACAAGCAACAATGTTACATACTCCATATCAGATGCAACCTGCAAGCCGAAGCACCTAAAAATCACAATGAGCAGCACCGGCAACCAGTCAATTGCCGTCGTCAGGTTTGGATGTTTCTCTCATCTCATCTACGCCATCCTCCTACAAAGATTCATCGATAAGCAGGATATCGGATGAGAAACAAGTTTTCAAGCAATGGCAATTAAATGAAAGTGTCTGAATGTTTGTTGAAGCAGACATAACACCTGCATGTCGGAAGTCCACAACGTAAGGTTGTCACGTAGGAGCTGCATTATTAGAGTGCTGTCCTTGTATGATTCCTCTCCAAGAGTATCCAACTCAGCAATTGCTTCATCAAAAGCCTAAAACCAGAGAAGCAGAGAGAGAGAGAGAGAGAGAGACAAACTCTTCAATTATAACGATTGGTTGTTCCAAAAATATAACTAGTGAGCAAAAAGATCCCATTCAAAAGAATTGGACCACCAAAAACATCACAAAAAAAGATAATAGAAATCAACCAAGAATGCCCCAAAGTTAGAAAAAAACGACAGACATAATGGCATTGCCTCATTAGGTCATATCAAAATAAATCAGAGAGCTGATCTCTGTGTTATCTGGAGAGTGCATCACTGTAGTAAGTGGAAAGAAATGGGAACATGAAACTTACTAATCTTTGTGCATGATATGACGAGTGTAGACTTCTTCGGAACACTTTTGGAACAAAATACAACTTCATAAAACTACAAGAAGCTCCATAAGATCAAACATATAAACTGTCACACCACACCACACCACATGTTAGAAAGCTTAGAAATGTCATGCGCAGTTAGCAACGCTACTCACGCTTCAACTAGTAACAAAAACATTAATTGCGACGATGGAATTAGATGGATCAAGAGAAGTCCAAGAAAAATGCCTGGATGCTTGAGATACCAAAAAACAGCAGAGGGAGAGATGAGCATCTTCAACAGGTTCGAGATCAGTGAATTTTATGCCAAAGAAAGAAAGTCTTGACCGCACTAATAAATCCAAAAAGGTCCCTTGATAAAAAGACAGAGTTCATCTTTGAAATATGATCTTGTAAGCTCTCAGAACTTACAATGCAATTAGCTACACCACAAAATTTCAACTCTGCTGCTGACAAGTCTTTGAAGATGTCAGTGTTGGGCCATGACCACATCAAATGCTTTGCAAATAATATCGAAACATTTCAGGGGCTTGTTCGAGCTTTCCCAATGGAACCAGCATAAGCTACCTTATCAAGGAGACTTCCACTGATTCTAATTTCAACTATAAAACAAATCAAATGAAACACAGAAGCAAAAAAAAAAGATACCTAATTAAATCCTAAAAAAATTCATCTGATGAAAATTGAGCACCTAAACCACAAAGACTACTGTTTTGAGTACAGATAATAGCAAGAGCATCCTGATTACTAACCTGCTTGGCGAGATCGCAAGCCTTGTCGGACGAATTCAAGATCTCGTAGTAGAACACCGAAAAATTCAGCGCCAAACCTAGCCGGATAGGATGCGTCGGTGCCAACTCCGCCAGCGCAACGTCCTGCCAGATCCCATAACTCCAGAATCAAAATCCCATTAAAGATCAAGGATACCCTCATTAAAGGTCGAGGCGATCTGCCAGCCCGATCCCAAACCCTAACCATAGAGACAGATGGCGTGGGATAAAGCGGATCAAGGTTTGAAGAAACAAAACCTGAGCAGTCTTGTAGGCAGAGAAGGTGTTCTCGGCGGCGTCCTTGCGCTCGGATCCGGTCTTGAATTCGGCCAGGTAGCGGTAGTAGTCACCCTTCATCTTGAGGTAAAAGACCTTGGAGTCGGCGGCGGCGGCGGCGGGGATGAGTCGGGAGTCGAGGAGGCGGAGGATGCCGCCGCAGATGGAGGCGAGCTCAGACTCGATCCGGCTGCGGTAGCCGCGGATGGCGGCGACGTGGTCGTGGTTGCCGCGGCCCTCCTCCTTCTGCTCGATGGAGGAGACGATCCGCCAGGAAGCGCGGCGGGCGCCGATGACGTTCTTGTAGGCGACGGAGAGTAGGTTGCGCTCCTCCGCGGAGAGCTCCTCCCCTTCCGTCGCCAAGCCAGCGACCTTCTCCATGTACTCCACCATCTCCTCGTACCTCTCCGCCTGCTCCGCCAGCTTCGCCATGTACACGCTCTCCTCTCTCGTCGCCGCCATCGCCGCCGCCACCCACACGCCGCAGAGAGTTCAAAGATATTTTTGAGGAAGTGGAAGAAATGAAGAGAAAGGGTGAGAAATTGGTGGATTTAATTCGGAAGAGCAGACCTTCCACTTTGCATTATTCGGTCAGCCCAAGATCATCTACCCGTCAGATGATTGCAGAACAGTGCGGAGCCCTCCAGGAACGCTATTGTGGGGACCACCAATCACTACTCCGGGGACTCGCGTCGTAGGAGGGCAGATAACGCCAAAGAGGTATTTGCTTCATCTTCTCGTTGACCACTTTCCATAAAGCAGAAGAATGTTTCGTGTACCTCATCAACGGTCGCTCCGTCGTCTACCTTGCCGATGATTAGAGGGTGGTGGGACCCACATGTTTCAGCTTCCAGAGACCATAGCGATTTCAGGTAAGTGTAACTGTGCTCTTCTTTTTCTCCAGCGTCGGCCGTGGTCGGTAGGGCTTCAGTCTTATCCCCAAAAGGTGCGCATAGAGGTTATAAGCGGACGGCCGGAAACTCCAAAGTCTTTGCTTTGCCCCACAGCTTCATCCATTGGGAACTATGCTCTGTTTTCCCTGTCCAAGCCTGTATTTATATTCCTTATATTTCCATTGCCTGACAAACCCATTTGTTTGAGCTTGGAAGACTGCTGGGGCCACGAGCATACTACCGCCTGAGTGTGGCATGCACCAATAAGCAAATTATACGAAGTTAATGTCGCTGATAAAAAGACCCTTCTTCCTGATTATTACATTTATTGTAGACAGTTTGACAATTATTGTTTAGGAGTTGGCGCATTTTTAATCCCTTGCCACCCTTTCCGCACGTTTGTTGCCATATTTGGTTAGCGAGTTTGATGTTGAAGAAAATGTGCATCAAAACAGAGGTGATTGCAAAATGATATTAACGCTCACACCATCTTTCCATCGACATAGATGACAAAGGTAAGTACAAAGGGGTGACGCGAAAACAAGGGTAAACAGCGCAGATTACATTCCTAATCTTATTGTCGACGATGCATCCATCAGAGGGAAGACTCAGCTGTGCCAATGTCCGTGACAGCGAACGGTGGTCACTCGATATTGACTTGGAAGACGTCCTTGCGCTCCTCCTCCTTCACCTTGGGAACCACCACCTTGAGGACGCCGTTCTTCATTTCCGCTCGGATCTGGTCCAACCTGTACGACTCCGGCGGCAGGTCGATGCGGCTGCTGTACCTACGTCCAGTGCTCTCTTCCCCTTCCTCGCCGGCCTCCTTGTCGCTCTCCCCCTTAATGACCAGGGTGTTATGCTCCGCCCACACCTTGACGTGCTCCTTCCCCAGCCCCGGCATGTCCACGCGGAGGTGCAACGCGTGCTCGTCCTCCCTCGCGTCCCACCCGCGGCGGAGCCCGCCGGCGGCGCCGCTCGGCCCGGCCGCTGCGAAGATGGGGTTATCCAGCATCTGGTCCATCAGGTTCAGCACCTGGCTCAGGCTCCGCGTCGGGTTGAACGGATCGAACACCTCTGCATCACACAAAACCCTCGATTCAGCATCTCGACGGCAGGGAGAGCGAAAGGGGTCCGAGAGGCAGAACGAAATTAACATGGAATGAGATGACGACTACCTTGGAGAGAGGGGAATGAGTCTGCGCGGCGGCGGTGAGCAGCGGCGGGGGAGTCGGGGCGTCGCTCGAGGTCGACGTCGCGGTTGTCGTCATCGTAGTCTCGAAGGGTGCGGGTGCTGAAGAGGCGAGTGGTGGCAGCTGCCACAGGGCGACCAGGGGAGACAAGAAGCCTCTCCACGAGCTTGGAGAGGGCAGCGCTCCTGGAGGCGATCATGGCGGCCATTGGGATCGAAAACAGCAAGCAAAAGGAATCGAGAGAGCCGAGCAGCAACGATGATGGGGTTTAAGAGGAGCGGGACGAGGGTTTAAATAGAGGGGATTTAGGGGACCAAAAGTGGGCACTTTGGTGGTTTCTTGCGCAGGAAGCCGAGGGAACGCCGTAGGAGCTTCTGGAGAGCGGGGAATGTTCTAGAGAAGTTCCCAGGGAGGCCCGTGCAGATATTTTTACAGTCTAACGAATAAACTAGCTAATTCTTCGAGAGGTTGGAATGTTCCAGAAGCCGTCGGGTTAAAGGAGTGGATGTGTTTTGGTCGTGCAACTTGCTAATTCAGTTTGCAAATTAAGAGAAATGCAGTAAATAAGTCGAAATAAATTTGATGTCGATATAATTGTTGATATCATCTATATGTACACAACAAAGTTCAGATCGTCATAGAGATAGGTTTCCAATCAACTAAAAATCGACCCAAGTTGGGCCGGATTGAGATCTCATCCTAACCCGACCCAATTTTAGATAAGAGTCCGAGTGCAAGTTGCAATTGGGACATGAATTAGGTTGAGAGTGCATGATTTTGGACATATAATCAAACGTAGATAGTCTATTTTGATCTTAGGTCAGTGCTGCTCGTAGTTGCAATTCCTCTCCCTCATCAAGCAGTTGGCACTGTTAGAAGAGGCCCTATCATTTGGTGTGAGGATCCAAATTCAAGAATCTTCACAAGATGGATTCGAGACATGAATGCTAAAAATCCCCTTAATCAAGAGCGGATGAAAATAAAGATCGAGAGATCACGGAGTTTCTAAGCAGATTCATGCAGGAAATCAAAATTTTATTGTAATAATTCATGAATTCAACATTAACAAATGTTGGCCACATAATGATAGGGATGTTATCTATCCAAAGTTCCTCCCAAGTGCCGATCGAGGAGTCATTCCTAATGTATTTTCTAATATCAGCTTTGATATTGGACACGAGGGAAGAAAGATTTCTCCAAGCAAGTGTAGTTGTAATTGATGTTTCAAAAGTTCACCTCTTCATATTTAGTCTCGAGAAGTTGAACTCAGATCTTATTTTCATTATTGAGGAACGATAGTAATCTTTTAACACAAATAATGTTCATAGCAATGGAAAGATCGTTTGACACTTAAGGTCTCCATCCCTTTATGATCAGTGACTCTCTCTCGACTGTTCAAGTTCATACCTTTATTGTTGGAGCAAAATCAAAAGAATTTTTTAGAGATGCCAAGTAATTCAATGGAGAATCTGATCAGAAATTTGGTGTTCCTAAGGTAGTATAAGGGTAATGAATTGATTACATAGTTTATTAAAATAAGCTTTTCGTTTTGGAAAAGAAATTTCTTTTATCGATCTTGGATTTTATGAAAAGCTTTAACAAGAAGCTTTCTCGACTAATTATAATAAGTTACTTTTAATATTTCGATCTCTATACTTTAATATTATTTCTCCTGACATTATTAATTTTCTGAATATTATGAACCACTGGATCAGGCTCATCATTAAAACTGGAAGGACTAAACTTCTTAAATTGTTCAATTCCCAAACTCCTCCTTTTTCTCTCTTGATTTTTAATCTTATGAAAGCATCATTTTTTCTTTCCGCACCTACAATATGTGTGGTATTTCCGTCAACACAGTCGTGAGGAAAATTTTCAACTACTCAAAGAAAAAAATTTAGGGCTATTTTTGTTGAAATATGTAGATGAACCAGTCCTACAAGATCATGGCTAACAAGATCAAAGATGGACATGTTTTATAGTAACCACAATGTTAAAGATGGAAAAGTTCAATACTCCAAATATTTCAACTGCCATCTACAATCAAAATATGATATCATTATTTTCTCTCTTATTCTCATATATCAAGAAACCAAAATTAAATGTCTTAGGGGTGCACAGAAGCACAACATCTCAAGAGAAACTAAAATCCCACCCAAGCACACCATTTAGAAGCCCAAATCTAATAATTTAGCAAGAGAAAGAACAATTCTAGATCTTCCAACAAGGTTTTACAGAATTCTCCTCTGCTTCAGAGACCTAGGGAAGGTAAAGTGCTAGGCTGATTCTGCAGTTTGAGGGGTCTTGAAGCGATTCTCCTCTTTCTTAGTCGCTCAGCAATGATGAAGGCCAGTTCAAGAGACTGCGAGGCATTGAGCCGTGGGTCGCAATGGGTGTGGTAGCGGGAACCCAGGTCGTCGAAGGTGACAGTCCGTGACCCACCGATGCACTCGGTCACATTCTGCCCGGTCATCTCCAAGTGCACACCTCCTGGGTGGCTCCCTTCTTGCTCATGGACATCGAAGAATGCCCGCACTTCAGCCTGAGCAAAGGGTGCGACATGCAATTAGCATTCACCATACTGATCAAATTCTGAATCAACAGGACATGAATCCAAGAAGACAATGGTGCATGGGATGTTCATCAAGACAAAGAATGCATATAGATGCCCCTGCATACTTCTTTATTCTTCAACTTTTGAGAAATAGGGTATTGTACCAATTGGACCAGCCCAGCATTTTGTTTGGAATGTAAAAGATCTTGGCATCTTCAAGTCTCAAGATATGTCTTTTGGTTAGTCACTAATAATGCGTCCCTTCGCAACCACTCTCGTTAAGTTCCTATCGGTCATTTAATAAACCAAGTATCATTACATTGTGGACCATAAGATAATTCAGTAGAGTGCAGTTAGGTAGGAAGTCCCTTCCCACTGCATCTCTTGGTCCACAGACTGCAAGTACTTGCCTGAGTTTGGTGAGGCAACAATGATATAATCTATCAATATATAATTTGATGTACTAAGTACATATGAAGCAGTTGTGCTATGTTGTGGTCCATAATGTGCAGGCCTGTTGCTAGTCAGAATAAGACATCTTTTAAGTGGGAGGAGAAGAAAAATTTAGATAAGAACATGCAAAATGTTACCAGAATTGAGTCGAAGGGGCGAGTCTTGAGACCACAAGGGGCCTTGATGGTGTTCCCGTGCATCGGATCGCTGACCCAAGTTACAATCTGCCCAGCTCTTCGGACTGCTCGTATCAGATGGGGGAGTTTCACCCGCATGTTGGCCGCCCCCATCCTTAAAATCACAGTGATCCTGCCAGGTTTGTTCTGGGGGTTAAGGATTTCGATCACATTCACAAGCTCCGCCGGGTCCATCTTGTCACTCACCTGCATTGATCCATCAAATTATAAGTTTGGACAAACAATCTTAGTGGACTAAGAAGCTTGCAGCAGCAAGAGGTGTCATGAACTATTCTTACCTTGATGCCAAGAGGATTGGCCACACCACGGAGGAACTCAACATGGGCACCGTCGAGTTGGCGGGTGCGCTCGCCAACCCAGAGGAAGTGAGCCGAGCAGTCATAGTAAAGGCCAGAGGTGGAATCCTCACGGGTGAGGGCCTGCTCGTAGGGGAGGAGGAGGCACTCGTGTGAGGTCCAGAAGTCGGTGGTGGTCATGATAGGGTGGTCCACTGTGAGGCCGGCGGCAACCATGAATCCCAGGGCCTCGTCCACCCGGTGGGCCAACTCCTTGTACCTGTGGGGGATGACACCACCATGATGACCACAAAGAGATATTTCAGGAGCCGAGCAGTAATGAACAAAGGTCCAAAATTCTTCAAGAAGTCATTTTCATGGAATATATTGGTGAAAGAAAGCAAGAAAGTTTGTGGAAAAGGATCGTTTTGCATCTATTTCTTGGCCCAAATCTTGCAATTACCACCCAAAAAAAGGAAATAGAATACACGGCAGCAATATACCGTGGGATTCTAATCTTAAGCTTATGTATTGCAACAACAATCTCTGGCAAAGATCAAAGATTTGCGAGAAAGATATCTATTACGAGAAAAAGATTGGAGGAAAGAAAGGCAAATGTTTGTTAACCAGAAAAACACAAAGGAAAGAGACAGAAACAGATCGGAAGTAGCTTTCTTATAAGATTTTGAAACAAAAAGGCAATATTTGGTTAAGATTAATGTAAAATCACACACACACGAAAAAAAAATCCGACCTTTCCAACGGAGAGCGAGAAAAGAAGTCGTAGATCGCTCAAACTGGCGTCATAAGGTCGCCTACCTGTCGCCCTGCTCGCTGTGCTCGGTGAAGTCGAGGTTCCACTGCGTGACGCGCTGCATGGCGGCGTAGCCACCGGTGGCGAACGCCCGGAGGAGGTTGAGCGTGGCCGCCGACTGGCAATACGCCCGTATCATCCTCTGGGGATCCGGCATCCTCGACTTCTCCTCAAAAGCATCGCCATTGATGTTATCCCCTCTGTAACTTGGCAGCTTCACGCCGTTCTTCTCCTCGAAAGACTCCGACCTCGGCTTCGCGAATTGCCCCGCCATTCTTCCCACCTGAACGAAGGAAAAGAGGAAACAGGCCGTCAGATCCCAGATCCGGCGAGAACGGACGCGATCTAGGGCTTCTTTTCCCACGGGAGCGCACCCTGATGACCGGCATCTGGCCGCCGAACATGAGAACGGCGCCCATCTGGAGGAGGACGCGGAAGGTGTCCCGGATGTTGTTAGCGTTGAACTCCTTGAAGCTCTCAGCGCAGTCGCCGCCTTGAAGCAGAAAAGCCTTGCCGACGGCAGCGTCAGCGAGGCGCTCCTCGAGGTGGCGGGCCTCGCCGGCGAAGACGATGGGCGGGAAGCTCTCGATGGTCTGCAGCACCGACTCCAGCTCCTCCTTGTCGAGGTACTCCGGCAGCTGGAGCGCCGTCTTGGACGTCCAGCTGTCGACCGCCCACTTCCCGGGCCTCGTCGCCACCAAAGGTGACTCCTTGGCCTTGACGGGGTTCTTCGCGGGCTCCGCAGCGTGGACGGCGGAGATGGGGCGGTGGGAGGGCCTCCACCGTGGGGAGCGGAGGAGGGAGGGGAGGCAGTGTTGGGCGGCGGTGGCAGAGGAGGAGGAGAGAGATTGGGCATGGGGGAGGAGAGAGAAGCCGCTGGCGAGGGCCATTTTGAGGGGAGATTGTTGAGAGAAGTGCAGGAATATGGTCGAGCAGAGAAAGGAGAAAGGATGTGGGGAGGGGGGGAGATATATAGAGAGCCAGCAGACGGAGGAGGAGAAGAGAATGGGATGGTGGTGGGTGAGACGAAGGGTGGGGATATTCCAGGAAAATTGAAAACTTGAATAGGGGTATTTCAGGAAAAGTTTAGGAAGCCATATCTGCCCATGAAATTATTCAGATTTCTTTCACCCTTATATAATTTAATATGGGAAATCCTTTCAATCATATATATATAATTAATAGATAATCTAATATTAATAAAAAAAAAAAAATTTACAATATCTTTATTAACGTTCTTACTATCATAATAATTGAGAAAAAAAGTATTAAAGAATAATTATTATAACTAGAATTTTAACATCTATGACCTCCTAGTCAAACAGTAATTAATTGATGATGATTAATTTAAAGGGATAAATATGAAGATCAAATAAATCGGATATGTATATATGTATATATATTTATATTAATTTTTAAAATATAATAAATATTTTTATATCTCTTGGGACCAAAATTTCATGAAATTTTTTATTTGTTCCTTAATTTCTGGTGTTTATTCAGCCATGGATGTATTCAAAACATGCTTTATGTTTTCACTTTTACCCCTTAAATTAGACAGACTGCTTAAAAAATATGTTAATAAATAGTTTGAATTTTCCCTATTGATCAACTAATTCTTGGTATTTATTTAAAGACAAATAAATATATCCATGATTCGATGTTCATGAGACTAAATTGGGGTTTTGTAGATCATGATAACAAAATCAATGTGGTTTCTAAGTCAAAGTCATTAGGTTTGCATTAATTAAACTGAGGGCCATCTCAAATTCTAACTTAATTATCTTTCCTTTCTGTCATTACATTGAATAGTATAGAAGAAGCTCTGCTCACACATAAACATGAAATCTAACAAATGTAGTGGATACACTAATTTAACAATATATATTATATACACTTTTTCAAGATTGAATGTATGTCAATTAACTTATCCATGATGATTAAGCCATTATTAAAAGTTGCTATTTATTTTACGTCATAATCTTATCCCGAAAAGATTGTGATGTCTAAAATCTTTGTATTAGTTCTTTACCAACTCCAACACATTCTACTGGTTGGTTGTTGTTCTTATCATTGCATGAGGATTCACTATGGTCTTTCACATAATATTTATTATTAGCATGTTCGAAGAAATCAAAAACAAAAAGAACATGGAAATAAAAATGGGCGGAAAATTGAAAAAATATTATTATTATTTTACAGAGCATGAAATGACGTATTTATCCTCACTAGACTTGCCGAGTCGCTTGGCGGAAGTGGGACCCAGAGTTGTCGTTTCTCTGGGCCCCGGCAACTTTTGAACGGTTATGCGTTCGGGTCACGGAGACGGGCGGGCGCCGCGGGTCCCTTTTTTTCTCCACGAGGGTAGGGTTGGTGAAAGCACGTGCGACGCAAGTGGCGTTCCAAAGCGAAAGATTTAAAATCTTCTCACCCGTTTTCACGGAGCCCACTCTGCTACCCGTCCTCTAATTCGTCAATCGCACAGGCTTGCGTGGGAATCACTGACTCACGGTACAGGGTCTCGTATAAAAGTTGACGTCCGTGGAATTAGAATTAGAAAGCCCAGATCAAATCCTTATTGGATTTACTGTGGCGTATAATAATGGCTTCAGAACAGTAAGACAATAGAAGTGGCTAATTTCCCAGAAAATACATAAATACATCGCAATCTGCAAGAAGAAACTATTCTATTCTCAGCAATACTTGACTGACGGGGACAAAAAGTGCTTATCCAGTCAAAGTCAGCTAAAACAACTGCTTCACCTAACACAACTTATCTGCATGCCGTCGTCACATACACAAGATTAGATGAGTTTTGGTAATTAATCATTTAACCCTAACATCTATTTATACGAGGACTCTACGGCGCACGTGAATCGCATGGTGTCTCTTGTCTTGTACGGGAAAGTGTGGCATGCGGTTGGCAGGTGCACACGTTTTACACGTGATCCTAAAACACTCTCTCGTGTTTTTGGCTGTCTTCTTCCTATTTCCTTTTGAACATGCGAGGGGATGGATTGGCAATAGATATATGACGTGCAATGTATGTGGATGGGAATCATAAGTGTATCTTCGATATATTGGATTCGCACATTCGAATTCTTAGAAATAATAAGAATAATTGCATAAGTACATGCACTTTACAACGTAGTTATCAAAATCATATTCAGCATGGTAAGTCGTAGTAATTGGTAAGCCATATATGACTAGATCATTAGATCATTGATTGAACCCGTAAGGTAACTGATGGAATCAGTTTAACAAATTTCTAAATAAAAATATAGTTATGAATGTATGATTTTCCAAAAACAGGTTTTAACTTTTGGACGGCTCCCTCATTTCTCATTTATGTAAGGCACCAAACCAAATATGCTCAATGTATTCATCACTCTTAAAGTTAGTAAAGTGCCAAAAGGGTTGTGGTTGATCAGCCTAACTTAGTTCAAATTCGAATCATGATAGGAGCCTTTGTTCTTGTCGTCTGAAATATTTTAAAACATCCGATGTGATATTAGTTTGTATTAAGATCAATCTAAAATGAATTAGATTATAAAGAAAGAAAAAAAAAGTTTGACCTCGTTAATTCAATTTCTTTTTATAATTTGATCCTCCCTAACCATAAGTTGAAAAGAAATCTCTACGCATAAAAATTATTTATAATTTTTTTTTATTTTTACTAATGCCACGAGTTGAGCCTCATCGTTAATGTGTTTCGTATCCATTTAGTAACCATCTCGTGCAATTGACCAATCAATGATCATTTATACACATAGTAGCAAGTGATTAGGATAGGATTAAAATATATTTTAGTCCATATTTACTCATATCTAATATAATCCTTATATTTTAAAAAACATTTAATAAATGTTAGAGTATGCTTACATGACATACTAACTCACAATAAACTATTAATATATATATAATTTAAGTTTAAAAAAATGTTAAAGTCTATTTTAACTATTATAATTTTGATCATGAACCACTTAAACCTTTATAATTTATTCGTATCAAAATAGTCTCTATATTAAAAAAAAAACATAGCATATAAGCTCATCCCGTCAAGTTTGAGTTAATAGACGTAAGAGTTTGCTTACATGGTATGCGAACTCATAATGAACCATTAATATAATGATACATGTAATATACATTTAAAAAAATTAAGATAACCATCAATTATTATGGAAGCGACCACCAGTGGTAGCATCGAGCCGCTATTGCCTAACAAGGTGTCGTATGCACATAACCTCTCCAATGCTGACGACAAACTGAAGAGCTTTCGATCATGCCTCAAGTGAATGTGTGTTGACCAGTTCGACGCTATGCATGCAATAGTCTCGTAGTCCCTCTTTCTCCTTTTGGATGTGTTCGTCTCCACCATTTTTAAATTCATCATTTCCTGTGCCCTCACCTACCACACATTTGCCTATGGCCTCTCCTACCTCTATCTCTCCGTCTTTGTCTGTTGTTGTGGCCTCCATCACTTTCTCTTCCTTGATAGGATAGATTTTAATCATTTTTTAAACTTAAATTATATTTATTATTATATTAATAATTTATTGTGAGTCATCATATCACGTAAGTAGACTCTAACATCTATTAACTCGACTTGACAAGAAGGGCTTATATGCTATGTTTTTTTTTTTAATATAAAAATTATTTTAGACATGAATAAACCATAACTTATTTGGTCTATGACCAAAACCATAAGGGTTAAAATGGATCTTAACTTTTTTTTAAATTTAAATTATACGTATCATTATATTAATAGTTTATTGTGAGCGAATATATCACGTAAACTCTAATGTCTATTAACTTAGACTTGATAAAAGGAACTTATATACTATATTTTTAAAAATATAATAGTTATTTTAGACACGAGTAAACTATAATGGCTTAAATGATCTATGACAAAAATCACATCGGCTAAATAAATTTTAATCTTTTTTAAAATTTAAATTATATGTATCATTATATTAATGATTTATTATGAGTCAGTAAATATATTTTAATATTTATTAATTCAAATTTAATAAAAAATTATATATTATATATTTTTAATATATGAATTATTTTAAACATGAGTAAACCAAATCTAAATAGTCGATTACCAAAATCATAATAACTATGAACCTTAACCCATTAGGATACATCATCTATGTTTTGAATCAACTAATACGCCCATGCATGATTTTTTTGTCATGATCATAATCAAATTATCTTTTATTGTAAACAGCAAAATATTCTCAATACATCATCCAATACGAATACATTAAAAGCAAAATTTCCGGTTGAATGTTTCTCGCTGGAGGATGCCGAATGTTGATCGACGTGACAATTAGGACATGAATAATCCAAATGAGATGGTCATATAAACCTTGCAAAGCACAATAAACTTCTACAAGCTTCTTCCAGTCACATTTCTTTTACCTCAAGTGGCATAAGACTCCACCATCAAATGCATGCACCAAACACAAAGAAAAAATAAATAAATATAAGAAACTCTTTGTGAAGAAGATAAAAAGATGTATACAATATATCATAAACACAAGATTGTTTCGATCCCCGAGATACCAAGTCTTACACTACCTAACTCTAGGAATGAAAGGACACTGCGTCTTCAAGTTACAGCATTTAGAATTCAACAGAACAATGCAGCAGGTCCTCCTAACCTTATTGGACGACCATACAACAGACACAGTTTGTGTATTCAAATTTCCATTTAGCTACTAGAAAACCATATATTGCATACTCAAATTTATTACAAGACCACGCATTCAATCAAAGAATCTGTCCCCATTTCATTCTGAATAAAAAAAATGCTGCATAGCTGTAATTTCTACAGATATATATATATGATTAAATGATGCTTCTTTGAGTATTTGAGGCATCCATCCGAAGCCAAATTGTGCTGTCAGTGATGGTTTTCAGATCCTCAACTAATATATCACAAGAAAATACAGAAGTGTACTTACATTATTAGATAAGGCAACCATGTCAGGATGAGATCTCAAATTATGACAACCAAGTAGTCGAGCAGGATTCTAAATAGGCCATGTAATAATTTATGAAGCCGGTGACAGTGTGTCTCAGGATCCTGGACTAAGCCACTTGATAAATGAAAAAGAGACCTCCTGTTGCTGTCCTAGGCTCCTGACTGTGCTTCTTGTCAAACTCACTGGGTGCTCTAACCTTATTAGTTCTCTCTTCTGATTCCGTACTATGCACTTGTTCGTCCCATTGCTTGTGCATCAAAGCAATGACAACGGCATCGCCGGTCAAACATCTTTGTTACAGGTTCCCTCTTCTTCTCTCCCTTCACTCTGGATATCCATACTTGAATAGAAATGCTGCCACAGAAGGTACAATTTTTAGAATTAGTTATACAAAGCCTATCTATTTTTTTAATTTGATGATCTTTACGGTGCTTGTACAATAATGCAATAGAAATGAGTTGTTCAATGTTATTCTACAAAAAAAAATCATGTAATACATCTACAAGAATCCCTTTTTTTTTTATTTCGTCGAGTCTTAAGATTATCAATGATAAAAAATAATTAATATGATAGAGATGTCTTACATTTAATATTTGAATCTTAGAAACTATATGTTATTCTTATGGTGGGAATTGGTTTCGTATGTCCCACTAATTATTATTCTCCAGACTCTATTATTGGATGTCAATCATGTAACACCCTGATTAGTTTCACATCAGAAGTGGGTAAGATTAATATTGACTTATAAGGGTCTGATGAGTGTACTATGGCCAGTGGTTTAGATCAAATGAAATTGATGGGCCAGTTAGCCCATCAGGCTCGGGTTGTGACATTTGATATCAGAGCCGATCTAATATCAGGGCATGGTAAGAGGGCTTGAAAATAAAAGGGATACCCATGGATAGAGTTAGATGGCTCATCATGTCATAGAGCCATCACTAGGTTACGTCTCACATGCACTATGCTAGGCCTTAACAAGGATGTCAAGCCTTTGAATGAGGGAAATTATAACACCCCGATTTTGTAGTCTTATCCATGACTACCACACTTACCAATGAATACTATATTCATTATGGAATGCAATGTGACTCAAGATCAAGGAATACCACCACCGATTTTGTAGTCTTGTCAAGCCCGATATCCTGTCCATCCTGGAGCTACCACCACTGACCCAAACCTTCCAAGCAACACACCAACCTTGTCCGAATTCAACTTTCAGCTCTGAGCAGTCCAACAGTACCATGCCAAAAAGAACAAAGGACAGCAAATATGAGACACGAATCCTCACCTGTAAACTGTCAGATATTCCTCATGATTCAGGTAATCTGATTTGGTAACCCAATATAAGCACTGTTATCAAATGGTCTCCGACGCTCATATGATAATCACATATCCGATGCACTGTGCTCAAAGGTTAAATGTTATACATCATGCAAGGCCTATTGAGTAGGGGATGAAGCAGTATATTACTTGATGCTGATACTTGTAAATGCTCCTTTATCGTCTGTCTCACTTCTATCTCAATCGATCGAACAAACTGCTTTGTTCTGTTGCAGCATGCCATTGGTCAACTTCTTGGCCAACTCTATTTCCTTACCAAGACAAAATTGTCAAGGTTTGATTTGGGAACCATTTAGCAAAACTGCACAAGCTTGCTGTAACCACAGTCAAGTAATGGATCATACTTCTTTTTGGATCATAGCCAAATTTATCAACTTGACTTGGAAACATCGAATCCCGTGAAGGTAGGAAATAGAACACTCATCATCACGAAAATATAAATCATTCTGCCATATTATGTGGCACTCCAACCAACTCGTTTTGTCACCCCTCTATGCTTCATCATCTTCCTCAACGTCTCCACCTCCTTCCATCTACCAGCATGACTATATATATTAGACATGAGAATATAGTAACCATCATTCTCGGGTTCTGATTCAAAAGCCTTCCTTGCAACCCGCTCACCCAATGCTACATCATCATGAATTTTACAAGCACCGAGCAGAGCTCCCCAGATCCCACCATCTGGCTTGACTGGCATCTTAAGAATCATAGCTTCAGCCTCTGATAGATGACCTGATCTACCTAGAAGATCAACCATACAAGCATAGTGCTTAAGTGTGGGAGAAATAGAATAGATCTTCATTTTATCAAAGAGCTCTTTCCCCTCATTTACCATTCCTGCATGACTGCAAGCAGACAGAATTGCAAGAAATGTGGCATCATTAGGCCTGACACCCATCTTCTCCATTTCTCTAAACACCTCAATTGCTTCTCTTGCATAGCCATGGATCCCATATCCTGAAATCATGACATTCCAAGAAACAATATCTCTTTCAGGCATAGAATTAAAGACTTCTCTTGAGACCCCGAGCTGCCCACATTTAGCATACATATCAACCAATGCTGTTCTAAGAGAGACATCATCCTCTAATATCGTTTCTTTCACGTAATCGTGTATCCACTTTCCTAGGTTGATAGCCGCCACATGAGAACAAACTGAGAGCATAGTTATCAAGGTTGTAGAATCGGGCCTCACATCTCCCAAGAGCATTTGATAGAAAAGGGACAAAGCAGCATTTGAATATCCAAGACGAGCATAAGCTGCTATTAAAGCATTCCACGTGATAACATCTTTACTTGTTTGTTGAAATATTCTCCTGGCAAGATGAAGCCTTCCACATTGTCCATACATTCCTACAAGCGTATTACAGATAGATATATCTCCATCAAGTGCAACTTTTATAGTGTGGCAATGGACAGATCGGCCTAAGAACAATGCCATCAAGCGAGAACAACAAGAGGTCACAGTCACTAAACTGTTGAGATCAGAATCAAAGCCTCGAAACAGCATTTCTCTAAAAAGATCCAAGCACTCGATGTCCAGTCCCATTTTTCCATATCCAAAGATCATTGAATTCCATGACTCCGCATCTAGCTGGCCCATTATATTAAAAACCTTTCTTGCAAGATGCAACATTTCAAACTTGCAGTACATAGAGATCAAAGCATTAACAACTGATGGACTCAATTCATAGTTTCTTCTCAACATAATGCCATGAAATCCCTTACCTCCACAAACGCTACCCATATCTCCAAAACTTACCAATATGCAACTGCAAAGTACTCCATCAGTCTCTACTCCTGAATCTTGCATTTTTCTAAGCAGCTCCAAGCCCTCAATTATGTGGCCTTTTCTTATATGAACCACTACCATTGCGGTCCATGAGACCACATCCCTCTCTGCCAATGCTTGAAACACAAGAACAGCCTCGTTCAAGCATTCACATTTTGAGTACATCGAGAGAAGTGACGATTTCAGAGAATCAAAATCCTCCATTCCGGCTTTCAAAATGAAACCATGGAGACACTTCCCTTCCCTCAATGCCCCCAAGCTTCTGCAAGCTTGCACACCGGCTTCCACTGTTCGAGAATTGAGCTGCTCATCTCCATGATCAGCGACCCGGTGCATCTCCTTAAGGCACGCTAAAGCCATCTCAGACTCCCCGTTCCTTACGCAACCAACGATTAGTGCTGTCCAAGTAACCACATCCCTCATCGTCATTTCATCAAACACCCGAAAGCCACCACCGACCTCCCCGCACTTGGAGTACATGTAAACCAAAGAGGACCCAACGACAACTGAATTTTCCGGCAAAAGGCCAAACTTAGTCGCGCTACCATGGATGCAAGAGCCGATATCGAGATCGAGGAGCTCAGAGGCGGCCGAGACGGCCATGGGGACAGTGAACTCGTTAGGGGGGGCGCCGGAAGAAAGCATCTGGCTGTAGAGGGAGAGGGCGAAGCGGAAGTCTCCACAAGAGAAATGGGACTTGATGGCGGAGTTCCATAGGAAGGTATCGCGGGGGTTGGAAGGGACGGCAGCGGAGAAGACTCGGAGGGCGGCGTCGGGGCGGCGGAAGACGGCGTAGAGGGAGATAAGCTTGGCGGCGAAGAAGGGGTTGGCGGAGTGGCCAGCGGCGACGAGGAGGCCATGGTGGCGGCGGAGGGAGCGGAGGTCTGGGGTGTGGGAGGAGAGGAGGAGGTGGAGGGCTAGATGGGGAGGCTGGGAGAAGGCGCGGTAAGGGCGGAGGAGGCCGCTTCTGAAGGGGACGCAGAGCTTCTCGAGGAGCATTGGTTGTTGGATTCAGCTACACTCACGAACTCGAGCGCGGAGATCCATCACGAGACTGCGCACAACAACCGTCCGTAACTGCCAATTTAAGCGATGACAATGTTTTCGCCATTTAATATAAAATTACGGCATTTAATATAATATTTCTTTTTTAAAAAAAAACATTTATTTAACATTTAGATCTATTCTCCCACAATATTTGCATAATTTAGGCATTAAAATTTGGATCAATACCAACAAATAATAGTTTTTTATTTGAGAAAGTCGAGTAATTTTGAACTTATTAGGAAAGTAAGAGATGCTTTCATCTTCAATTTTCAAAAACTATTTTCAGAAAGAAAGTGATGCACCAAATAATAGGTTTTTATTTATTTATTTATTTATTAGTTTTCAGCTTTAAAAATATAAAAGATATTTTTAAAGCTGAAAATATCTCATAAGTAGAATTAAAACACCCAACGAAAATGTCTCATAAGTAAACTTACCAATGTATTTTTATATATTTTTTATTTCCATAATAAAAAATAGTCTCTATTCGAGTTGAGTCTTTATTCCGTTCAAATCTTTTGAACGTAGCAGAAGCCAAGAAACAAGGATTTGTCCGTAATTTTGTAGCTTAGTTGACTTATGCTAACTTAGCGTTGACTGTGGTCTCCTTTCAGAAACAAGGATTTTGTAGCTTAGTTGACTTATCACTCCCTGGTCAAAGATGGTCAAACCCGCCCTGATTGACGCACCATGCACGAGCCCTATTGAAATAGCCGTGCGGCCTAATTAGCATGTAACATCGGAAGCTTGTCTTATTTTATTACCGCAGCATTTGCCTCGTGAAGGAGAAGAAGGCATAAACTACTTGGATCGATGTCCACACGGTTCCTTCGACGCACCGTCCTTCCTCCTTTTCCCCCATATAAGACACAGAGAAACGAGGCTAGAGCTGGTGCTCCAGGAACTCCTGAGATGGCTTTGGGAGATGCCGGGGAGAAGAAAGAGGGAGATGCGGCGACGATGCTGCTGATCTCGCGCGCAGAAATAGGCCATCCTATCGATGCAACGGCTTGGGGCGACGAGGGGAGGATGAAGGAGGAGTTGGTGACTTGGGCAAAGGCAGTGGCCGCCATGGCGATCCGTTCGGCTCAGCATTTGCGGCGAGAGGACAGCACGTTACGAAGACGCTCCATTCCTTACTAATTAGTTAGTCCTTGTTTCTCGTATGCCCACTGGAGTCCGCCATTGTTGGTCGTGTTGTAGTTCCTTTGATTGAACTCCTCTTTGTATATGATGAGTGCAACATACTTGTGTTGTTCGTGAACTCAATATATAGCTCACCCTCACGTATATACACAGTACCAAGAAAACCAGTGAAAGTGAGATCTCTCTTTTCATCATGATTGAGTTCTAATGAGCTCAATATTACCATATGAATATCGATCATGAGTTGTCTGTGCTATCACTATTGGGTCAAACACTTGGGGAATGAAATTTCTTTATATCGTATCGTAGCATGGTTAGAATTGAGAGAATCCCGAATTCCAGTTGGTCCACTTGGGTCTTCTTCTTCATCTCTCTCTCTCTCTCTCTCTCTTTCGCGCGCACACACATGGCTGTTCTATGCCGAATTACCAGTTGATGCACCAGTATCTTCTTCTTCTGCTCTCTCTCTCTCACTCTCTCACTCTCTCACTCAGACACACACATACACACACGCATAAACTACCCCAGTTGATGCACCTGGGTCTTCTTCTTCATCTCTCTCTCTCTCTCTCACTCTCACATCTTCTTCTTCTGCGTCTCTCTCTCTCACACGCATACACACACAAACATCAAGATCGGGGAACGATATCACGCTCGCCATTTCGCGTTGGTCTTCGGTGTACGTTTGTCCTTGGAATATTTCAGCCTCCAAGAGATAGCACTCCCGCTAAACTTCTGTCCTTCTCTCTGACTTCTCCTGCATGTGCAGTGGCTATTATATATCAGAATTCAATGTTTTTGGCGCAGGTGTAGCCAATGATTCTAATACATAGTGTTATGTTGACAAAGCCAAAATCGAACGCGGCATATCTTTCAGAGCTCCTTCTCACTTTACGCGGAGGCATATATTTTGTGTCGAGAAAGATTGAACATTCTTCCAGCCAAGCACTCATCTTTGACGGTCAAAATTACTCTTATTTATTTATGTTTTGGAACCTTTTTTGCTTGCCATAATCTTGTACTGGATTTTACGAATAAAAAACATCCCCTTTTTCTGTGTTCATTTCAATATTGTTTAGAAGTAGTGTATTTATCCTTACAAATATATATATATATATATATATATATATATTTCTCTCTGATGTGTTTCCTTCCAGTCACTACTAAACATTAATATCTGTTACTAGTTTAAATTCAAATAACATGAAAAATATTAAAGCACCTAATATATCCTTAAGATAAATATATGATACATTGATATCCATCAATCCCAAATGGTTGCCCAAACTCCAAAAAAGCCAGTGTGAAATCTGATTCCTTTTCTGCTCTGCTAGTCTGCTGAGTGCATGAGCAAGCAGAAACCATGTCATCCTACAATCCGGTGGGTCTCAGTTTGTGAGTGCTTTTGTTCCCATACTTAATGTCGCACATGCAACGAAGGGAGACCAAAGAATATTATACTGCAAAGGAATTGTGACACGACCATCACGAGCTTCTGCAGAGATCTCCAACTCTCCATTGTTTATGGATCGATTCCCTCTGCAACCACAGAACGAAGCTGGTGTCCACGCGTTTCCTTGGACACACATCGTTTCTACTACACTAGCGTGTTCCTCGTTCTTCCTCCTCATCTCCTCTATATATTGCTTTCTTCCGAAACTGTTGGCACAGACATGGATTTGAGAGCTCCGTTCGTACCTCAAGCCGCCGGAGAGGAGAATAAAAGCAGCGCGGCGGCGACGATGCTTCTGGCTCCGGGTGCAAAAGTGGGTCAGCCTATCGATCCTTCCGCTTGGAACGACGAGGAGAGGATGAAGAAGGAGATAGTGGCTTGGGCGAAGGCGGTGGCCTCCATGGCGATCGGTTCGCTGCAGTGCTCACACAGCTGGAGGATCGTTCGACGGCGTAATCCGGTCGTCTGGCTCGTATGAACATGTCGTCCTTTTTCTTGTGTGCCACTGCAGAGCTCTCCCACTGTTACCAGTTTTTTCCTTGCAGGGGTGCATTATTATTCTTGTATTGGGTATATTTTTACTTGAGAAGCACATTACTGTATTTTTTTCTGCTTATCCAAAAATTAATAATTTGGAATAAGTATTTTTAACATATTTTTTTTCTTAAAAATATCTTATTATAATGATGATCATAATGGAAGAAGGGCTAAAATTGGCCGAGGAATTCTGAGTGCCTTCTTATTATTCTAGGGTTTATCACGACAACTGGATGAGAGACAAGAAGATCCAAGAATACTTATCTTGATTTGACATGAGATCTTCCCGGTTGGAGACATTGTCGTTGACCTAAACTCCAAATCCAACTCGACATGACAAATGACAACCAAAAGGATAATTATTTATGCAAGCAAGCCAAATTACGCCTGTCAAGGTCTATTTTAAGTTCAAATGGAATAATTATCCATTGATTTGATGGTATTCAATCATCATCATCTTAAGTTAATAATTATAGATCCAATCTTTTATCATTGGAAGCTTTTAAGTAGATCAATCCCCTCCTCAGACGGATACTAACACAAGTGACTCTTTTGTTTATTTAAAATAATAATTAAAAATTGATTTAGTGCATTTATTTATTTGGTAATAGCACATGAGTGTTGATATTGCAAGTACATAAACATGACTACAACATCGAGAGATTCTTTTATCTCGATCAAGCCAACATATAATTAATCTGTGATTATTCTTCGATCATAAGAACAACAAAAGTCATAATGAAGATTAGAGAACAATGCAACTACCTTATCGAATATAAAGTGCATGGACATAGAATATGCTTAAAAACATATGATAAATGACTTTCTTATCAACTCCTTATTAAGGTTGCACCAAAAATATAAAAAGAGAAATGTTGTACAACTAATTATCATAAGTAAAATTAGATAGGAAAAGGTAGACCTTAAACATCATATATACAGATACTCTACCCACACGCTTGTTCTTTGCATCTTGTACTGTTTTACAAGCTTTCAGAGTGGAAGTGATGACCTACAACTTCCAGAGCCTTGTAATGCATAAGTTTAGCTCAGGTCAAGATGAAAGATTCTGGAGAATGCACCAAAATGCGTTCTGTCTCCTTGTCGTTGCCCGGAGATGACGAAGCATCTGAAAATTGAAGTAAAACACAATTTTTGCCACATCAACAGGAACAAATCGATGAATAATATAAAATTTTGCATCTTCTCTTTTTCTAAGCTTCAAAAGAATAGGTCTTTGTAATCTTCCACATTAGATCAAGTGCCTACGGCAAGCTTTTACTTTGATGCCTTCTTCAAGCATGTCATAAACAAGTTAATCAAGCAGATATGTACCTAGGTCTGTCATCTCTATAGGCAACCTGTTTGATTGCTAAAACGGACTGCCCACTGAAAACCAGATACAAGAGGGTTGGCATATGATCACCTAAATTACAAGAGGAACAGTTGGGAGGCTTCGTCTGCTCACCATCCCTACACAAGTCTCTGTGTCAAACAGGCAGGTTAGGATACAAATTTTTATTTTCAATACCACCAAATGCACGAATGCTTACACAGTTGATGCTACTGAACTACAACAAGCTTACCCCAAGTCTCCTCGCCCTAAGGTTTACAACCTGATATTTTTGACTCCAATTTACACGATAGATAATTAATAATGATACTTTATCAGAACAAATCAAATTAAGAGACTTTGCATAAATTTCAATTATTTTATTTTTCCCAAATTTGCTGCCTATTGACAGCTTTCCCCAGTTAAAGCACCACAGCATTAAAAAGAATATAAAACACATACAAGGCAATGTAAATTAATATCAAGTATTTGAATGGTTATAGAACTTCTTATACCTTAAATATCAATAATGCCTATTGGGTGGAGTAGCTTCTTTCATGAACCATTAAAGGTGTCACTTGAGGAACCAAGTACTTTCTGCTTTGGGACCCGAACAAGCCTAATGGTCTCTACTGCAGTGAAAATCTCATCTCTTTCTATTTGTTTTAACTCAACTAGTACAGGTTTGACCCTTCTCCAGTAGTCCACTATCTCAGAATCAGATAATATAATAGTTAAAGATATTAAGCTGGACAGGAAGTTGCAATACCAGTGTTTAATTTCCTTTCTATATCAGAAAGGAAAGAACACCCTTTTCATTTTCTTACACTTGCTACATAATTTAATATTACATAAACCTCTCTTACACATCAATACACTATAGCACAAGAAACTGATGTAAGTCACAGGGTAAGGACTGGCCACAGATAATCTGTGAGCCAAAAGATGCCCTATATTAAATAAAATATAAGAATTTCTTTTGCCGTTTGCATATTACAACATGCAAAATAAGGTTAATTCAAAGATGAAATCATATATTCATAGTGGTAGATGGTAAGTAATGACAATAGATACCAAGTTTTGCAAATTTATGTAAGAAAGGTAAGAAAACATAAATATTAACAGAAGAAAACAAGAAATAATATAGATATGAGAAACATAAAGGTTCAGAGAAAAAAGGACAAAAGGCAAAGAATTTGACAATTTATTTGCACCAGAAAACAGAAACTGTACAGACAGACTTGTGAGTCATTTTTGAGAATCTGTTGTTAGAAAAGCGAAAGACATAAAAGAGAGATGGCTCAGAGTTACGAATGAATGGACGTAGAAATAAGACCAGGGCTCCTGACTGTACAAGACCCAATTTGAACTTCGACCCAGTTCAATCCAACTAAGATCCAGACAACTACAGGAAATGACTTCAAGGACTTGCAGGATCTTGAGGTACATATTTCCAGTCCATAGATAAGGACTAATGACAGATGCAACTTCACAAAAAGTCCTATGCGCATACAGAATGGAAGACTAGGAATTACTTATTGCCACAACTAAAAAAAAAAGACTAACCTGCAAAAGCCTGGCCAAACCCTGGAGGAAAATCCTCTACTGCATCAGAATTTTCACTTCAGCCCAAGAGGCAATCCATCTGCCTATGTTCTGGATATTTTCACTACTACATGGTGTAACACCCTATTAAAAAGATCTGGATATTTTTCGCTTTAACAACCAATACCACTCTACAAAAAACACAACTGGCTACTAAATATGAGATATAGTTGGATCCATCCATCCTATAAAGTGAAGTACATCCAATTTTTCTATTGCCTTGGAATTCCCAATTTTCTTGGTATATTTTTCATATATATAGTTTGCTTTCATTTCTATTATTCTCAGTCACTACTGCACATAATATGTCATTGTTAGTTTTGCCATTCCTGTCATTGTTGAAAATCATTATCTATCATTTCATCAGTTACCTTATCATTTCTTTGGATAAAAGGCACCATCCTTTTTTGAGTTGTCGTATGCTTCCCCATGACCTTAAACCTTTAAATAATAAATTTGATCCTTATGGTATTACCTATTATTGAATCTACCTTTAGATGAAACAAAGGCAAGCATTCATCTAGATGATTTGATAGCAATCAATAGTCAATGTTAAAAAACAACAAAGGCAAAGCCATCCATGAAAATAAACCTAATAAAATTTTGACAGAATTCAGTGCATTCATCCAAGTGATTATTTAATTAATGATCTTTATCCTTCTACAGAGAAAGTGAAAAAAGTTCAAGATATGCTCTAAAAGAAAAGAAAGAAATTATAAAGAGCATACATCATGTCTAACATAAATATCATACAAGCTATTATACTAGCTCAATAACTGACATAAAGGAAGCTTTCTTAACGTGGCAAAAAATTGTTAAATACAAGTTATTTGTAGTAAGGGCCAGTTTGGGGTATCAGATTTTTTCACTCATCCGGCGAACAATAAATATCATTTGTGATGGTCTAATTATACCTATCAGCAACCGAAGTAGGGGAACTCTTTTTATTCCCAAAATGCTCAAGTCCAATTCATCAAATAATGCTTATAAGAAACTGCCCATTCTCCTATAGTCTCTGATATAGGGCAATTTCTGATATCATACATCCAATCCAACAAATATATCTTCAGGAACGAATATCACATTTCTTTGTGATTCATATTTTAGAGATAAAATGTTTAGAATCAACAAGAAGCAATAATGTAGCAAAAACAATGTAAACAAAACAAATGCAAGGAACAAGGAAGTTAAGTAACCAAGAAGAACTATAGAAGATGCAAATATAAAGATGAAGACACACCTTTGATGTATTTCACAGAGATGCTAACGCATCCTTCCGCTTCGACGCTCAATCTCATCAAAATCCTCCATTATGCCCTTAAAAAATTCAGAATCAAAACCCTCGCCATCCTTCTCTGCTCCTCCAACTCCTTCCTCTTCTTCTTCGTCTACTTCCAAAATCACACCTTTCTTCTTCACTTCCTCCTCCGCACCCACTTCAACCGCTGGCATGTGCCCCTCGAACAGAGTGATATGCCCAAAAAGCTTATCCTTCCTCGAGAAGCTTGTCCCACACGAGCACCGCCACCGGGTCACTCCGCAATGCTTGAGGTGGCTCCTAAGGTCAGCCACCAACGAGAAGTTCTTCTTATTGCACCGGTGGCAAGAATACATCTTGGGGCAGTGGCTCCTCTTGAAGTGGTTCTTCACGCACGCCACCGACTTGAGTGGTCGGAACTTCTTGTGCGCCCGGTTCCTGTTGCACCCGGGATACGGGCAAGAGAACCTAACTCTTCTCCCGGGTACCGCCTCCCCGCCATCCGACGGGCGAACTTCCCGGTCCGGCTTCGAGAGGGCTTCCAGGGTCTTGAACCGGTCGCCGTGAGCTCTCATGTGCATCCGGAGGTTCGCGTCACGCTTGAAACCCTTGCCGCAGATCTCGCAGAGGTGGACATGTTCCGCCAGAAGCTCTGCAGCATCGATCTCCACTATGTCGTCCTCCTCCCCGATCGCCGCCGCCGGATCCGAGGTCGGCGGCTCGGATCCGTTTCCGAATTGGATGGACGGCGGACTACCGGATCTGGTCTCGGCGAAGCGAGGGGTCACTGCATCTCGAGAGGTGGGACCAGCAGCGGCAGCGAAGGAGGGGGAGGGATTAAGCGGTTGGGAGGAGGCGAGAAGAGCGGCGCCGTTGAGGATGATCCCCTGGACGGCCGAGGCGATATGGGAGGAGACCATCTGTAGCTGGTCATCGCCGATGACGGTGCGACTGTCTATGGCATCAGAGAGGAAGCGGCGGAGGGAGTCCATCTTCTGGCCGAGGGCGGAGAGGTTGAGGAGGGGTAGGAAGGGGTCGTGGCTCGCCAAGGGCGCGCCCCCGGGGTCACGGCCGCCACCGCCGAGGGGCAAGAACGGCTCCTGGCCAGGGTTCCGACCGCCGGAGCCATTCATCTTGAGAGGGGAGGACGGTAGTGGTGGAGAGGAAAAGGGCCTCAGCTTTGTTGACGGGGAAGGAGTTCCATGTCGTGTCGACCTTTGTAGTCGCTAAAAGCGGATTAGCGGAATGTGTCTTACCGTCTTTAGTCGACAAACGTGCGGAGCCCACGTTGAAGCCACACCTTTATGGCAGGTAGCTGAGTGGGTAGCCCGTAGAAAGGTCCTTAAGAAGCTTCTTTTAGAAAAAGCTCAGCTAACCTGTGTTGGTCGAGCCACCAAAAATACCAATGGGTGATTCCAATGGGTCAAGGAGTGGGTCCCTTTGGCATTAAACAACCTATGGGAATGAGCTGCTTCCGTAATATTGCAAACTCCACAAGACTAGGGATATTAATTGATTAGCATAATGATATTGAAATTTAAATTTAAATTAATTTAAATTAAAATTAAAATTTTAAAACTATAAATTTAATGATAATCATGAATAATAGAGGATAATCATGCATAAATCACAACTTTAATACGGAAGACATCCTTCGATTGCACATATGTCTCCATATTAATATTTGAATGTTCAACGAAATATTATTAGAAAAATTTAAACAATTCGTATTAATATTTTCGGATGCACTAAAAAAATCGTATGAACGTTGTTTTAAGAAAATATTGTCATCAGTCATTGTGATTCCTTCCTAAGATTATTTTCTCGTTATCAATCTCTTCTTATTATTGTGTGTTTCTTATTCAAGTAAAATTATTCTAATTATCGTGCTATATGTGTTTTATAGCATTCTATATATGATATTATTTTTATCCTATTTTATGTGATTAAAATTTTTCTATTTGTTTAAGATTTTTTATTTATTCATTAATTTTGATATTTTAGATTTTAACTACATAAAATTTTAAATTATTTATATGTTTCAAAATATTTTTAGTTGACATAACAGTTCAACCAATTATGGAAGGCTTAGCTGAATCACTTGTGAGTAATATCAATAACTATATTTGCTCATCCACCTCAAACAACACAAACATCTCCACAAACCAGTAAACCGACAGTTTGTTTGATAGGATGGCATAAATAACATTTCTGTCTCGAAACATTGTGATACAAATCTTGAAATGAATTTATACGAAAGTAACATCACAAGAACACAGCCTATACAAGATTAATGGTGAAGCTCACCGTTACACTACGGTACATGTACCACAAATAGTAGAAGATTAAAATTAACTAGTTATTTTGACTCAAAAACACCCTTAATTCGCATGCGAAGGGAAAAGAGTCAAAGGAGACGAAACACAGACTCCTAATAATAGCAAATTATCATCAGTCATGCTTCCAGTTTGACTGCTGCTTCATGTTCAGATGGCAGAACTCCTTTTTGTCTACACACAAATGTATGTAGTGGAAGAATCGCACTCTGTATTCATAGACGTCCAAAAAGCCAAAAACACAACAAGTACAGGAAAAAGTTGTACCTTAAGCTCCTGCCACCCACGTACATTTCTATTTTATTCTTAGAACAAACGGACAGTGCTTTTCCACCATCCACTGTACATTGCATCCACCCAAACCATCACATCCTCTCACTAGCTCGCTCACCTCACAAAATCCCAAGAGCTTCCGATTGTGTTACATGGAGTAAAAATTGGAAAGAGCTAATACAGGTAGAAAGGCCAGAAGGAAATGTAAGCAAAGGGTTTTTTTTAGCTCTTTCCACCAAGTCTCTCGTAGAACAAGATGTACCCATGATCTGTGTTGCCTGAAAACTCCTGAGAGGAACCAAAGAATGTCTGCACAGTTGATTCATCGATCATCTCCACATTTTCATCATCAAATAACAACCAGTGGTTGTGGCTTTTGACAAGGCTAACATAGTGACCATGGTTGGGACCGCTCCCCACGTGGACCACAACTGCAAAGAGAGAGTACTCGGAGTCCGCATCTTCGACCGTGTTAGTAAGTTTCAGCTCCATGGGAAACACCACACGGTACGATAATTTCTTGTACCGACCAAGCTGCTCGATGTATTTGAACCTTTTGAGGTGGATCACAAGAATATGTGGTGGCTTCTTGATCTTCATTCTCTTCTGTGCTTCCTGCAAACTGCACAGTGAAACAGAACTCCATGCTTCAGAAACAGTTAGTTAGCAATGGATGATCCAACACAAAAGTGGCAAGAAAGATTTTTCAAGGGAAACACAATATGCTAACGCTTTATTCAACACTTTATATAATTGAATCACCTTCCCATGACCATAGCACTTACTATTAATCTAGACCTATATCGTTCTCCAAGTTGTTGAACAAGCATTTAGATAATTGCACTCGTGAAGTAAAGTTCAAGCATTCTAGTTAAAAGCTAAAACTTTCAGAAACGATGCAACTAGAAGCATGTGAGTCTGAATGCACATGGTTATATGAATCTCACAAACAACGACAAAAAAGATTTTACTAGGCAACAAGATTATGAACCACAACAAAGAAACCAGTGAAGCACCTGCAGCACTTATCACAGAAGAACTTGTCCTCAGCATTTAAGGTCTCTGTTGAACTGAAGTTTTTGAGGCAGCTTGTTATAGAACTGTTCTGCTCAATATCAAGGCTCAAGTCAAGAAATGTTTCATCCCTTGCAGTAACAGTTTCACAACGTAAGCATCTTGTTTCATTGGTCAGTATGCCCTGTCGCAAGAAATGTAAGCGTTGGTATCAAGAAGCATCACTTATTTCGTGCTATACATGTCATATTGAACAGAAGATGCACAACAAATTAGGGTACTCGATTCACCTGAAAGTTCTTGTGAACCCATGTAACAAGTGGCTCCTTTTGCACACCATTAGCCACAGGATGGCTTGGTCCATTGGCAATCTTTTTAGATGGTGACAAGGTTTCTGGGGAACTTTTTGCAGCATCAGACTCTTTTTCCAGAATATCAACAAGCTCATTCAGCAAGAAATTCAAAAACTCATGAGCATCCTAGAGAATCCAAAGAAAACAAACAAGATTAGCTAGCAAAATCACAAAATTAGAAGATGTAGAAATAAGAGCTACATGGATGATGAGATACAACTTCAACAAAGTATTTTACCTACAAATGCCTTTCAGCTGATAAAATTTTTCATCCACAGACTGAAAGAAATCCCACAGACAAAAGTAACAGAAAAAAGAGGTCTGTCTCAACAAACTGATTAAACAACAGAAACATTTTGCAAAATAACTAGGCTAAAGGATGTATAATCAAATTGCTGCGGTTCATGACTATTTGTAAGCCTGATTGGAGAAATTTGATGAGAAGAAAAACAAATGGACAATGATCAAAAAATCTGCTTGACAACTGCAGTTTACTTTAAATTTTGAAATTCATTTCAAATGAAATTGTTTTGACAAAGTAGATGATAGACCAGAGCAAAACATTCAATTTCGGTACTGGACCTGTGCCGGTCCATGGCCAGACTGATATGGGTCCAATCCATTCCTGCGTACCATATGGCGAAATATGTAGGAACATACCATCGTACAGAGAAGGGGGAGGAGGAAGAGAGGAGGCAGCAGAGAATGGTGCGGTAGAGACGAGGGGACAAGACGGAGAAAGAGAGGAGATGGCAGTGGCAATGGAAAGGAGGGGAAGCAACAGAGATGAAGCTGTGGTGGTGTAAGAGGATGAGGAGAGGATAGTACTGATCGGCAGATGCAAGTGACGTCATTAGCATGTGGAGGTGGACGTGGGCGGCAGCAGATGCAGGCTACAATGGACACGGAGCGAATAATGCCAGACGAATGGGATTAGGTATTAGGGTTTTTAGTTTATATTTGGGCCTGGACTGGGGAATATGCCCTGTATCGCATATGGCCTGCTCGAAATTACTGTCCGCATGCCGGTTCACACTCGGAGCAGTCATTACTGGTTGGTGCACATCGAACTGGGTGAAATTGGTCTCGAGTGAAAAATGTTCATGCTGAGGTAGTTGATTGGATGTATAGACCTAATGCAACTATGATGTCCACATATTGCCTCTATTATTAACAAATTTATCAAGTTAACTTAATTACCTGGTGCATATAACTACGGAAATACTCATTCTGTTTCTTCACTCTCTGCACAAAGCGTTTTGGAGCAATAACACCAGTTTTTTTCTTTTGGGAGCTAATCTGCACAAAATACCAACCAAGACATAAGTACAACCAATATCATATGCAAGACTTGCACTAATACATACATGATAAATTATAGCAATAAGACTCTCACAGTGACCAAAATTAGGCTATTCAATAATGAGGCAGATATTATTTGTTTGGCAACAAACATATCATCACGATCTACATGCAAATTTCATTTGGCAAGGAAATGGTCAAGTGGCATAGGAACCATTTGAACTTCAGAACAAGTTGTGAAGCTGAAACCTCCATATACTAGTATCTGATCCAACACATTCCAAGATCAGGCAAAAAGGTTTTCCTTAGGATCCAAAAGAGCACTTCATAAGACCATCTTTTTCAGTCAACCTTTATGATCAAACACCTGCAAAAATTTTCCTATACTTGAAAGCAGTTTATGATACTTAACATGGCAACAACTCTGTCCATTTAACCAAATTTCTATCTCAAACATGCTTTGGATTTACCCTCAATGTTCATAAAATGGCCATCAAGAAGAAAATTTCCAATTGGCAGGTTGAGAACAATGGCAACAAAATCTATGGGAATAATCTAGAAGAGTGAAATTCTTTCAAAATTACAGAAGAATAAAGAATCATACTGTTCAAACTTAATTCTATGTCTTATCTATGTTCTCATGGCAGATTTCGTATCTACTGGGTCAATGCTCCAACTAAAACATACGTTTCAACACTCTTTAATAAACATTAAAAAGCTCCAGTATATATGCTGAACTCATTGATCGCATATGCTTTCAGGTTTATTCGACTACTTGATAAATATCAGAGGCAAAAGACCTAATAGATATTAAAATTTGATACCTCATAAGTTCATAAAGTTATTTTGAACACCTTTAGTAAGGTACATTACTCTAACTTCATATGGAACTTCATTGAAACCAAAGTTATTATATGAAGTGAAGATAGACAGTATAGTCAACCAGAGTAAAGACAAAAGCCTACAATAGCAAATAGTAAATGATTTATCTATAAAATCCTATGTCTGCAGAGAAATGGGAGAACTCGCACATTTTGTAGTATAGTATGATAAAATGAATTTCAATAACTACAAGTAGATCAGCATAGTTGTGCTATTCAACTAAAATATTAGCCTTCATAAAACTAATAGTAACAAAAGGATGATCCAATCAAGGTTTGTTAAACTCGTGATTTGGGCAATAGCATGGAGCGACCTTACAGCCCAGATCTTACTTCTCACACCATCTTGTGGTATAGTATGATAAAATAATTTTAAATAATTTAATCCCTTTTATTGTTTCATTCTTTCCTCTTTTTCTAATTCTCTTCTCTAATTCTCTTCTTCATAATCCTGTAGTGCATGTTTATCTTGTGCTCTTATTGTAGCCATTGTAAAAGTTTATCTTTCCCTTGTTGCATGAGATGACCAATGTAAAAGTTTATTGTAGTGTCCGTTTGAATACATATGCAGTCATTCTAGTATCTCAACTCATACATGATTCATTGTGACTCCTTATGAAGAAAAAAAAGGATATTAAATCTATCTAAATGTCTCTTTGTGAATTACATACTGTGTAAACAACTGAACTGCATCCTTTATTATTTATTTATTTTTTAATTAATAATATCTTTCAATTACTTTCAATTGTTTTGTCAAAATGTCTAAGAGAAAAAATATTAAAAATCGATCAGATATTGGATAGGAGTATGATATAAAATTTAAAAACAATCTGAGGAAAATAAAATGCAAGTTTTGACGAATGATGGTATCCATAGTTTTAAAAATAATCCAGCATGTAAAGCATATAAGAGTATCCAATGATGTCAGAAAACAAATAATACGACTGTTGGAAAACTTATGACACAAAAAAGAAAAATTCATGAAATTGAGGAGGATGAAGGATAAGATAAAATTATTTCAAAACGAAAAGAAAAGAATATTATGGACAAAAAAATGGCTAGTTCTCATCTGAACAACACTCAAACAAATATTATTCAATTGTTCAAGAGATATTTGATAGATGAGACATGTCACCATAACCTTCGCTAGTTCTCATCTGAATTATTTTCAAATGGTATACTATATTCCTATCCCATATCTGATTGATTTTTATTTGTATATTTTCTCTTAAAACCAAACATTTTGACAAAGCAATCAAAGATAAGGGACATCCAACTTAAGATTTTTTTGATATAAGAGATCTAATAATTAATAATTAATTGTAAAGTAAGCAGTTTTCATTCAAACAATATGCAGTTCAGAAAAATATTTTTAAGAAGATATAATTTTGTTTATAAAAATACACTTGGATTGCTAACAATGAATCATGAGCTGAGGTACAAGAAAGACCACAAGATAAGTACATGAAAGAGCACTACAGTAGACTTTTAAATTGATCATCTCACGCAACAAAGGAAAAGATAAACATGCCACTAGAGCACTATATTAAACTTTACGTTGGCTATCTCATGAAACAAAGGGAAGAACAAAATAGTAGAAGGGAAAAGAGGAGACATGGGAGGAAGGCGAACGATTATACATGAGAGGAGATGGGAGGAGAAGGGAGGAGAAGAAAGGAGAGAAGGGAAGAAAGGGAAGGAGAGCGGAGGGAGAGGAGAGATGAAAACAATACCTATGGACTGTGGGAGAGGAAGTGATGGACAGCGGCACCTCAAACAGCCAACAAGGTTGGCAGCAGCACGAGACCCTCTTGTGGCTAACAGCAACAACGACCAATTAGGGTCTTGTCTCATCACTCATATGTCACCCACAGCCTCGCACATCACCTCATCTTTGAGCATTTGTTTTTTACTTTTATATAAAGCCCATCGAGTTGAATCGATAAACTCAATTCAACTCATCCAAGTTGATCGATCTTTCCAAGTCAACTCGTGAGTTGGGCTGATTCCAACACTCTAAAATTTCAGCAACTGGCCAGACTCGACATGCCTGACATGGGCTGCTGTAAGATCAAACGATCTTGTGGCCCAGATCAAGATCACAAGGTTCACAACCTTGCCAGGTCACTTAAATATCATAGGAACAACCTTATCTTGGAACCTAGATTTGCCTCCATAAAACTAATGGTTGTGTTGAAAAAGAATGGAAGTATGACATGATTAATTTTAATATCAAGAAAAAGCAGATTTTACAAGTTATAAGTTCAATGTTTAAACATCTAATGGATATTACTTTACACATATAACACACATATTATGCTAGGAAAAGCAAAAACTTATTAACAAATTTAGTAAAAAAAATTGAAGACAAGAATATTGTTAGCCTGTGAAACTCTCATCAAAGGAGACTGTAATTTTGGCATGATATTCACGGCTTGTTGATAAAAAGATTGTTTACCTGAGTAAATAGGTCTGCCAAACATGTTAGAAGGTTTTCTTCAACATCGCCCAGATTCTTGTTATTTGCATAATAGTCCAGTAACTGCTCCCGGAAAGGAATACAAAAATATAGAGCCTGCATATGGGATAATTAAGAAGAAAAAATAAATTATAGTTAAAACAAAAAGAACAAAAATAATACATATTTAATTTAGGCACTGCATAAGACAAAACATACATTTTCATCCAACAAAGTTCATTTCAGTAAAACTCATGCCCAAATTCTTCAAACCAAATGTAAAGCATGATGTGATGATGGTAAAAATAGCTATGCTAGAAGTGAACTTTGACAAAATTTAGAAGGAAATGTTGAAGGGAGAAAATTCTTTACCAAATAAAACATTTATCTTTTAAAGTAACATATCAATCTCTTATCTTTTAAAGTAACATATCAATCTTCTTTTATGTTAAGCTGAAATGACCACTTTGTATTAATGTCATCTATGAACATCCAAAAAGTCAAAATAATTGAAAAATTTTTGCTTTTTACGTAGCCCAATGGTAGCAAAAGATCGACATAGCCGACCCCAAATATATTGGTGGTGGTGTACAAATTGTTAGTGCATCTAAAACTAGAAATGAAGGAGAAAACTTTCACCATAGTCATCCAGGAATCCTGAGTTATTTTGCTATCAATCAATTAATTTATTAAGAAGAGTAAAGATGAAACTTTAGAGTCTATGTTCTCGAGATAAAATATATTCACTAGCTATGAAACAGGATGTCAAAAAAAGTTCGTAAAACAGAGATGAGAATGCTAACAAGTGTATCAAATTTTACTGAAAATAAATAGAATAACTGCATTTGCAAAATAATTTAGGTATAGTACTAATAAAGCATAATATACTACAAAACCATCAAAGGAGCCAATACTAATAAAAAACATCTTGATATACCTCCAGCAAGGAAAGGTGAGCAACATAAAATAATGCTCTAAGAAAGGAAAAGAAAGACCAATTAATGAAAAACAATAAGAATAACTATTATAATCCTAAGTTCAACATCTAAGTACAACTAAAGAGGATCCATATATCTTATCCTGGATGTTTTGAGCTATGGATTTTTTATGATAATATACCATTGTGTCCCAAGCTTTATCACCATTTTTACTAATATAAGGTAAATATCAAAGTGCATTTTTGCAGCTGACCACAGATAACCTTTACTAGCTCTCTCAAGTCTCATCCTTATCTAAATAATCACTTTGGCACCAAAACTTAAAAGGTGAGGTCCTTTGGACCTTACACTAAGCCAATCTCAGTCTGATTGTGAAATGTGATACCACTAGATTCCACTAAATCTTTCTTTCCTGAAATAAATGTCACATCTCAGATTTAAAAAAAATAAATCATCATTTCATTATTCATAATTTATAGAAAACTCTTTTTTTATCTTTGAATTCAAATCCCTATCTTTCCAATACTAAATATTTTTTTATTGAAAAAAGAACTGCATCTTCTTAGTAGGGTCATAAGTGACAAAAAAGTCTCCTTCACCCAAGGATCAGATCTATTACAAAATAATAGATTATTCTAAAAACAAATATTGGATAAAAATACATCAGCAACCACACATACTAGTAAAAACTCCAAAAAATCATAAAAATAATCTTCAATACTCGTGAAACATCTAATTCAATCAACTAATAAGCTCAAACCAATAAAGGATGAGGAAATTGGATTGTATCGCATAGTGCTAGCCTAGATCGAACCAACCCACCTAAGCATTAGACGGGTCACGTGCGTCGCACATGCCTATTCCAAGTAATAGGTTGGGTTGAGGTACAACAAGTTAGATAGAGGGGCGACAACGTATCTATCGTCGGTCGCATAGCTAAGCAGGCCTAACTTCTAAACTTCACTCACGGGTTAGGCTGAGCCTTGCCGCTAAATCGGGCCACGCTTGGCTCGTGGGTTGGGTTATACCTAACCACATGGATTGGGTTATAATACTTGACCACATGGACTGAGCCATGCTTAGCCACATGAGCTTAGTCATGCTTGACCATATGGGTTGCGCCATACCTAACTACATAAGCTGGGTCATGTCTAGTCATATGGGTTGAATTATACCTGACCACATAGGCTGGGTGATGTCAAGCCACATGGTTTAGATCGTACGTGGCCACAAGAGTTGGGTCGTGTCCACTCACATGGGCAAGATCATACCTGGTCACATGAGCTAAGACATGTTGGGCCACATGGGCTATGTCGTATTTGGCCATATGGGCTGATCTTGACCAATCAACTTAACTCAGGTTAGATCCCAATTTGACCTCTTTTATTAAATTATATTTAATATTCTTAGAAGTACTTTAAAATATTATAAAATAA
Organism: Musa acuminata AAA Group; assembly: GCF_036884655.1. Taxonomy (NCBI): domain Eukaryota; kingdom Viridiplantae; phylum Streptophyta; class Magnoliopsida; order Zingiberales; family Musaceae; genus Musa; species Musa acuminata. Next base: position 34,659,867 of record NC_088336.1, read on the forward strand.
GAATTAACCTCATATCTATTCTTTTTCATGAAATAACTAATTTAAATTCATGATTCCAAATTTAAAACTAATTAAATCATAGAAATTTATACATAATTCCTTGAAACATAAATATGTCTAATTAAATGAATTAGAACTATTATCAATATTAAATTAACTACTTATCATAAATATGTCTAACCATTATCAAGTCAAGTGTTGTAGCTATTCTCATGCAGGACCATTGTATTTTACTTTTCCCTTGAATAATGTTTATTATTTTAGGGTGTCATGAGTTGCAAAATGGCAATATCTTTGATGATTACACATTATCTATCAAGATTGCCAAGTAAAGAAAAAAAGAAGTCAGACAAAAAAGGAAGGATATAAATCTTAGACTTGATGAACGATAAGATCTTAGAAAACCTACAAAAAAGTTATTATAGTGAAGAACCAATAAAGCAAAGAGACTACCAAAAAAAATATTTTATTAAAAAAGATTATTTGTCAAAACAAATATGGAAAACTATGTTCTTGGGAGAAGAAAGATAAAATGATTAATATATCATGATTTGTGGGATGTAACTCCTTTTATTGTGTTCTTTCTTAATTTTGTAATTATTTTTTTATATACTTCAAAACTAAGAAAAGGGGAAAATGAATTGTGCTTCGAAACATCGATTTGTGAATGAAAGAATAGCTTTCTTTTCCCCCACCCTATATTTATGTATAGGTCACAATCTTTCCATCATCCATGTCTAAGATGAGTGGAGATATTAGACATTCATCCTAAAGAGTTGATCCTTTAGTCAAAGTGAGTATGGTAATTATTTTTTTCTTTTCTATTATCTCTTTTATTTTTCATCATTATCTTTCATGATTATAATGTTTTGCTTCTTCTCTCTTTCTCTTCCTTTATTCTCAAATAGAAAATCTCTGCTCCTTATGAACTTGTCCAATATCATATTCCTTTCATCTGATGTCTATGCATTTGCACTCAAGGTTTTTCATCCTTTGATAAAGTCAATTCTGAGTTGATGATCAGACAACAAAACCTACACCTTGGTTTCTGTGAAATCACAAGAAGGGCACAAAACAAAAAAGAAACAACAACAAATGTCACAATACAGATTTATGGTCCTATCAGATTCCTATGGACTGCTATAATAAGAAAAAAAATTGAACCCCTAACCATTTTTGTTGGAGACCATCTCAATCTCTATCTTACTAGTATAGATGTTCTTTTTAGAGAGTGTCAATTAAATTATGGATGATCTCCTAACAAACATGAAAAAATAATTTCTTATACCATTCAAGAATAAGATCATGTAATAAAGAATGGGTTGAAGACAGTATGAGAGCACTACTATCCTTATGAACAAAATGGCAGTGACACTAACAAGCAAACCATAATTGATAAGGAACTACTTATACTTATTATAATGGTCTATTGCATTTGAAATATTGTCCAAATACTATAGTTAATTGAACAATAGCACATTAATGATCAAGATTTGTATCCCAAAGATCCCAATGTTTCAGCCAATGGTCAGGCAGCTCTTCAAATATACTGAACACTAAAGAAGTATCGTCAGTGTTTAGAAAGCCTAGTTATTACTATCAGTGACAATTGAAGGGCTTCATTATACACACACCAAAAGGAAAGACAAAAATAAAGATTAAATAATCTAGTTTGTCTATAGTAAATGCAAAGATAAAGCAGAACTATAATGGAAAAAAGAGACATTAATTAGATTGAGACGTGTTCAGCTGACACATAGTATGGACTATGGAGAAAAAAAGGCCATCTATGATAATTGTCATGTAAATTAAGTCAAAAAGCATCACGAGATGCACATGTAGAAGAAAAGATTGATGAAACTGATGACATTGAGCATGATGATAATTCTGATGGCAATGGATGATGAAGTTCTGTTAGATAATTAAACTAGTATATAACGACTTTTTCCTTCTTCATCCTACCTCTCTCCCCCCCCAACCCCTTCCTTTTCCTTTTCTTTGGCTTCCTTCGTCCTCTTTTCTTTCTTCTCCTTCCTCTTTTTCCTCTTCCTTCTTCCTTCTTCCTTTTATCCTCTCCCTCCCCTAATGGTTCATGGTACATTCCAGTGTACCAACACATGGTATGCAGGAACAAACCTGACCTGTACTAGTCCAGTCACGGACTACTGGCACAGGTCCGATAACCAAAACTGCAAACCTTGCATATTCCCGAACATATTGCAAATCATACATCCCAACTATTTGGATCAATCATGGAGAAAAAAGGGTCAAACATATGGATCTTTCCACCATGTAACTTTGCTGAGGCCCTAAGGTTAATATCACTAGCCAATTTAAAAGCCATTAAATTCTCTCTTATTGTTCTAACGAAGTCTTACAAGCTCCTCTCTCTCTACTCTGCACCAGTCATCATTAATCCAAATTATCTCACTTCTAAGGTCCGTCAATGGACGTCTCCAAACAAACCTTAGACAAATTTTACTCATTTTATCATCAATCTAAATACTCTTAATTGTTCACAAAAATGCAAATTTTGTAGTTTATCTTTATGGTAACCACCACACGACGAAGTGGACACCTCATCTAAATAGGATTAACTTTTAGGTATGTTGTTTTCTTACTGCCCAAAATTTTGAACTCAAATAAACAGGGCTGGCAAATACTATTTATTTCTTAAGGACACCATCATTCAATTCATTCCTTTCACACAGGTTTTGACAATACATGTTTTATATGCAGAACGACCCAGTGAAATAAATTGAATATTTGAGGAGTTCAGCATCATTATATGAGCATTAAGCCATCAAGGAAAGGAATATCAGCATAACTTTTATAGAAGGCTATGATATAGACACCAAAGGAGCATGGTTGCAATCCAATGTTTCAACAAGCATAAATCAACATTGTACATCCAAGATCATTGGTATATTCTTATCTCTTACCAAAAAACACAAAAGACTCCTAGTTTAAAAACAACTCCTGCATCCATGTCAGATGAACTTCTTTAAGGGGAAAAAAAATTGCAAAACTATAAACCCATACTACAGATGAGTACATTTGAACTTAAGCTGCAATTTATAATAAAAAAATATTAGAAGCCAAATACATTCAAAAGAACAAGGATAAGAAAATAACTGTCTAAAAGATGAAGATGTTGCACTAGGTCAACTATAGATCTCAAAAACAGATCATGATTAAGGTTGTTATGAAGATCTGAAAATAAAGTGCAGAGTCGAAAGTGAACATCCTTTACAAGCTCATTTCTTAGCAAAATTTCATAGGCTTACCACCACAAAGGTACAATGTATAACCCCATCATAAAGCCAAAATTCCATTTTACCATCATAATCTCTCACTTCCAAGAAAATTTGGAACTTCTGATTAACTAGCTAGAAAATGAGCATCATAAGACATTAGAAGAAATTAAGTACAATATACTCCAGAATTTATTACAATATTCTTCCTAGACAATTAAAGAGATCTATGTACTTCAACTAAATATTTGTTATGTTACCCACATTTTCTATATATCATATTCATCAGACTAATGAACTTTAACCAGGTGTAAGATAAACAGTTTAATCAGGTCCCGGTTATATCCAATGATTTATCAAGAGGAATGATGATGACTTTCTGGTATTTTCCTGCATATCAACAGGTTTGCACTGTCGGAGGACAAATGACAAACAAACACTGACACATTTTTTTCTCTGTTAAAAGAACTGTTCAATATTTAAAAACCAAAAACGATACTTCTGCACTAAGTTTCTTTCTTGTTTATCAAGACATTCCCACCTTTTTCTCAAAAAACATACAAAATGGTAAATTAAATGAGACTGAGACTAATAGATTTAGAAACACAAAAGTGTCTTAAAAATAACCAACATATTTAAGTCGCTTACTTCAGACCAAAACTATGTTCTTAAACATTATACGGTGTAAGAAACGAGCTAGAAAAGAGGAAATACAGATCATCTTTTTTTCAACCGAGAGTACTCATATAACAATATGGAAGCACCCTATATCAGTGTTGACAAATGAAAACATCTTCCATATCAGACAAGAACATTGAATTAATAATCATAACTATAAGATCCGGTAAGAAGAAAAGAAACAAACCTTCCTTTAAAGAATTCATCTCTAATTCGACAGAACTACAAGTTACCCAGATTCAGATCGAGCTCTTGGTTCAATAAACAAAGAAGACGTAGAGGCAATAACCTGCAAGACGCTGTTGCAGTAGCAGGTGTTGCCGAAGTTCTCAAGGCCGAAGTAGCGCTCGCCTTCAGGGAACTGGTCGCCGAGGGCCTTCTCAAGCTTGGAGCCGGCGGCCCCCATGACTGTCCACTTGTCCCACCAGCCGCCGGCGACCCCGGTGAGGTACCGGAACCCTAGACCAAGACCGGAACGCGACCTCTCCGGCCCCCTCTCGGCCGCCGTTCCGCTCGCCTCCGTTGACGAAGGGGTCTCCACGGTGAGAGATCACGAGTAGGCTCGAGCTTCTAGGGTTTGAGGCACGGTCTCTGATGACGAGGGCGAAGCGAATTCTGGCGGCTCCCGTTCGTTCGGCGTACGGGCGAGAGAGTGTCGGAGAAGAAATGATCGAGGGTGGAATAGCGAAAGAAAGAAGTTAAAACAGTGATCGATCGATCGATCGATCTGAAGGTTTTCTTTATTTTCGTTTTCCTTTTTCTTTTTGATGTTGTTTCGTCGTCTTATTGTTGTTCGAGAGGAAGACTCTCCCTGTCTTATCGTCGTTGACGTGGCTACCGGCTTTCTCATTGGATTCCTCTGGCAGAACCCATACATGTGACCCTATTAGCGATAAGGTGTGCCGTGGGGTACGTAGGAAACCGGATGTTTGCATTTATTTGCGCACTCCACACGTGCATACCGTTTACTTCATATATTCCCGTCAAAACATGCGAGAAAGCACGGCTGGATTTCTATTGTCCGTGTGTAAGACGAAACTAATGAACTATTATGCGGTTAGACATGCTATTAAACATGAGTCGATTTATCATAAAATCCAATGTAATTTTCCTGACATTATAATCAAATACAATCTGAATTATCTTAGTGTTCTTCTCGTATATCATTTCAGAAAACATGGGATCAAAGCTTCCCAGTTATCATTTTCCACTATTTACGAGTCACGCATCAAACCAGATATAAATAATCCTTCTATTTTATTGGTATACTGCCAACAAGTGTTTATTATTTATAATTTTAATAGATATTTAAAAGATTATTATTTTATACCTATCCTGATTTAATTAGATTTTTAAGTGAAAGAAATTTATGTCATAACTCCTTATCCAAATGGGAAACAAAATAATAGGGCAGAAATTTGAGTTACAACTTGTGCTATCTCAAATTGGAGCAATAACAGAATTGAGTTTATAACATAAAAAAGATTGACTAATGTACTTAGGATCATTGACCAAATTAATAGTCTTATCATGATACTAGAGATTGGATGTGTAATGGCACTGTTGAAATTTGAAGTGGGAGATGAACATAAGACAAGACAAAGCAATAAAAAAGGAAAAGGGTTCTTTCCGCTCCTATTATCTACGTTGCAACAATATACTATATAAGTCTTTATATATAAGAGAATTGACAGTTTCTAATATTCAGAAATTACTACATTTGAGCATTATGGATAAAAGGAGGAAACAATTTATTGTGTTGCACGGAAAGAATCCCAATATTTATTTTGTGCTGCATAGAATGAATTCCAATTACTAATGATTTTCTTATATTTCTGTTATGTAATATAATTCAAAACTCATCAATTGATTTAGTTAGTTGTCTTCCTCCTTTTATCTCATTGCCATGGTTAAGCTGATTTTGTGAGACAGTATTAGTGAGTGAAAGCAAATGAACTCGAATAATAAAAAAAATCTAGGATTTGCAATGAAAAGAGAATAAATCTGATGAGGCTTTTCGAGTTTTAATAGTCGATAATGTTTTTATTTGTGTCTCTTTGAGAATATAAAATTATCTTTTCAGTTGTCCATTCGTCGTAATATTTTGGCTTTGGCCTTCCATTTATCATAAAATTGTTAGTATCAAATAAAAAAAACATGCATTATCATTTATAAGTTGACTAATAGAAATTATTATTTTTTAGTTTGGAAACAACAAGAATATTTCTTAATTTCAAATTACCATAAGAAGTTTTTAAGAAAGAATCACTTAAATCATACCCAATCATAATAATAGGACATAAACATGTTTTACTTTTTTTAAAAATTTTTAACAATATTAATTTTTTTTAAACAAAATAAAAATATTTATTATTTAGATTGACTCAATGGAAGTTGACACAATAACACTCGAAATTAAAATAAGTTAATTAAATCAGAAAATATATCTAAAAATATATTTAAATTTAAATTAATTTATGATTTTTTTTTTGTATTATTTGTAAAAATGAATAGGGAGTACTATGAAGTGGTCTGATGGTATATTTGGACCAAATCATATAGATTTGCGGCTTTTCCTGGTAAAATATTTGGGCCCAATGGAACGAATACGTATACATAAACGTTCACTCGTTACAGCTATTTAAATATATGGGCCAAATCAGATCGACCGAGCCGACCGACTCATCATCGATTCCCCATGGCAGAGACGTCCAAGAAGCGACCGCTTCCCCCAGACGAATTCGACTCGCCGCCGCCGCCGGAGTACGCTCCTCCCTTCCTTTTTCTACTCCAAACCTCTCCTACTTCTTGTGCGAACTGTAGGGTTCCTTGATTGATTCCGATGTGGGGGCGATGGCAGGCAGAGGCGGGCTAGGTTTCCTAAGGGTAAGAAAGCGAAGAGGGGCAGCGAAGACCTCCCCTTCCATGGGGACGGCGGAGACGGCAACTGGATGGATCCGCAGCTCGCTGCCAAGGAGCGCGCCAAGCGTCGCAACCAGACGCGGGAGAACGAGGTCTTAGGTGACCAGGTGGATGTCTTCTCGGGCGAAATCCAGTACGAGGTGCTTCTACCTTCCCTCGTCACTTAAATCTATGAAATAAAAGCTGTACAAGTGTAGTGGTTTTTGGTAAAAATATGTTTCCTCTCATATCTGATACATGTTTCAGGAAAGACCATGTGTTTGTAGTGCAGCCTTTTACATCACGTTTATGGAAATTAGGCTGTCTGAAAATGTGTCTTGTTGTTTCCTGTCAATCTGTAGGATCGGGGAGAGGTATGGATATCGATTGCTGTCATTTTTTATGAGGATGATGCTTCCATCACATTTAGTTTTTTTGCTAGTAAGTTAATTTTGTGGAGGGGGATACTAAGTATTATTATACACTTGGGCTGCGAAGGATGGGTTTTTTGTGGGTCTTAATGATGCGTTTAAATTGGTTCAGGGTTCGATTAATCAGGGTTAGTTATGATAATTTAATTTTGGTTGCTAGAGGATGACCTTTTTGGTTAGCAAGTAGAATTAGAGATTATTTTAGACCACCATTTATATGAGTTATTTTTATTCCGAATTGTTAGGGTTCAACTTCTTTAATTGTGTCAATCTAATCACCTCAACTTTGAGCTTTTGACTTTTCAAAACAAAAACAATCAACTTTACTTTTATGTTTTTATTGATATAGACGGTTTGCTAGTCAGTCAAAAAAAATGTTCCTGATGTCTATTTACATTTCATACCAAGTACTTGACTTGTATGACTATAATATTGAACAAAAATGGCTATGCTTGAGATGCTTAAAAACGGTGCAAGTGAATCGATATGTTCTCTTACTTTGGTTTGGAGCATTCATAATCATAAGTTTTGTTTTTAACCAATGGAATAGTATGTCGGCATGCATCATAGTACCAAGAGAGGAGGGGCGAGGAGAAGAAGAGGGGGAAGAGGAGGTAGAGATGGAGAAGGAGAAGAGGAGGAGGGAGGAGTACCAGATGGGGGCAGGGTGTGGCTGGCAGTGCGATGGTGGGTGGGCAATGACATGCTTCTGCACTTCTGCTTTGTCCACCCACAATGTCTACTCAAGAGTATTCAGAATTCTAGCCGAACTCAATATGGAAAGCCTTTTGTATTAGTTAATACTTGATACACACCTTGTTGAAGATACATTTGGTAAAACTTGTTGTTTTGATATACACTTGTATTTCATTACTTTTCTAAAAATTCTCAACTAAGAATTTCACTTGTTATGTGCTGGCTAATATGTTTTGTTTCCTTAAGATGTTAGCACCAGATACTCAGACTACCATTGTTTTATTTTGTCTGTATTTCTGGGTCACATTATCTTCAGCATTTTTCTCAGAATGAAAGCATTTGAGACTATTGCTTGTGTCTACTATGATCTGTTTCATTTTCTCACTTTATTGTCATTTTTCATCATATATGTAATTATGAATATTCTTTTATTACTCATCAACATTATATGACAGTATCACTACTAATTTTATACATAGACAACTAATAGCTAATGGTGATTATGTGGCAGGATAATGTCAACTTTGAGGATGATGGGATTCAAATAGAACCATTTAATTTGAAGCAAGAGAGAGAAGAAGGTTACTTTGATGCAAATGGAAATTTTGTTGAATACACTAGACAAAATGAAATTAAGGTGTTCCCCCTGCTTTTCCTCTTTGCCCTTTTCTTCCCTTTCCATCTATTCTTTCCCATCCTTTCTGTTCTTCTCCCTTCTTTCTCCCACCACTTCTATTATCACACACACTCGCGCGCACGCGTGTAGATACACATATATATGTATGTATATATATGTATAGTCGTGCAATGTGGGATGTACACTTGACATTTATTTCCGGTCGATCCAGGATGCATGGCTAGATAATGTCGAAGTTGATACAAGATTTGTGGGAAAGTTTCAGCCAAAAAGTACTGCAGAGGAGGTATATGAGGATCTTTCTTCAGATGATATAGGGAAAATAAAAAGAAGAATAGCTGATGCACTTCAGCCAGGAGAAACGGTAACTTCAAGACTTATGAATTATTATTTTTGTTGACTTTATTCTTTTGCAGTTTATTATGATGAATGATTGCTGAAAACGTCTAGTGCTTGTCTTATCAAGTCTTAATTTGTATTCAACTTGCTTATTGGATTTGTCTCGGTTGAACTCTTTCGGTACCAAAATACAGAAGCAATGAACTCATTTCGTGAGGCTTTTGATATTGGCTTTGTAATAGTTGTTACAACTGGATAGGGAGTCTGAAAACAGAAATGTCTTTCCATCTATTGGTGTAACTTTGTTAGTTGTTATCTTGATCAATGCATATCTGACTTGCTAGTTGTCCTGTGGAATCTAAGATTCACTTATGATCATATTTTAAGGTTATAGTTATGTAGGTTCTCTGTCCCCATTTACCTTTAAGAACCCCTTTTATATAGAATCCATGTGGTTGCTGCTGTATACAATTACATGTTACCTTGAATAAATAGTAATTCTTCAGTACTTGCCCTCATATATTATTTAATCTTAGACCCCCCAACTTGTGTCAATAATCAATATGCAGCTGGTATTTCAGGAGTAAATTTAGCTGATTAAACTAGGTAGTTGACTGATTATACACTTATTTTTCCTTCATCTAGGTACCTAAAATAATACTACTGTTGATGATTACTAACTACTGTGGACAATTCAGAATAGACTCAAGGTATTATGGCATAGTTCCTTTCCAGTATGATACATAGGGAGAAATCATGTTGTCTATAGGCCACACACATCCTAATGGCACCAATTAGATCGTGACACTTGCTAGCTTGTTAAAAATCAAATGTGGTTGTGCGCTCCACATGGTGAAGTTAATCCAGTCATGCCCAAATCCACACTTGGTTCACTTGAGAATCACGCTTGTTGATGTGGAGGTGTCTGGTGGTCTAGTGAGTGGCTCGGGTATCTGATCTGCTAAAACTTATTGTTGGGGGCATATACACAACCGTCAAGTTTGTTGGCTATCTGAGATTGGAAGTAGAATAAATGTGTGTTTATTTCTTTGAATTTCACAGAGAGAGCCTTGCATACCTGAGAGCCCCTATTTATGGAGAGCCCTAAATGTATGTGGAAGCATTGTCCAAACCAAATCCATTAAGTTAGAACAGGAAACCGGGTCGCTAGGGTTTTAATGATGATGCGGCTGATGGCATAGATGTTGATCAGGTGCTGATGAGGAGGGAGATGTGGATGTTGATCGGGTTGGCTCTCCACGTCATATTACCTACTATCATTTGCCCCCATTGCACTCCAAGGAGCAAAGTGTGTCAGAGTGCACTGTACACTTCAAGGATTGAGTTGATGTGACATTCCCAACATGGCCGTATCAAAGACAGATGACTCTTCATGGTTTGACTTGACCAAACTGAAAGGTTGGTGATTTTTTTATAGTCCAAGATAGCCGCATCGAAAGTTGATGACGCTTCATGGCCCAACATGGCAGCATCGGGAGTTGAGGATGCTTTGTGGCTTGACATCATCGTGTTGAAAGTTGATGACGTTTGCCCAATATTGGGAGTTGAGGATGCTTTGTGGCTTGACAAGGTCACGATGAAAGTTGATGATGCTTCGTCACCCAAGATGGCCACGTCAAGAGTCCAGGATGCCTTATGGACCAGCATGTCCACATGTCGGGACAGTTCAGAATAGATGCAAGGTATTATGGCATGGCTCTTTCCACTACATATAGGGACAAAGCATGCTGTCCGTAGGCCAGGCACATATCCTAATGGCACCAATTAGATCTTGACACTTGCTAGCAAACATGACAGATCTGGCATGCCAGTCCTTTGATCCATCTCAAATTTGATGCTGCAAACAGTTTCTTAGACAAACTAGTAACAACATGATTTCTGTGAACATTCTTATTCAACTTCTTCTGTGGCATTCTTATCTGCAATTAAATATCTGACTTTTGCTGTTTCACAATTGTTTCATGAGGTTCTAATGTGGATGAGAAAGCATTTGAGTTCTGTTTAGATCACAAAAATAAAAAAAGGAATCTAACCACTTAATTAATTATTTATATACTGAAATACTTCCATCGAACAGTGGTCTTCAAGCAGAGTGATAATACTAGGATATTTGCAGTTTTATTACGTTACTGAGTCTGATGCTTTTCTAATTTTTGCCGTCTTCTATTTCAGATAATACAAGCTTTGAAAAGGTTGAAAGGAACTTCCACTGACAAGAAAGCAAAGATGTTGGATGCCACAAAACAGATATTTGATCAACTCACTGAAGATGCCATGAAACTCATGGAGAATGGAGATTACAGTTGAGTGTAATTACATGTCATCAAACTATATATTTATATAATTATTGGTTGGTTGAAGAAGGATTGCCATCTTGTATCATGGGGTTATGCTGATCATTTTCTGGCCCGTCATGCCAATTGGCACGCCTCCTGTTCTGTTTGACACAGACCATTGCGTGCCCCCTGTTGTGTTTGATAGAGACCAAAAGTTGGCTGGTCATTTGACCTGTGTTGATATGTTCTGATTGGAACGGTAATCCTTGAGTCACACTGTAGTAGGTTATCCTCATTATGCACTAAGGTGTTTGCTCTTTGATGAGGTGGGATCTTTTTTTTTTCTTTTCAAGTGGTCTTAATGCATGTTTCCTATTAAGGAAACAAACTAGATAAGCTAGGTCTTTTACAACCACTTGAGGTTATTGTGCTGTTGTTGTGCTCTAACATCTCTATTTTCTCTTGAAGAGTTTCCTGATTGGAAGGCTCAAATGCTTTTGATAAGATAGTGAAATGATTTGCCCAGTTGTTCAATACTTCAATATAACTAACTTTTTTTCCTTTGTTTGGTTTCCAGATGTTTACTATGAAGAACAGGAGACCTTTGCGCGGGAAGCAGGTGGATGTGTCGTTTCTTCTAATTTTTTTGAGAAGTATACACTTAATTATTTACAGATAAATACATACAGTAACCTGTAGACCATAATAGCAAGTCGGACTTTCCTATATATCCGACAGGCATAAATATGCTTCTTGAGACCTCTCTTTTGTTTGTGTCTGTTTTTATGTCAATTTTTGGTGCTCAAGTTTATTCTTCTGCTCTTGATGTACTGTTAATACCTTATTTCAAAATCTGTACTTATCATAATGATTTTTTTGCTTTTGTTGCTTGTTATGTTCAAAGATTGTGAGTAGTTTCAATCATATTGATGCTTATCTTTCAGTTTGCAACAGTATTTCTGATTAGCAACCTTCGCTATCCAAGTACAGGAGTGATGTAGCATTTATCTGCTATATGTCTGTCTTTGGCGACGATAATTTATTGTAGCTACTGAGTACTGACGAACTTGAAATTGCATAGGCTTTCATTCTTCTGCTTCCCAGAAGATTTATACGATCGTTCTGTTTACTGAATCCTTTTTCTGCATTTTAAAACCATACCTTGAGCGGCCTTTCTCTATCATATATATGAGCAGGTGTTTTGGTAACTTGAATATTATGTATGGGATATATCTACTGTTAGCAACTTTATATGCAATCTTAAGAAGGAAAAGAGAGTACAGGCCATAAAAACCTACAGAACTTTATATGTTATCCTTTTTTTTAAAACTCATTCTTTAGCCTGAGACTATTTTTTCTGTCACAGTATTAGAATGGAGTGACTTTTCTGATAGAAGTTTGTTGCTCACAAATTATGACTCGTCTTTCACTTTCATAGACTTTAGTTTTATGCTTCATTTTTCTCCTCCTATCATGTACCACAGAATATTTTTCTCTTTGTTATATTATCTTTATCAGTTTGGCTTATATCCTTTTTATAGGTTAAACAATCTTATACACTAGTTGAAAGACGAACTCTATGACTAGGACTCAACCATTCCTTCCTTCATAGCTCGTATTATGGTTTATGATGACAAATTTTCAGTTTTTTGGGCTTAAAACATTATCACCATTAAACACTTCAGGTCATTACATGCTATAGCTGGAGACTACTTCAAATGATGAGAAGATGAATGAAAATCAAGCAACATAAAACTGGTTTTTGCATTACACTAATAATTTTTGAGTCACCGAGGCAAATATAATTACAAGAAGAAATCGCTTTTGAACTGGAGTCATCTTTTCAAACTCTTTAATGCATGTAGAAAGAGTCTAGATGAGTGGGGGCTTAACATAGTTCAGTGAGTTCCATTTTTTATTAGCCTTATTTACTAGGATCGTGTCACCTATCATGCTCCAAAGGTAATGTTTTTACCATCTGTTAATTTCTATGGAGAAGGTATCTTGGTTGTGAGAACTGATCAGAATGTGTTTCTTGTTTGTGATAAATGATTCCTTATCTGTTTCGTGTTGTTCCTCGGGGTATGTTGAGCCTCTAAATGGGTAACTTTCTACAAAACCTACTTTATATCATAGTGGTCATTTACATCTGAGGAAAAGATTGATCCACTTGATTATAAAATTATATCGTTTTTATGTTAATGCATAATAACCTATATATTTAATGGTGCATGCTCTGCAGTCAACTGTTGGCACCTGTTAGTCTATCTTTTATGTTACTTGAATATGGAATTGTTGAAACAAAGAAGTTCAATGTCATGGCACATTATTATGTCAAAAGAAGATGGTAGGTCAAGAAGGATTGATCGGTTAACTTAGATGGTAGATCATGCTTTTTTTCTGCTAACCTGACTAAAGACCTATGTGTGTGGTCACATGACCAGATCTGCACATGTGGCCAGCTGTTCTATGTATGCATGTGGTCGCATGGCTGCACTAACTGCATTTCGGTGTATGATATTCTGCTGTGAGTGTCCATATGTAGAACTATAAAGGAGTGGCTTGCTTTGCTATGAGTAGGTGATGTTTTGCAGCTATATTGTTCTTAGTTCCACTGTCTTTCCTTAGTGCTACTTTTTATTTCTAATAACTCCTTAAGGTGGACATCTAAATGTAGGATACCATATTTGTTATGTTGAACATGGATTTTCTTAGCAATTATTCAACTGATTATCTTTTTCATCTTCCATGTACTATACTACTATGTCAGGAAGTAATTATGAACTTGTAAAATTTAATCTATTGCAGAAGGATATGAGCGATTAACTCGTGCAAAAGCTGATACGACTGGTACAAAAGGCATCATTTCTGAATCAGATTGTGTGGAGGATATATTTTCTGATGGTATGCAACATGGAGAACAAAAATCAGAGATATGGGACATACATCCTAGACCTTCGGCAGTTAATGTCTCTGTTCAACAAGCATCACCCGATGATAGTGGTGACAAAATTGACATGTTTGGGGATGAAGAAAATGCCAACGAGAATCTACCTGTCCCCAGTGCTGAGCAGGCTGATCAACCTACTTCAGGAAGCTTGGGTTCTTCCCAAGACCTGGGCTCTGGAGGTTTTTTTTTTTTTTTTTAATGTGTCAAAATGAATGCCCTCCCTTAACTAGGTGGCTACGGCCGTCCATGTAAGTGATTTTCTTCTAAAGTTTGATTCCCGTGCAGCTGTCAGTCATGGAGGGGATGGAAATGATTATGTATATGACGAAACATCCGGGTAAGCAGTTCAGCTATCTTTTTTGAAAAAATTAAGGAGTCCTAGCATCTCATTCTCCAGTTTTTATTTTTTGATGTCAAATCAATCTTTGACTGACTCAACGGAAATTCTTCTGGATAAATTGGATGGCAAATATGTATATTTTTTCTTATTAATCAATTTAATCTACAGGGTCATTTCTTGTTTATTCTTTTTCTGTGATGTAAAAGTAGGCATGTTAAAATGGAGTGCTGATGAAGGAAAAAGAAGGCAGTGTACTTTTTGCTGTTAAATTGTGTTGTTTAAACTAAGCACAAAATTCTTCACAGCGAATGCTTTACTATGTTTGTTATTTGTTTTAGTTTGAGAAACCATCTCCTGAACTCGGTCATATCTTCTAATTTTGGTCAAAGGTTGGAATTTTAGACCAACAAATTTTATTATTGTCTTCATTGTTTGATCTTGTAGTGTGTAAACTAGAATTTTGAATCTTGAAGCACACATCCAGTTATTCTGTATCTTTGGACTCGATTTTGTTGTGTTCATTAACTTCATTGAAGAATACCTTTTACCTTAACAATCTGATGTTTTTTCCAGTTTGAAGTGGCTTTACTAGTATGCCTCTAGTTTCGTCAGATATCTTGATTTTGATAAATTCTTATTTTGCCTGCTTCTTTGCTGTAATAGTTAATAACTTTCTATTTTGCCTGCTTCCGTGCAGTTACTATTACAGCAGCAGCTTGGGCTATTATTATGATCCTACTTCGGGAATGTACTGCTGTGGTGCAACAGGGACATGGTATTTATGGCTAAAATTAAGTTAACACCAGTAGTCGTGAAATACACCATTTATTTAGTTTTTAATTCTTCCACACCTATTGTCTTTTTTCTTTTCTTCTTTGTTATTCTTATCATTGACCTTACCACCATCACCACCATTGTTGTCTCCTTGGTGACAACACAAATAACCATGGGACCAAGTTACCTGCGTGGATCATATTTTAATAATATAACATAGAATGATTAACCTTTGTGGTTAATCCATGGTTCGCGTTACCAGTCCGTATCGACGTATCGACCAACCATCAGTATGGTACGTGTCGAGTTATACTGAGCTATATCGAACATACCAACACATGGTACATAGGGACATACTGATGTATCGCTCGTACCAATCTCCTGTTGGATCAATATATATCGTCCGTATTGAGCGGTACATCATGGTACGGCAAACCTTGAGTTAATCAAGTTTATAAATACTATTATATTGCTTTTCGGAGCGTAAGGTTATTTTGTTCTTTGCAATGATTTTCATGTAGCGAAGCAATTCATTGGTCATTGTTATATCAGCAGAATTGTATGACTTTGAATTTTTTTCCCTTTATTCTCCTAGTTGTTCCTATAATCTGTTCCATCTAGAGTAATTCTCAAGCTTTCTATTAAAAAGTAGTTTTTTTTTCATTCAGGTACACATTTGATGAGCATAGCGGCACCTACACTGAAATTCAGAGTTCCACAACCGAGAGTTGAAGAGTCTATAAATGGACCAAATGTATAATCTGCTCATAAGAACTCCAATGTTGTAAGTCTACTGAAACGACAACCAAGTGTGACATAACTTTCTACAGCATGCACAGACAAGAAAGATACATTTAGGTCATCTGAGTTTCTGGGTGTAGCCAACCGTTCACCCCGTTTTTAATTTAATGGGATAATTTGAACCAGTTTCTTGACTTCAGTTTGCGGCTGATCTTTAAAAGCTTCTGTAGGGACAGAATAGTGTCATTCATGGGGTCTGATAGGTGCTTGGTTTCCTCTTAATTTTTGCTGTGGTTGTTAAAGGTGAATACAGAGAGTGAAAATGCAGCGAGCAGCATGCATATATTCCTAGTAGTTGTCTACTTGATCCTGCAGCCCGGCAGATGTACCCGTTGATGAAGCCATTTCTGGAGCAACGTTTCACCTTCCATACGAATAGAGGAGGTAAGACTTGAGACATCTTCCGCCATGAAGTCACTCTTATAGGTTCAGAAAGCACTTGAAGATGCTGCTTAGCTATTAGGTTTTCATTTTTTTCCTGTCTTGATTGGAAGCTATTCTTTTAAGATGGTAATTTGTACTTTTGTCAAATTTGTTCACACAAAAGGCACACATGTTTGTGATGGTAACACAGGAGGGAATTTTATCCTTATAAAATTTAAGATTCTTCGTGAACATCTCTCCTGTGTTACTATCAATCCAAACAATACAAGGTTACCAATATCAAAACAATATACTAATATAAAATGATTAAATTATCCGGTTAGTTTTAAAGTTTATTTTAATGTTCAAAGTTTGTTAGTTTATGGAGATTACCAAAAGTTGTATGGGTAAGTTTTTTTTTTTTTTAAATGTTTTTGGGGATATTTAAGTTAGATCGAAATTTAGAGGGATGAATCATAATTAGTTTTTCCATTATACTTTTGCTGTGTGCTTCAATTTCAACTTCCTTTTATTTATTCCTTTTTGCAAAAGAAAAATGGATTTTGATTGGAGAGCAAAACATTGGTCATCCGTGAGAGAATTAATTTAACACTCTCATTCGTCCTCATTATATAAATTCATCTTGACTTACCTTAATAATAAGAAAAGGGTTGCATTCGGGTGAACCAAAAATTCTAGCTTAGATTCTCAATACAAATATAATTATATATGCCTATTTCTTGTAAACTTGGCCAATAAATTTGTAAGTCGATGTTCTTCATGAAAAATTAAAAAATTTATTTGATATATTTTTATACCTTAAATATTAGTCTAATTGTAATATATCAATTGCTTTTACCAAAAATTAAGGGTTCAAATTCTATCTGACATATTTAATTATTGCCATGAAAAAAAAAGTGACACTTAATTTAGTTGGTAAAAATCTTAATAATTTATTATAAGATTTTAAATTCAATTCCTGTATATCTTTATATTAATAAAGATCACATAGAAATTCCGTTTCCCCATATTTCAGATTTTCTCTCTCTACGTAGGGTCCATTTCATAAGTCAACTCTGATGTGGCAATTGAATGGATTCCAAATAGAAGTCACGCACCACCGACGACCTTCCCTTTGCTATTTTGACCAAGGATACAGTGGTCAACTTTTATGTGGAAATTGCATGGATTTCAATGGAACTCACCAGTCAAACGATGCACGAACATTAAATACCAGAACACTACATTAGTGTAAGCGACAAGGTTTGACGAATGACTTCGAGCGCATGCAAAGCGGACGGTCAGCTGAAAGCCTGAGTCCCGCACTCATGGTAGCTCTGCGTGTGAACATCTACCAAGCATTGAGTGTTGCTGCAGCAAGAAAGATCTCCTCCTCGCTTCCATCCCAATCACAGCTCGTGCAACCACGTCCCTCCATGGCCAAACTCTGGCCAATCCTCTGCGTCTTCGGTGCTTCTGTGACTTCGGCCTTCATCTCCACTGACAGGCTCGGAGGTTCAAGCCCGCAAAGCTCGGAACTCACAGCAGCAAATCTGACGCATCTCTTCGACGCCATGTCCGGCGAGGCCACCACCTCCTTCCACGCCACCTCAGCTCTTCCCAAGAGCTTCGACCCCGCGAACCCTCCAAGAACCGAAGCTCTACCCCTTCTCCTCCTCCTCCAACGAAGCTCGAACACCACCGTGTGCGGCTCGAGCAGTTCACCTACGGGGTCGGCGGCGCCCTGGCACTCGATGGTGGCGATCTCCTCCCAACGCGGGTTGCCTGTCGCAGGGACCTCACGCGTGTCGACGCGAATTCTTCTCCCGGTTCCTGCCACCACAAAGTATCTGATGCTCAAGTTGCCCGGGAGATCAAGATCGAAGTTTGACAGTCTATCAACCTTTATCTCACATCTGAGGTGAGAGAGCTCACTGCAATTAGACATAACGAAGTGAATGGAATGAGAAGGAGAGGTAGAGAGATCAAAGAAGAGACCGAAGTGGATATTGACGGTCGTCAGGCAACGGCTGCTTATATACAAGTTGAAAGTGCGAGGGGTGTCTCAGGCAGTGGAAGCGGGCCAATTTGTTGATAGCGAAAGAAGAATAGCTTGATATATAATTGTGTTGTTCGATATGAACCCCAACCCCTGTGGGCACTGCAGAAGATGGCCAACTGTAATAGACTTTGGATGAACCAGGAGCCAGAGGCCACAAAACAAAAAGGGTCATATGGAAGTGCTTTTGTGGAGATAAGGCTCAGCATGGTGGACTTGTAACCTCCATGAAGGAAGTCAAAAGGATTCAGGCTCCTGTTCGAGGAGATGTGTGGGTTATGCAACCACTTACCTTGGTCATCCACTAAGCCATAAGTGAGGGATAGCAGCACTTGGTGGTCGTTGGTCTTCACATTTGACTTTGGACAGGAATGTAGGAAGTGCAGCATTACTTTTTGTTGAGACTCAGAAATAGGGCCTTTTAATTTGAATCAAGTCACACAGTATACAGATCAATGCAAGTAGAACACGAATGATTCATGTAATCAACTTGTGTGGAAGCTAAAGTGTGCATCTAATAAGAACTTTGAAATCTAATTCTTGAGGTAAAGTTGACCTCTTCCTCAAAATCGAAACAAGTATCTTTAAAAGCCATATATCTGAACATAATTTCTGTTCTTCATTCTACATGCTGCCATATACATCATACAAAGTCAACATCAATAATACACCCTCACCATTGCTTCCACTCTTCAGTCACAATAATACATGAGAGAGGATTGGTTTTGACATGAACAGTCTGTGGAAGCATCCATTATTGCATGCAGGATATTGAGTGCATCCGACTGTTTTCCCAGTACTGAATGGGTTGACCAGGAGATGGGGCTACTCGGTGAGATTAGTATGTGGCCCAAACTTCAAAAAGGCTACAATTCACTCCACATGTGTGTGTGTGTGTGTATGAGAGAGAGAGAGAGAGAGAGAGAGAGAGAGAGATGAATACGAATCCAAGAACGATAGCCAGATCTGTCAGCATTGGATAAAACTCCATGAGATTCAATGGTGAGACAGAGGAGAGAATCTCGTCTGCATGGGATTAAGGATGAGTCATGACTAAATGCTTTACAAAAAGATTGGCAAGTGTTCATCAGATTGACATGGATCAAGCGTAGAAAGAAGATGCAGGGATGAGAATGTTGCAGTGCAAACAGGATCTTGAATCTGATATGATAGACTAAGGAATATAGTGATAAAATAGTGATCAATAGATAGTTAGAGGAGGATTAGAATGGTGAACGAATTCTTAGAGGAGGAGCTGTGATCATAACATTGATTGTAAAATATAAAGAGCATGTTTTTCTAACAATGAAGGATGACAACAAAGATATCCATGGAAAAGCTTACCTATGTTCGAGAATAGTGGAGAAATACTCCTCACCTAATCCAACTCAAACACAAGATGCATTTTTCCATATGTTTTATTTTGCTTATTCCTTTTGGTTCTGAATATTTCAGCTAATTGGCTAATCTTATATGCTTAAAAAGTGTAAATGAGGTATTCTTATCATTCGACCCGCTTTAAGCAGACACATGAGTAGTCTCAGAAGTCATGCTAATCCTTAATGGGATCCTACAATCCGATTACTACATCTGTGTTGCTCTCATTATTAGATTGGAGCCTTCGCAGATCACATGTTTGTGGCTTTTCATTTTGAAACCTAGTTCTTATGTTTATGAAGTACTTCAGTGAATGGAAGCATGCAGATAAAGTTGTGATGCTTGTTCAAGATAAAACAATCTATGTAGTACTTCAGTGAATGGAAGCATGCAGATAAAATTCTGATGCTTGTTCAAGAGAAAACATTCATTCTTAGGCATTGACATAGAAGACTAATTCCTTTGTTATTGTTTTCATCTTGGTTCTTATATTCAACATATGTTACAGTTAAATGGCTCATGCAAACATCTCCTGTGGTGAATGATTTAATTCCTTGGGTCCTTGGTGGAGGAATGACTCTTATTCAAGTTAATCTATATATTCCATTGTGGATGCTCTGGCAAAGAAAACCTCATCAGCTTCCAAGGAAAATATAGAAAGTTCACAAGATAAAAGGTAATGTTGTACTTCAACATCCATCCTCCTTAATCTCTTCAAAACTTAGTTGGTCATGTTTCACCTATATGTAGACTTGCTTTGTGATTTATGAGCTCTCTCTACAACCTACATTATGGTCCTGCTCATGATGCTTAGTTGTGTGTGTGTGTTTGTCCAGATCTCATTGGAACTTAGTCATACATATATCTCTCTCTTCCACTGGAGAAGCTAATCTATGAAATTGCAAAGCAGGTTTTTCTTGTAACACTGTCATAGATTCTTCCAATTTTAGTGGTAGAATATCTAATATATCGACATGATTGTAGCATTTCAGCAATTTTTCCTTGCATTGGCAGGTTCCATACAACTGCTCTAGCATTTATCTTTCATTAAATCAATCTGTTTGTTGACCTCAATGGAATGACACTCCTACCAATACGAGATCCGAGGAGGAGGATCAATGTGCTCTAGCTTGGTTGCTGTCTCTATGAACTTACTTTTTAAGTGCATGGAAAATATGCAGCCTTAGCAGTACCTTAATCACAGTGATGCTTTCAATATTCAGTTTTTATGATTAGTAGGAGGAGAACACCTTTGCACAACCCATAACAGAGATAGGGCACCCTGGCAATAGTCAAGGTGAATCAATGTTATGCATGCATGATTAGGTATGAGATTGAGGTGGATTGAAGGTTATGACATCTGTGTTTTATTTTTGTGCTTGTTTTGTAGGTTTTCTCCTGATGCAGTAACTGGTAGCATATAGTAAACTTATTAAGGGCGAGGTTTGATGCCAAAATATATTTGCTCTTTCGCGTAACATAAAAAAGTATTTCTACTTATGTTAATCTTTCACGGATCTCGCATTAGTGGAAACCTCGTGTATATAATATCGGAAGACAACCAAAGGTGCTTAAGCCGATACGGCACGTTAGGACGGATTTGATGCTTGATATGTATAAAGTAGCAATAATTTGTCGATGGTATTTGATCCTGCAATCTTGACTGTAACATGGTTAGATAGAACTCTTATGATTAAAGCAGTTGTGATGATTCAAATCTACTACTTATTTTATTGAGGTGATTCTTAGTGCACTTAACCTGCCATCCACAATAAGAAAAGCATCTGATGCCAGTTTTTTGTCTCACTGCTCCTCCTTCACATTGATTCAGTGTCTGCAGAAATCCTCACCAGGGTTGTGAGGCATTCACACCTAAGCCAAAGGCGATCATCTTTTGAGCACTTCAATGTAGACCAGAAGAAAAAGGGAAGGAAACTAATAAACTTCTGCTAGTTGCTTACTCTTTTCAGACTTCTGCTGGTCCAAGCAACATCTTTTGCTTGCAAAGGGGGATTCTTTGTTTTCCAAGAGTAAGAACAAAGAGATGTGCTGCGGTTGGCTGGGTGGTTCTGGTGGGGAACATCCTCCAAAGAATTGCATTTCTTTGGTGATTGTGATGGGCAGTAAAGAAGGATAAATGGGGTTGAACATGGTGCCTGGCTGCCTCCGCAGGCCATGGGGTCGTTTTCACCAAGGTAAGCTCCCATCTCATTCCCATCCACTCTTCCAGTATGGAACAGCTGTTGTTGAACATGAATGATCATACCTACCAGTGAGTGACTCAACTATAGGGCAGGTCTTGATCATGAATGATACACTGTGAGAAGTTGAAATAGTCCCTCAACTTGGCACCAATAAGATTGTGTATATTGACCAAATCACACCAGCATCAGTACAAGTCTTCTGTACCAAGCCACCTTTTCAATTACTGACTGAGTCAAGCAAACTGCGAAGCAGAGAACAAATCTTATGAACGATCGATGTTCAAGCCGAGAATACAATTGCCTCTTTACCCATATTTTCTCTCAGCATACTGTGAAGTAGTTGGCAACTCGTTTAGATAGATCCTTCGTATCTGAATCAAACACTCATGGGTTTCGGTAGATGTCCAAAGGCAGAAGCAGACGCCTCTGATATGGCAATTATGTCCCTCACCACTGACATGGTAAAAGAACATGTTATTCCAATATTTTTCAGATCATATCCAGAATATTGAACATTGAACATTGATATGGTCAGTCTTTCACTCTGCCATCCACACAAGATTACTTACTTGATGTATCATCAAGAGGGGGAAATCATGCAGATTTAAGATCCAGCACAACATCACACAACTTTGAATCAGCTTCCAAGTTCTTTCCCCCTCCCTGCAGTCAAAAGTTTGGACAAACCTTCCAGAGTTGATGAATTTCTAGGCCACAATATCTGAATTCAACGACTGCAGACATCAAATTTTACATAACAGGTTGGATAACTACAAGCTACACAGGACTATAATACAACATTGTTCCTCACTGGTTCTGCTGAGGAAAAAACAAACAGCAGAAAACAGCAGGTCTCAGACACAACCACAACATACTCCACACCTAAAACCTTATCCTTGAATGGACTCTTACACTGAAGACCACAGAGAGAGTCTCTACAGAAGCTCAGCAAATGTCTAAAATACCATTTGCAGCAGCCACTGGAGACAACAGTAACTACCAGACCTGCGTCCTGAGCTACTTACTAA
This sequence comes from Musa acuminata AAA Group, assembly GCF_036884655.1. Taxonomy (NCBI): domain Eukaryota; kingdom Viridiplantae; phylum Streptophyta; class Magnoliopsida; order Zingiberales; family Musaceae; genus Musa; species Musa acuminata. The sequence goes on from NC_088336.1 coordinate 34,682,996, forward strand.
CTGCTGGAAGAGAGAATGGAGTCCCAGTCGATCTCCCATGATGGGCGTTTTTGCAACATAAAGGTCTCCGATTCATCCCACGGCGCCTCGGTAAAATCCAAATGCTGCATCTCAAGCACTGGCGGGGAGCAAGAGGAGTCTTCGCCCTCGGACGAGCTCCCCGACTTGTTGTCCTCTGAGCCCGCCTTGGGCGCGGCTTCCTTGGTGACCGTTGGCGGCGGATCGCCGCTGCCGATTGTAGCGGACTCTGTGATGGGCTTGAGGGTGGAGCTGGGCAGCGGGCTGCTCCTCTTTTTCGATTTCGAGGAATTGGCCAAGCCCTGGCAGAGGGCTTGGAGCTTGGCGTCGACGGTGGAGAGAAGGGGACCTGGGGCGGCGGCGGCGGCGTGCCGGAGGTTGGGGAAGTTGAGCCTGGCGAAGTCCCCGCGGAGCTTGTAGGCGGCCTTGTCGTAGGCGAGTGCGGCTTCCTCGGCGGTGTCGAAGGTCCCAAGCCAGAGGCGCGTCCGGTTCTTGGGGAGACGGATCTCCGCCACCCACTTGCCCCAGTGGCGCTGCCGCACCCCGCGGTATAACTTTGTGGGCTTCGGGGCAGCGGGGGAACCGGTGTGCTTCATCAGCTGAGGTCGCAGGCCGAGAAAGCTCGCAGCTTGGTGGTGGTGGTGGCGGTTCGCCTGCAATTGTCTCACGGCAAGGAGGTTCTGCTGCTGCTGGAAGAGGAATTGAGCTTGAATCTGCTGGATCTGAGCTGGGCTAAGTTGGGTGAGCCCGACCCAGCCGACGCTGCCGACACCAAGGCGGTCCAAGCTACAGAAGCGCTCCGGTACCGACCCGGCGACAGACGGCGAAGGCGAGCAGGCATCCAAGGCGGGATCTTGACAGAGGTAACCGCCAACGGTGGGATTTTGCAGGGAATAGCAACCCAAGTTTGGATTTTGGAGAGAGGAGGGGTTGGAGAAGCGGGGGGAAGAAGAGAAGGTAGACGGGGGAAGAGTGGAAGTGAGAGAAGGATATGAGTAGGTAAGAGTAGTGGTAGAAGAGGTGGAAGAGGGAGGAGGAGGAGGAGGAGGAGGGTGGGAGAGGGAGGAGGCGGAAGCACTTGTCATAAAAGGCTCGAGTGCTTTCATAAGCTCCTCATCGAAGGGATCTGCGGTGGTAAATGGATTTCTATTGTACATATCTATGGCTGTAGCCATGCAAGATCTAAGCAAACACTCCAAACAAAAGAGGAACCAAAAGAAGAAGAAAAAGATGATCTTTTTACCAAGATAGATCAATAGAAGAGAGAAGCTAACAGCCCAACCCGGCTCTCAAACAAAATCAAAGAGCAGGCAATTGGGCTTCCAGAGTGGAGGTTCAGTTCAAAAAGCTGACCTCTTTTGCATCTACGAGAAGGAGAAAAATCTGAAGAAAAAGCGACCACAGGGTACAGAAAAACAACCCTCTAGGTCGACTAAAATCCCAAAAAAAAATGATGAGAAAAACCCAGGAAAAAAAAACTCTGGATCTCCGTTATGAAACCTCTGCCTCCCTAAGACAGGAAGAGAAAAACGACACCGAGGTCTCCTCTTTTCTCGCTGAAACAACGAAGAAAAGGACCTCAAGATGAGAATTTTTTTCTTTTCTCCTTCTTCTACAGGAGACAGAAGACGACAGAGGAGGGGGGAAGGGATCAGGGGACAAACCTTGTGATGTCTTCGGATGGGGGATCGCTCAGCCTCACCGAAGAGTGGAAAGGGGGGGTGGGGGGAGTTGGCCTGTGGTGGTGGAGCTCACTCTATCTTTTGGTGGAAGAAGGCAGGCTCACGGTGGTCGGTATATAAAGCCGCCTTCCCCTCGTCTTCGCTAACCACCGTGATTAGTGTTATCCTCAACTAAACGTGTGATCGCACGCGCATAATAGTGACGTCACCGCCTACGTGCCAATGGGTCTTGAACGGACACGCGTCCTTCGAGTTACAGCCTGGCATCGGTTAATTGATGTGATACGCCCTTTTTCAATTAACTTCTTTTATTTATTTTAATTAAGAAAATACCTCTAAAGTTTCTATTTTCAAGAATGAGGTGCAAATATATATATATATATATATAATTTATATTTATATTTATCTCTTCCAAGGATTGACACATGAAAGAAACTAAGACATGCACTTTGTAGTCTTACATTTTCTATTGTGTTCAATGTAAGGAGATGAATAATGGGAGTAGGGATACAAGATGAGATGGTTGCAATGTCATGTTCAAATTAAGAGTGGTGATTGAAGTGGGTGATTGGATGGTAGAATATCTCTTTCTTTATTCAAGGTTGGGATTTACTAATCATTTTGTGTAAATCATGTGATTTTTCTTTTTCAAATGTAATTTTTTGGATACTTAATGTATATATAATTTTATATATCTTTATGAATAAAGAACAAAATTTCCAACTATTAATGAATAATCAATTTTATCATTGATTCATCGTCACTATGGCCTATATCATAAAATAAGCTATTTATTTTTCCTTAATAAAAATATAATTGTCTATAGTTGCAAACATGTAACAATTAGGACAGTAGAAAAACCTTTTAGGTGTGTGAAAAGGATGGTTCCTCCATTTGAGTCTACTAGAAGATTGGCTTATTAATTGCTTTACCATCAACTTCATTTGTATCATCAAATTGGGGCAGTGATTTCACATAAAGTTACATTCTTTTTATTACATATATAGAATGTTATTTGTGAAAAAGTATAAAAGAATACTTTTGGACAATCCATTCTCTCTCTCAAAAGACACTAATAGTTATTTGATGTGTGTTTATTAATCTTTTATATAAATTTTTAAATATTTAGTTCTTGATTGCACCATATTTTGTAAAAATCGTAAAATTAATCGACTTTTTCTTTATTCCTCTTGAATGCGTTAATCTTTGTATTACGAAAATAATATCCATGTAGAACATAATTTATCCTTCTCGATCACTATAACTATAAATTGATTAGTGTAGATATGATATTATAATTTAAATACAAAATTTAAAATATTAGTTTGATGATAATATACTTCACTTAAGATTCCAAAATTTTATTCAGTAAAATTTTAAATATAACTATCAATTAATTAGTAAATTTATTTTAGAAAAATATTAATAATTTGATTTATTAAATGTATTATTATTTTTATTGAGATGATGGATCGAAAAAGGTTAAGATCAAGGTCAACGTTGAATCGAAAGAAAAAGAAATGGAAGGATGAGATAATGACACCATTCACGCATCCAAGGAAAAGCATGAAATCGGTTTGAAAGTTGCGATCATGCAAACGTCAACGCAAAGCTTGTCTCTCTGTCTTCAACCGAGCCGCCCATCGATTTGGAACACGGAAGCAACACTCGAGCCAATTCCACACTTTTAATGTAATTTATTTTTTTTATTTATTTATTTATTTATTTTTATCTCTCTCTATATATATATATATATATATATATATAATAGAAATATCAAATATTCTATAGTAAAGAAACGGTCCAACCGGTGACTTGACCGCGTCGTAAAGACTAAGCAAATGACGAACGGACACCTGCGATCGCTACTGGCGAGCGGTGCAAAGTGCGAGCAGCGGGCCAGCGGTTGGGTTGGCGCAACAGCGAAAGGACGAACAGCTCGTGGATTGCGGCGTGTCGGGACAGAGATGTGCGTGGGTTCCACGCCACGTGCGTCGCCCACGTTCTCTGCGTCCCCCCCCCATTTGATGTTATTTATTGCCAGCCCGAGGAAAAGGAAGCGTCCGCACCGGTCGTTGCGGCGGTTGCAACTTCCCCTGCTTGCAACCGTCGCCACTTAAATGCCGGCATTCATGACGACCACGTGAGCCCGTTCCCCCCCCCGCCGCAGGCTTCAAGACTCGTGCACTCGAAGCAGCTGGCTGCTTTAGAACCCCCGTCGGCGACGAGGATCGGACGGTCGGATCTCGCGGCGGAGGTGGAGACGCCGTCGCCCACGCGGATTGCACCGGTGGGAGGGCGACAGGTGCGTGGCTGCAATAACTTCGTCCGCTCTTTAAAGACAGTCAACGCGTAACAGAGCCACGACAGGGAGAGCAGGACAGTGGCAGAGCAGGAGTTGCATGCTCTCTCTCTCTCTCTCTTTCTTTCTTTCTACCCTCGCGAGGACGAAGAAGAGTCGATTGGGAATGGAGACAGATAAATGATAAGACTACTCGATTACATAAACTGTTAGGGAAAATTTAGTAGGGTAAAATTCTTTAAAATAAATTTAATTAGATCCTCCGAGCTCGAATATTGACGATTAGCAGCAGCAGTCTGAATCTAATTACGAGTCTTGAATGGAGATGCGCCCACAAATTATGATTGAATAGTCATATGGTTGTATGGTGGAAGTTTGAATTGCCGACATGATATAAATTCCAGCCTTGTTTGACGTGTACAAGAACAGTGTTTGCATAGTACAGCTTTTTAATTCTGGAATTAAGCGTGATGGGTTTGGTGATGCATCGAACAGTGGAATCGAAACGATGGTGGTGGAGGAAATGTGCAGTAAGACTACGACACTCGATTAGGTGAAATTGCTTACATCTGTTCGTATCGGAGGCCAAGTTTTCAACCGCAATCGCGTGAGGATGGTTGAGATGAAGCCCTCAAGCTGAGGCTCCTCCAAGAACGCCAGGAACAAAAAAAGCTTTTTGATCGTCAACACATCATGATTTCTGCGTGATTCCTGACATATCGAGATAAGAACATCTCCAAAAGGAATCGAGGGTAATCGTGAGCCACGCACGGTGGAGACCAATCGCCACCCGACCTCTCACCTCTCACCTCTCACCTCTGCCTCGCTGTGGAATTCTAACATCAGCTTTGAATGGACTTGAAAGACTCGTGTGACGAGTTGGGTGATAGGTTTCCATCACGCCCTGCTTTTCTCACAACACTCACAGGAAAGCATGAGAAGCGAGACACGCTTTATGACCACGGTCACATGGACGAACATAGCAACGAGGAACACCTTGACGACTATAGAGGCTCGGCATTAATGAGGTGTTGGCACACCGATGATTTTAGGAGTGGTAATAATGCGAGCCGAGAATTCTATCTCTACCTGTGCTGTCTTTCCAGAGCTTGTCTTGCAAGGAGCAAGGCATGTAGGGCCTTCATATCTCAAAACACAATCTCTGGATGCATCTTGTCCTCGCAAAGTGAAGCAAGCAAACCCACCTGCACTGCAATCAATAAATAGGGCAGGTTTATGGAAGCAGAGTCCGCTGTCCATTTAGAACTACTGCAGATGGAATTCTCATTCTCTTAGATCGGAAGCTGTAGAAATGAGGAAGAAGTGAAAGAGAGAGTCCTGTGTCTTTTTGAGTTAGAAGACACCAATGGTGATTTCAAGTAAATGATAAAGCTAAGATGCATATATTGTGAGTAAAGCAAAACTATAATAGATTCACATTTGTCGAAAGATATACAAAGCTAAACTCACTCAAATATTTTGCACATCAATATGTTTTTGTTTTTACATTTACAACTCCATTTCCAGTTCACTTAGCTTGAACAGTTCAGTTCATCAACATGATGTGCAATGCTTGTATCATGTCATTTTGGGCCAATTCTTTCAGGATCCAACAACACTTACAAGGCCTACCAATTATAAGCCTAAAAGAAGCCAAATGGGCTTCTTTTCTATATGTTTTGTATATCTTTCATTACAAAGTTGGGAAATAATTAGCCAACCCAAATGCAAAGAAAAAAAAAGGTTGGGAAAAGACATATTTTCCCCACCAAATTTGGGTGATTTTCTTATAAAACACTCATATTTTGGGCATTTCTCAATTAGTATCTTCTATTTTTTATTTTTATTTTATTTAGTTAATTCAAAAAAAATACGTAAATTAATTCTCAAACAAATATTATAAATGATCTAAGTAAATTTTTAATCTCAGCCAAATTAACAATAAGTATAAAAATATGATATTATAATAGTTTATGAGTAATAATAACGAAAGATGTTCGATATGATGTCACTTATAGTGTTTTTAAATAGTGTATATAGTATTTTTATATCTCAACAAAATATCATAAATGATGTGATCATATTTTTGGAAAATAATAATTTACATTGATTTAAATAAAAAAATAAAATCTTTTCTTTCATGGTACATGAGCACACAGGCTGTGCCAAATGAATCCTCAAATCATCATTCCCTTTTTTAGCACTAATCTAATCTTTCTTGATGTTGCAACGCGACCTGACCGAGTCCAACATCTTATAACGTAATACTAAACCGATCTACGACCTTCCGTTTCGGATCAAACCGTCCAGATTCGACCAAGTTTCTCCTGCAGAGCAAATCCGAAATCCAACGACGGAGATCCGATCACGAGAGTCCGGATCTGAGCCAACCATATCGCCGCAGCCGCCGCCATCTGTTTCGGGACCATGAATCATATATTTGGCCCAACACATTTTGCGGAACCCTAGGGGCATTTTGGTAATCGTGTCCTCCATAAGTATAGATCGCTGGGGCTCCTCTCCCCTCCTCCCACCGCGACGGACGTGGTTGTAGCCGCCGCCGATCTCTCTCTCTGCCGGACTTCTCTTCTCTGATCTCTTTGGTAAAAGTTCTTCTGCTCCCCTTCTTTGATCTCTTGTTGTCGTGCTTGCTATGTCGAAGAGTCTCTCGTGATGATTGTTGTTTGATTGATTTCTTTTAATCTGTCGAGGGTTGTTGTCTAATTGATTCAAAGCTTGATTTTGTTGATGATACTTCAGTACGTTTTCTTTGTGTCAGCAGTTTATTAACCGTGTTATGTCTATAGTTCTTGATGTCGCATCCTGGCGCTCCACGCGTTATTGAGTGTTTGCGCAGGGTTTTGTGTCGTTATCAGAAGAGAGATCGATTGCTACATTGTCAGATATTGGTGCTTAGTCTTAGGAGTACATGATCCTGTCACATTATGTCAAAACATATTGAAGATGGTGAAAACGTAACGTGGTGGTCGTAATTCGCATTGATTTTACTCTTCTGACAGCGAATTTTGCGTCACTATGTTGTTGTCGTTGTCATTATTATTTTGATTTGAGCGATTTTAAATTAACAAGCCTATCGCATTTTGAGAGGGGCTCTCTGATTGTCTACTAAAGGTTTTTCCTTGTATACTGTGCTGGCATGTATGGACGACTCAAAAAAGAAAGTGTCCTTTCTTGTTTATTTAATATTTTATTCTGTCTACCTCTTGAACAAACTGCATAACATATGGCTCTTGTGTATGCAATTAAATTTTGAATGTCTGAGATTAGGGTAATTAATCTTTCTATTCAATACAATTTCTGATAAATCATATCAATTTATGTGGGAGTGATTATATCACCTTTGCTACATGGATTTCCTCCATGCTTAAATTTTTGGGTTGTGTTATATATGATTAGGTCTTAGATTCATGTTCAGTAAAATGAAACATTTTTCTTTACAAAAAAAAACACAATTAAACATTGCAGTTGATTTTCCTACTAGACGTCCTGCATGGATTATTTTCTACTATAGTGCATGAATTATTTTCTGCCGTATGATATGTGAATTGTTTTCTTGTTTCTGTTGTGTGAATTATCTTTTACTTGGTAAAGTAGCATCGACTTGTACTGGTTATGGTGTATTCAAATTTATGGTCGCTAGTGGATGTGATGTTGGATGGTAGCATCTTATTCACTAGTTTATGTTTTTGGTTAAGGGATCATGACTTTTAGAGTGCCTGATGATTCTTGTGCTTTTTTCTTGTAGCTTGCTATGTGCTGTCGCAGACTTCAATAGAACGACTGAACTTTTGGATATTTAAAATTGGAGCACCTTTTTGTTGTTTTTGCAAGTTATAGCTTGAGTAGCTCTGATATTCCTGTTTAATGCTGATCTGATAGATACAATTTTACTGTTGGCTATTCTGCCACATTATTTTGGGCATTTCAACTGTTCTATCTAGTATACCACTTTACATCAATCAGTCATTTTAGTTGGAGGTATTATGATGCTTTACATTAATACAAACATACATTGGATGTCTTTATTCACCAAGCCTTTTTTGGGATAATGGAGTACACAAGATAGTGACATTTTGGTTTTCTATGCTTCTAGATATGTATCATTTGAATTTGTATTTATTTTAATAGCAGCCTTGAGTTTTTGTTGAGATTGGACTGGGAGCTGCATACTGATTTATACTATTTAGTTTATGTTTGCTATATACTATTTCCTCTTCTCTAGTGCTTTCCAAAATATAGAAAGCTGAACAATCTCAAGCGTCATTTGGACCTGTATCTAATTTAAGGGAACTGCAAAAGTTAAGAGTAGATATTTAGAGATCATTAGTGGAACTAAAGATAGAAGTGGTTTTTCATTTTATCATACACTGATAAATTTGAATTTCCCCTGTCATCACCATATTGATTATTTGGCCTTTTGCTGCAGCATTCCAATTGTCTAGTTAATTTTTTTTTTTCATGGTTAAGAACATGATTTATTGGTTATCTCAGTCTATCATACTTGACTTTATTTTGGACTTCTGATCCCTATAAAGTTTTTTTTAATCTTATTCTTTTATAGCAGTTTTTTTTCCTATTTTTGTAATGCTGTCAGAAACATCCTACGTTTTCGTATTTGTTACTATGATAAGCTTGCTGATTTATGTCTATTGGAGATAGGAAATTAGAAATGGGAAAGGAGAAGGTTCACATTAACATCGTGGTTATTGGCCATGTCGACTCTGGAAAATCAACCACAACTGGACATTTGATTTACAAACTTGGAGGGATTGATAAGCGTGTTATTGAGAGGTTTGAGAAGGAAGCTGCTGAGATGAACAAGAGGTCATTCAAGTATGCCTGGGTTCTTGACAAGTTAAAGGCTGAGCGTGAGCGTGGTATCACTATTGATATTGCCCTTTGGAAGTTTGAGACTACAAAGTACTACTGCACCGTCATTGATGCTCCTGGACATCGTGATTTCATCAAGAACATGATTACCGGAACTTCTCAGGCTGATTGTGCTGTCCTTATTATTGATTCTACAACTGGTGGTTTCGAAGCTGGAATTTCCAAGGATGGACAGACTCGTGAACATGCACTTCTAGCTTTCACTCTTGGTGTTAAACAGATGATTTGTTGCTGCAACAAGGTGGGATTTTTTGCATGATTGCTTCTTAAGGTGCATGACTTTGGTCTTCAGGTAATTTTTTTTACTAAACATATGTTTTGTTTCTAATAGATGGATGCCACTACACCTAAATACTCAAAGGCACGGTACGATGAAATCGTCAAGGAGGTCTCATCTTATCTCAAGAAGGTTGGTTACAATCCTGACAAGATCCCATTCGTGCCAATTTCTGGTTTCGAAGGTGATAATATGATTGAGAGATCCACCAATCTTGACTGGTACAAAGGCCCAACTCTTTTGGATGCTCTTGACATGATCCAAGAGCCCAAACGTCCGTCCGACAAGCCTCTCCGGCTCCCTCTGCAGGATGTCTACAAGATTGGAGGGATTGGAACCGTGCCTGTAGGTCGTGTTGAGACTGGAACCTTAAAGCCTGGTATGGTTGTTACCTTTGGTCCTACAGGCCTTACTACTGAAGTTAAGTCTGTGGAAATGCACCATGAGGCTCTCCAGGAGGCTCTTCCTGGTGACAATGTTGGTTTCAATGTCAAGAACGTTGCTGTGAAGGACCTCAAGCGTGGTTTTGTTGCCTCAAACTCCAAGGACGACCCGGCAAAGGAGGCTGCCAACTTCACCTCTCAAGTTATCATCATGAACCATCCAGGTCAAATTGGGAACGGTTATGCTCCTGTCCTCGATTGTCACACCTCCCACATTGCTGTCAAGTTTGCAGAGCTTGTGACTAAGATTGACAGGCGATCCGGCAAGGAGCTGGAGAAGGAACCCAAGTTCCTCAAGAATGGAGATGCAGGTTTCGTGAAGATGGTTCCTACAAAGCCAATGGTCGTTGAGACTTTTTCTACCTACCCACCTCTGGGTAGGTTTGCTGTCAGAGACATGAGACAGACAGTTGCTGTTGGTGTCATCAAGAGTGTGGAGAAGAAGGATCCTACTGGAGCCAAGGTTACCAAAGCTGCTCAAAAGAAGAAATGAACCGAGGAGAATTCTGCATTGGTCTTGTTTGGTGTCAGCAGCAATTTTAATATGCATCCTTCTTGTCAGCTTTACGAGTCTATAGGTTTGGTATCTGGTGCGTCGCAGAATTGGGTGCTCGATAGGCGGTGGCAGTGTTGCATTTAAGGTGCCTGTTCTAGCAAGTTTTTTTTTCCTTTTTGAGGGGTCTCTCTCTATATTTTAAACTGGTACTTGGAAGTGAATTTGAGTTGTTTGGATTCGACAATAGTGGGTCTAGTTTGATTCTGGTATTTGACTTTATATATCAGTACTTGGATTTATTATATTTGTTCATCGAATCTTGATAATTGCTCTATGGAAGTTTTTTTCTTTATCTCGGCTGTTGTATGATCCTGGTGTTTTATGGATATACCGTCAAAATCTTGGAATCGGAATCGGAATCTGAATCTGAGTTAGAATCGGAATCATCCGTTTTGATTTTCATAAATCAAGATTCATAATCCAACCGACCGGATTTGGCCACTGGATCGGTTCTCATTTCAATCTTAATTCTCCATCTGTTCTAAATATAATAATATAATAAATAACTAATTAATCTAAATGGACGGTTTAGATTACAAGGGAGAGTGAGATGGACGGGTTCAGCCGCGACCCTTTTTACCCTGGATCGCACGTTAAGAATTTGCACTGGGGGGACTTCCCATGCCGTACCCATTGGCACAGGAATGAAGACGTTGTCTGTCTTCCATGTACCCATTGGCACAGGAATGAAGACGTTGTCTGTCTTCCATGTCCTCTATTGGGACGTGGGATTCTCTGATATGTCGCATGCATGTCTTCGTTGGTGCAATCAGCACGGGACCTCGAGAGCCACTTGTTCCATCGCAGATCATCGTATAGTAGTAAGACCCTCGACATCTGTCTCGCATGCATGCCTCCTTCATAACTGGTTTGGCCACACCCACCCCCAACTGATCCGTTTACCCTACGGGCAAACATCAACAAATATTGGCTTTCAGATTCCAATCCGTCCAGCAATGGCACGTATTCTGCATCGTATTCCTTAAACAAATCCATGGTGACCTTTGGGCTGTCCAAAGGATGAGTTCTCTTGTCAGTTCATGTCGGAATCGCCTTTATATGATTTACCTTATCGCGGACTGCACTCCAGAGGCATCTTCACGGTGACCTTCTATGGTGGTGCAATGGATCCCTCGGCTCCACCAAATCATGGTCCAACTGCTGCCACCACCCAAATCGAAGCGGCTGTTGTCGTCGTTCTCGCCGAGGAGGAGGAGGACGACGATGGTAATGGCAGCGAGAATGAAGGAATCATCGATGTGGCCGAGGTCGAGAAGCGGATGTGGAAGGACAAGCTGCTGCTGACGAAGCTGAAGCAGCGGAGGGGGCAGCAGCAAGGCGGCTTCTCCGGTGCTCTGGTGGAGCCCCTGGCTAAGGAGCGGTCGCGGCGGCGGGCGATGGCCCGAGCCCAGGACGGGGTCCTGCGGTGCATGCTCAAGATGATGCAACACTGCAGCGCCCGTGGGTTCGTGTACGGTATCGTGCCGGAGCGGGGGGACCCGGTGACAGGGTCGTCGGAGAACCTCAAGTCCTGGTGGAAAGACTCCGTCGCGTTCGATCGCAATGCCCCGGCGGCCATCGCCCAGTCCACGCTCGCCCAACCGAACGAACTGGTTCTGACCTCTTACATCGATCGCCTGCGTATGTTACAGGACAGCACGCTCGGCTCGCTCCTCTCCGCGCTCATCCAGCACTGCGAACCGCCGCAGCGGAGGTTCCCCTTGGAGAGGGGGCTGCCGCCTCCCTGGTGGCCGACCGGGGAGGAGCCATGGTGGGGGGTGCAAGGCGAGGCCCACGCTCAGGGGCCTCCGCCCTACAGGAAGCCGCATGACCTCAAGAAAGCTTGGAAGCTGAGCCTACTGACCGCCGTCATCAAGCACATGAGTCCAAACCTGGGCCACATGAGGAAGCTGGTCTGGCAGTCGAAGAGGTTGCAGAACAAGATGACCGCCAAGGAAAGCGAGGTGTGGTCGAAGATGGTGAACCAGGAAGAAGCTCTCCTGCAGCTCGCCAACCGCTCCCTCAGGATCTCCCCCATTCCCGAAGATGAAGCGGCCGGCAATTCTGCGGCCGAGAAGGGGCCGGACGGCCGCAGGAACGACGACAAGAGGAAGTGCGAGTTCGGCGACAACTCGAGGGAGAAATGCTCGAGAGCCGAGTTGCAGAACGTGGATGGTAGTGGGGAGTTTGAACTCGATTTATCGGGGAATTGTGTGCTCGAAGATGATCGGAGAGCGATCGACGAGCTCATGATGCTCTACTACAGCGCTCGAGACTTCACTCGGCTAGTGTGATGGTAGAGCTGGTGGGATGAGTGAGATCGAGCATCGCGTGGCGTGACTAATGTGGCGATTGAAATGAAAGATGAGAAGCATTCGCGTGCCAGTAGTAATCCGTTTCTTCCTGTTTTTGCTTATAAAAATAGCTTCTCGCCATCTTGTAGAACTATTCTAGTGTTTGCACTATGTATGTATGTATGTATGTATATATGTATGTATATATGTATGTATGTATAAAGAGTTTGCATGAAAATATCCGGTAGTCAACTGCTTAAAGATTTTACTATGCATCAAGGAAAGCATGCGTGTGCATACGTATGGATGATCACACGCCCAGTGCTCCAAGTCGAGTCTTGCTTTGGCCAGCCTCGAAGTAGAAGACGAGCATGGCAAGCGTAGCAAATCCGTGCGTGCTTGATCTCCGCCACCTTGAGCCGCTCGAGCTTCTCGACGTCCGGCACATACACGCCGTCCCTGAGTGTGCCGGCGAAGCACAGGGGGTCGATGAACTTGCCCCCCGGGTAGCCCTGCTCGCCGGTGGCGTTGGCAAAGTTCTCGGCCGTGCGAGACCAAGGGGTAGCCCATTCCACCGACTGCGACTCCGGGTTGAAGAAGTCCACCCACCGCTTCGACTCCACCCATCCCATGAAGATGAGCTGCAAGCCGAGGAGGGAGCCGAAGGAGAAGGGCGCGATGGCGCCGAGGTCGGCACCCGCCTCGAACCAAGGCACGCCGCTCCACGCCTGCCCGATGAAGATACCCACCACCGCCGCCATCGCTCTCGGTACCACTCGAGGAACGCTGGGTCCTTCCCCAGGCCTGGTGGGTCGAACCCATAGTCACCCGGGAGCCTGCATGGGGAAACAAGACGGCGTGAAGAGGGGAATAGAGAGGTTGCATGTCGAGTGAGTGAAGAGGAGGAAGGGGCTTACGATCCATATGATTTACGTTTAAGGCATGTTAATCATGCAATATTTGGTCAATCTGCTTGCATTTCTTTTATGAGATGAGTTACGCCACTAAGGAGTAAGTTTCATTGTAGATCTCAGCGCATGCAATTAATATCCATTGATACCATGTATCAAGAATTGTTTTCCTCACCAAACTTGTATTCTTGAAAAGATAGTAAAACAAGAACGATGAATAATCAACAACCAAATCTCCGCCGGTAAAAGAGAATTTTCTGAATGAAACCTTTTCTTTGATGAGAAATTGGTGCTCCATAATGTCCCTGAAATGTGTAACATGTTGTTTCTTTCCAGGCAAGAACGCAAGCAGCTATCAGTTTTGGATAGGATAGAATAAAGTCATCTTTGGTACTCTTCCACATTAGATGTAGGAAGAACAATCAAGTCATCTTTCATTAACAGGATAGGTCTCTACCGGGATGAACCTCATGTGCATCAGACACTCACACAGCGTGTCTACAAAGGAGAAAACAGAACACATAATCCTCGTCGATGTATGTAAAACTTCTCTGCGGTGGTTCATTCATGGTTGATGATGAAATAGAATGGTGCTCACGCAATCTCTCTCAACATTCAAAGAGTAGAGTCGCCTGAGTTCTGCAACAGTCCGGGAAACACAAGTGTGATCTGAGGACCACATCACAATCATTTTGGAGGTAGCACTAAAAGATCCTTACACCTTCTCTTTTAAGCTTCGCATCTTTGCCTGTCATTCTGTTTACTCGGGCCCAAGAGTTTGATTCCTCTCGATCAGCACATGCCCTACTGTTGGGTGCCAGGAATGGAATTTATTCTCCATGTAAAGAGGAAAGCCCAAAGCTCCATGGTTTCTGCACTTCAATCATCCATGAAGTATATTTCTTCTGTAGCACAACCCATAAAGTTTCCACCTTAACAATGTGGTCGCTTTGGAGCGTTGAATCAGTACTGTTCTTCCCTCCGGTTTTCAAATTTACCTACAAGTTGGCTTGATAAAAAGTGTCATCGTTCATTGTTACTACAGTCATTCTGGCAACAATGATTTCTGATGGTCACTTTGTCGTTGTCTTCTTGATCATGAAAAGCACTCTTTTTTGAGAGAAGATATGTCGAATGCCTCTTATAATGGTTATGAAACTTATAGCTACAAGAAAGGCTATTATGCCTTCATCTCACTCGAGTTGTGTTAGTGGGTAAGCAAAAGATGAGCCTTTTATGTCCTTAAATCTCCTCGCTCGCACTTCCATCCCTCTCTATGCTTGCGCTTGTTCAGAAGAAGGCAGCAGTATTCATGATTCATATGGCCCCTGTAGCGATCATTTGCAAGCGAGCATGGCTTCAGTTACAGAGATAGATGCCCATAAAGACTTGAACCTCATCTCATCGCTAACTGGTTTCACAAAGTGAGATTTGGCTTACATATAATAATACTATATGACTCCACATTCATACTACTTGATAACACCCACTCCCATGCAAAGCCACAGAGAAGAAAGAACATCACCCTCATTCTACTTAGAAACATATAGATCTGAGTTTCTTCACATGATGGAGCAGGCATTTGGATTGTCATCACTGAACAAGTTGGTAAGCAGGTCATCTTGTCTGAGTGGTTGGCTGGACACAGTGACCACCTCCACATTCCTGACATACCCGGGGGGTGCCTTCTTGTCATAGATCTGAGCACCGTGAGGGTGAGTGACAAGGTTGTAGGGAACATAAGGCCAGATCTCAACTCTCTTGCCCGTGGATCGAACCTTCTTCAGGACTTTGTGTTGCTCAACGTAGCCAGTCACAGTCACTTTATTCTGCTTTCTGTTGATGTCCACCGACTGAACTCCTATATCAAGGTCATGAGGTGTGGATCAGGAGAAGACGAGTGTCAAGCCATCGGTATGGGAGAAGAAGAGGACTTTCACCTGTGACGGAGGAGATGGCATTCCTGACTTTGAGTTCACAGCCCTCGCAGTCCATCCTGACCTTGAGCTCCACCGTCTGCAACTGCTTCCTGTTTGCGTACTGGTGGCCGCCACACAGGAAGCCACAGATGTAATCTCCCATGATGCTTGCCTCCGGCTGATAACGAGGTAGAAAGAGGAGACGGATACAATATAACCCGTAACAAGATAGTTTCGAAGTACGAGAGGGAAGGAAGAGAAACAAAAGACGGAAGTGAGACTGTGACCGACGTTGCTGCCACTGAAGCAGCAGCCTCCTGGAAGATGAAGAAAAGGTGTTTGTTTAGCTGCTTTAGCTCACTGGCATTGCTCTTTTGTTCTCTCATTCAGTGTTCCATAAAGGCTCTCCGACCGTGCTTATATAGACGACCTTCGCAGCACATGCACTCAACTCCCAAAGTTCAAAAAGGGAGCGGAGAAGGGGGGGGGGGGGGGGGGGAGAAAGAAAAAAGAAAGGTGCAGAAAAGACCAGCACTGTTACAGCGAAAAAGCCTCAGAATAACACAGGCTGTTGTTGTTGGTAAGAGGCGAGCAAGTCCCCGAACTGCAAGCAGCCTATTGGGAGGAACATTTGGAAGAATCTAATGATCAAGGAAGGTAGTGTAGATGGATGAACCACCAGCGAGCGAAACCCACAACTTGTACTGAGATTTTGGGTCTATTTTGGGATGACTCCAAACCCCAAAATAGACCCAAAATATATAAGACGACTCCAAACCCCAACTATATAAGATGACTCCAAACCCCAAAATAGACCCAAAATATCAACGGCCTTCTCATTCGAGCCCATTTCGCTCAGCGTCCGCTGCTAAATAGTCGAACAAATGTCGCGGCTTCCTAGTCGAGCCCTTCTTCTTCCCTCCCTTCGCTATAGCCGTTGCACTTCCCCTGTGAGTCATCTTCGCCTCCTCTGCTCTCACTACAAACATAGCTGCATAGAGGCTAGGGTTTTTAGTAAGGACTCTCGATGCTCCCATAACCTTCTTCTTCCCCGCTAGCTAGCGCACCACCACTCATCGCCCCTGGCCAGGATCGCTAACGCCCATCCCAATCATGTGGTTGTTAGCATCCCATATCGTCGCAACCGCACAATCACCTCCCAACAACTACAGCGAGCCATCAACGATGCTACCTCCCAGCCCTCATCATTGCCTTCCAACTCTCAGTAGTAGCGATCCCTCCACACTGTGACTGTAGCGAGTATCGTTGCCATCGTCAAAGCTCGCCAACCCTGTACTATGACAGCTATAATCTCATTTGTATGTTTACATGAGGAAAAAATCAGTAGGGAGAATCGTCAAATATAAATGATAACAAATAGATGATCAATAAACCACCCGCCTCATCTATTCTCAATCAAAACCCTAATATCCGAAGACTAATCCAAGAAAAACACGAGGAAAGATTAGTGAAAGATTTGTGCTGACATTACGATGAAAAGTGGAGTAAGGAGCACTAATGCAAACAATGACAACTTCATGCTTAGACCATAATTTCAATACAAATGCATTTAATGATATCCATGATTCTGTCCTTATCCATACTCTATTTTAAAATATCCCAATCATTTAAATGACAATTCAGCTATGACAATTAACAAAAAAAATAACATAAAAGCTCGAGAATGAATGATTTTGACTGCCTTTCTTAAGTAATGACTCGTACCCGTTTACATTGGTACGAAAAATTCGACGACGTTCGTGGCACAAAAAGATGTTTTACCCTTAAGAAGTTCCTTATGGAGAATTTAAATTGTCACAAATTTAAGATGATTTAATAGCACAATCAGTAAAATTTGTTGTAAAATAAATAAATAAATAAATAAAAGAATCTCAAAATCATCATGAATGTCCTACAACAAGAAACTACTGGAGAATTTATAATGTCACAAAATTTGAGATGATTAAATAGTGCAGTCAGTATGAACTTGATCATTTTAAATTAAAATTTAAATTTCAAGTAACAACGTGTGGCATTCCCTGCACAGCGGCAACATAGGAATCATAGAGAGAAGTAAATTTCTCCTTGTGCCGGAAAAGATATTTCTTTCTGAACTTCTCCTCAGATAGTAGTATGACGGATAGTAGACTATGTCCTTCATCCAGCAATTTATTCTGCTTAAGAAAATTCATAACCTCATATCGAGGTCTCAGCCTCTTATCCAAACTGAGTGTAAGAATCACGGGACGACGAATGACAGATGTCAGCTCAAAACCAGCTTCCTTCATCAGGAATGTCATCTTGTCACATATGGTCGTCTTTGAGAGTGCCCAAATGTATGGGCACTTCCTGAATGCAGCAACGATGTCAGGCTGGGAACACCCAAAGCTCATCAGAGTCGCACTGATAGCATCAAAACTAGATTTGTTCACGCTCATGACTACACGAAGTGCACACATATATACTCCAGAGTCACGTGGGACACCCAATTCCTCAATATATTTGATAACCTCCTTTAATTTGTCTAGTCGACCAAAACAGCCTGGCAATGTCGCCACCATATGCATGATACGCTTGTCACTGATGCCATGTTCCCTCAAGAGAGATATATTGGGTTCTATCGTCCGAGCAATGTTATAACTAAGAATAAACATGTTCCTCTTGCAGGCTTTCAGAAGCCTCTCATTCGAACCTAATAGTGACCTCCAGAAGTTGATCCTCGGTTTGATGTCACGAAATAGGAGCGCATGAGGACATAATGAAACCAGCTGAACTATTTCAGTGTCAGAAAATCCCATGTCCTGCAAAGATCTCATCCTGGGCTTCAGGGCAGTCTCTACATTAGCATGCAGCAACTGGGGTGACCTCTTGGTAAGCTTCATAACTTGTGCATCACTCCAACCGCTCTGCTTAAAGAACTCAATGGAAGGACTTGAACTTGGAAGTTTTTTTTCACAGATGCGACCCTCGGCCATTTTTGCAGCCTCTTTTGAGTAAAGTTCACATGACTGAAGGGGTTCGACCAACATAAATTTGGATCTATGATTTGAACTGTGGTCTTCGGGAGTGGAAAAGCTAAAGAGACTGCAGAGTTGATAGGAGGAAAGATGGATGGTGGGCTTGTTACACGAGAGAAGGCAAAAGAGCCTCTTCTGCACCAAAAACATTGTCTTTTGAGTCAGTATCACGTACTGTTTGCAGAAAAATACAAGAAAAGTAGTCTTATTTCGGCCCTCTCCAATCCAAATTCCTCCTCTGCCTCAAATCAAGGATGTTGAAAACTTTCAACTAATCATCTGTCTCAGACAACATTCCTCCACCACTCATGTTAATCCACATGCATTCAGTTCCAATCAGCCATTTCTTTCAGAGATAAGTCTCTGAATGGTGTTTGCGAGTTGATAAAGAGTACCTATGATTAGTTACCCATTCTCATGCTCACATCCAAGCAATTCTCCACCACTGAAATAATGGCTTCAAATAACACCTGCGCACTGACACTAAATTGCACTTATTTTTCTATTGTAGTTGGTGGGTTTAGACACTACCAAGCGTCCTATATCCCTGTAGCAAATTAAAAACCATATAAATAGTATTTTCATCAAATATATAAGAGTATACTCATGTTTATACTAATAGGTTGAACATCAATAACTTGCAAAGGGTACTACAGAATTCAGAATAACTGGAATACTAATAATGTTTTCTCTAACATCGGATTCACTAATGTCCGACGACTAAAACCTGAAACATTTCAAATCAGCACTTCCAGAGTAATTGATCCATTTCATCAAGAATGCCAAGAGATGATCTAGTTATAAGTCTAGCAAAACTGGTAAGTAGAAAAGACACTGTTTAATTAATCAATAACAGTAATTTGTGAGGTTCAACATGCTAAAAAATGCATTGCTGATGAAGATGTGCAACTCGACAAAAGAAAACAACATAGCTGGAAGACCAGAGAAAGGCAATAAATTTTCTGAAAAATGAATAAAGGGATAAGAAAACAGCCTCAATCAAGAAATGCTACAGTTTATTTGGCTCTATGCTGATAAAGGAACTTAATTTATGAGAAACATGCTCATGTAAACAACTTCAACTACAGTAAAAACATTATATGTAGCCTCAGCTACATATCATAAATGAAGAGAAAAAGCCAATATCAGTGAGTTGCCAATAAAACCAGCACGTACAAACAACCACAAGAATTACAAAAGCCATGATGTCCAAACTATTCAGGGTCAGCCATATGGATCTTTTGCATCATTGAACTCTGTGTAAGAAAATATCTGTAGTTAAATTAAGAGCAATCAAATCTCTTTCTATTGGACCAGTAAAGTCCCCTTCAAATCTCCAACTAAACCAGCAAATACAAGATTTGACAATTCAAATGTAAGCAGGCCTGTGTGTTTTGAGGCACGAACAAGTCTCAAGTAGTGAAGATAGTTGCTTTCAGCACTACAGCAGAGAACACACTATGTTGACATAAAGGTGTAAGGTTATACCTAACCAAATACATTGAGATTTTGGGTCTATTTTGGGGTTTGGAGATCACATCAAATTCTAGTTGTTTACTCAGCTTGTACCTTAGTGTGAGTCAGGTCCTTTGGAGCATTTGGGGTTTTGTGTTGAAATTTTCAGGTATGGCCTGTAAAGACAAAGCAGTGGACAGTATAAGAAAACTAAGAGGCTTGATGAACCAAACACTTCATCGTTTGGGAAACCTGGTAAGATTAGTACTACTGAGATGTATTTTGAATTATAATGCTTCACATGAGGAATAGTCAGGCTAGTGTATGATTCTATTAACAAATAAGTATAGTTTTCTTTGACCAGTGACCCAATTATTGGCTCTGCTATCTCTTGTTCTATCTTTTCCATGCGTTTTATTTTTTTAGGACTTCCCCAGTTCTCTTTGCTCTATCTAAAAGCAGCACTTTTGCTGTCTAGCTTAACAACAGTATTTAACTTGCATTCTGCAACTTCTTATTTCTTTAAAGTAAATGCGCATGCATACACGATATGCATGCATTTTCGCAACATTGAACATTTGAGATTGATAAAATTTATATTATTAGGTCAGTTCTAAACCAACTCATATCCGAGGGCTGGAAATTAATTGTCACTTGCCACTAAATACACATCATTGGAAATGTTTTAATATAAGAAAATTTATAAGACTGAGCACCATGTTTGACCACAGTATCTAGATAACGATCAAGTTAAGCGAATTTAGAAAAATATTAGCCAAAATTATTTTTTATGACCTCCAGTATAAGTTACAATGATTGTGGACACTCTTAATGAGTCTAACTTTGCCAATAGAGAAGTAAGAGGCTGCTTCTTACGGATCATACCAGTACGATCCAACAAGTACTGGGTAAGTCAGGATTCAGAGCAAAGTCCAAAAAAGGTTTGCCAAATTTAGAATTCCAAATTTGTATATTTTGTGAATATGGTTCCTTATATTTAGTCCAAAGTTTAAGGTTAGTCCACTTATGGATATGCACTATATACATCCCAGATTTTACCCTTATGCCTACTACAGATTTCGATTTGTAATTTTATGATTTATATTTTTATCGTATGTAAATTAGTCAGGGATTGATATATATAAGGATTTACTAAAAACAAGGGGAAAGAAATGTCAGGAACAGTTATGGAAACTACTTGCAGTTTTAAAACGCATTTATTGTGCTGTAATGGTTCAAAAAGTCACAACTCTTAGGATAACTGAAAGGATGTTTTAGCATCCTTTCAATGTCTAAATAAACTCCGCTATATTGAAGAGTAAAGCAATAAGAAAATTCTAGTGCAAACAAAGCACTGAATTCTGCCGTTCTGTTTATTTTCTAGTTGAGTTTTGATTCTTCAAGTAATCAAGAAGTGCAATCTTGATTATTTCAGGTAATAGGCATTGTATCCTTAGAGATAGAATTTCTGTGAAGCCATCTGCAATGTAGTGGGAAAATTATCTATCTGGAAGATAGTTTTCTAGAAATGCCTTGCCTAATTTTGTTTTGTTCAAGTTTTACTCAGAGCTATATTTCTACTACAACAACTGTACCAATGTTCAAGAACAAAACAAGATAATTCATGTCATAGGAAATTTGAAATGTCAGATAAATTTATTTTGAATACCAAAATGACTAATGTTTCAACAATGTAAAAATGAAACCACAGTTTATTATGACTGCCAAGGCACATATCTACCATCTCATTGCGAAGAAATGAAAATGAGAAAAAAGGCACAGCAAAATATAAAATCACGTCTATGGATAAAGAAATCCATAGCCATGCGCAACAAAAAAGAACTAAGAGCTTCGATGTAATGAGCAGAGCATGAAGATACAGTGACAGCTCCTAATAGCTTCTAGTACCTAAGTGCCCTCTCCAAATCCCATTAATGATGGCACCCCTTAGCCTCAAAATTGAATATATAAATGCATTCTCTATGTGTAATTAGTAAATACGTGTGAAAAGGGGTCCAACATTTCATTACTGTGGTTCAAAGCAAGACACCAGAACCAGCATGCATGTGACGAAGTTATCCGAAGGGCAAAAAATAGACAAGAAACATGAGCTATGCTCCCATGTGTGGTTCCATCTGATGACTAAAGTATGCATATTATTATGTCTAAGCAACAAATAGGTATCGATTCATATTACAAAATTATTTGATGTCCATAACCGTTTGAGAACCGACTTATGCGGCAAGCAACAAGAAATTAATAAAGGATCAAAAGATTAAATAAAATAGCATGTATTCCAATGTGTATAGGCACGGTCAGATATTATGCATCAGGGACTCATTACAGATTACCCCACGTAGTTAGCCACCTTTAGCATCCTCGTCCCTACATTTTAAAAGGTTATATTGACATCTCTATAATTACGAAAGTGAAACATCTAAACCCATTTACCATTACAACATCGGTTTTACTAACGAAAATACAAAAACAAAAGGCAAAAAGATTATTTTAACATTCCAATTTGTAGCGGCAAACAACGTTGGTGGTGCCAGACGACAGCTCCGCTGGGTGCCACGGGTGACTATTATGGATGAGGAGAGCAGCAACGAGAGGTAAAGGCCGCTCTACATCTGATGTAGTTGTCGATCGACGAGAGGGCCATTGATGCAAATGTCGAGTGGCGCCGCTTAGCGTCAACATCGACGCAGTTGCCGAGCGGCACCCTTCGACATTTATATCGACCCTTTCATCGCTCAACAACTACATCGACGCAGATGTCGAGCGACACCCTTTGACGTCGATGTAGATGCAAAGCGGCTATTACCTCTCGCCGTCGCACTCCTTGCCCACAACAGCCACCCACGGCCCTAGTGACACCGTCGTCCACAACCACCGACTTCATCGGCTACAACTAAATGAAATATTAAAATTACCGTTTTTCCTTTTATTTTCATATTTTTGTTGGTAAAAATGACAAGTTAGAGTAAATAAACCTAGATATTGTACTTTTGTAACTCTAGGGATGCCAATGTAATTTTTTAAAATGTAGGGAGCAGGATGTTAAACCTAGATATTGCACTTACGCAAGATAGGGAGTAGGAACTGAGGATGCCTAGGTGCAACACCACTCGGGCGTGTGAGTGGGCTGCCCAACGCCCAACCGGTGCTCACCTAAGCGTCGCACGAGTGAAAACGCTCGCGTGATGTGCACGACATGGTGCTCAGGCCTCGCCTCACCCGAGCGATTAGGCAAGAGCCAAGCACCTAGTGTTTAGGTTAGATAGAACTAAGGAGATCTAACTTGAATCTCACGACATTTAAAAAATAGATATACAACCAATGTAGCTCATATTCAATAATCTTTCTGGGCCTATGATGAATTTGGTTCAGATCAGTGAGAATATGCCAATAAAACCAACAAGTACAAACGAACACAATGGTAACAAAAGCCATGACGTCCAAACTATTTATCATCATCCATATGGATCTTTTGTATCTTTGAACTCTGTGTAAGAAAATATCTGTAGTTAAATTAAGAGCATTAAAATATCTTTCTATCGTTACCAGTAAAATCTCCTTCAATCACCAACTAAACCAGCAAATACAAGATTTGGCAATCCAAATATAAGCAGGCCTGTGTGTTTTGAGGTATGAACAAGCCTCGAGTTGCGAAGATAGTTGCTTTCAGCACTGCAGCAGAGAACATACTATGCTGACATAAAGGTGTAAGTTTATACCTAACCAAATACATTGAGATTTTAGGGTTTGGAAATCAAGTCAAAATCTAGTTGTTTACTCAAGTTGTGCTTTAGGGTGAGTCTGAGTCCTTTGTATCATTTGGGGTTTTGTGTTGTTCTGGTGTGCTTGAAAAGGAAACTACAATGCAGTAAACATGATAAGAAAACTAAGAGGTTTGATGAACCAAACACTTCATCAAAATAAATAGTTGCTGTTGAGATAGTTTCTTTTGGGAAACCTAGTTAGATTAGTATTATCTTAGGTATATTTTTAATTAAAATGCTTCACATGAGGAATAGTCAGACTTTTGCATGTTTCTATTGACAAATGATTATGATTTTCTTTGCACAGTGACCCGATTGTTGTCTCTGCTATCTCTTTTTCTAACTTTTCCATGCTTTTTTGTCTCTAAGACTTCCCCAATCCTCTTTGCTCTCTCTAAAAGCATCTCTTCTCCTGCCGTCTATCTTAACAACAGTATTCAACTTGCAGACAGTGACATGCTATTTCTTTAAAGTAAATGCTCATGACATGCTGCCGACTGCTTGTTGGGAGGGTAGCGGGTAACTATCAGGGAGTAGGAAAGCGGAGGGGAAGATGTAAAGAGAAGGCGAAGAGGGGTGTAGAGGAGGGAGATGAGGGCTGTCGGGGCTGGAGTAGGAAAATGGAGATGGGGGCTTGTCGGGGCCGGAGCAGGATAATGGAGAGGGGGCTGTCGGGGCCGGAGTAGGAAAATGGAGAGGGGGCTGTTGGGGTCGGAGGAGTCGGAGGAAGGTGAAGGTGGCTGCCGGGGTCGACGGGGACCGGGGTCTGTGATGAAGTGGAGGAGGGGGGAGGGACCAAGGAAGAGGGGCGGGGGGCTGCGATGAACGGGGGAAAGAGGTAGGAGGGAGGAGGATGGTGTCGGGGAAGCGGGAGAGCTGTGGCGAAAGGGGGAAGGGGAAGGAGGGATCGGGGAAATGGGGTTGCGACGAGGTGGGGGGGCGGTGGGCTGCGATAAACGGGGGAAGAGGGAGGAGAAGGGATTGTGCGACGGCGAAGGAGGAAGAGGAGGAGGAGAAGGATCATGAGAGAAATACCGGGCGCTGTCACCGTTCGCCGACGGAGAGGAAGCCGCAGCATCCACCGTTCGCCGAGGAAAACGCCGCAGCGATAAGAGCTCGACGGAGGAAAATGCCGCCGCCGCCGCCGCTGCCGGCTTTCGCCAAGGAACACGCCGCAGTTGCAGTGGCTGTGGAGAAGGAGACAAGTTTCACCGCTACATTTAGGGCACGGGTGCTTATTTGAGGATGCCGTTCTCTTCTGGTTCAATCGAACCACTGATCCAAATTAACTTGACTCGGGCTCGATCCAGCCTGAATCAGGCGCCCGGTTGAACTCGCTTGCCCGGCCCAGTTATCGGGCGCCCGGTGACTTCAATTGCTTCCTCTATAGTAAAGAACTTTAAGCTACCTATCATCGATGAAGAAAAACAAATTATTATTAATATTTATTGAGAATCTTCGCTGGCATAATCTAAATCAGCGAGAATTTGACAACAAAACCAACAAGTGCAAACAAATCACAATAATAACAAAAGCCATAAAATATCCGAACTATTTATGCATGCTCTTTGTAAGAAAACATATGTAGTCAAATTTAAAACATTCAAATCTCTTTCTATTGTAACTAACTAATGTAGCAAATATAAGATCTGATAATTTAAATATAAGTAGTGTGATGTTTTTTTAAGCTATGAACAAGCCTTAAATTGCCAAGAGAGTGGGCTTCTATCTCAGGAAGATTATATCTATCCTAAGTAAATAATTATTAATTTTAGTTTGGCAAAATTCAGAATCAAAATCGAACCAGCAAGGGTCGATTCCAGTTTGATCGATTTGGATTCTAGTTTGAACTGATTTTTTTTTATTTTTAATTAAATATTTATAATAAAAATATATAATTTTATTTTTAAATTTTGAAAAGAAAAGATATACGACTATAATGAGTGGAAATGTGTAATGTTATAATAAAAAAGTTGATATAAAATTATAAATATTTAATCCGTTGGACAATCCAATCATCCATTAAGTTGATATGTTTAATAGAAGATCGTGGTCCTCGTAGATGATCTCTTCGTTCTATTTCATCATCTTTATTTAAGCTTCATTTGATTTCAACATCATGCTCTATCTTGATTCTTTTAAAACTTATCATTTTCGTCTATATATTTTTTGAACCAAAAAATTTAGGGGGTCTCACCTCAGGGTGCTTGGGAACAAAAATAAAAATAAAAAGGGTGACTTCACTTGTTTCAGTAAATAAATTTATAATGTAACTTCAGCTATACGCATCACTGATGAAAAAACATATATATTTTTATTAAGAAGTTTCACTGGCATAAAATAGATCGAGAATTTCTCAATATAAGCTGCAAGTGCGAACAATCATAATAACAACAAAAGTGATAATGTTTGAATCATTAATGGTAAGCTAAATTAATCTTTTTAAAAGCCGAATACACAATAAGATATAATTGGATCCGTGACGCAATTGTAGCGGGTTTGACTCCATATCATTAGGTGGCATGTTCGATTTACGTCGGGTTCAAATGCCTTATTGTTCTTCTATTTTGTTTTTGTTTTACTATTTAGAATATTTTATCATCATAATTCCCCACTTTCCGTTTTACGTGCGTGCGATGGAAGAATGAATTTGTTTTCTCAATTTCCAGTGAGATAGAATAATCAATGCATTTGTAACATGATAATCTCGTGTTGACTCTATTGCCTTTCATAGTTTACAAATTCTCATCATCAAATTCTTTTGCAATATCTTAATCAGATTATACAAATGTCTTCGAGTTCTGCAAAGAAATAGTAGTGCTCAACCTTTTTAACTTCAACATTAGTTTAGTTTCTTAGTTGATCATCCGCAATCCAACTTCTGTAAACAACATATTAACACGACACCATGAATTCAGCTCTTAGTTCTTAAATTATAAACAAATCTCTAATATTATTTTATTTGTTTGATTCCAATACGATAAACGGACTACCAAAAGCTGAGCGCCATGCTTTCCCAACCCGCCGATATGCAGTTCTCACACCTCATCCCTTTTCTGCCGTAGCCGCACTTCGGTTGCGACTCCTCTAGGACCATCACCTTCGCCTCCTCCACCGCCATCTCTCTCCTCAGTCGCACCTCCGTCGGAGACGACGTTGCCAGCGTCTCCTTCCAATAGTGTGCCTTCCAGCCTGCTCATGTTTGCTTCTTTACCACCGACATTGATAGCTACTGTCGTAGCCTTTGCCCTTGGCCTCTCACTATCGCTTGGTGTCCCGCTGATAACTAGTCACACGATCGCTACGACTTCCCAATCGAGCCTTTCTTCGCTCAACGTTCGCTACTAACTAGTCGCACGATTGTCGTAGCTTCCTAGTCGAGTCTTTCTTCTTCCCTCCATTCGCTATAGGCGCTACACTTCCCTTGTGACTCATCATCATCTCCTCTACTCTCTGTTCAGACATAGCTGCATAGTGGCTAGGGTTTTTCGCAGGGATCATTAATGCTCCCCCAACCTTCTTCTTCCCCGCTAGCCAGCACACCACCCCTCGTCACACCCGGCCAGGATCGCCAACGCTCTTCCCAATCACATGGTTGTTAGTGTCCATCCCATCATAGCTGCACAATCACCTCCCAACAACTACAGCGAGCCATCAACGATGCTGCCTTCTAACCCTCATTATTGCCTCCCAACCCTTAGTAGTAGAGATCCCTCGACACAACGACCGTAGCGAGCATCGCTGCCTTCCAACTCTCAGTAGTAGTGACCCTCCAAATAGTGACCATGGTGAGCCCTTAGCGACGTTGCTCCCAGCTGCACTACCATCACTACCTCCCAGCCTCTCGACGTCTAAGGCTTCATCGGCATCCTCGCAATAACCCTTCACTCCCACAACATTGCCATCGACTGGCGTCATAGTAGCAGCACTGAATAGGGTAGTGCTACGCCCTTGACCTAACATTAGAAATAGGAGTTGGGGATTACAAATCTGTAGTCCTACATAGTGGCTACTGATAACTCAGTGAAAGCCCAACTAGAAGCCTTGGAAACTAAGATTTAGAACCGATGGCAGAAAACCTTTAATGATTTCAAAATGAGAATATTAGAAAGCTTCAATAAGTTTCAATAAGATGAAAGTTCAAGTCTTATGTTGAATTGATCTAGAAACACAAGAAAAAGGAACAAAAAAATGAACATAAGCTACCCACGAAGGTGGAATTCCCAAGATGGGAAGATGGAGATCCGACTAGTTGGATCTCTAGGGTAGAATTTTTTGTCAAATCAGAGCAGATTTGAATGACTATCAAATCAAGTAAGAGACTAGTCCGAACGACAATTGATGGGAATATTTATCGAAGAACTTAATCCAAATATCCATTATGAAGTCAAAGCTCGCCAACCCCGTACTATGACAACTGCAATCTCATTTATATGTTTACATGAGGAAAAAATTAGTAGGGAGAATCGTCGAATATAAGTGATAACAAATAAATTATCTGTAAGCCACCCGCCTCATATATTCCCAACCGAAACCTTAACACTCGAAAACTAATTCGAGAAGAACATAAGGAAATATCAGTGAAGGGTTTGTGTTGGCACTATGATGAAAAGTGGAGTAAGGAGCACCGATGCAAACAAGGACAACTTCTGATGATTGAACCAATTGGGGAGGAATTGAAAGCTGACAATGTGGACTCTGATCATAAACATATGGATTCTGATGAAGATGTTGGACCTATTACTCATACAATGCATGCATTAGCTGACTATTCTAACTTGCAAAGTTGGAGGAATTTTGAAACATTAGCCTATTATGATTTTCTTTGATACTGATAGCACTATCAATTTTATGGATAATATGATTACTTACCGATTTGCCTACCATATTGAAAGTTGTGACAAATTCGAAGTAAAGGTCACTGATTGATGAATTTTAACCTATGATAGCAAGTGTTCGAAAATAAAACTGATTATACATGGCCAATAATCGCTTGTAGAGTTCTTTTTGCTATCCTTGGAAGACTTCGAAGTGGAGCTTGGAGTTGAATGGCTATCAACCCTGGGTGACATTTCTTGAAAATTTTCTAAACTAATCATGAAGTTTTTTATTAATGAAAAGTAAGTAATGTGAAAGGGAAGATGTGAAAGTAAGGTTACAACTACCATTAGCCATCGGATGGAGAGGGTTCTTTAGAAGACTACAATGACTATTACACCGGAAGGACGAACATTGCTTACATTATCATAAATTTGAGACCCTACTTGCTTAATCAATAAGTTGTGATGCGTCACAGATATCCTGTGGTTGAAGTGCTAAAAAGAGAAGCTTCCAGAGTTTGATGCTTCTCAGCCTTGAGAACAAAGTTGATTTAAAAGGAGAAATTGTGGGGATTCATTTTATTTTTCAAACTTTGAATTATGTTCTATCAAGTTTTTCTAGTCCAGCAAAAGTCGGATAGGGGCTTGTTTAAGATTTATTAATTTTATTAGGAGTTCAAGTCCTGATGGACTTAGGGGTGGAACAATGTATCTGGTTCTTTTTATCGTCTATGAAATATCATTTTAGCCTTAGGCAAACCGAAGGAGGTCGATCCTCTTGAAGTGATTATCACCTTTCTTTTCTCTTCTTCTATGATAAAACCCTAAGAGTCTTATCGGGGGACGAGGCTACGATTAACGGGAGGAAAGAGGGAGCAGAAGGGAGTGTGCAACGACGAAGGCAAAAGAGTAGGAGGAGGCAAAGGGGGAAGAGAAAGAGAGATACCGGGAGGAGAAGATGCCACCACCACTATCGTTGTTTGCCAATGGATAGGAAGGTAGCTATCATTCAGTAAGGAGATGCCGTAGTCATCGGAGAAAAAGAGAATGTTTGGCGGTCTTTACGTTTAGGGCAAGGATGCATCACGGGGGTTTAGGTGGGGTTCAAACCATGATTCATGTTCAATCCGAATTTAATTATTCGGGCGACTAACCCATCGAACCACCTTAGTCGAGCCCACCCCACATAGAAGGTACTCATGTGATAAAAAATTATTTTGGATGCTAAAATGAGCAATGCTTAATATGTAAAATGAACCCATAGTTTACTTTGACAGCTAAGGCACATATGGATCCAAAAAAATAAAATGAAGAAAAAACGGAGAAGAAAATCTATCAATATATTATTTATTATCTTAGGTTTGTAAAACTACGTGCATCATGTTCTCGATAACAACCATTTCTAGCTTATTATGCTCATTTTTCGTGTCTCGCTTTCACTTAGATTGTTTTTCGATAAAAACTCTTTTATGCATTCAACCATCATGAACACATCATCGATTTATATGGCCTAGGCCATAATTTCAATACAAATGCATTTCAATACAAAGTTATGTGACTTCACAAGTTCCAACATAACCATTAATAAAGTTTCTTTTGTAACACCTCACACCAATTAACGTACACTGATCAGCTGATAGAAACTAGCTGGCTATGAAAGAAACATAACACAAAAGCTTGAGAAAATTTGGGTTAACTTTCTGAGGAAGTGACTGTTTCCCCAGTCGTTCTTCCAATTTCTGAGTCAACATCAATATCAAAGAATCTGGTAAATTTTGTTGTAAAAAAAATAAATAAAAAAAATCTCAAAATCATCATGGATGTTCTACAACAAGAAACTCCTGGAGAATTTATAATGTCACAAATTTTGAGATGATTATATAGTGCAGTCAGTATGAAGTTGATCATTTTAATTTAAAGTTTCGATTTCAAGTAACATGTGGCTTTCCCTGAACAGCAGCAAGATAGGAATCATAGAGAGAAGTAAATTTCTCCTTGAGCCGGAAAAGATATTTCTTTATGAACTTCTCCTCAGATAGTGGTACGACGGATGGTAGACTATGTCCTTCATCCAGCAATTTATTCTGCTTAAGAAAATTCAAAACCTCATATCGAGGTCTCAGCCTCTTCTCCAAGCTGTAAGTAAGAATCACGGGACGGGAAATGATATATGTCAGCTCAAAACCAGCTTCCTTCATCAGGAATGTCATCTTGTCACATATGGTCTTGTTTGAGAGTGCCCAAACGTTTGGGCACTTCCTGAATGCAGCAACGATGTCAGGCTGGGAACACCCAAAGCTCATCAGAGTTGCACTGGTAGAATCAAAAGTAGATTTGTTCATGCCCATGACTACATGAAGTGCACACATATATAATCCAGAGTCACGTGGGACACCCAATTCCTCAATATATTTGATAACCTCCTTTAATTTGTCTATTCGACCAAAACAGCGTGGCAATGTCGTCACCATATGCATGATACGCTCGTCACTGATGCCATGTTCCCTCAAGAGAGATATATTAGGTTCTATCGTCCGAGCCAAGCTATAACCAAGAAGAAACTTGTTCCTCTTGCAGGCTTTCAGAAGCCTCTCATTCGAACCTAATAGTGACCTCCAGAAGTTGATCCTCGATTTGATGTCACGTAAAAGGAGCGCTTTCGGACATAATGAAACCAGCTGAACTATTTCAGTGTCAGAAAATCCCATGTCCTGCAAAGATCTCAACCTGGGCTTCAGGGCAGTCTCTACATTAGCATGCAGCAAACTGGGTGCCCACTTGATAAGCTTCATGACTTGTGCATCACTCCAACCGCTCTGCTTAAAGAACTCGATGGAAGGACTTGAACTTGGAAGTTTTTTTTCACAGATGCGATCCTTGGCCATTTTTGCAGCCTCTCTTGTGGAAAGTTCACATGACTGAAGGGGGTCGACCAACATAAATTTGGTTCTATGATTTGAACTGTGATCTTCGGCAGTGGAAAAGCTAAACAGACTGCAGTGTTGATAGGAGGAAAAATGGATCGTGGACTTGTTACATGAGAGAAGGCAAAAGAGCCTCTTCTGCACCAAATACATTGTCTTTTGAGGCAGTATCACGTACTGTTTGCAGAAAAATACAAGAAAAGTAGTCTTATATCTGCCCTCTCCAATCCAAATTCCTCTGCCTCAAATCAAGGATGTTGAAAACTTTCAACTAATCATCTGTCTCAGACAACATTCCTCCACCACTCATGTTAATCCACATGCATTCAGTTCCAATCAGCCATTTCTTTCAGAGATAAGTCTCTAGATTAGTTACTCATTCTCATGCTCACATCCAAGAAATTCTCCACCACTGAAATAATGGCTTCAAAAAACATCTTCGCACTGACACTAAATTCCACTTATTTTTCTATTGTAGTTGGTGGGTTTAGACACTACCAAGCGTCCTATATCTCTGTAGCAATTAAAAAACCATATCAAATGTATTTTCATCAAATTTATAGAGTATACTCATGTTTATACTAATAGGTTGAACATCAATGACTTGCAAAGGGTACTACAGAATTCAGAATAACTGGAAGATGAATAATGTTTTCTCTAACATCAGATTCGCTAATGTCCTACAACTAAAACCTGAAACATTTCAAATCAGCACTTCCAGAGTAATTGATCCATTTAATCAAGAATGCCAAGAGATGATCTAGTTATAAGTCTAGCAAAACCGGTCAGTAGAAAAGACACTGTTTAATTAATCAATAGCAGTAATTTGTGAGGTTCAACATGCTAAAAAAGGCATTGCTGATGAAGATGTGCAACTTGACAAAAGAAAACAACATAGCGGGAAGACCAGAGAAAGGCAATAATTTTTCTGAAAAATGAATAAAGAGAAAACTGCCTCAATCAAGAAATGCTACAGTTTATTTGGCTCTATGCTGATAAAGGAACTTAATTTATGAGAAAGATGCTCATGTAAACAACTTCAACTACAGTAGAAACATTATATGTAGCCTCAGCTACATATCATTAATGAAGAAAAAAAGCCTAGATCGGTGAGTTACCAATAAAACCAGCAAGTGCAAACAACCACAATAATAACAAAAGCCGTGATGTCCAAACTATTCACGATCAGCTATATGGATCTTTTGCATCATTGAACTCTGTGTAAGAAAATATCTGAAGTTAAATTAAGAGCATTCAAATCTCTTTCTATTGTTACCAGTAAAGTCCCCTTCAAATCATCAACTAAACCAGCAAATACAAGATTTGACAATTCAAATGTGAGCAGGCTTGCGTGTTTTGAGGCACGAACAAGTCTCAAGTGGTGAAGATAGTTGCTTTCAGCACTACAGCAGAGAACACACAATGTTGACATAAAGGTGTAAGGTTATACCTAACCAAATACATTGAGATTTTGGTTCTATTATGATTTATATTTTTATCATATGTAAATTAGTCAGGGATTGTTATATATAAGGATTTACTAAAAAAAGGGGAAAGAAATGTCGGGAACAGTTATGGAAACTACTTGCAGTTTAAAAACTCATTTAATGTGCTGTAATGGTTCAAAAAGTCATAACTCTTTAGGATAACTGAAAGGATGTTTTAGCATCCTTTCAATGTCTAAATAAACTCTGCTATATTGAAGAGTAAAGCAATAAGAAAATTCTAGTGCAAACAAAGTACTGAATTCGGTCTTTCTCTTTATTTTCTAGTTGAGTTTTGATTCTTCAAGTAATCAAAAAGTGCAATCTTGATTATTTCAGGGAATAGGCATTGTATCCTTAGAGATAGAATTTCTGTGAAGCCATCTGCATCGTAGTGGGAAAATTATCTATCTTGAAGATAGTTCCCTAGAAATGCCTTGCCTAATTTTGTTTTGTTCAAGTTTTACTCAGATCTGTATTTCTACTACAACAACTGTACCAATGTTCAAGAACAAAACAAGATAATTCATGTCATAGGAAATTTGAAATGTCAGATAAAATTATTTTGAATACCAAAATGACTAATGTTTCAACAATGTAAAAAATGAAACCACAGTTTGTTATGACTGCCAAGGCACATATCTACCATCTCATTGCAAAGAAATTAAAATGAGAAAAAATGGAAAGAAAAATATAAGCACAGCAAAATATAAAATCACATCTATGGATGAAGAAATCCACAGCCATGCGCAACAAAAAAGAACTAAGAGCTTCGATGTAATGAAAAGAGCATGAAGAGACAATGACAGCTCCTAATAGCTTCTAGTACCGAAGTGCCCTCTCCAAATCCCATTAATGATGGCACCCCTTAGCCTCAAAATTGAATATATACATGCATTCTCTATGTGTAATTAGTAAATACGTGCGAAAAGGGGTCCAACATTTCATTACTGTGGTTCAAAGCAAGACACCAGAACCAACGTGCATGTGACGAAGTTATCCCAAGGGCAAAAAATAGACAAGAAACATGAGCTGATGACTAAAGTATGCATATTATTATGTCTAAGCAACAAATAGGTATCTGATAGGGCCAACTTAGTCCCACATCGGTTGAGGAGTGGGGGAGCCAAGCGCTCATAAGGTAGCCGTGCCTCCCTTACCCTCAGAGGCGCCTTTTGGAGCTCTCCAGCTCCAAAAGGACAAAACCCTTTGGCACTCATACGCCCAAAGCGGACAATACCTCGCACGCCCACGGACTGCACCGAGACGGACCAATTGGTCCCCTATCAGATTGGCGCCCACCATGGGGCCCGAGCGGCCCAAACCCCCCTTGAGCCCTTGGCTCCCTGCGAGGAGGGGTAACCTGATAGGGCCAACATAGTCCCACATCGGTTGAGGAGTGGGGGAGCCAAGCGCTCATAAGGCAGCCGTGCCTCCCTTACCCTCAGAGGCGCCTTTTGGAGCTCTCCGGCTCCGAAAGGACAAAACCCTTTGGCGCTCATACGTCCAAAGCGAACAATACCTCGCACGCCCACGGGCTGCACCGAGATGGACCAATTGGTCCCCTATCAGTATCAATACATATTACAAAATCATTTGATGTTCATAACCATTTGAGAACCAACTTATGCGTTAAGCAACAAGAAATTAATAAAGGATCAAAAGATTAAATAAAATAGCATGTATTCCAATGTGTATAGGCATGGCCAGATATTATGCATTAGGGACTCACTAGGATTATCACATGTAGTTAGCTACCTTTAGCATTCCTGTCCCTACACTTTAAAAGGTTACATTGACATCCCAGTAATTACGAAAGTGAAACATCTATACTCATTTATCATGCTGACGTCGGTTTTACTAACAGAAATAAGTAAACAAATGACAAAAAAATTATTACAATGTTCCAATTTGTGAGCGTTGGTGGTGCCAGACGATAGCGCCGCTAGGTACCACGGGTGACTGTTGTGGATGAGGAGAGTGGTGGCGAAAGGTGAGGGCCGCTCTGCATCTGCGTCGACATAGTTGTCAAACGACGAAAGGGCCACTGATACAAATGCCTAGCGACGCCGCTCAGCGTTGCTGAGCGGCACCCTTTGACATTTATATTGGTGGACCTTTCATCACTCGATAACTGTATTGACACCGATATAGATGCAAAGCGATTCTCACCTCTCGCCGTGGCTTTCCTCATCCATAACAGCCACCCACGACCCTTAGTGGCGCCATTAGCAATAATCACCAAGGCCATCGGCGACCACCAACTAAAATATTAAAATTATATTTTTGCCTTTTGTTTTCATATTTTCAATTGGTAAAACAAACAGCATTAGAGTAAATAAACCTAGATATTGTACTTTTGTAACTATATGAATGGCAATGTAATTTTTTAAAATGTAAGGATCGGGATGCTAAACCTAGAAATTGTACTTACACGTAATAGGGAGTAGGAATTGAGGATGCCTAGGGCTCTCCAATGGGAGAGGGGAAGAAAAATTGCAAGGTAGGTGAGACACACGAGGGTGGGGATCAAATTGCTTGTCTTAATGGACCCAACTAGGGTTCGTAGGTGCAACACCACTCGGGCATGCAAGTGGGCCGCCCAGCGCCTAGTCGATACTTGCCTAAGCGTCGCAAGAGTGAAAACGCCCGCATGATGTGCACGACAAGACGCTCAGGCCTCGCCTCACCTAAGCGATTAGGCGAGTGCCAAGCACCCAAAGTTTAGGTTAGATAGAACTAAAACGATATAACTTGAATCTCATGACATTTAAAAAATAGATAAACAACCAATGTAGCTCAAATTCAATAATCTTTTTGGACCTATGATGAATTTGGTTCAGATCATTGAGAATATGCCAATAAAACCAGCAAGTGCAAATGACCACAATAATAACAAAAGCCATGATGTCCAAACTATTCATCATCATCCATATGGATCTTTTGTATCTTCGAGCTCTGTGTAAGAAAATATCTGTAGTTAAATTAAGAGCATTAAAATATCTTTCTACCGTTACCAGTTAAAATCTCCTTCAATCACCAACTAAACCAGCAAATACAAGATTTGGCAATCCAAATATAAGCAGGCCTGTGTGTTTTGAGGTATGAACAAGCCTCGAGTTGCGAAGATAGTTGCTTTCAGCACTGCAGCAGAGAACATACTATGCTGACATAAAGGTGTAAGTTTATACCTAACCAAATACATTGAGATTTTGGGTCTATTTTGGGGTTTGGAAATCAAGTCAAATTCTAGTTGTTTACTCAACTTGTACTTTAGGGTGAGTCGAGTCCTTTGTATCGTTTGGGGTTTTGTGTTGTTCTGGTGTGCTTGAAAAGGAAACTACAATGCAGTAAACATAATAAGAAAACTAAGAGGTTTGATGAACCAAACACTTCATCAAAATAAATAATCGCTGTTGAGATAGTTTCTTTTGGGAAACCTAGTTAGATTAGTATTATCTTAGGCATATTTTTAATTAAAATGCTTCACATGAGGAATAGTCAGACTTGTGCATGATTCTATTGACAAATGATTATTGATTTTCTTTGCACGGTGACCCGATTGTTGTCTCTGCTATCTCTTTTTCTAACTTTTCCATGCTTTTTTGTCACTAAGACTTCCCCAATCCTCTTTGCTCTCTCTAAAAGCATCACTTCTCCTGCCGTCTATCTTGACAACAGTATTTAATTTGCATAAAGTGACATGCTATTTCTTTAAAGTAAATGCTCATGGCATGCTGCTGACTGCTTGTTGGGAGGGTAGTGGGTAACTATCAGGAAGTAGGAAAGCGGAGGGGAAGATGTATAGAGAAGGCTAAGAAGGGTGTAGAGGAGGGAGATGAGGGCTGTCGGGGCTGGAGTAGGAAAATGGAGATGGGGGCTGTCGGGGCCGGAGCAGGATAATGGAGAGGGGGCTGTCTGGCACGGCGTAGGAAAATGGAGATGGGTCTGTTGGGGTCGGAGGATGGTGAAGGTGGCTTCCGGGGTCGACGGGGGGCGGGGGCTGTGATGAAGTGGAGGAGGGGGAGGGACCAAGGAAGAAGGGCGGGGGGCTGCGATGAACGGGGGAAAGAAGGAGGAGGGAGGAGTAGGGAGGAGGAGGATGGTGTCGGGGAAGCGGGAGAGCTGTGGCTAAACGGGGAAGAGGAAGGATGGATCGGAGAAAGGGGGTTGCGACGAGGCGGGGGGGCGGTGGGCTGCGATGAACGGGGGAAGATAGAGGAGGAGGGAGGAGAAGGGATTGTGCGACGGCGAAGGAGGAAGAAGAGGAGGAGAAGGAGTAAGAGAGAGATACCGGGTGCTGTCACCGTTCGTCGAGGAAAACGCCGCAGCGATATGAGCTCGACGGAGGAAAATGCCGCCGCCGCTGCCGGCTTTCGCCAAGGTACACGCCGCAGTTGCAGTGGCTGTGGAGAAGGAGACAGTTTCACCGCTGCTGTTAGGGCACGGGTGCGAATTTGAGGATGCCGGTCTCATCTGGTTCAATCGAACATGAGATCCAAATTTGCTTGAGTCGGGCTCGACACACCGTGAATCATGCCGGCTCCTGGGCCGCACCCGGTTGAACTCCAATGCCCGGCCTACTTATATCTTAGGTTTGTAAAACTACGTGTCTCATGTTATAGCTTATTATGCTTATTTTTCTACTTTCACTTAGATAATATGATAAATTAGTCTTTATCGAAAAATAATCTAAGTGGTTACTGACAATGGAGAGTCAGAAACTTATTAAGAAGTTATTCTACATGAACATAAGAATAAGAGATCTTTGCTTTCACTTAGAGAACATAAGAACATAATCTAAGTGGTTATTTTCACTTAGATAATACGAGATCTTTGCTTAAGAATCACACGTATGACTTAATAAAATTATTTAAAGAGAAGAAAGCTCTCAAGAATAAATTAATCTATAAATTAAAAATTGAAATTTGAAAAAATATATTTTAATACGATGAAAATATCATCTATGAGAGTTATTCTTGATTTGACTGTTCGATTAAATTTAGAAGTTGAGCAAATTGAATTGAAAACAGTATCTTATTTTTTTTTTCATGTAACATATGAACATCATTTCTTCTCGATACCAATCTTTTCTAGCTTATTATGCTCATTTTTTGACTTTCACTTAGATTATTTTTCGATAAAGACTCCTTAATATGATTTCCCATATTATTCTATGTAACTATGACTCCTTATCGCCACTTGATTATAACAAAGATGAGTGATACAGAGGTGGAGAAATAGTAAGTATACGTTGACTGAAAGTCCGCACACAATTATGTTTCTCTATGCATTCATCCATT
The DNA here is from genome assembly GCF_036884655.1 of Musa acuminata AAA Group. Taxonomy (NCBI): domain Eukaryota; kingdom Viridiplantae; phylum Streptophyta; class Magnoliopsida; order Zingiberales; family Musaceae; genus Musa; species Musa acuminata. The sequence goes on from NC_088336.1 coordinate 34,721,094, forward strand.
ATGACCTCTACATCGATTTATATGACTTAGATCATAATTTCAATACAAATGTATCTAATGATAACCATGATTCTGTCCTTATTCATACTCTATTTAAATAGATCTCAACCATTTAAATGACAATTCAGCTATCAAGATTTTACATATTCTAATAAAATCAATAATTAAGATTAATATGATTCAGGCCAAGTTAACATAGATCAGCTGACAGAATTAACTAGCTCCGGTAGAAACATAACATAAAAGCTCGATAATATTTTTGACTATCATTCTGAAGTAATGACGTCGTTGGTGGCAGGAAAAAATATATAGAAAATCAATCTCAAAATCAACATGAATGTTCTACTCTTAAGAAGTTCCTTCTGGACAATTTAAATTGTCACAAATCTAAAATGATTCAATAGCACAGTCAATACGCAATAAGGGGATACAGATCGGAGGATGTAAATATCTAAACAAAAATGTTATCATAAAAAAGAAAAAAGAGCCCATTAAATATTTGAGTTTCACACTTACAACATGTTTCAGACGGCAGAAATCATATGGCAGAGCAGAAATCATATGACAGAGAATTGTATCCTTATAGCTGGCGAGATGGTGAACTAAGCAGACATTGGATCAAAGAAATCCATATCAATATGGCTCTTTCACAACATTAAAAACTCCCAACATATTAACATTCTAAGATGACTTACACAAGTTCCAACAGAACCATTAATAAAATTTCTTTTGTAACGCTTCACACCAATCAACGTGACTGAGGCAAAGTTGACACTGATCAGCTGATAGAAACTAGCTGGCTATGATAGAAACATAACACAAAAGCTTGAGAAAATTTGGGTTACCTTTCTGAGGAAGTGACTGTTTCCCCACTAGTTCTTCCAATTTCTGAGTCAACATCAATATCAAAGAAACCTTAAATTTTGTTGCAAAAAAAACAAATAAAAAAAGAATCTCAAAATCAGCACGGATGTTATACAACAAGAAACTCCTGGAGAATTTATAATGTCACAAAATTTGAGATAATTAAATAGTGCCATCAGTATGAAGTTGATCGTTTTAATTTAAAGTTTCAGTTTCAAGGAACAACGTGTGGCTTTCCCTGCACAGCAGCAAGATAGGAATCATAGAGAGAAGTAAATTTCTCCTTGTGCCGGAAAAGATATTTCTTTATGAACTTCTCCTCAGATAGTGGTATGACGGATAGTAGACTATGTCCTTCATCCAACAATTTATTCTGCTTAAGAAAATTCATAACCTCATATCGAGGTCTCAGCCTCTTCTCCAAACTGAGTGTAAGAATCACGGGACGGCAAATGACAGATGTCAGCTCAAAACCAGCTTCCTTCATCAGGAATGTCATCTTGTCACATATGGTCTTGTTTGAGAGTGCCCAAACGTTTGGGCACTTCCTGAATGCAGCAACGATGTCAGGCTGGGAACAACCAAAGCTCATCAGAGTTGCACTGGTAGAATCAAAACTAGATTTGTTCATGCGCATGACTACATGAAGTGCACACATATATACTCCAGAGTCACGTGGGACACCCAATTCCTCAATATATTTGATAACCTCCTTTAATTTGTCTATTCGACCAAAACAGCCTGGCATTGTCACCACCATATGCATGATACGCTCGTCACTGATGCCATGTTCCCTCAAGAGAGATATATTAGGTTCTATCGTCCGAGCCAAGCTATAACTAAGAATAAACTTGTTCCTCTTGCAGGCTTTCAGAAGCCTCTCATTCGAACCTAATAGTGACCTCCAGAAGTTGATCCTCGGTTTGATGTCACGTAAAACGAGCGCTTTCGGACATAATGAAACCAGCTGAACTATTTCAGTGTCAGAAAATCCCATGTCCTTGAAAGATCTCATCCTGGGCTTCAGGGCAGTCTCTACATTAGCATGTAGCAAATTGGGTGCCCACTTGATAAGCTTCGTGACTTGTGCATCACTCCAACCGCTCTGCTTAAAGAACTCAATGGAAGGACTTGAACTTGGAAGTTTTTTTTCACAGATGCGATCCTTGGCCATTTTTGCAGCCTCTTTTGAGGAAAGTTCACATGACTGAAGGGGGTCGACCAACATAAATTTGGTTCTATGATTTGAACTGTGATCTTCGGCAGTGGAAAAGCTAAACAGACTGCAGTGTTGATAGGAGGAAAGATGGATCGTGGACTTGTTACATGAGAGAAGGCAAGAGAGCCTCTTCTGCACCAAAAACATTGTCTTTTGAGGCAGTATCACGTACTGTTTGCAGAAAAATACAAGAAAAGTAGTCTTATATCTGCCCTCTCCAATCCAAATTCCTCTGCCTCAAATCAAGGAAGTTGAAAACTTTCAACTAATCATCTGTCTCAGACAACATTCCTCTACCAATCATGTTAATCCACATGCATTCAGTTCCAATCAGCCATTTCTTTCAGAGATAAGTCTCTAAAAGGTGTTTGTGACTTGATAAAGTGTACCTATGATTAGTTACTCATTCTCATGCTCACATCCAAGCAATTCTCCACACTGAAATAATGGCTTCAAATAACACCTGCGCACTGACACTAAATTCCACTTATTTTTCTATTGTAGTTGGTGGGTTTAGTGTCTAAACTTTAGACACTACCAAGCGTCCTATATCCCTGTAGCAATTTAAAAACCATATCAAATGTATTTTCATCAAATATGCTGCATAAGAGTATACTCATGTTTATACTAATAGGTTGAACATCAATGACTTGCAAAGGATACCACAGAATTCAGAGTAACTGGGAAGATGAATAATGTTTTCTCTAATATCAGTTTCACTAATGTCCTACAACTAAAACCTGAAACATTTCAAATCAGCACTTCCAGAGTAATTGATCCATTTCATCAAGAATGCCAAGAGATGATCTAGTTATAAGTCTAGCAAAACCGGTCAGTAGAAAAGGCACTGTTTAATCAATCAATAACAGTAATTTGTGAGGTTCAACTTGCTAAAAAAGGCATTGCTGATGAAGATGTGCAACTTGACAAAAGAAAACAACATAGCGGGAAGACCAGAGAAAGGCAATAAATTTTCTGAAAAATGAATAAAGAGAAAACTGCCTCAATCAAGAAATGCTACAGTTTATTTGGCTCTATGCTGATAAAGGAACTTAATTTATGAGAAAGATGATCATGTAAACAACTTCAACTACAGTAAAAACATTATATGTAACCTCAGCTAAGTATCATTAACGAAGTAAAAAAGCCTAGATCAGTGAGTTGCCAATAAAACCAGCAAGTGCAAACAACCACAATAATAACAAAAGCCATGATGTCCAAACTATTCACGATCAGCCATATGGATCTTTTGCATCATTGAACTCTGTGTAAAAAAATATCTGTAGTTAAATTAAGAGCATTCAAATCTCTTTCTATTTTTACCAGTAAAGTCCCCTCAATTCACCAACTAAACCAGCAAATACAAGATTTGACAATTCAAATGTGAGCAGGCTTGTGTGTTTTGAGGCACGAACAAGTCTCAAGTGGTGAAGATAGTTTCTCTCAGCACTACAGCAGAGAACACACAATGTTAACATAAAGGTGTAAGGTTATACCTAACCAAATACATTTAGATTTTGGTTCTATTTTGGGGCTTGGAGATCACATCAAATTCTAGTTGTTTACTCAACTTGTACCTTAGTGTGAGTCAGGTCCTTTGGATCATTTGGGGTTTTCTGTTGAAATTTTCTGGTGTGGCCTGTAAAGACAATGCAGTAGACATTATAAGAAAACTAAGAGGTTTGATGAACCAAACACTTCATCAAAATAAGCAGTTGCTGTTGAGAGAGCTTCTTTTGGGAAACCTGGTCAAATTAGTACTACTTAGATGTATTTTGAATAATAATGATTCACATGAGTAGTCAGACTAGAGCATGATTCTATTAACAAATAATTATAGTTTTCTTTGGCCAGTGACCCAATTATTGGCTCTGCTATTTCTTGTTCCATCTTTTCCATGTGTTTTATTTTTTTAAGACTTCCCCTGTTCTCTTTGCTCTATCTAAAAGCTGCACTTTTGCTGTCTAGCTTAACAACAGTATTTAACTTGCATTCTGCAACTTCTTATTTCTTTAAAGTAAATGCACATACATGATATGCAACATTGAACATTTGAGATTGATAAAATTTACATTATTAGGCCAGTTCTAAACCAACTCCTATCCGAGGGCTGGAAATTAATTGTCACTTGCCACTTAATACACATCATTGGAAATGTTGTAATATAAGAAAATTTAGAAGACTGAGCACCATGTTTGACCACAGTATCTAGACTACGATCAAGTTAAGCAAATTTAGATAAATATTAGTCAAAATTATTTTTTATGACCTCCAGTACAAGTTACAATGATTGTGAACACTCTTAATGAGTCTACCTTTGCCAATAGAGAAGTAAGATGCTGCTTCTTACGGATCATACCAGTAAGATCCTACAAGTACTGGGTAAGTCAGGATTCAGTGCAAAGTCCAAAAAAGGTTTGCTAAATTTAGAATTCAAAACTCGTATATTTTGTGAATATGGTTCCTTATATTTAGTCCAAAGTTTTAAGGTTAGTCCACTCATGGATATACACTATATACATCCCAGATTTTACACTTATGCTTATTACAGATTTCGATTTGTAATTTTATGATTTATATTTTTATCATATGTAAATTAGTCAGGGATTGTTATAGATAAGGATTTACTAAAAAAAGGGGAAAGAAATGTCGGGAACAGTTATGGAAACTACTTGCAGTTTAAAAACTCATTTAATGTGCTGTAATGGTTCAAAAAGTCATAACTCTTTAGGATAACTGAAAGGATGTTTTAGCATCCTTTCAATGTCTAAATAAACTCCGCTATATTGAAGAGTAAAGCAATAAGAAAATTCTAGTGCAAACAAAGTACTGAATTCGGTCTTTCTCTTTATTTTCTAGTTGAGTTTTGATTCTTCAAGTAATCAAGAAGTGCAATCTTGATTATTTCAGGGAATAGGCATTGTATCCTTAGAGATAGAATTTCTGTGAAGCCATCTGCATTGTAGTGGGAAAATTATCTATCTTGAAGATAGTTCCCTAGAAATGCCTTGCCTAATTTTGTTTTGTTCAAGTTTTACTCAGATCTGTATTTCTACTACAACAACTGTACCAATGTTCAAGAACAAAACAAGATAATTCATGTCATAGGAAATTTGAAATGTCAGATAAAATTATTTTGAATACCAAAATACAATGTAAAAATGAAACCACAGTTTATTATGACTGTCAAGGCACATATCTACCATATCATTGCAAAGAAATTAAAATGAGAAAAAATGGAAAGAAAAATATAAGCACAGAAAAATATAAAATTGCATCTATGGATGAAGAAATCCACAGCCATGCACAACAAAAAAGAACTAAGAGCTTCGATGTAATGAGAAGAGCATGAAGATACAGTGACAGCTCCTAATAGCTTCTAGTACCTAAGTGCCCTCTCCAAATCCCATTAATGATGGCACCCCTTAGCCTCAAAATTGAATATATAAATGCATTCTCTATGTGTAATTAGTAAATATGTGCGAAAAGAGGTCCAACATTTCATTACTGTGGTTCAAAGCAAGACACCAGAACCAGCATGCATGTGATGAAGTTATCCCAAGGGCAAAAAATAGACAAGAAACATGAGCTATGCTCCCATGTGTGGTTCCATCTGATGACTAAAGTATGCATATTATTATGTCTAAGCAACAAATAGGTATCGATACATATTACAAAATCATTTGATGTTCATAACCATTTAAGAACCAACTTATGCGTTAAGCAACAAGAAACTAATAAAGGATCAAAAGATTAAATAAAATAGCATGTATTCCAATGTGTATAGGCACGGCCAGATATTATGCATCAAGGACTCACTAAGATTATCACATGTAGTTAGCTACCTTTAGCATTCCTGTCCCTATACTTTAAAAGGTTACATTGACATCCCAGTAATTACGAAAGTGAAACATCTATACCCATTTATCATGCTGACGTCGGTTTTACTAACAGAAATACGTAAACAAAGGACAAAAAAATTATTACAATGTTCTAATCTGTGGTGACGAACAGCAGTGGTGGTGCCAGACGACAACGCCGCTATGTCACGGACTTAGCTGGTTTTGCCTAAGTCGTGCGGTACCCTTGCGTGTCCGTCCGCAAAGGTCAGCCTCCCCGAAGCCTCTCATGGTCCCTTAGGACCTACGAAAGAGAAAACGGGTTAGAGAGAACGCTTCACTCGGGATCCACAAGCAAACATTCCAAGAAACACTTCATAGACAATGCAGTGTCCATTACAGACCGAGAATCTCTTACACGTATCCACATGACACAACCTTTATTTACAAGACTAAAGCGGCCACCAACCTAACTAAAATGGGACTATTAAGCCTTCGGCCGTCCCTCTACATGCTGTGCAGAGTATGAACATACCAAAAGACACGGACATACATAAGCATTACATCAAACATCCTGTTTGGAAGTTTGTCCGTGACATTCTCCCCCACTTATTCCTTCGATGTCCTCGTCGAAGCCTTTGTCGACACTGCAACTCCTCGCCTTTGCTAAGTCTTCATTCTTTTGCTTCAGGTGCAATGCGCCTCTTGGCTCCCAGTTGCTTTCCGCTGCTGTTTTTGAGTAGTCGAACATTTGATCCGCCATGCTCCTTCAACTCGCTAATGACTCCGACTCTAGTGTGGGGTTGGTTGAGTTGTGTTGATCCCTGTTGGCTCCTGCGGATCCTCCAGATGAAGGAAAAAGACCATCCTTACTATGCGTCAATCTCTCAAATGCCTCATGTTGCTTGAACTGGGTAGATGCTTGTTGGAGCTTTAACGAGCATCGTCTCGCAAACTTCTGAAGTTTTGGGTCCTTCCTCCACAAAATTTGCTCATTGACTCTTCTTTCACTTAGTTGTCACATCCAAGTAGGTTCGCATCACTTTTGCTTTCGATTGGCATTTCGTTGGGAAATGAAGCGGACAATCTACTCTCAGTAACACTGATCACCGTTGGTGAGGATTTGACAACTATTGTCTTCCATTATCTTCGAAGGGTCTTTGAACATGTGCAGGGCTCCTCTACTGGATAGATAAGAGAATTGGGGTACTCGGTTTCGCCCATTCTCTTAAGAGTTGAGAAGACAAAGGTTACTTGACTTCGCCCGCCTCATCGAGGTTGTACTCCATGCATCGAGCTGGTTACTGGCATTCGCCTACTCTTTGCTCACACTTCTGAAGCACTTGAAGTGTTTGCACTCCTTGCGTTGAGTAAGTTACTGTGATTCACCTTCTCAATGCCATCAAACTTCTGGAATGCAGGAAGTTTTCACCCCAACTTGGAGTAATTCTCTCATAGGTTTGGTCGCCTCTGGGATTATACCGTCTTCTCCATCAACTCTGCCGCCTACTCCACTGAGTAGCAAAGGTACAGCACCGCAAACTGCCTGCTTCGTTCCTTGGTCATGCACTCTTGCTTGACCCGAAGTCCTTTACTATCGGCTATCTTGATGAGAAGCTCGTTGACACCGGTCTTACGAAGTTCCTTGGCCTCTGCCCTTCAGCCTTGTCTCGGTACTTGGAGATTGCCTCTACATGCTCCACCTCCTCGGCCCCTTTCACGACCAAGCGCTCTCTCTCCATGAGAGCAAGGGATCAATGACTTTCACGGAAGTCCCGCCTCTGCGGTACCATGGCGTTGCCATGCCCATGGCACTACTATCCGTCGCCTCGCATCTGCATCCCTTTTCTTCACAATCAGTAGATATGCCTCTGTGGCACTCCTCCGAGTCCACCTCCATTCTAACTGATGCTTGATTTTGAGCAGCTAAGTCCCTCTGGACTCGTCGTCGCTTCCTTGCCCCTTTCGACCCCCTGCTTCAACATCTCGGTGTTCTCCAAGCAGATCCCTTTGGTCGATGGAAAGACAGATTGCAACTCCCATGCATAGCCTCTGCCATCACGTTGTAGGGTTTGCATCGATTCTGTTCTCCTTAGCTTCCTTGGTAGCAACGTTCACTTACTCGACCTTGTCCTCTGACTTGTCAAGCTCCCTTAAGCGAATATAGGCTCTGGAGAAGTCCAACTCTCCAGCTGCTTCGATCATACCTCTGCATGATCAAGTCCCTCCCCTGGGATTCACTGGTACTTACATTCGAACTTTTTCCCTTGGTGGAACACAGCCCCCATATGCTGATAACCAAGGCTTTCATCCGATGCAAAATTCGATGCATGCACGGAAGACCCGCCTCTGCGGTACCATGACCTTCACTCCTTGAATCCATAGCCCTTCTTGCCGTCGTGTTGTTCACCGAAGTGGAGCTTCCAGTAGCTCCCGATCATACCTCCGTATGATCTAGTCCCTCACGGGACTATGTCGTGTGTATCGCATTGCCACGAACTGTTCCACCGCGATCCGCTGCACCATGTCGCCTCCTAGTGACATCTCTATTACATTCTGATCATTGTGGGATGAACTCGAATTGTGATCCCTCCATGTGTGGCCTCTGCCAATACATCGCAGGGTCTCTTCCACCTTCGATTTTGTTCATTCCTTTGGTAATCGACCTCCATCCACCCACACTTGGGTCACACCTAGATGAAGCACCACTCTACGACAGTCCGTCGCCTAGTAGCTCAAAGTCCACCGACTTCGCTGAAAATGGTGCACCATTGTCTGGATCCTGGGCCTCTGCCCCTACCAGCACAATCTCCGCTGCGCACCGCTTCCTGCCTAGCAACTTGACTGGCAACACTGTGGCATATATTTTAAGAGTACCCGCCTCCGCGTCCTCTTGCCCCGTGCCAAGGCCTTCTAAACCCAACTTCGCCTCCACAAATTGAGTCGCCTTAGTTCCTCCATCAAATGCTTTTCCGAGATAAGGTGCATATGCCCAGAAGCTCCCTTCGTCTTTGGCACCATGCAAGATGAGTCTGCTCCATCAGAATGAAGGACCCATGGAACAACATGATCCTGCTCTTGCCTCTGCAAGAGTTCATGTCCTTGACCTCTGTCCAAGGAAAGCACTGTGCCTCCGCTCCATGTTCCATCTTTCTATGTTGGCTCCCTTCATGCGGCTTGGATACTTCGCCAAGTTACACCCAAGTTGCTCCGCTCCTCGTTTTTGCATTGAGTTGATGGTGGCCCTCGCGCCGACCATTCCACGGGTCAGCCCTCCCTTGAGTCCGATCTCCATATCGACTCCAAGTATGCCTTCACTTGTGTTGCTTTGGGTCGCTCCCCCACTTGACCTCGCAATTCATCCACCAATACATTCTCTCAAGCGAGATCATACGACTCCTCCTCAACATGTGAGGCACATCCCACATGATTCTCCCTCTGAAGAGCCGGGACTTATCCCTCCTGGATAACTGTCCCATTGGAGCAACATCTCTCTTCGTTTCGGAAACTACCATCCCCTTGGACTACTCCGATTTGCTGAACAAACTGTGCATTGTTCTGCCTCCTGCAAACACACTTGCTAGATTGTGACTCCCCGTCAATACAGCCCCCGTTGCACCACTCAAGGCCTAGCAACATGCTGAACTCGTTGCACACTTCAGCCTCCTACGGACGTATCCTTCACATGCTGAAGAGAAAGTTTCAATGCTCCATGGCGCCGAGTTTCGATCGCCTTGTGATGGCCGCGAACATTCCATCGTCCGTAGACAAGCCCACGTATGAGTACCGAATTCTTTGAGTTAGCAATGCCCCTCACCTCTGTGAGCTTTGCACAACTCTTACGGTCGCTGAACAACTCATTCCACCTTGCATGGTCTCATCCTTTACCAAGCGCCTCGTTTGCCTTGAGCACCATTAAGTATAGTTGTCAACATTGAGCTGTAGCTTAAACTCAACCATCTCAACCTTTGTGCGCTCTGCATTCTTCTAAGCTTTCTTGTTCTTGTGGTGCCTCTTGCGCGAAGGGTTGGCCATTCCTCTGAATGACAATCTCAGATGCCCGCTCCTTCGAGCGACTCCTTTTCCCTACATCTCCATGCTCGTTTTCCCCCAAACGGTTGCACGTGTGCTAACTGCCCTCAACGCAGCCCCGCTAGGTCCCCCACATTTGCATGCTAAGTGTTTTTATGAGTGCTTGTCCCGCTCTGATACCATCTGTCACGGACTTAGCTGGTTTTGCCTAAGTAGTGCGGCACCCTTGCGTGTCCGTCCGCAAAGGTCAGCCTCCCCGAAGCCTCCCATGGTCCCTTAGGACCTACGAAAGAGAAGACGGGTTAGAGAGAACACCTCACTCGGGATCCACAAGCAAACATTCCAAGAAACACTTCATAGACAATGCAGTGTCCATTACAGACCGAGAATCTCTCACACGTGTCCACATGACACAACCTTTATTTACAAGCCTAAAGCGGCCACCAACCTAACTAAAATGGGACTATTCAGCCTTCGGCCGTCCCTCTACATGCTGTGCAGAGCATGAATATACCAAAAGACACGGACATACATAAGCATTACATCAAACATCCTGTTTAGAAGTTTGTTCGTGACAGCTAGGTGCCACAAGTGACTGTTGTGGATGAGGAGAGCGGTGGCGAAAGGTTAGAGTTGCTCTGCATCTACCTCGGCGTAGTTGTCGAGCGATGAAAGAACCACTGATGCAAATGTCGAGCGACGCCTCTCAGCGTCCACATCGATGCAATTGTTGAACGGCACCCTTCGACATTTATATCGATGGTCCTTTCATCGCTAGATAACTGCATCGACGTCGATATAAAGGCAAAGCGGCTCGCACCTCTCATCGTCGCTCTCCTTATCCATAATAGTCACCCACGACCCTCAGTGACGCCATCATCAACAATCACTAACGCCATCGCCCATCACCAACTAAAATATTAAAATTATTTTTTTACCCTTTGTTTTCGTATTTTCATAGGTAAAACTGACAACGTTAGAATAAATAAACCTAGAGATTGTACTTTTGTAACTATAGGGATGCCAATATAATTTTTTAAAATGTAGGGATCGGGATGCTAAACCTAGATATAGCACTTACATGCAATAGGGAGTAGGAATTGAGAATGCTTAGCGCTCTCCAATGGGAGAGGGGAAGAAAAATTGCAAGGGAGGTGAGACACACAAGGGTGGGGATCAAATTGCTTGTCTTAATGGACCCAACTAGGGTTTAATTTAGGTGCAACACCACAAGGGGTTCATCCATATGGATCTTTTGTATCTTTGAACTCTGTGTAAGAAAATATCTGTAGTTAAACTAAGAGCATTAAAATATCTTTCTATTGTTACTAGTAAAATCTCCTTCAATCACCAACTAAACCAGCAAATACAAGATTTGGCAATCCAAATATAAGCAGGCTTGTGTGTTTTGAGGTATGAACAAGCCTCAAGTAGCAAAGATAGTTGCTTTCAGCACTACGGCAGAGAACATACTATGCTGACATAAAGGTGTAAGAGCATTAAAATAAAATAGCATGTATTCCAATATGTATAGGCATGACTAGATATTATGTATCAGGGACTCATTACAAAATTACCCCATGTAGTTAGCTACCTTTAGCATCTATATCTCCACACTTTAAAAGGTTACATTGGCATATCTGTAATTACAAAAGTGAAATATCTAGAACCATTTAACAAAACGACGTCGGATTTACTAATGAAATTATGAAATCAAAAGAAAAAAAAATTATTTTAACATTCCAGTTTGTGGTGACGAACAACGTCAGTGGTGCCAGACGATAACGTCGCTGGGTGCCACAAGTGACTGTTCTAGATAGGGAGAACAACGACGAGAGGTGAGGGTCACTCTGCAACTGCATTTGCTTCGATGTAGTTGTCGAGCTACGAGAGGGCCACTAATGCAAATGTCGAGCGGTGCCGCTCAGCGTCGACATCGATGCAGTTGTCAAGCGGCACCCTTCGACATTCATATCGACAACCCTTTCATTGTTCGGCAACTATATCGACGCCGATGTAAATGTAAAGCGGCTATCACTTTTGGCTGTCGCTCTCCTTACCCACAACAGTCACCCACGGCCCTCAGTGACGTCGTCGTTCACAACCACCGACACCATCAGCCACCACTAACTGAAATATTAAAATTATCGTTTTCCCTTTTATTTTTGTATTTTCGTTGGTAAAACTAACAATGTTAGCGTAAATAAATCTAGATATTGTACTATTGTAACAATAGGGATGCCATTGTAATTTTTTTAAATGTAGGGATCAGGATGCTAAACCCAGATATTGCACTTGCACACAATAAGGAGTAGAAATTGAGGATGGCTCTCCAATAGGAGAGGGGAAGAAACATTGGAAGGGAGGTGAGTCACATGAGGGTGGGGATCAAATTGCTTGTCTTAATAGACCCAACTAGGGTTCAATTTAGGTGCAACACCACTCAGGCGTGCGACTGGGCCACCCAACGTCCAGCCGGTGCTCACCTAAGCGTTGCACGAGTGAAAACGCCCACGTGATTTACACGACAAGGTGCAGAGGCCTCGCTTCACATGAGCGATTAGGCGAGAGCCAAGCACCCAGTGTTTCGGTTAGATAGAACTAAGACGATCTAACTTGAATCACATGACATTTAAAAAATAGATATACAACCAATGTAGCTCAAATTCAATAATCTATCTGGGCCTATGATGAATTTGATTCAGATCAGTGAGAATATGCCAATAAAACCAACAAGTGCAGACAACCACAATAATAACAAAAGCCATGATGTCCAAACTATTTATCATCATCCATATGGATCTTTTGTATCTTCGAGCTCTGTGTAAGAAAATATATGTAGTTAAATTAAGAGCATTAAAATATCTTTCTACCGTTACCAGTAAAATCTCCTTCAATCACCAACTAAACCAGCAAATACAAGATTTGGCAATCCAACTATAAGCACGCCTGTGTGTTTTGAGGTATGAACAAGCCTCGAGTTGCGAAGATAGTTGCTTTCAGTAGTATTTAACTTGCATACAGTGACATGATATTTCTTTAAAGTAAATGCTCATGACATGCTACTGACTACTTGTTGGGAGGGTAGCGGGGAACTATCAGGGAGTAGGAAAGGGGAGTGCAAGATGTATAGAGAGAGCGAAGAGGGGTGTAGAGGAGGGAGATGGCGGCTGTCGGAGCTGGAGTAGGAAAATGGAGATGGGGGCTGTCGGGGCCGGAGCAGGATAATGGAGAGGGGGCTGTCGGGGCCGGAGTAGGAAAATGGAGGGGGGGATGTTGGGGTCGGAGGAGTCGGAGGATGGTGAAGGTGGCTGCCGGGGTCGACGGGGGGCGGGGGCTGTGATGAAGTGGAGGAGGGGGGAGGGACCAAGGAAGAGGGGCGTGGGGCTGCGATGAACGGGGGAAAGAGGGAGGAGGGAGGAGGATGGTGTCGGGGAAGCGGGAGAGCTGTGGCGAAAGTGGGAAGGGGAAGGAGGGATCGGGGAAAGGGGGCTGCGATGAAGGGGGGAAGAGGGAGGAGGAGGGACGAGAAGGGATTGTGCGACGGCGAAGGAGGAAGAGAAGGAGGAGGAGGAGAAAGAGAGAGATACCGGGTGCTGTCACTGTTCGCCGACGGAGAGGAAGCCGCAGCATCCACCGTTCGCCGAGGAAAACGCCGCAGCGATAAGAGGTCGACGGAGGAAAATGCCGCCGCCGCTGCCGGCTCTCGCCAAGGTACACGCCGCAGTCGCGGTCGCTGTGGAGAGGGAGACAGCTTCACCACTGCATTTAGGGCACGGTTGCGAATTTGAGGATGCCGTTCTCATCTGGTTCGATCGAACCAGAAATAAGTTACATTATAATTTTATTTGGATCACTCGATGTTTTGATGATTGTTGAAATTTTCTGGTGTGCTTGAAATAAAAATTATAAAGCAGTACATAAAATAAGGAAACATTAACTTATGAGGTTACGTGGTTCGATTGATCCTTTACCAACAAGTGTAATAATGTTACCGCACAACTAAGAAAAGATCAATTAACAATAGGCAAGAAAGAAGAGTTCTTTTGACTTCCCTTTAGAATTTGAGCGGTTAAGCTATTCGACATATTGCTATGGGTGGACACTGATAGCCATCTTGTCAATGCTCATGGCTAGTTGACTTACTTGTCTGATATTTGAATATCAAGTTGTCATTGTGTCTCCATCAAAAATTTCTAAGCTAGTCCATAAAGGAGGACGAGTTGTCCCCAGGGAACCAAGGGCGCCAAGGCATTAGGAGTAATCATCTAAGGTAAGCAACTCTTGTGCTAATTGGTGAGTTGTGAGGATGTTGTATATTTGCTGCAAGGCCTACTGTCGAAGGTGCTCCGCTTGTTTCAAAAATTAAGTTAAGGATGATTTCACAATTAGACGAATATGCAGTAATAAATTTCAAGCAGAATATAGTAAATTGTCATATACTAATTTTTGTTGGTGTAGATAGAACTTTTGATAAAAGTATATATAATGAAAAGAATAATGAGAGACCTACTGACACTAGAATTAATACGATATTTATTATTTATATTATGTACAACTATTGATGCTATGCATCGTCCTATAGAGAGAGTGAAATATTAAAGAATTTTATGATTTTATGTATACCAGGTAATCCCAACTCAGGTAGAAATTGATAGATAACTTACGGATGCATCCCAATAGGAGTAGTCTTTCATAACAAATTTTAAATATCTTAATTATATGATAACTTTATCAACCTTACAAAAAGATACAGGATAAAAACGATATTTGTCAAGACGAAAGAGAAAAGTCATAAGTTGTTGATGATGTTACAACTTAAGAGGTCCTTCCCATGATCAAACACATAAGTACAGAGTACTAGAGAAACAATTTAATAAGATAATTATTCAAAGTACTAAAAGTTGTTGCTCGTGATTTCCACGTACCTTCATAATTGGAAGTTTCATGCTAAAAGGGTATCTTCATAATTGGAAGTTTCATGTTAAAAGAGCCTCAAAGAAAAAGACCTGTTTTTGATGAAATCGAAATCCTCTTAGGGTGAAATCTTATATTAATAATTTTTTTATTTTAGTTTTGAAATAAATAATCATGTCATGAAACAAACAAATCATATATATCCATCATGATAAACAGAAAAGAAGAAGTGGCCATCAGTGGCTTATGGAAGAGACCAGTCAACAAATTATTTACTAAAAAGAAATATATTGTCATTGAGTTTTTATGATTATGAATAACTTAAATACATAAATCTTGATGTTTTCTAATTTTTCATTAAGTGGAGGAGGAATATATGATGTATAGCATTATCATCCATTCAACTAGTTCTATTATGATCATTTTTCATCTCAGGCTTTCACTTAGATTGTTTTTCGATAAAGACTCCTTAAAAGATTTACTATATTATTCCACGTAACATATGAATAGTGACTTAGATTGTTTTTCGATAAAGACTCCTTAATAAGATTTACTATATTATTCCATGTAACATATGAATAGTGACTCCTCGTCGTCACTTGATTATAACAGTATATTTTCTAACAAAAATAAAGACGAGTGATACAGAGGTGGATAAATGGTAAGTATACATTCAATTGTTATACGGCTTAGACCGTAATTTCAATCCAAATGCATTTAATAATATCCATGATTCTATCCTTATTCATATTTTATTTAAATAGATCCCAATCATTTAAATTATAGTTCAACCATCAAGATTTTACATATTCCAATAAAATCAGTAATTAAGCGTAATCCATACCAATTAAAAATGATTGAGGCCAAGTTAAGATAGATCAGCTAAGAGAATTAACCATCTCCGGTAGAAACACAACATAAACGCTCGAGAATATTTTTGACCATCTTTCTAAAGTAATAATTCGTTCTCATTCACATCCGTATCCGTATAAAAGATTTGGCTCGTGGCATGAAAGAATATATAAAAAACCAATCTCAAAATCAAAATGGATGTTATAGTCTTAAGATGATTCAATAGCACAATCAATAAGCAATAGGAAGATACGGTTCGAAGGATGATAATACATACGGAGTTCATAAAAGCTTTTGTTGTTAAATTTTAAATAACTATACAAAAATGTAATCATAAAAAAAAAGAAGAACCCATTAAATATTTGGAGTTTCACACTTACAACATGTTCCTTATAGCTGGCGAGATGGTGAACTAAGCAGACATTGGATCAAAGAAATCCATATCAATATGACTCTTTCACAACATTAAAAACTCCAACATATTAACATTCTAAGATGACTTCACAAGTTCCAACAGAACCATTAATAAAATTTCTTTTGTAACGCTTCACACCAACTAACGTGACTGAGGCAAAGTTGACAATGATCAGTTGATAGAAACTAGCTGGCTATGATAGAAACATAACACAAAAGCTTGAGAAAATTTGGGTTACCTTTCTGAGGAAGTGACTGTTTCCCCACTCGTTCTTCCAATTTCTGAGTCAACAACAATATCAAAGAATCCTTAAATTTTGTTGTAAAAAAAATAAATAAATAAAAGAATATCAAAATCAGCACCGATGTTATACAAAAAGAAACTCCTGGAGAATTTATAATGTCACAAAATTTGAGATGATTAAATAGTGCCATCAGTATGAACTTGATCTTTTTAATATAAAGTTTCAATTTCAAGCAACAACATGTGGCTTTCCCTGCACAGCAGCAAGATAGGAATCATAGAGAGAAGTAAATTTCTCCTTGTGCCGGAAAAGATATTTCATTATGAACTTCTCCTCAGATAGTGGTATGACGGATAGTAGACTATGTCCTTCATCCAGCAATTTATTCTGCTTAAGAAAATTCATAACCTCATATCGAGGTCTCAGCCTCTTCTCCAAGCTGTAAGTAAGAATCACGGGACAGCAAATGATAGATGTCAGCTCAAAACCAGCTTCCTTGATCAGGAATGTCATCTTGTCACATATGGTCTTGTTTGAGAGTGCCCAAACGTTTGGGCACTTCCTGAATGCAGCAACGATGTCAGGCTGGGAACACCCAAAGCTCATCAGAGTTGCACTGGTAGAATCAAAACTAGATTTGTTCATGCCCATGACTACATGAAGTGCACACATGTATACTCCAGAGTCACGTGGGACACCCAATTCCTCAATATATTTGATAACCTCCTTTAATTTGTCTATTCGACCAAAACAGCCTGGCAATGTCGCCACCATATGCATGATACGCTCGTCATTGATGCCATGTTCCCTCAAGAGAGATATATTAGGTTCTATCGTCCGAGCCAAGCTATAACTAAGAATAAACTTGTTCCTCTTGCAGGCTTTCAGAAGCCTCTCATTCGAACCTAATAGTGACCTCCAGAAGTTGATCCTCGGTTTGAGGTCACGTAAAAGGAGCGCTTTCGGACATAATGAAACCAGCTGAACTATTTCAGTGTCAGAAAATCCCATGTCCTGCAAAGATCTCATCCTGGGCTTCAGGGCAGTCTCTAGATTAGCATGCAGCAAACTGGGTGCCCTCTTGATAAGCTTCATGACTTGTGCATCACTCCAACCGCTCTGCTTAAAGAACTCAATGGAAGGAC
This sequence comes from Musa acuminata AAA Group, assembly GCF_036884655.1. Classification (NCBI taxonomy): domain Eukaryota; kingdom Viridiplantae; phylum Streptophyta; class Magnoliopsida; order Zingiberales; family Musaceae; genus Musa; species Musa acuminata. Next base: position 34,738,621 of record NC_088336.1, read on the forward strand.
TTGAACTTGGAAGTTTTTTTTCACAGATGCGATCCTTGGCTATTTTTGCAGCCTCTTTTGAGGAAAGTTCACATGACTGAAGGGGGTCGACCAACATAAATTTGGTTCTATGATTTGAACTGTGATCTTCGGCAGTGGAAAAGCTTAACACACTGCAGTGTTGATAGGAGGAAAGATGGATCGTGGACTTGTTACATGAGAGAAGGCAAAATAGCCTCTTCTGCACCAAATACATTGTCTTTTGAGGCAGTATCACGTACTTTTTGTATATCTGCCCTCTCCAATCCAAATTCCTCAGCCTCAAATCAAGGATGTTGAAAACTTTCAACTAATCATCTGTCTCAGACAACATCCTCCACCACTCATGTTAATCCACATGCATTCAGTTCCAATTAGCCATTTCTTTCACAGATAAGTCTCTAAATGGTGTTTGCGAGTTGATAAAGAGTACCTATGATTAGTTACTCATTCTCATGCTCACATCCAAGCAATTCTCCACCACTGAAATAATGGCTTCAAATAACACCTGCGTACTGACACTAAATTCCACTTATTTTTCTGTTGTAGTTGGTGGGTTTAAAAACTACCAAGCGTCCTATATCCCTGTAGCAATTTAAAAACCATATCAAATGTATTTTCATCAAATATATAAGAGTATACTCATGTTTATACTAATAGGTTGAACATCGATCACTTGCAAAGGGTACTACAGAATTCAGAATAACTGGAAGATGAATAATGTTTTCTCTAACATCGGATTCACTAATGTCCTACAACTAAAACCTGAAACATTTCAAATCAGCACTTCCAGAGTAATTGATCCATTTCATCAAGAATGCCAAGAGATGATCTAGTTATAAGTCTAGCAAAACCGGTAAGTAGAATAGACACTGTTTAATCAATCAATAACAGTAATTTGTGAGGTTCAACATGCTAAAAGAGGCATTGCTGATGAAGATGTGCAACTCGACAAAAGAAAACAACATAGCTGGAAGACCAGAGAAAGGCAATAAATTTTCTGAAAAATGAATAAAGAGATAAGAAAACTGCCTCAATCAAGAAATGCTACAGTTTAGTTGGCTCTATGCTGACAAAGGAACTTAATTTATGAGAAACATGCTCATGTAAACAACTTCAACTACAGTAAAAACATTATATGTAGCCTCAGCTACATATCATAAATGAAGAAAAAAAGCCTAGATCAGTGAGTTGCCAATAAAACCAGCAAGTGCAAACAACCACAATAATAACAAAAGCCATGATGTCCAAACTATTCACGATCAGCCATATGGATCTTTTGCATCATTGAACTCTGTGTCAGAAAATATCTGTAGTTAAATTAAGAGCATTCAAATCTCTTTCTATTGTTACCAGTAAAGTCCCCTTCAAATCTCCAACTAAACCAGCAAATACAAGATTTGACAATTCAAATGTAAGCAGGCCTGTGTGTTTTGAGGCACGAACAAGTCTCAAGTAGTGAAGATAGTTGCTTTCAGTACTACAGCAGAGAACACACTATGTTGACATAAAGGTGTAAGGTTATACCTAACCAAATACATTGAGATTTTGGGTCTATTTTGGGGTTTGGAGATCACATCAAATTCTAGTTGTTTACTCAACTTGTACCTTAGTGCGAGTCAGGTCCATTGGAGCATTTGGGGTTTTGTGTTGAAATTTTCTGGTGTGGCCTGTAAACACAATGCAGTAGACATTATAAGAAAACTAAGAGGTTTGATGAACCAAACACTTCATCAAAATAAGCAGTTTCTGTTGAGAGAGCTTCTTTTAGGAAACTTGGTCAGATTGGTACTACTTAGATGTATTTTGAATTATAATGCTTCACATGAGGAATAGTCAGACTAGTGCATGATTCTATTAACAAATAATTATAGTTTTCTTTGGCCAGTGACCCAATTACTGGCTCTGCTATCTCTTTTTCTATCTTTTCCCTGCGATTTATTTTTTTAAGACTTCCCCAGTTCTCTTTGCTCTATCTAAAAGCAGTACTTTTGCTGTCTAGCTTAACAATAGTATTTAACTTGCATTCTGCAACTTCTTATTTCTTTAAAGTAAATGCACATACATGATATGCAACATTGAACATTTGGGATTGTTAAAATTTATATTATTAGTTCAGTTCTAAACCAACTCATATCCGAGGGCTGAAAATTAATTTTCACCAGTGATTTACAAAACGCTAGGCGCCAAGGTCCAAAAATGCCCAAGACGCTAGGCGCTCGCCCGAGCAAAACGAGACGGTAAAATATAAAAATATATAATATAATTAATAAATTTAATTATTTAAATAAAAAAATATGCTAAGAAAATTAAGAAAATCAAGTACAAAATCACAATGTGACATTAATAAAAGGTCTCAAAAATCAAAACAATAAAATTTTACATCAAATCTATTTTCTTGCTCAGCAACTATATCGACGCCGATGTATATGCAAAGCGGCTATCACCTCTCGTCGTTACTCTCCTTACCCACAATAGCCACCCACAGCCCCGAGTGACGTCGTCGTCCACAATCACCAATGTCATCCGCCACCACTAATTGAAATATTAGAATTATCTTTTTCCCTTTTATTTTCGTATTTTCGTTGATAAAACCGACAACATTAAAGTAAATAAACCTAGATATTGCACTTCTATAACAATAGGGATACCGATGTAATTTTTTAAAATGTAGGAATCGGGATGCTAAACCTAGATATTGCACTTACATGCAATAGAGAGTAGGAATTGAGGATGCCTAGGGCACTCCAAAAGGAGAGGGGAAGAAACATTGGAAGGGAGGTGAGTCACGCGTGGGTAGGGAACAAATTGCTTGTCTTAATGGACCCAACATGAGTTAAATATAGGTGCAACACCACTCGGGCGTGCGAGTGGGCCGCCCAGCGCCCAACCGGTGCTCGCCTAAGCATCGCACGAGTGAAAACGCCCACGTGATGTGCACAACAAAGCGCTCAGGCCTCGTCTCACCTGAGCGATTAGGCGAGCGCCAAGCACCCAGTGTTTAGGTTAGATAGAACTAAGATGATCTAACTAGAATCTCATGACATTTAAAAAATAGATATGCAACCAATGTAGCTCAAATTCAATAATCTTTTTGGACCTATGATGAATTTTGTTCAGATCAGTGAGAATATGCCAATAAAACCAGCAAGTGCAAACAACCACAATAATCACAAAAGCCATGATGTCCAAACTATTAATCATCATCCATATGGATCTTTTGTATGTTTGAACTCTGTGTAAGAAAATATCTGTAGTTAAATTAAGAGCATTAAAATATCTTTCTATCGTTACCAGTAAAATCTCCTTCAATCACCAACAAAACCAGCAAATACAAGATTTGACAATCCAAATATAAGCAGGCTTGTGTGTTTTGAGGTATGAACAAGCCTCAAGCAGTGAAGATAGTTGCTTTCAGCACTACGGCAGAGAACATACTATGCTGACATAAAGGTGTAAGTTTATACCCAACCAAATACATTGAGATTTTGGGTCTATTTTGGGGCTTCGAATTCAAGTCAAATTCTAGTTGTTTACTCAACTTGTACTTTAGGGTGAGTCGAGTCCTTTGTGTCATTTGGGGTTTTGTGTTGTTCTGGTGTGCTTGAAAAGGATACTACGATGCAGTAAACATAATAAGAAAACTAAGAGGTTTGATGAACCAAACACTTCATCAAAATAAATAGTCCCTGTTGAGATAGTTTCTTTTGGGAAACCTAGTTAGATTAGTATTATCTTAGGTATATTTTTAATTAAAATGCTTCACATGAGGAATAGTCATACTTGTGCATGATTCTATTGACAAATGATAATGATTTTCTTTGCACAGTGACCCGATTGTTGTCTCTGCTATCTCTTTTTCTAACTTTTCCATGCTTTTTTGTCACTAGGACTTCCCCAATCCTCTTTGTTCTCTCTAAAAGCATCACTTATCCTGCCGTCTATCTTAACAACAGTATTTAACTTGCATACAGTGACATGCTATTTCTTTAAAGTAAATGCTCATGACATGCTGCTGACTGCTTGCTGGGAGGGTAGCGGGTAACTATCAGGGAGTAGGAAAGGCGAGGGGAAGATGTATAGAGAGAGCGAAGAGGAGTGTAGAGGAGGGAAATGGAGGCCGTCGGAGCTGGAGTAGGAAAATGGAGATGGGGGCTGTCGGGGCCGGAGCAGGATAATGGAGAGGGGGCTGTCGAGGCCGGAGTAGGAAAATGGAGAGGGGGCTATTGGGGTCGGAGGATGGTGAAGGTGGCTGCCGGGGTCGACGGGGGACGGGGGCTGTGATGAAGTGGAGGAGGGGGAAGGGACCAAGGAAGAGGGGCGGGGGGCTGCGATGAACGGGGGAAAGAGGGAGGAGAGAGGAGAAGGGAGGAGGAGGATGATGGCAGGGAAGCGGGAGAGCTGTGGCGAAAGGGGGAAGGGGAAGGAGGGATCGGGGAAAGGAGAAAGGGGGCTGCGACGAGGCGGGGGGGCGGTGGGCTGCGATGAAGGGGGGAAGAGGGAGGAGGAGGGACGAGAAGGGATTGTACGACGGCGAAGGAGGAAGAGGAGTAAGAGAGAGATACAGGGTGCTGTCACCGTTCGCCGACGGAGAGGAAGCCGCAGCATCCACCGTTCGCCGAGGAAAACGCCGCAGCGATAAGAGCTCGACGGAGGAAAATGCCGCCGCCGCCGCTGCCGGCTCTCGCCAAGGTACACGCCGCAGTCGCGGTCGCTGTGGAGAAGGAGACAGCTTCACCACTGCATTTAGGGCACGGTTGCGAATTTGAGGATGCCGTTCTCATCTGGTTCGATCGAACCAGAAATAAGTTACATTATAATTTTATTCGGCTCCTTTGGATCACTCGATGTTTTGATGATTTTTGAAATTTTCTGGTGTGCTTGAAATAAAAATTATAAAGCAGTACATAAAATAAGGAAACATTAATTTATGAGGTTACGTGGTCGATTGATCCTTTACCAACAAGTGTAATAATGTTACTGCACAACTATGATAAGATCAATTAACAATAGGCAAGAAAGAAGAGTTCTTTTGACTCCCCTAAAAATAATAAATAAGTCTATACATATCTTAGTCGGCATTTGATGATAGAAAAGCCTCGGATAGTAAGCCAAAATAATCATGTAGCATCAAATTTTTATGCTAAAAAAAATCTAATCAATCTGTGGATCCAGAAGTCTCCTTTACAATACATATCGAATGACTTTCTCAATAAATCTAGCATCATAGGTTATGTTACAATAATTTGCAATCTCATTCTAAGGTTTGATTTTATGATTTATTTACTCAATGATTTGGCAAGATCCTATTACTATATGAAAAGCTTTCAATTTGTTGTTTAGAAACATTGTAAGAGATACTAGAGAAAAATGATTTAAGCCTGCATATCTATTAAGTCCTCACTACAAAACTCACAGTGACAAACTTAACAACCACGAACTAAAAAGAAGCATAACTTGAAGAACCTATTAGGCACAACCAACAGCAGAGCATAAATTATGTCGAAAAATAAATTAGAAGGAGAAACGCAGCCAACCAGAAATAAAATTTACTTACAAATCATCTAATACAAAGTTCTTCCATCGTGTCTCGATCATCAGGATTTGAAAGAACAGTTAAAAGTTGGAAGCTATATTTTTTTCGTGTGTTTAGTAGCATCTGCAATGGTCTTAAATGTACCATGAATAATGCAATGGTAGTGAATCTGACTCGAGATTAGAAGGTTGCATGTTCGATTCATGTCGGGTTCAAATCCCGTAATCTTCTATTTTGTTTTTGTTTTACGATTTAAAATATTTTCTCATCATAATTTCTAACTTTCCGTTTTACATGTGACAGAAGAATGAATTTGTTTTCTCAACTTTCAGTGAGTGTTTTCTCAACTTCCAGTGAGAGAGAGTAATCAATGCATCTACAACACAATAATCTCCTGTTGACACTGCTACCTTCCAAATTCTCATCAACATCCTGTAGCAACATCCTAACCAGATTATACAACTGTCTTTGAGTTCCGTATAGAAATAGTAGTGCTCAACCTTTTAACTTCAACATTACATCGGTTTCTTAGTTGATCATCCGTAATCATGTTCTGTAAATAACATATGAACACTACATCATGAATTCAGCTCTTAGTCCTTGAATTATAAATAAATCTCTAACATTCTTTTATCTATTTGATTCCAATACGATAAACAGACTAGCAAATGCAGCTTTGTTGTTGGCTATGGAGCTTCAACAGATATCTATAGATCATCTCCACCAGCAGCTAACCATTAGAATTTGAGCGGTTAAGCTATTCGTAAAATTGATCCAGATGGATGCTGGTAGCCATCTTGTCGATGCTCATTCCCTTGGCTAGCTGACTTGGTCTTCGGTATTTGAACATCAAGTTGTCATAGTGCCTCCTCCAAAGATTTCTAAGCTGGTTCATGAGGGAGGACGAGTTGCCCATAGGGAACTAAGCGTGCGAAGGCATTGGAAGTAGTCACCCAAGGCAAGTAACCCTCGTGCTGATTGGCGAGTTGTGAGGATGCTGTACATTTGCTGCAAGGCCTGTTGTCGAAGGTGATCCGCCTGTTTCAAAAATTAAGGATGATTTTACAATTAGACGAATATGCAGTAGCAAATTCGAAGCAAGATATAGTAAATTATCATATACTAATTTTTATTGGTGTAAATGAGCATTTGATAAAAGTACATATTATGAAAGGAATAATGAGAGACCTACTGTTGACATTAGAGTTAATACTATATTTATTATTTGCATTATGCATAATTGCTGATGATATGCATCACATGTCCTATCAAGAGAGTGAAATGTAAAAGAAGTTTGTGACTTTATATATACCAAGTAATGCAAACTCAAGTAGAAAATGATAGTTAACTTACGGATGCATCCCAACAGGAGTAGTCTTTCAAAACCAATTTCAAGTATCTTAATTAGATGATAACTTTATCAACCATATAAAAAGATATAGGATCACGACGATATTTATCGAGGCCTAACGAAGAAAGAGAAAAGACCTTCTTTGATGAACTCAAGATCCTCTCAGGGTGAAATCTTGTGTTAGCCATTTATTTCCTTTTATTTTAGTTTTGAAATAAATAATCATGTCATGAAACAAATAAATCGTACCTATCCATCATGATAAATAGAAGAGAAGAAGTGGCTATCAGTGACTTATGGAAGAGACCTGTCAGCGAATTATTTACTAAAAAGAAATATGTTATTGTAGAGTTTTTATGATTTTGAACAACTTAAATACATAAACCTTGACATTTTCTAATTTTTCAACCATTGGAGGAGGAATATCTGATGTATAGCATTATCATCCATTCAAGAGGGACTTGTTGAAAAATAAATGAGGATATAAACAACAAACTTTCTAGAAGTTTAAAAACTAGTGCAGAAAAATGTGAGCTCCATTTGTTTTCATTTTGTTGTTCAAAATCCTTCGAAATAGATATCTTTTATGTTCTTTCAGAATTCCTGAAAAGAATTTTACAAACTTCAGCATCATTACTAACTTATAATCACTAGTTGCCCCACAATCATCCAACAATTGAGTCCTTCCTCTTATAATCTTTCATTAAGTTAAAATTTTGACAACTAAACATATAAAAAAATAATGATACTGTTTCTTATTTTGAAGACACCAAAATGGTAATACAACATTACCGGAAAACAAAAGCTTCATAACACAAACCAAGTTGTACCAAGCAAAAATTTCAGATACTATTCTCTTGAGAAACTAAAAATTAGTAGTCAATATTTATATGTTTTTCAAAATAAGGAATAGATATCTTTTATGTCCTCCTTTCAGAACTTCTGTAAAGAATTCTACACTCCCCGCAACCATCCAACAACCTTCTCTATATTCAGTCTGAGTCCTTCCTCTTAGAATCTTTCATTAAGTTAAATTTTTGACAACTAAACATATTATTAAAAAATATAATGATACCGTTCCTTATTTGAAGACACCAAAATGGTAATACAACATTATAGGAAAAAAAGAAGCTTCATAACACAAACCAAGTTGTGCCAAGCAAAAATTACATATACTATCCTCTTGAGAAACCAAGAATTAGTAGTCAATGTTTATCTTTTATGACCTTTTAGAACTTCTAAAAAGAATTTTATACTCTTTAGCATCATTACCAACTTATAATCACTAGGTACGGGTGGTACGTACTGATCCACCAGCATATTAGTATGCGGACCGCCCAGTACCTGGCGATATCGTTGATTGTGGTTGTTTCTGTCTCTTTATATCCTGAAACAGGTTGGTATCAGTTGATTTTGATCGTCACCACCTGCTACCAGGAGGTATTAGCCTAGCTATAGCGAGGGAGAAGAAAAAAGAAAGAGAAAGAGGGAGAAGAAGAGAGAGAATCTTACGTCCCGATTTGGTGCCGCCCTCCCTCGACGATTCCGATTCGTCGCCACCCTCTCTCACCGAACGTCGTAGATGAGGACGTCCTCTTCTCCTCATCACCTCAAATGAGAAGACGTCGTGGTCTTCTCCTTGTCTAAGGCGACGAGGAGAAGAGGGGAGTGACGTCACCTCTTTTTAATTTTTTTTATATTATATGTATATATATGTGTATATACATATACATATATATATATATACATATACATATACATAGACATACTACACACACACACACATATATATATATATATATATATATATATATATATATATATATATATATATATATATATATATATTTCAATATGCCCTGTATCACTCAGGACATCTATATCGTACCATATCAAACAGAGCTCGTTACGTTAATATGATATGAAATTACAAACCCTACTTCTCTATCCACTCTTTTAAGTTCTTCCTCTTGAAATCTTTCATTAAGTTCAAATTTTGGCAACTAAACATATTACTAAAAATAATAATAATACTGTTCCACATTTTTAAGACACTAAAATGGTAATACAACATTACATAAAAAAAAAAGAAGCTTCATAACACAAAACCAAATTGTACCAAGCAAAAATTACAGATATTATCCTGTTGAGAAACTAAGAATTAGTATTTAATGTTTATATGTTAAACTTTCTAACGAGTCCTAGTTCTTGCAAGTCCAGGTTCCAAATAGCAGTACCACTACCAACATCTTATCCCACTGGTATAACATGGTACATCTAGGTACACCAATAATGGATATCAAAATTAATATGTAAATATGGACTGGTACAATTACTATGCTGGTATATTGTATACCATTAAACCAATTTTGTACAACACCAAAATTGTGGTGTTTCAACAATGTTACCAATTAGAAATTGACTCTTTGAAAATGTACAATTACTATAACCAGTGCCTAATGGTTTCCCATTTTCCAGTAAATCACTAAGCATATTGCTTTGAGATCTTAAAGAAGCAAGAGACATACCTAACATATGGATTTTAGTGAATGAGTTCACAATTAAAAAGCATCCATATAGAGAAGGCTAAAGTAGAAACTAAGTGTAGATATATGCCATAGATGCATTCATACTATTACGGTATTACCTACCTTGTAATCGTTCTCTTAATATAATTAAACTGTTATTATCAAAAAATTCTTAAGCACTATACTGACACAAATCATAAGGAAAACAAAATAATAAGGAAAACACTAGAACAGTACCAGAAACAGAGGCAACAGCAGAAAAGGAAAAAAAATATACAGGATAAACTGATTGTGTCGACAGAACTTGTATGTCACCTGGTTGACAAAGCTTACAAGAGCTTCCAACTTTGTCATGGCAATTGCCATTTGTCCCATGTAGTTTTTTGCACCAAATGTGCCAAAGGGGTCACATGCTAGAGTTTCAGACAGAGTTTGCTGAAGTTTATCCAATCCTTGGGAAAGTGCATCTTCAGCCTGTTGTGAACATTGTTGCAGGCCCGTGACAGCCCTCATTTGTTGCTCTGTCAAAGGGTTTAGCTGTGAGGAGAGCACCTGTGAACCAACAATGAGAAATATAAGTAATATTAGAAGTACCTTTTATTCATATCTTACTCCAAGAATCTGTAAGAATAGTGAGATGGCTTTCCATAAAGTCAAGGAAAAGAAAAGAAAAAAAGAAACTACCACTAAGTAACATATGACATTGGCAAGAAACCCCATGCTGGCTGGTGACATGCTGACATGGAATATGCAAACCCTCTCTACATTGTCGTAGGCTTTCTAAAGTCCAATGCTGTGGTAGCATACCCTTGCATGCCAGCATGACAAGTGCAGGTAGCACATTGAGCAGTGCTTGCATGTGCAATCTTTATAAGATACTAAAATTTATGAACAAGATTTAATTCACCTTTAGATTGTCATAGGCTTTATATAGTCCAATTCTGTGTTAGCATGCCCTTGGAAGCCAGCATGACATGCAGGTGGCAAATTGAGCCGCACTTGCATGTGCAAACTGAAAAAGATATTAAAATTCATAAAACAAGATTTAATCACCTTTAAAAGCTTTGAGGGCCTAAATCCACCGATCCAAAGAAAAAACCTTTCTGTGGGTGTTCGCCACATGCCAGACATGAGATAGAAGACATCAGACTTTGCTGTGATTGCTTTTATTCGGAAAAGATTGTCATAGTGTCTTATTCCACTCTTTACAAGCATGTGAAGCTCAAAGTCAGATGCATGTGCTTGTAGTGCAGCTCTTAGTTGACAAGTTTGCTGATTCTGTTTTTCAACCCAGTGTCCATATTGCATTTCAAAAGCAGCAATCCCTGAAAGATGCCACCAACAAAGGCCTTTAGGTGCATAAGGAGCTGACATCTTGACCTTACATCAAATAATAATCCATGGAAAAAATTAAAAGAGGCATGTAAAACCAGCTAGACCCATTTTCCAATTCCAAACACTTTTCCTGTGTAGGTAAAAATTATTGTCATTTTTCACTCAGTTAATATCAGGGCAAAACATCTGATATGAGATACTACAACTGAACTTGAAATTTCCTGCACATATTTGTACATTACAGTCGACATTTTCAGAATGGATTTAGAGACACAAGTCCATGAAGGGCTAGCAGATAGCTAAATGTTTGGAAAGAGGGGTTGAGACATTTACAGAGTAAAAGTGAAGCCACAATGATGTTACCGAACAAAATATATGATATAGAAACTAAGAAAGAAATGCTTCACTCAATTCAACCTGCACGGATGGTAGAATGCAACACTATTTGTATGCATTACGGCTTATAGTACAATTGCATAATGAGAGTTGTTCCATCAAGCGCCAAAAGGTTTAGTGCAATTTTAGCAGTAAAGGTCTGGCTTTATCAAAATAGTGCAGAAAGGATTCTAAAACGATTGCAAGATAAAACATAGCTTGTTCTTCTTTCCCATGATATTTCAACATCAACGCTGTTAACATATATGCTTCAGAAATTACATAGAATGAAATGAACACTTGTACCTGAATTAACACTTCCTGACAACCCAAGAGTTCTCTCTCCCAAACGCCCACCAATGTAAATACCCTACAGTTCAGCACTAAATTTTCGGTTAGCTTATATATGCACAACAACAAACTTCCTTGTTCATCATAAAAGGTACCATTTATACCTTCTGTCTAACCTGCTCAAGCTCCTGCTCTAGTTGGCACAATTTTAAACGACTTGATTCCAACTGTTGAACATAAGCCTACAAAAACAAGTAGTAGACAACCAGCATATCAAGCAAATTATATGTTAATGGTAATTTACCATGGTAAGATACTTTTTTTCTTAAACGACTTTTCCGAGCTGCCTCTCGATTCTGTGCAAGCCGTCTTAGCACCTGCACATAAACCCTCTATTACACCATCAAATTGGCAACACTGAATGTATGAACCAACAAGTGTCAACAGTTTATAGCATTTGAGGTACATATTAAAAATATAATTCATTCTCTGATAGTCTTAATTAATTATGACTTGGAACTTAGCTCATGGATGTTATTGCAGTCTTGCAGTTACAGATCAGATAATGATGAACTTCTCAAACATAAGCATCAGTTTTGTAACATGGGTTGATTGAAGAACAAGTTATGGTATATTCCGTACCAAGCAATTTTCAAACATAACTAAACCATCAATTTAAGTGAATTAAATTTAATATAATAGAAATTTTGTAAATTCATATCCCTCAGCATCCAACCCCTGTTGTGATCTCATAACTAGCATCAAAGAATCTTAACATATCATAAATGGATGAAACTCCAGATAGATAAAACATTAAGATAATTTGTTAAAGGTCAAAAATCTTGGTTATTTAAACCAAACCTTTAGATAAACTAATTGCGATTAGAAAACAATATAAGTTACCCATTCTGGTGTTCCAGTACAGTGACTATATATGTGAACAGGCATGCTTTTGTTCTCACCATTTAATAAGGAACTGACAACATAAGTTACCTCGAAAGTCATATATGTTCTTTCTTTGTTGTCATTAAGCTATCTTCATTCACTTCCATACTCACAGAATTGCCACCCAAGTTCACTTGACACTAAGCTGGGATTAAACCCAAACAGACATATTCTCTGATTATTACCATCATCAGAAATCTCTTCTTGCTTCCTAAACGTTTGCATGATTTCTCTCAATTGCTTATCATAGATCCTTAAACCTTTCACATATATTACTAAATATTTTTATTAGCAAGAAGTAGGAAGAACATAAACAGTTTCCGGAAACAAAAACATTTATATATCACAACAGTTCATAGAAATTACCAAAGGATCATTATGAAATATGATAGGGAGTAAGTGCTGATCTTATTAGTCAAGATCACATTTTGATTCAATCAATTAGATTTATTGTGAACATAATATCTTTTTGCCGCAGACACCATATCAATGAACAGAAAACCTTTCTTTCTGAAAGAAGGTTCAATCTGGTAAATGATGATTGGGGGATTTCTAGAGTGTGGAACCAACAAAAGATGCATATTCACTACTAAAGGACAAAGCAAAGAGAAAACCATCAATATGTTCTATCAAAGTCGGCTAAAAGATTTATTCCTGCATATGAGAATATAGTGATGAAGGTCATAGCTGAAATAGGATTCATCTTGGCCAGGATATCCAAGTTCAACATTATATTTGATGCCCTTCTGACTTTTCCTTCTTGAAGTACAAGCCAATTGAACTTGGCTTTACCCTACCAGAAGCTGGTGGTTAAATTGAACAAAATAATTTGATCAAAAGAATCTCTTTTTACACGTATGAGTCAATGAAGTGAGGGTTCCATCTCCAAATGAATGAGCTAGCCAGGGTTGTAGATCTCTCTTATTCAAATAGAAAAATCAAAGCAGCATGAACAAAAAGTTCCTATGCCACAGAGATGCGGGTAAAAATAAGAATTTTACATACCTTATCTGAAGACTTGTTTGTTTCCTGGTCATGGTCCTTTGGTTGCGTTAGTTCCTTGTGAGGAATATCCTCTAGCTACAAAATATATCCAGTCAGATGTAGTACTCAGTTAGAAACAGAGTTACTAAAAAACATAGATATGCTATATATCTCTACCATATAAACAAGTCTCATGTCTGTTTCCGCTGCTGGTGATGTACATATATTCTGACAGCTATCAGTTTTAATGGAGTCCTCCCACCACATGCCAATATGGTGGTATGGTTCATATATGCCCATCCTTCTCGAGGTTGTAAATGGAAAGGTAGAGCTTCTACTGTTTAGACCGAAAGGAGAAGATTACTTATATGGAAAGGCAATGGACAAGTTAAATATTTTATTGATTCAAGCATATTTTCCTTCAGACAAAATGTTCAAGGTGCAATTGCATCAAGGATTTAATAGATCTCATAATGGCATGTAGTAAGGAGTCGCAATGGACCTTGGTAACTCAGAAAGTCAAAAATACCTCAATATGTCAGGATAAAATTTTTGTCATGAGCTTCCAAAATAAGACTCTGAAGCTATGGTTATGTAGCGAATATATAAAAGATTTTGTTGGGTCTGGCTTAACAACTAGCTAAGTAAAACCCAGTGACCAAATCAATAGCTTAGGCATCCACATTGTTTGTGCCATTTTCAATGTTATAGTCAAACTTAACCTAATTAACAAAACTCAGTTTTGTTATGTCAATTAATAATTGCCAACAGATAGTAAAGTCACATTTCTACGAGCACATAAATAAAATTTTGTAGGGTTCTTTACAACAAGTTGTAAAACTGCTCATTGAGAGCTCCTGAACACAACAGAACCATCCCTAAGTCACTTGATTACTTTATATAATGCAGCCACATGGTTTCTTTCTACTATCTCAGAAGACCTGTTCTGACTATATCAGACTTACACACAGGACCTCATCTCTCAAATTTGATTTGGGTTTTACAAATTATTTAATTTCATAGAGACAGTTCCATCAGGGAAAACCATAATAATTTTCTCCCTTCCAGGTTGTACATAACTGTAAATGAGTCATGACTTTCCTTCACAAGTCCTAACAAAGATGCTGGAACAATTTGTGTTGCGAAAAATATCAGAGCTGAAAGGTGCTTTATGTACATACTACCCAGTACCCACCATATTAATATGGAAGTACTCAAACCATAACAACCACAAGAAGCAAGAAAACGGCCACCTATGACATCAAAACATGTTCCAATTATGTGACATAAAAGCAATCAAAAGGTTTATTCTATTTATATTTACCATCTCATATCAGAGAATGAGATACATATTAGTATACTTCAATTTTTATTCAAAAAGTCCTCCTGATCTAATTTTTCTTATTTCGTAAATGGCAATTTTCCAGTAAATTTTGTTAGACAATCTACCAAGAGTTCCTTATTAAAAAATTACTCGAAGAAATCGCAGAAAAAATTCCTCGGTCATAAAAGAGGAACAATCTGACCTCGAGATCACTCCAAGAGCTGCCTCAGAGCCCCGCGAAACCGGGATTCCACCACGGATAGCAAAACCTTAAGCCCAATCCCGATCTGGGAAACCCCGGCGGTCGCCATTCCCTCTCTCTCGCTGCGCCTTAATCCGAGAGAGGGAGAAGGAGCGAGGAGAAACGGAGGAAGCAGAGGAAGCGAACCAAGAGACGCAAGAGCAGATTCCCAAAGCCCACTTCCGCTCCTTTGTCGTCCACCGTCGTTTTAATGGCGTGTCGCGGGAAAGGGAAGAAAGCTTCGCCGCGGATGGACGTTCTGTTATCTTGTTCCCTCGGCACTGCCCAGCACCTGCGCGCCCGTCTGACGTCAGCGACCGCTGTTTTCAACGCGCTGGTGGACTTACCCTGCGTCGGCACAGTATAAGGTTGAGACAGCAATGAGCCATCACAACAGCTGAGAGCCTTTAGTTGTGCCAATTTAATTGGCGGATTCTGATGAATTTTAGTGGATGGTTTCTATCACAGAGTAAAATAGTGTGATGATTCCAAGTTCATGGCAATAACTTGGAACCTTTACAGCAATCTTGCCACTTCCCACAACAATGTGTTGCATATTGATTGGAGATGAAAAGCACCACCCCCTCCCACCATTTCTTTTCCATCTGCCAATGGATGAGCTTTGTAGCATTATACTCAGAGAAGCTTTAGACAAGCCATGGCTAGCGTCATGGTAAGATTACTCTAAGAATCTTAAATCGAGTTAAAAATGAAAAAGTCTAAATATATTAAATCCTTCCTAAATGCTACATGAACAAGTGCACTCGATATGTGGAGGATTAGTATAGTTAGTCTCCTTCCCAACTTTGGTATTTTGGTTTTCAGGATGATCTTCTTCGTGCAAGCTTCGTTTCTCAGAAACAAACTTGTGGTGCTTATTGCTAGTGTAGAGGGAATGCAGTAAGTATACTTTCGAGTTCAATTTGCTTCTTCCTATTCATTGTAGAAACACAATGGGCGTGCATTAAACGGAGTTATAATTCAAGCAATCAAAAAAAGAGAAGGGAATTGATAGCTTTATCATGCTGTTGATAAGGCTTGGATCATTTCAAGTCCACTCTTAATAGAAGTATTTCCGTCGATAAAACAAAGATGATCTTTGAAGAGTGTGTGGCATACGAGTGATTTAGTTTGAGTGTAAAGATGAGAAGTTTTTGTATAAATCTTTTCCTTAGAAACAAAACTTAGTAATAGATCTGCTTTTAGTCTGCTAATCTCTCTTTACAAGGAGCAGATTACCACTACTACTGGTGGATATAAGATGTAGATCTCACACCAATTTCTTCTGATGGTACATGCATACTTGCACAGAAGTCCAACTTCACTAGAGTAAACGAAGTAAAATTCTTTATGTTTCTATCAGTAACTACAAGATTCTGATCATGTATTTCTTTGCTCAACCTTCCTTTTCTCCTTTCTTCCTCTTTGTTGGGAAATGGACTTTTTGACACTTGTGATTCTTGTTGGTACTTGGTTTCCAATAACAATTGTTTCCCCCCCTCTAATCATAGCTTGAGAGCTTATGAAAGAAAGCTTTTTGTTCTTCTTTCTCCTTTAATTGCACAAAAAAAAAATATATGCATTTAATTCATATTAGCAGTTATGATTGTAGACATACTCAAAGAAGTAATTGGTTGCAGCTTATATTCTCCTTTTTTTTCCTTTTCTGCTTGACAAGATATTGATATGTACACAATTTAGACTACACGTACTACCTTTCTCTTTGGTTTGCAAATATATGGCACCATCGACTCGGATTATCACAAAAGGCATTAGATTTCATATGGATATTAGACATGATCGAAAATATAATTGTAGAACTCCATATGTAAGAAAAGTAACAACAAGAATCAAGATAGAACGACAAGAACATGGAATTATTACGATAAAGAAAAGGAGTTAACCGCTTTGATCTGCTCAGAAATGGCGAGTCTGATCGAGAGAGAGAGAGAGAGAGAGAGAAGGCAGTATCAATCGAATTTGGAAGTTGGGAAGAGAGGTAGGTGTTAAATGGAAGATGGAAGTGATAAGCTCTTCTATGTGCACTTCCTATTAAGATATATACATAGTGGCTAACCTTTTAAGGTAGTTGACAGCCATTGACCCTTAGGCATTAAGCAATAACAGTAGCTTAAAGGAGCATGATGCATCAAGGACACTCTTAATGAGCCTAAAAGTAGAAGCAAGTTGGATGCTTGGGGTTCAAAGACATACTTAGGATTGAGCATTGCATGTCTACAAGTTCAGTTTATGGCTAACAAAATCCAACCATTAAGGTGTGGAACTTTTGATGAGTTGTATAAGTTCACTTTTTTAATGTATGTATCACTGACATCTTGACTAGTCTCAATGGGGTTTATCTTAAAAAAAACTCGAACATAAATTATTTATAGGGATATTAATCTCATGGATTCATATATTTCAAGAACAAAATATGTAGATTTCAGAATGAAAATCTATATAGCTATATAAATATGTAATAATGGATTTTTTCTTTATCTCAACTCTTCTAGTTCTTTAAATTAACATTCAATAAAATTGAAACGATACAGAGAAATTAATATTCTCAAAAGCTAACAAAGATAACAAAAAGATTAATGTTTGTGGTGGATAGATTGTTGACTTGTTACTGATGGGGAAATAGTAAGATAAAGTTTAGGCCAAAAATGTTTGTGCAAGATGAGAATTGTTACCTATGCTTGGAAATAAATGGAACCCCGGACTTCATTGGATATCAAGATCTATCGGATTCCATGATGCAAACAATTAATGATGAGTTCATGAGCCGCTTCAGAAACTTTCCATGTAGGTGACACCCCTATGAACTGAAGCTAGAAGGATGCCGTATACCTTACCACTTCTTTCTTCATCGAGACTATAAGTGCCTTTTGTCCCATCACCTTTGGCTTTTTCGGGTGGTGTCACTGCCACCTTCTATCCAAACTCTTCATCAATTGCGTACGACGTAAGTGTGGTTTGCTGTTCTTCTGTGTAAAGATCAAAAGCTTTAAAAAGCTACACAGGCTCGACTAAAGAAAGATAAGCTCAAAGCAACGTTCTCTTAGCCAATTATGCAGTGTAAGCAAATGTTAGTGCGCCCTATGTGGGGTACTGATTCAATCTAAACAGCAATGTCTGCACTGCTGTCCCTTTGCTGTGTCAAGCTTAACTACATAACAATGCACTTTGATTGACTAAATGAGTTCCTTTTTTTTTTTTTTCTTGACCAAGGATACATTTGCCATGCTTTTCTAGCACAGATCTATGGGTCTTATATCAAATTAGTCTGTCAAAAGAGCAAAGTCGCTTGGAAAAGGAGGTCAGCCAGGTAAAGAGGCATCTGAGGATAATATTAGAAATGCCAAATGACTAAGATTCTTTGCATGGGTGGTGCATTCTGCTTTTTGAGATGTTTTGATGTAGATCTGCAGAATGGAGAGGAACACAGAAAAAGATCCCAGTGGTCTAAAACCATATCTGAACATGTTCAATTGAGACGCAAGAAAATATATGCAACCACAAGCCCTAATTATACCAACTATCATCAGCTTATTCCATGTGTGAAGGATTAAATCTTTTCAGCATTTCTTTCTCATCTAACTCATGGACTAAACTGACTTAAAAAAGACTACATATATACATACATACATATATATATATATATATATATATATATATATATATATATATATATATATATAGGATTTATTATTCAAGGCATATAACTAATAGGATTTGATACTTTGGGTACTTTAGTAAATAGATCTGATACACAATATTTTCTAGGTATAAAAAATGTTATTGGAGATGGTCAATATCAAATCTTTGATAAGTGGTCTTATACACCACTATCAATTAAGGTTTTTGATATAAAAATTATAAAATGATGCCTTAAATCTTTGATAAGTAGGTCTAATGCATTATCTCCGGATTAATTTTCATAGGTGATGATATGGCACAATTTGGTAGCACGCCCCAAGGTAGCCATCCACAGCCACATCAGCGCCAACGAAGAGCTTCGAAGTCGACATGGCAAACCATATCAACACAATGCCCCGAACTCAAACGACACGTATATCCTCTGTACAAAGTCATGCAAGGGGCACGGCTCAAAAACGACGTCGCTCGGGTACGATGTCATCCCGCAAAGATCGAGACAATGTCACTCGGATACAACAGTGTCCTGCAAAGATCAGAACGGTGTCACTCGGGTACGACACTGCCCCGATGAGATCAGGATAGTACTGCTCGATGTTGATCCGCGTAGGACGATCAGTATCAGTGCAAGGGGTATGGGTTCGCCGCTTAAGAGGTCGACAACCATTAAGAGGTCGGGTACAGTCGATCCTCGTGTGTGGGCATAAAAACTCATCACCTGGCCAACACGGAGGAGGTTTTTCCTGCTCAAGCACTCTACTCTCTCTCATTCAACCAAAAAACTAACTTAAGCTTCGAAGGGGTTGAGTCGAGAAATCCCCCTCCTGATCTCGACCTATGTGCAGGAGTCCAGCGATGAAGAAGCAGGCCGCCCACCAAGAGAGAAGATCGCTCTCGGAGTAGGTTGACACTTGCTCTTGAGACTCGAGCGTCAGACCGAGCAACCTTGCGCGTCTAGAGTCAAACCTAGTCATGCTGACTCCCCAACCACGGTGTAAAGAGACACTAACATATGAGAATTATATTAGATAAGGTTTCGAAATCTAAAACTTCTGTAAGCGAGTCTCATGCATTATCAGACCAATATTTTAAGTATTAGCAAAATTATATCCATATATACATGTATAGGTGAATATATTACTTGTAGATGCATACTTGATGTATCCATAGGCTTGGTTTTGAACCTTGTAGAATCATAGAAAATCCCCTTTGGCCATCAGTTTAGAGCTTCACCTCAGCAAAAGCAAACAAGCTAGCAAAAGAGACTAGAAGAACACTGTGCTTCTGCTAATCCTAGGTATCATTTGGGGAGTATACTGTGGGTGATAGAAACTGTTGAGCTTTTCTTTTTCTATCCTATTTCTTGTTTCTGATGAGATCCCATATTGCATGATTACTATGTCTAGTGGAGGAAGCCATTCATTCATCAGAAATGAGGCTTCCTAGTCTATTATGATTGCAGAAGACCATCAAGATGTAGTGGCTGACACAGTTCTGGCCTTTTCTTCGAGGGCCGAGAGAGTTCCCACCTCGGCTGCACTATTACATTGCCTTCGTAGGCCACCGAATCCACTACTAACGAAGGGCACTCCCCTTTAGCATTTTGGATGTGCCTTAACGCGCAGCACAAAGTCAGAAGCTGCAAACAGTTCTCGCACTTTATCGCAATTTTTTGTCCATCAAAGAGCACGATAGCCAAAGCATTATTTGGATTCCAATATCTCTCTCTCTCTCTCTCTCTCTCTCTCTCTCTCTCTCGTAGAGGAAGAAGAAAAGCTTGCTGTTCGACTAGTGTCTGCCAACAAAGCTACAGAAGAACTCAAACCCTTTCCATGTCAGGAGTCTTCGAAGCTTTCTCCCAGAGAAACGGATCATTGCTGAGCCATTTATTCAGCAGTGCCTGCTGCATGCAGGAACGCAAGAAACTAAGGTTTTGGTCTCTGATTCAACAACGGTAAAAACACTAAACTAGAACTAACTGGAAAATATATGTAGCTTTTTCCTCAAAGATTAACATATATAACAAGACTTTTCTTTGTTATGCAGTTTCCTATCACTAGATTTATCTAAAAGATTAAGTTGATGGATGAGAAAAGGGTTTATGTATCTTTTCTATTTTAAGACTCATCCTCAGTTGACAGAATAATTGATATCTAATAAATAAAACTAAAATTTCCCTTATATTAATTTGAATTTAACCTATTTAGCTCAAGTTACTCTACTGGGGCAAAAAGGAATTGTCATAATATAAATAAATAAATATTATCTCATGTATCACCTTAAAGATTAAAATTTTAATGAGTTGTTCTAATTATCCTCTATCTATCGGAGTTATATCTAGTTATTAACAAATAAAAAAATTATATCTTTCCTAATAATTCGATATATCAATCTCATCAATATTCTCATCTCAATAATATAAGTATTTTATATATGTTATGATTTAACTACTCAACACTTAAAACCATAAAGCATTCATTATTTTTCTTTTAATCCTAAAAATATTTGATAATCACGTAATTAAATAATATAACATTACTATTTCACTCAGAACCGTATACCCATTCAATAAACTTAAATTAAATATTAGTCGTTGTGATTATCATTATTTTTTAAAATTTAAAATATTTTATTAATTTCAATAATTATTTGGTCTATCATGTTTCTCAATATTGTTGAAGGGTACTACTGTAAAATTCAATTTTAACGTGCTAACGATCAAAGTAATTTTTTTTCTAGGAATATATGATAACTTAAATTTAGAGAGATAAATATGAAACTCACTAACTTAGACACACTTTTGCCATTTAGTTTTAACGAGGATGCCAAACACTTCACATTATTTGGTGGATCAAACACTTTTGAAGGGTAAAGAGGCAATTCCCCTAATAGCCTTTTACTCGTTTGAACACTTCGACATCATTATCATAGTGGATGATTTTTCTTTGTGAATTTTATGAGGTTAAATTGATCTAAATAAATCAATTAGGCTTTGTGGGCTTGCGTTGAAGCTTGGAAGAATTTTTGGATCACATAGCTAAAGCATCTGGGGCAATTTTAGTAGCAATAAGTATCATCTAAAGATTGATCTGACATTATTGTTTATAACTTCATAGCAAGGATTTTAGTTATTGTTATGGAAAATTGGGCATGATTGACACATCAGCACCATGCGCTGACACATCGACTCCTTCTCAGCAACTTCTTGATCGACCTGATGAGGTCACATGGTTGACGAGCTGATTCCACGTAGTCGACATATCAATGCTACATAAAAGAGACAATGGTTTCACGTGATTGACCAATTGGCTCCAAGTGGTCGACATGTCAAAGCCATCTTGTCAACACATCAGAGCCACCTAGCTAATCATCTAGCCAGTGTCATGTTGACCACCTATAGAGTGAAGTTGGATGGCTACACCTAATGAATGTCATGTGGAGATGGGTTATGTAATCTTGGGTGTAAGATAATGATAGTTATACCCTTATTATTACATGAACTATATAATGAGTGATCGTAATAGTCTTAAACACCCACTATAAAAGGAGATGCATAAGTATATCTTAAGACACTAAATATCCAAAGTTTGACTTATCATATGACTTAAACTTCGAAATAACATTATCAAAAATATTCCGATGTAGTTTTTATATAATTCGAACAAAACTTGATAAGTTCATCTTGGATCCGAATTAACTTATAGCTCGAACGATCAAAATTTACTATAATAGATTGGCAATAGAAGGAAGATCAACAAACTTTGTAGGCCCATCTCGATCAAATCCTGATGACCTAAATATGAACAGGCTGAGTCTCATAGCGCGTAGAACACCCTTCTTACCAAATCCCCTAGTAATTATGATCTTGAGTCAGGGGCAACTTGGCATGTCATCTAATGAATCCATCTCCTCATATTACAACAAACCCTAACCTCTTTCGATGACCTTTAATTGTTCCGATAGAATCATTGCACACCCAAGTTAAATAAATGTAAGTTTTGATCGGAATAATCCAAAATGTAGTTTCATAACTTCCCCAACTAGCTCAGCTCACCCGTCAAACTCCACTTGTCTCATTCACACTACCATTCCTAGCTCCCATTCTACTATCTATTTTGTCTGTAAGCCTAATAGTTGAGTTTCGGTTGGCTCATATGCCACTCGAAGCACTTCATTTCTGTAAAATTCAATCCCCACACCAAAATTAGAAATCCCCATTGAGTCGATTCGATCGTGCAATCAACAAAACTCCCAACTGGATTCGGGATCACATCAATAAAATCAACCAAATATCGAAAGACATACAAAAAGAGATAAAACAAGAAAACCAATCCAAGATGGAATTTTATCTATAATCCCCCTTCATGAAAACCATAACTGAGGGGATAATTTTTGATAGAGGCTTCAGGCAATTTGTCCACCACAAAAGCTAAAAAAAGTGACAATTAAAGCCTTGATGCATATAGAGAGCCAACTAGATCTAAATCGATCCTCTTTAAGCAAATTACCGATTATCTAAGACTTAAATTAAAGATCTTCAGCTTTAAATCTAACCTATGTTGTATAACATTTTAAAGATCCCAAGCATATTTGCATTGAAAAAGTTAAATATTAATGAATGTGTGTATATTGAGTTTTAGCAATCTTCACCCACAATTATTGTTATTATTTAGGTACAAAGAATTGGTGTTTAGCTTGGATTGTGACTTAGTTGTATGAACATCTCGAATACCAGTGCGACGTTAATCTTAGGAGCAGTGAATTTTAATGGAGTTGGAGTATCTTCAGATCAAACTCCTCAATTTCCCAAATCTTGGTGCTAATGTTCTATTCGAAGCAACATAAAAAATTTACTGAAAACTTCAATGCCAATGTTCTATTTTCTGTTATAAGAAATAAAAATCAATATGCTGGTTTTTGTTCCATGATTATATTTCTGCATAGTTTATGCTTTATGTTTTCTTACTTTTTAAAACTGAAGAATTTCTAAGAAAACAAATTTAGTAACTTTGTCTCTTTTGTTGGTTTTATTAAGTACTTATAAAAATTATCAAAAATTTTGAATTGTTCTAATACATCCAATTTTTATCACCTAATTGAAATTAGGTAAAGAAGTTGGAAATAACTAAGAGATTTCCAAATATAATAAAATGGTGACCACTAAAATCCCTATTTAAAATAATTTATGTTTCTTATTTTTGAAAATATTAGAAACAATTTAAATTCCCTCCATATGAGAGGAGGACTCCTAGAAATATGGCAATGATCAGGAAAAACAAAAATATTTTTCTTCTTTACCTCCAAAATTTTCAGAAGCATTTTAGTAAATCTGGAAGAAAACAAAAAGAAAAACAAAGATTGATTTCTGTTTTTTTGTTTATAGAAACAAAAAACATGGAAATGTCTAAGGAAATTAATTTCGTGCTCTTGGTTGTGACCCGTAAGATTCCAAAGAGGCCCCCCTTTGAAGAAGGCCCAAAGAGGAGGCAAACGGTCCACAAAAGGGGCCGAGATCTAAAACCCTGAAAAGCCGATCAAACCCTAGCGAACCCATTACCCGGCATCGATGGCCACCAAGAAGCGGAAGGTCGACCAAGAAGATGAGCTCCTCATCTCCGCCGCCCCAAACCATGCCGGCGAACTTCTCCCCCAGGCCCCTCACCAGCCCGTCGTGTATACCCCGGCCCCGGCCTCTGACGAAGAGGAAGGCGGCGAGGACGATGACGACGATGACGTGGGGAAGCTGCTGGAGCCGCTCTCGAGGGACCAGCTTGTCGCCATCCTCCGAACCACCGCTGCCGCAGACCCCGCCACTCTCGTGGAGATCCGCCGCGTTGCCGACCTCGATCCTGCACACCGCAAGCTCTTCGTTCACGGTCTCGGCTGGGAAACCACCGCCGAGGGCCTCCGCGCGGCCTTCGGCAGCTACGGTGACATCGACGACTGCCGCGTCATCGTCGACAAGGGTAGCGGCCGATCCAAGGGTTACGGCTTCGTCCTCTTCCGCCACCGCGTCTCCGCTCGGCGTGCCCTTCGCCGCCCCCAGAAGCTCATCGATAATCGCATGACCTCCTGCCAGTTGGCCTCCTCCGGCCCCTCCGCGCCGTCCTCCCATCATCACAACTCCGCCCCGCAGCACCACCAAAACCTTAATCCTAGTCCTGGCCCCGCCTCTCATCAGGACAACATCTCGAGGAAGATCTATGTGGGGAACGTCCATTCCGACGTCGACGGCGGCCGCCTCCTTGCCTTTTTCTCCCAGTACGGCGAGATCGAGGAGGGTCCCATCGGCTTTGATCGACACACCGGGAAGCCGAAAGGGTACGCCCTGTTTGTCTATAAGACGGTGGATGGCGCGCTGAGGGCCCTCGAAGAGCCAAACAAGAATTTTGAGGGCCATCTGCTCCACTGCCAGCGGGCCACTGATAACAAGAGTAAGGCAGCGTCCCTTCAGAATGCTGCGGCACCGCCAAGTGTCGCATCCAGCACAGGAGCTCTCAATGGGTCCGGTTATGCAGGGACTACGTCTGATATGGGGTTAGCACAGCAAGCTGCCATGTTAGGTCAGGGATTTATGGGCATGGCTGGGGCTCAAGCTTATGCTCCGGGAATGCAACCAAATGCTGCATTGCTCACTCTTCTGGCAGCAGCTGGGCAGAATCCGGCAGCTTTCGGAGTCACACCAGCCATGCTTGCTTCTTTGAACCCTGCTTTTGCTGCTGCATTTGGTGTCCCGGGGAGCCAACAGGCTGTGCCTTCTTCAGTGATCCCGCAGGCGGCACAGGTGCCAAACTATGGGATGGGAAGTGTTGCATATCAGGGACCTCCAGGATTTCAGGGGTCTACTGGGTTTCAGGGAGCTTCTGGTTTTCAAGGTTCACCAGGGCTCCAAGGCCCTCCAGGTTTCCAGGGAACTCAGCCAGTTTCTCAACAAGGAGGAGGTGGCACTTCTTACCAGGGAGTTGCAGCAGTGCAGGGTCCTATGTCAAGGCCACCAACTGGACCAATGGGTGGATACTGATTACTCTAGGTATAAAATATATGAAATAGATTGATTTGCTGAAATTCTCGATCTTAAGAACTGATCTTTTTGTGGGTTTACACTTTCTGTTGTTGTTGGATTTTCTTGCTAATTGATCTTCCCTCTGTTCTAGTTTCATACTGAGACCGTGGTTATTCATGTCATTTAAAGATCACATGGCATTTCAATGTCTATCGGCGCCGGATATCAAGAAAGGCTTCCAATGCAACAGTTGTTCGAATACTGCAACTTTATTAGTTTTCTCGTTGTTTATGGATGTATGGATTTTGGACCTTATCTTTTGACTTGATATTTCTTCTGTTCTTGGAACTCAGTCTCTCTGTTTAGTGTAATGTTCAATGCTGTTCAAAATCTATCTTTCCATTGTGGATTGTCAGTTTGGCTATGTGGACTTCGTTAGCTGGTTTTGATTGGAGCTTGATGAGATCTTAACATCTTCTCTGCATTGTCATTTGTACAGTATGATACTGTTGCTGAATTTTCTGCCTTATCATGCTTTAAAGTGTCCTTTACATGATCATTTTGCATCTTTGGTTGCCTAGTCACTTGGGGAGCAGAGTTTCTATGGAGATGTCGCCAAAAGTTGTATCCTAGACATTCTCTTTGCCTTGAAATTGACTTAGGATTTATTTTTCCTCATTCTTTTGAGCATCAGGATGATGAATTAATTCTTTGAAGTCAAAGGTCGATATAGCTTTTGGTCAAACTTACAGCATTGCTTCTTGCTAATTGCTTGTCTTTACAGGTTTTAAAATCAATAGTATGTGAAATTCAATATATCTCATTGACTCATCCAAATTTTTATCACTTACATTGGTTAATGAGGCTGTTGTAGCTGCAGCATGCTTTCTCTAATCCCTACACCACCGTTCTGTAAGGTAGATCTCCTGTATTGTTTATCTCAAAATCATTCTTGTTTCACTTCATTACATGGCATTCTGCTAAGAATTTGTTTTTCCTTGGTTATCACCGTTATGTAAATATCCTTTATAAATTGAATATTGACTTGCACAATGGAATTGCAATGAATTAATCTGGAGAAATGGATTATGTTGTGGAGTTCATTTTAAATTTGATAAGCATGAATTGTTATGGTTTATTTCTGTTTGCATGCTTTCACCACATTAAGTTGAATATTTTTTCTTACTGTTGCAACTTCTTTGCCACTGAATAACAAATGAATGTCTGAAGTCCTACTGAAATATAATCTGGCAGATATTTTAGAAAAGTCAATGTCATGTTGTATTTTTCTTATACTAGTTTGCTATAAGAAATCATGTGAGGTGTAGAGACTATATAACCTTCCATCAAAATATGCACTGGTGCTGCTTGGCTTTTGGATCATCTCCATAACTACTTGTTTCTGAGCTGTTACCTTACAATAGTCCCAAAGAATAAGCCAAGTTGGTTTGGATGGTCGGCTAGTTGTAATGTCCACTCAAATAGTCAAAACTCTAGTAGATGACTGAAGCTTATGATTTGCTATGCTGATTACAACAATGTTGGCACGAATCTTTTGGCTGGTTGCTTTTGCCATACAACTGAGAGGAAAAACAAAGTCACAATTATAGAATTCTT
Organism: Musa acuminata AAA Group; assembly: GCF_036884655.1. NCBI lineage: Eukaryota > Viridiplantae > Streptophyta > Magnoliopsida > Zingiberales > Musaceae > Musa > Musa acuminata. The sequence goes on from NC_088336.1 coordinate 34,765,826, forward strand.
TAGCTGACAATTATGCTAACTTTGCTGTGCGATGAACTTCTTTACCTTTTATCTCTGTTTCTCACCTCCTCAAGTTGACAAGTGTGACTGACATCCAGGATGCCATAGCTCTTTGCGAAGTAGTTGCATCCCAGTATCTGCTGGTGAGTGGCCAATGTGGAGGGATCATTGGAGCCAAGGTGGGATGGGAAATTGTATATTCTGCTGCTTCATCTCAGATTTGTGTGTGCGTTTATGTCAAAATGCAGTAGGGATCATAGTGTTTATCATGGCTGTCGAACTAATCTGGGATATACGAGGATATAACCTAAAAAGGACTCAATTCTGATGTACAGGGATGAAATTCTGATTTAAAACAAAACAAAATGTATTTTTTATGCCTTTATAAATTAATTTCTGGAAACTACAAATGTGTATTCTATGACAAATAGGTCCTATTTATAAGACTAATCATTACTTTTTCAACTATTATATTTTTTGTCTCTTCTATTTTCTACTCTTCTATTCTTCTTATCTTGTTTGTTCTCCCCTTTTCCCTTTTTTCTCCCTTCCCTTTCTATTTTTTTCACACCATGACCTACTCTCCCACGAGTATGCTACCGTGTGATGCAAAATTAGATCCCATGGACTTACCTCTCTATTTGTTACATAGCAGCGGTTTGTAGTGCAAACGAGTACCACCATTTCTCGTCCCTTTTGTCTCCTTTGATTCTTCCTCCATGTCCTTATTGTGCATCTGGTTGATAATGGCTGCTGCATGTTGTGGCTTTCATCTTTCTTTTCATTCTTAGCGAATGGATAGAATCATGTCTAGATGAACTAGTAGTCATGATCTTTGGTTGAATTGGACACAATCCATACTAGAATCCTTGTAATGTCAGGTAAAACTGGTATGGCGGGACAATCTGTCAGATTGTGAGGACCAATTTTATACGCTAAGTGCTGTACAAGTATAGTATAATATAACTTGTAATGTATAGCATATAATATTATTTAGTATAGTTTATGCTACAGGGTATAATATGCATGTATTTTTTAAAGAAAAAATGATAATTAACTTAAAAGCCACGTACAGAATATGCCTCTAGCCTACATGCATAATATATTATGCATGTACACTATCCTGTACTTGTGTAGTTAGCACAGTATAATATATAGTATGATGTAATTTAGTATTCTATAGTATTTTATAATGCAAGGCTTGCAAGATTGGTAGGACCAGATCAATCAATGAGGATTGGCATAAGAAAATTCAAAAATCAAAATGTTCAAAAAAAGATAAGAAAAGAAGCAAACGAAAAATGATGTATTTTAAAAGAAAAGTGTACATACAAATCTGTGCTTTCGAGTTGCAAATCTGTACATACAAATTTCTTTGCTAGTCCTGATCCTATGAGCTTTAGATTTATACAATAATGAACAAGTGCCATGTCAGTTCACTGTGACGTTCTGATGTGAACCAAATGGTAATAAAGGGTGGCCTAGTGCATTAGGCTCCTACAATCTTATGCAGTCGTACACCCGTAAACAGAGTGATTGCCTTCACATGGATCATATATTGATAGGCATATAATTATTTCTTATTATGCATTGTTAGGTTCATTATTTGGTGTAATTGCATGTGGTTTATTTGATGGAAGCGTTGGAAAATGAAAGGTAACTAAGAGAGAACATGCATCTGTTTTTCAGTCTATATCTTTCATTCATAGTGGTTCCAGAATCTAGATGATTAACGTGTAGCTTGGCTATCATATTCTCATCTATTGTTTGTTTATTTATTAAGTGCCACCATGCTGAGATGCATAGTTCCAGCTTACTGTGGCCATATTCTCTTAAATTTTCTTTTTTTTTTCTCAAAGAGTTTATGTTGGGTGTAACAATGAGTTGGGCATGGATATGACTTAAGACAGTTGCATCCTTGTAAAATCCTTGATTCTAGGCTCTAAAGTTGGTGTCTACCATGGAAAACAAATCATCTTGACAAATGTTATATCCGATATAACACCCAAGTCAGTTTTGTCTAGTGCTTTGAGTGATATTACATACAGCTTTCTTCCCTATATATATATATACCTAATCAGACTACTAAACTTGTTTACATGTTAAACTCTCCACCAATTTGGATGCCTTGCCTATTCGGACTACTACCTGATAAGTGTGAGTCTGACTTCTACTGTTGGACTCTTATGTAATAATGATGTTAGTGGTGGCTATTAAAATTTAGTTATTCAATGTTTTCATGAAATTTGGAAGGTATTACTAGAAACTTGTAGGCCAACTAGTTACAATGGAGTTTGATGGACACGTCTCTCCTTTTTACAAAAGAATTTATAAATGGTGATTATAAATGTAATATCAAGTTATATGGAAACATGTGCTTCTTATTGTTCCTCGCACTTTGCTGTTTGGGACAGGAATGAGATGAAAGGGTGACTTCATTTGGACCTTCACATCTTGAAGCAATGTTGCCTTAGTCTTTTGCCTTTGGTTGTTGAAAGATAGGTCAAAAAACTTTGCTCTCCAGGTGTAGGATTGTTTACATTGTCGAGTGAATGTGGTCAATGTTCTTTGTATGTCAATGGTTGATTTAAGAGTTAGTATGTATCAATTATGCTAATGCCTTGTTACAAAATCTATATTCGAAATGTTGTGTGAACATGGAGTTTTCTCATCAAGAATGACCACAAATGTTGCAGGCTAAACATCATCTTATTAACTTTATGCCGACGTCAGGTGAATTCTTGGCAGCTTCTGCTTGTCTATTGATTATTGGAGGTTGAGATCATGTATTTATTAGTTATAACCATGTTGTACAATAAATGTTTGTACTGTTTGATTTGGTGCAGAAAGATCCTCCTGGCCAATGCATATGGTCGGTGTTCATTTACTGGTGTTATGGAATTAGCTTTATCTTGGCAAGCCAAATTTAGATTGTGGTAGTATATATTTGCTGGTGATATTTGTGTTCGTCCGGCCTTATGCTATAGTTGTGTATCCTTTACATGGGCTAGCAATGTCTGAGTCATCTATAGACAATTGTGAAGACAGTGACAATCTTATTGCAATTATGCTGCAATAGATTGACCATAACGGCGTGGTGTCAGTTAAAGTGCTGACTAGCGTTCTCAATTTGCTTAGTTTCTCAGTGACTAAATACAAGGATTTAAAGCTGCATCCGTTCCGGAAGGTCTTATTTGCAGCAAAGCAGTGGGGGCCAAACCATCAGAACTGGTTATTACTGTGTAGGAAGAATAGTTGGTCTGTGTAACGAGAGGATGATGAAGATGTAGTCCGAGTGGAAGATGGTGATGATTCGTATTATGATGCAGGAAGGGAGCATGGGCAGTGCAAACCCTTGGTTTTTTTTGTGTTTCTTTCTCCAGTTCAAGGTCCTCCGGATACATGCATTGTTCACAAGATGAGATGCACGTGAAGATCACTGTCAGTGGTAGGTGTTGTATAATATCAGACCAGGCTTTCACGTGAATCCCCCATCATCCCAATCCCATCAGCCCTTTTCTGTAGTATGGAATCAATCTCCAACAACCTCCACTATGTATTTAGCTGGTCACAATTCTCTTTCTTCGAGGAGAATGCTCTCTTTTTCCTTATACGGTATCAAGGCCTCTTCTTTCAAGCTTGTATTTGGATATCACAGTAACATGGCAGTCGATGTACAACCCATCCAATTAGATCCATAAGTATGACCAAGGAATCAAACGAGGTCAACGTGTAACTTCTAACGCCAAACCAAACTTATAAGGGTTACTGTTACACTTTTTCATCTGGGGGCATCAACTTTGAGACGTGTCTTCCTTTCGATGGGAATTGCATGATGTCAATGATTGATGCTTTTTATTGCAATTGATTTCCGTGCGTGCAATTTCTTTTTGAACTATGCAGCTGAAAGGTTGGAGAGTAACTTTGCAACGCAAAGAAGTTTGATCAAATAATTTTCTGTTTGATGATAAACAACAGAAAAGAAAATTATGGCCGATAAAAGCTTGTTGTAATATCGGATGTTCTCAATTAAGTGCCCTGAATATTCTGAATTTTCATATCAGTCACCCAATGGGTCCTTAGTAGGTAATATATACAAAAGGTTTAGGATTTTGAGGACCAGTGTTAACAACATGCAAATTAGAAGGAATCTACTTACTACATTTTCCAACTTTTTTTTTTTTTATTTTGAATATACTTCTTAGCAATATGAGGTATTTCACAATGATGAAGAATTTGAAACTTATTAGTAAATTTCTAAGATGCAAAAGAAGCATTAGTAATATTTCCAACTTAATTCCCAAAATTAATCAATATAATAAATTTTTTTTCCTTGGAAATTAAATATTAGGATTGTAATATTGGAAGATTTAAAATGAATTTTCTTTAAAATAAAAAATCATGATATTTGAATAAAATCATATTAAAATATTTTTCACCATGGAGCATCAATATTTTGGTGGATCGAATCACCCAAAAAAAAAAGAAAAGGAAAAATGCAGGAATGAGACAACCTCTCACTCACGAACAAAATTGAGGTTCTATGTGTACATCCCACACATCAAGCTTGTTAGAGACTTCCTTATCCTAAATATATCTTTTAAGGTAATTTAGTCTATTTAAAGATCTTTTCCTTTCATCAAGTGGAGCCTCCGAGTTAAAAACCAAGCCAAACCACTCAAAACTATTTATATAAAAAGAAATGAATTGAGAGGTTGAAATGTTTTCTTATGATCAACACTATATTTAACATCTATTAAATCGAACACTTTGTAGCCACCAAGTGATGGTAATTTGACGATGCTCTTTTGGAATAAAAGAAAGGGAAAAAAAAAAGTGAAGGATATGGTACAAAAGAATTACATATTATTGCAGATTGTCAAATTATCTGTCCTTGTACATGAATTTTTTAGTATTTTATTCTTTTACATCGATGTGTATATATTTTTATATTTTAATTTTTTTGTCATTTCATATAATATGCATTATACTAACACCAATAGATGAAGCATTGATCTATTACCTATGTACATAACATCTTAATCATCAGAGAATATTTTGAAATATATATATATATATATATATATATATATATAACACTGAAAATATAATAAAATTTTAAACATTAAAATTTAAAAAAACTATTATTAGTTTGAATTAGATGGTGTGGGTTTGTGAGTAGTAGAAACTTTGTAGGGCCCCCAAGAAAAATACATGATCTGTTGAGGGGGTTCCCTGCAAAATCTCACAAGAAAAGACACCGCCGCGGCCTCCCTGCGCCCGCTCTGCTCTCTCCCTCTCGCTTTCGCCGAAACCTGAGCTCCTAAAAAGCGAAGCCCCAATCCCTCGATCGAAACCCCTCCCTCTCTTCCACAAAACCCTACCTTTCTGCGCGACGCCCGACCCGTGTTTTCCCCCAGTCGCGTCTCGTTGGCTCAGATCTCGCTCCATTTGTGCTCTCGCTGCCGACCGCTGTTGCCTCAGCCTCATTGTACCTTAGATTGACCCCCATTTGAGCTCCTAACGTCGGATCTAGGCCGCCTCGGGCCATGGCGAGAGCGTGTTTCTTGATCTCTTTGGTCGTCGCGAGCTGCTTGGTGTGGAAAGCCCACTCGTTCGCGCTCTCCGCGAAACTCGTCCACAGGTTCTCTGATGAGGCGCGGGCCGCGGCGGCGTCCCGCATCGGCGGAGGAGGCGGGGAGCGGTGGCCGACGCGGCGAAGCAAGGAGTACTACCAGATGCTGGCGAGGAGCGATCTCCTGCGGCGGAAGCGGCGGCTTGGTGCCCGGTACCAGATGTTGTTCCCCTCCGAGGGGAGCGAGATGTTGTCGCTTGGAAATGACTTCGGATGGTGAGTTGAAACGCTAATTTCTGGAGCCCCTTCTTTTTTCTCTAATGCATTTGAGCCATCAGACTCTCCTAAGAAACAAAGAAGAAGAACTATGTGATTCTTGTATTTAAATTACCTGAGAGCCAATGATAATTGATTTGGGTCTGCATGAGTTAGAAAGGGACAGTTTGTGGTTACTACTTGTAATTTCATTTCTAAATTTCAAGTTCTTAAAGGGTTTTTCCTCACTTGAATACTTATATCAAGATAAACGAGATTTTGAGCTAAGTCACTAATTTAGCCTCAGGCACTTGGATCATCAGATCTTCTCTTCTTATATTAAGAAAGCCAGAATTCTCTTACGCTTCATTCTACCTGTGCTTAATTACCAGAGAAACGCCAAAGCAGAATCGTCTGAGGGATAATAGTTTGGATTCTAAATAAGTTAATTAGGACTGCTGTGGTGGTTATTAATTGTAACTTGATTTTTAAATTAATGCTTGTGAAGGGTTTTTTCTCTAATGAATGTGTCTATTAAAACAAATAGGACTTTGTGTGTTTAGGAATATGTTCATACGTTTGCATTATGCAACCTGCATTGCGAGTCTTGTCGTGTTTGCCGTGGCTGTCATGTGATGCGTTCCTGGAGAAGCAATATATGGGATTCAGATAGTAAAAAAATCATTAGGTTAGTTATAAATGTAGATGGCCTCCTGTGAGCTTTTTATGATTTTCCTTTTTCCTCTTGTTATATGAGGTCTGTGATTGGCAGTCTTTTGTAGCAATCCTATTACAGAACAAGGACTGGTTCCTTTGTAAAAAGATTATGATAAGTTGTTTTTATCAGGGGTGTGACTGACTTATAAAGGTCTCATTTTATTTTGTTATTTTCCCTTCATGGAAGTGATTGGTTCATAACAATCCTCATGTTGATTGATTTCCTTTATGCAAGTCATGTGAATGTACCATAAATAATTCATTTGAAAGTAATTAAATGTCTAGAATTTAATATTATGCTGGAATTGTGAGGAAATTAGCCCTGATTCATAAAGCATTATCATGATCCTCCCAAAATGGCATTAATACTTTGGAAATAGGCTTTTGAAGCCAATCGTTGACTCGATAGTGAGTTCCGAGTCCAAAATTCCTCATAAACAGACCTCTTACAATAAATCTGTCTCACAAGTGAGACTATAGAGAGAACCTAAGAGAACAAATCTTAAATCTTCCCCATTATAGCATTTGGAACAAGAATTTTCTTGTACACTCTGTGAAACATGGATATCAGCACATGTAGTTATAAATCATGAAAATAAATTATTAGAGTCCAAATTTGCAACAAAACATCCAAATATATAATAGAGGACTTAATAAAATGTAATTAAATACATGATTTACATATTATGATTATAATTCATTTTGAATTTCACTAAATTGTAGAGTCATCCATCTATTTTTGCCCATTAGAAAGTTTAATATGTAGAGAGCAGACCATCACGGAAGGTATCTAAGAAATCTTCCTTAGATATCTATGGTATCTGTTATTCTGAAAAATCATTGACAGAGCTGCTATGTAAGTCAAAAGTTACAAAATGTATCCATATCCAAATATTGCTGATTTTAATTAGGATGGCCGTACATTTTAAACTAGTCTGGTTTAACAGCAGATATTGCACTCAACCATGATATGCCCCCTTAAACAAGCACTTAGTCATCAGTATCATTATGAATGCCAATAGATATTGTAAATCAGAGGTTCAATTGCATGACAGAGACTTTGTAGATGTTTGGTTCTTCTTAGCTTGTTTGTAATATGTGTCCAGTTATATAGGACAATGTAACTGTGAGCGGTGGGCGAACTTTAGCAAGTTGCTGGTTACAATTGTTACAGATAAAAATCTTGCTTGTGTGTTGCTTCTGGAAATGACTCATAACTGACCAGTTATTTGCTTGAAATTCAATGGATATGTGTTTCGTTTGTTTGCTGACAGAGTTCCAGCTGGTAGCAATCAGGTAATTACCAGAGTCTGCAGTCTTTTGATTTTCTTAGATAGAAAATTAGTGATTGATTGTTCATTGCTATTGTTGAATGCGTGAAGGTGTACTCTTATTCAGTTGAAGGAGATTTTAGGAATCTACGGAATCATAGAAATGAGTTAAAAATCATTCGGGTAGTATCTTAAATCTTCCTTTTGCAAGCCGCTGAGCCGAATCTCAAGCATGTCTATCTGCTTCCGGTAAAACATGAATAAGTTGATCATCTCATTTGGTTTGTCTAAACAAACTCGGACAAGAATGGCATCAACCAGCATGTTTTGTATTCTATATGCTGTTCCCTCTCTCTGGTTGGTGCTCTTTTCTTTGTGAAGTACTTTCCACATGTTATATATTTAAGTAGTTATCTAGTCACTTGCAAAGGATCCATGTGTTTCTCCTTTTTGCCCCATTTATTTTAGCATTCATAAATTGTAGCCTTCATTTTTCTCATTATTTTCTTCCATTTGTTTGTCTAGGCAGATTTTTTTTCTTTTATTGGTGTCTATATTTGATGAAGCATTTTATTTCATGTGTTTTATTTAGTCTGGTCACCATCGTATTACCTGTATCCATATTTATGATATTCACATTACTAATTAGTGGGATACTGCTAATTGTTTCGGAATGTTTCATTTTTATTTCTGATTGGCAGGTTACACTACACATGGATCAATATAGGAACTCCTAATGTTTCCTTTCTTGTCGCTTTGGATGCTGGAAGTGACCTGCTTTGGATCCCATGTGATTGCATACAATGTGCTCCTTTGTCTGGTTATCATGGCAGTTTGGTAGGCAAACATCTGCTTTGGCTTTGGGTTATTGTCATGAAAGACATGCCATTGCCTTTGGATTTCTTATATATTACTGGATTGCTTTTTGGTTTATGATTGTGTCTCTATCTTCTTTCTATTGCTTTGTGTACTTTGATCCATCCCACCTGATTTCTTGTCCTATTTGTATAAGAAATTATGACAATGTAGTATCCTTATTTCATTTTTTATTTATAACCCTTTGAAAGTTCAAAAAATTCTTCTTTTTCTCAATAATATGTACGTATGATGGCCTTCTTTCCTTCAGAGGTTCAAGAAGTGACCACAGAAATGAAATGGAGAACAGCAAGAATACCTAGTTAAATGGATCATTAGGCAGCAACTATTAGGTCATTATGTTGAATGATCAGAATTTGATGATCATATGTTCTTTTGTTGTTATAGAACAGTATAGCTCAGTAACTAAAATTAGCAAGCACAAACCTATGGGGTTTAATTGCAACAAAGAAATATTATTTTTTTAGTAATAATTGCAAGTTGCAACTATATATAATTCTGCCTTAGAAAATATTATAGAAAGAATTTCACTAAGCAACAAAAGAGAGCAAACGTTGTTGGCTTCAACATACAGAGTTGTTGGATTTCTTTCACAAAATTAAGCAGCTAAGGATGCAGTTTGCTCTTCTTTCTGATCTGTCTCCATCTTCACCCAAATTTCCATGATTAAGGCGACGGTCATCTGCGATAATAATGCTTTTACACTGTAGCATATTAAAAGAGAGAAACTCCACTTTATTTGAACTATGTGTTTTTTTAACAATATGTGCTTTTTTAACTATATGCATTATTTAATAACGATAATATAAAGTGGTTCTTCACAATGATAAGATGATTATATGCTCATGTTTTAAATCTCTTATTTAGGTTAATAATTTTGTGTATTCAAAGTTGAGTATTCTTATTGTTTCTGATAGTTCTTATATAACAAAGTTTTGCATACAGACAGTAGTACCACTACACCTTTAGATAACTTCAAGATTAACTACTTATAGGAGCTTATAAACTCACCTTTCACAATAATACTCTAAATATATTTAAGAAGTAAATCAGGAGAATATCAAATTAAGTGCATTCTCCATATTATGTGGAAACACTTTACAACTGTCTAAACAACAACCAACTGAGATCAATATTAAGAAGTCTTACAGACACCATAAGAAACTTACTATAGAAGTTTTATTTTTCTGCAATGAAACTGATGTACAGACAAGATTTAAGTACTATTGGGCTACCATATTTCTGCATAATTGCCTTGGATCTGTTACCTTAAATGTCTTAGCCATTATTTAATATTAGTGACAATTAGTTTGTGCGTACGGGATTAATTTACACTTATTATATGTTTTCTTTATTATTTTGAATTTGATGATGCAGTTCATGGAGGCTACCTTGATTTTCTCCATTATCCTGGACCTGCATTGTTCACTACTCTTATGCTTATAAAGAACTTCAGTAACCCTTTCACATAAGATTGCCCCTTCTCATATTTAGACTTCAACAAAAGAGTACCTTGGTAAGCCTCATAGCTTAAAAAGATGATTCATGACAGTTTTCTGAAAACCTCAATAGATATGTTTAGCCTGTAGTCTTTTTATAATATGATACATGCTTACGTATACCAGATGACCTATAAGAGCAGAGATTTATAAGGAGCCTCTCTAGCTGTAGCACCAAGTTTTAATATGAATTATATTTTATTCCATCATGTGTATATTTTGCATTTCATGGTCTCATCAAAGTTCTGAAAGATTGTGCTCAAGTTCAGAAATAAGTGTATGAGCATTTTTGCTTCTCTCATTTTAATTTGAATATTGATTTTAATTGATAGAATTTTTTTGAAAGGTTTATTTGACTATAGGAATTGTGGTTTAGTTCTGGTATGCTTTATTTTATATTAGCCTTTATTTTTCAAAGGTCCTTATAATTGTGGCTACAACTGTTAGATCACTTGTGTGGTGGATCTTACCTGTGATAGAAGCTGGTAACTTGTCAACATTGTCTATTAGTAATTTTGCTGTTGTAAACAGAAAACAAGGGGATATTCTATTTACATTTAACAGCAGGTTTAGCACTTATTTCCGATGATTGATTGGCAGGTGCTCCTTTCTGTATGGAGCATCTATTGTGCAGGATAAAAATCTCAGCATGTATAGTCCGGCTGAATCGAGAACCAGCAGATATCTCTCATGCAATCATGAACTATGTAGTTTGGGTTCAACCTGTGGCAGTGCAAAACAGCCTTGCCCTTACAGGATAAACTACTATTCAGAAAATACATCCAGTTCAGGTTTGTTGGTTGAGGATATATTACACTTGGCAACTAGTGAGGATCATGCATCAGTGCAGGCTTCGGTCATCATAGGGTGGGTCTACTTTTAGGTTTTGCATAATGAGTAGATATGAGTTTCTCTTTTTGTATTTTTTGTCGACCTTTTCTTCTATAAGATTTCTACTTTTTAAGATTTTTTCTGCTCCTGATTCAGATGTGGTAGAAAGCAGAGTGGTGATTATTTGGATGGAATTGCTCCTGATGGTCTTCTGGGTTTGGGATTTGGAGACATTTCGGTTCCAAGCTCCCTTGCAAGAACTGGACTGGTACGAAACTCTTTTTCCTTGTGCTTCCGGGATGATGACTCTGGAAGAATTCTATTTGGAGATCGAGGCTTGCCCACCCAACAGTCTACACCATTTGTTCCCTTGGATGGAAAATAGTGAGTTTTATTAAGTGACACATCATTTGTCGCCCTGGATGGATTATTCATTTTATAGGGCTTTGATCCATCATTTGTTATTAGGTTCAATCTTTTTGTTTGATACCTTGCAAATGCCTAGGCTCTTTTCTTGCTTTGTTTGTTGTACATTGTCATTCAGACATATGTTTCAGATCAGCACCATTAAAAAGGAAAAAAGAACGAAAAAAATGTTCAAATAACAGATGTCAGTGGATGAGAATGACAATCAGTGGAGCTTTCATTCTTCGCCATGCATTTAATCATTTATTTAAATTTTATAGGTTCATTGAGTGACAATAAAGCAAACTGTTATAAAGAAAGCACTGAATATTTGTAATTATCCTCCTTTACATGAGCTGAGCAAGAATTCTATCAGGAGGCTTGGGTCTCAACTCTCAATCCTATCACAAATTCAATTGTGAAAGGTCCAAAATTCAGGATCAATTCTATTGAACATTATCTATGTGATTTGGATATCTTCTGGATGTTTATGAAACTAACCAAAAAACGATTGGTTAAACGGTGTTCATGAGGCAAAAGTATGATCAACACTATTTCAACTAATGATCCAGTGGATTGATCGTGATTTAACTAGTATTAGATGAATGCACACAAACATTCAACTCATGTTTAATAGAGCTGATTTTCGATTTAGAACCTCCAGAATCGATTTTGTGGCGATAGGACTGAGGATCAATCCTCCGATAGGATTCAACCTCAACTCCCTTGCTATTGCCCAATGCATAACGTAGGGGAACATATTTAGCTAATTAATATTGATAATTGAAGGCATCTGTAGGTTTTATTTATGACTTAAGTTCAATACAGTGAACTAATTTTCCCCTAATCTTTAATCTTTTTCCCAATTTATTCTGGATGCTAGTTGTGGTAGTTTTGACTTTTCATAGTGTTGATTTTAGCTTTTGGCCTTGTGCTTCAGCGACACTTACGTCATTGCGGTGGAGAGTTTCTGTATGGGATCTTCATGTCCTGGGAAAACCAGCTTTCATGCACTAATTGACAGTGGATCATCCTTCACCTTTCTTCCTAACGACATCTATAAGAGAGTCACTCTGGAGGTACTTTTTTATTCTTTTTATATGTCAGAAAAATGTTGTTTTGTCTAGGCACTGACTTGACCCTGGATTGGTGGATAGTTCGACAGACAAGTTAATGTCTCAAAGCGTGCCACTAATAATGAATCTCCTTGGGAATACTGTTATGAAGCCAGGTGAATTTCTTAGAAAGGGTATCATTTTGCACATTTTGCTATCTTTATTTTGTCATTTTAAACCAAGTTCTACTTTTTGTGATGACAGCCCTCTTGGGATGCCTGGTCTGCCAAAAGTAAAACTAATATTTGGTGGAAACAAGAGCTTCATGGTTATCAATCCTATTTATCCTTTCTATAATACAGAGGTGCCTGACTTTGTACTTAAATACTATTTAATTTTTTTATCATCAGGATATGTTTAAACATTAGTATTCTGTCCTGAAGCAAGTGTATATCTGCTCTTTTAATCTAATTTCTGATAGTTTAACAAATAATAAGTTTTACTCCTGATATAGTTGTATGGTTTTGTTGAGTTCAGCAAATACAGGCGTTAAATGTTCCAACTAATGCAACTGAAATTAGTCATCCCAAACTAATATAACAGAGTAGAGGCCATAAAGGCTTTTTGAAGTTCAAGATTTTTTCTGCTCATTTTATAACAATCCTAATAGGACAATGTTATTTTCAACTTTAGGTGCAGACAGAAGCTACATATGTAACTATTGTTTGCTCTATTGTCTAGGATTTTGTGAATGAAAAAATTAGTTGATGATGTGGTTCCAAGAGCAGTTTTAGCTTATGGATATTGCTCAACACTTTTTGCAACTAAACCTTTGAGGTATAAAACTGGTCCAGACCATGTGGGGCATATTATATGTGCATAACTACTCAGTCATCATCTGCAAATGCTTTGTAAAGGACATTGATAAGCTAAGCAGCAGATGTTGTTATTTAAATTATTAAATTTCTGAGTAAGAACATACTACTTGATTAGATCATAAAAAATGAGCATATGATGACATACCATTTTATGGTTGATCTCGATCGAATTTGTAACTAGGTTCATTTTCTGTTAAGTGATGGTACTATAAAATTTGTGATTGGATCTTTGTTGCAAAATTAGTGTTAATAAGTGAAAGGTCCCATAAGAAAATTACTCTGGTTACTTGCCTGTCAAATTGTATATGTATGGTCAGAGAGATAAGATGATTGTTTTTTGCCTTCACAGGGAGAACTTGCTGTGTTTTGCTTAGCTCTGCAGTCATCTCAAGAAAGTCTTGGCACCATAGGACGTGAGCATTCTTCAACCACAACTTGATCCATACAAATTTAGCTTCCATATAAATTTTCACTTATTTATTTTCTCTTTCTCAGCTAAAAGATTTCATATTGTGGATGCAGAGAATTTTATGACGGGATATCATTTGGTATTTGATAGAGAGAACTTGAAGCTGCGATGGTCACGATCTGATTGTGAGTCATTCTGTAGTCTATTCTTTAGTTGATAAGATACCCTTTTTATCCTTCCCATTTTGGTTAACACAGATCAATATGGTAATGCATCTTGACATTGGTGAGTCTTGTGTTAACGAATACTTCAGATGCTACATAATGATGTCACTTCTATTAGATTTACAAAGGCTTACCAGTATTCTTGTGGTCGTTGAGATACTGTTGTATTTATTGCTTATCACATGCAGTAGATGTCCATCCAAGACATGACTGGCAATGGGTTTATTTGACCGGAATTATACTTGTTTGGATTCTCTGCACATTAGCCTTCCTAGACCAGAGGAGCTCCCATGGATACAATATCACTGTCCCAAATGCTAAATTAAGGCAATAGTTTTTGGTTGACAAACGCAACACTGTCTATTCTTCATGTTTCTCTCATTTGATTGTTATAAGCATGATGGTATTGTTGTGTTCATGCATGATATACTGTCTAGAGTCCCATAAGTTTATTAGAGAGGAAGTAAATACGACCTTATTTATTCACCATATTTTCCTTGCATGGAGACAGGTCATCATGATCTTGACAACAGCAGGAGGATGCCATTGGGTTCACCACCATGTAACAGGCCTGAGAATCCTTTGCCGACGAACGAACAACATAGCTTTCCTAACAATGCCCGTGCCATTTCTCCTGCGGTTGCCGGGCGGGCTCTCCCTGCTAACTCATCGTCTGTTTCCCAAGGGTTGAATGCCTGGTACTGTCTGTTGTTGCTACTGACTCAACTCGCTGTATTTGCCATCGGGTGATAGTCTTGGATCTAAAATACATAAATAGTGTTGTAAATCTCGGTTCATGGCTTTCCGTTATCCAATGTGTTTTTGTGGTCATTGGATTCTTGGGGCTGTTGTCCACTATATCCAATGTCTCTGTTATCAATTCACATCCTTCTGAAAATAAACATGAGAAACAGAATCTAAAAATTAATTTTTTAAAAAAATATAATCATTATCTTTGCAGATTGTGAGAATATCTCCATCACTATCCATCATAAGAAAACACTTGCTGGCCTCTTCTTGTTTTTTGTTTTTCTTTTTCTGAATCAGTTTTGTCTTTAGTATCTATAATATTGAACATTATCCAAATATTTGACTCTTGATCTCGACTAATCACGTTGAGATATACCATTATTAAAAAATCTTCTTTGTCGACCTCCACTTTGAGTAACTAATGTTTCACCATTCATATTCTTAGACTTATCTTTTTTTTTTTCCCGGAGATATTAAAGCTTTTTTAACTTGTTCTTAAGTTACTGTAATCTTCTCACACAATATCATCTCCACAAAATTGTCATAAGTAACAATACCTTATCTTTTTCATCAACCTTTATATATATTTTTTAGTTGATCTAATATTCCTTTGAATATGCTCATATACTCTAACACGTCTCTACCTTCCTCCATCCTTAACCTATATTACTTTGACTTCAAATACAACTTATTAATGAAACTTTTAGCTATATAACATTCATATTCTTTGAATATGTTTAAATGCTCTATTACGTCTCTACCTCCCTCCATCCTCATCCAATATAAATTTTACTTTAGATACAACTTATTATTAAACTTTTAGTTAGAAAAAGCTTTTCTAACTTATCTCAAACACTTACGTTAAAATCATCATTAATAATATTATTTATAATATTATCAAGGATGCAAAGATGAATAGTATTATACACTTTACCTCAAGCTCCTCCTAGTCTTTATCGCTAATTTTTTCTGATTTATCTGCTTGTCCCTTCAATGATCCTGCTAGGCCTTATCGAGCAAGATGATCACTAACACATGTACTCTTATTAGGAATCACTCGTCATTGGATGGATAGTGATTGGACCATGCAAAAAAAAAAATTATTGCTTTTAGATTTTTTGTTGAATGGAATATAGTCATCAATATTTATAGAATGATAAATTTTATAAAATATTATTTGATTTTTTTAGTTTTTATTAGTTTTAATAATACAATGGTAAATTCTGCTTCTATTATGGAATTACAAGATGTTCGTAAACCTATTTTTGTCATATTTTGAATTTATGTATACAAGAAGGACTAACATCTCTTAAACGTTTTATTTTTTAAGACTATTTCATTGTAATGGGTCATCTACAAATAATGAAAAAATAAATCAAATTTTATAAATTAAATAATAAAAGTCTCAAAAGATTTCTTAGAGATGTTCATACATGATGAAATTCAAATTATTTTTATTACAAATAATATTATGAAAGTTAGTTTATATCTACAACATTATGTATGTGAAAGAATTTTAAAAATTTTAAATTTTTTTAATAATATAACATATACTTTGACTAGTGTTTATTATCTTACTGTATATATTTTTTTTAGTTGTTTGCATTAATATGATTGGTGCATTATAAGAATATCAATATGATAATAATTCAAATATGACAATAATGGCTATAAAAAAAATAGATTATTATTATTTTAATTACACTGATTTATTTAATTATATGTGTTTTCAATCCTCATACTAGAGGTATTAAAAAATTAATTAATTATTAGACAAAGGAGATAAAGCAGAACATTAATGATCTTTTATTAAACTTATCAATCGAGGGGAGGATTAGAATATCCGACATCATAAGGGATTAAATATTTATAATTTTACTCATTATTAGTTTCTCGCCTCTTACCAACAACAGCCTATCTTTGAAGGGTTACTATAAAAGTCGCACCCGTGCCCTAAATGCAGCGGTGGAACGCGAGTACGACATATTCCTTGGCGAAACGCGGCAGCAGCGGCCGCATCTTCCTCCGGCGAGCTCTTATCGCTGCGGCGTTTTCCTCGGCGAACGGTGACAGCGCCCGGTATCTCTCTCTTACACCTCCTCCTCCTCCTCCTCTTCCTCCTTCGCCGTCTCACAGTCCCTTCTACTCCCTCTTCCCCCTTTCGCCGCAGCTCTCCTGCTTTCCGGACACCATCCTCCTCCTCCCTTCTCCTCGCTCTTCCCTCTTTCACCTGTTCATCGCAGCCCCCCGCCCCCCGTCGACCCCAACTGCTCCGATCCCAACAGCCCCCTCTCCGTTTTCCTACTCAGGCCCCGACAGCCCCCTCTCTGTTATCCTGCTCCGGTCCCGACAGCCCCCATCTCCCTCCTCTACACCCCTCTTCCCGCTCTCTAATACATCTTCCCCTCCCCTTTCCTACTCCCTGATAGTTACCCGCTACCATCCCAGCAAACAATCAGCAGTATGTCATGGGCATTTGCTTTAAAGAAATGGCAAGTCACAGTATGCAAGTTAAACCTTTATGTCACAGTATGAGCATAACCTTACACCTTTATGTCAGCATAGTGTGTCTCTGCTGTAGTGCTGAAAGCAACTATCTTCGCTACATGAGGCTTGTTCATACCTCAAAACACACAGGCCGGCTTATATTTGAATTGTCAAATCTTGT
The DNA here is from genome assembly GCF_036884655.1 of Musa acuminata AAA Group. Lineage (NCBI taxonomy): Eukaryota > Viridiplantae > Streptophyta > Magnoliopsida > Zingiberales > Musaceae > Musa > Musa acuminata. The sequence continues at coordinate 34,783,239 of NC_088336.1, forward strand.
ATTTGCTGGCTTAGTTGGTGATTTGAAGGAGATTTTACAGGTGACAATAGAAAGAGATTTTAATGCTCTTAATTTAACTACAGATATTTTCTTATACAGAGTTCAATGATGCAAAAGATCCACATGGATGATCATGAATTGTTTGGACATCGTGGCTTTTGTTATTATTGTGGTCGTTTGCTGGTTTTATTGTCAAAGTCTCACTGATCTAGGTTATGCCAGCGAAGCTTCTCAAATAAAAGACTTTCTTTTTTCTTCATTAATGATAAATAGATGAGGATACATATTTTTAACTGTAGTTGAAGTTATTTGCATGAGGAATCTTTCTCATAAATTAAGTTCCTTTATCAGCATAGAACCAAATAAACTAGTAGTTTTTATTGATCGAGGCAGTTTTCTTACCTTTTTATTCATTTTTCAGAAAATTTGTTGCCCTTCTCTGGTCTTCCAGCTATGTTGTTGTAATTTTTGTCGAGTTGCACATAATCAGAAAATTACTGTTGTTAATTTCTTAAACTGTGTGTTTTCTAATTACCAGTCGAGTTAGACCTATAACAAAATCATCTCTTTACATTCTTGTTGAAAAGGATCAATTATTCTGGAAGTGCTCATTTGAAATGTCACCGGTTTTAGTTGTAGGACATTAGTGAATCTGATGTTAGACAAAACATTATGCATCTTCCACCTAATCTTAGTGCTGAAGTACCCATTGCAAGTCATCGACTGATGTTCAACCTATTAGTACAAAGTTGAATATCATCTGTATACAATCAACATAGTAAATGCTATTGTCACTCGTATGCCGCATATTTGATGAAAATACATTTGATATAATTTCTCAATATCTGCAGGGATATAGTGTGCTTCACAGTTTCTAAAGCTACTACCAACAATAGATAAATAGCGGAAGGTAAGTGTCAGTGTGCATGTGTCATATCAAGACATTATTTCAGTGGTGGTTAATAGCTTGGATGTGAGCATGGTAATAAGTAAATGTTCAATGGTACTCTTAATCAACATTCAAACACGATTTAGAGGCTTACATCTGAAAGAAACTGTTATTGGGAACTGAATGCAGGTGGATTTACGTGAGTGGTAGGGGAATGTTATCCGATACAAATGATTAGTTGGAAGCTTTCAACTTCCTTTTGGTTGGAAGCAGATACAGAAAATATATTTAGTTCGGATGTGCTTGATTTGAGGTAGAAGAGGCATTTGGACTTGGAGAGGGCAGTAATAAAACTACTTTTCTTGTGTTTTTCTGCAAACAGTGTGTGATACTGCTTCAAAATATAATGTTTTTGGTGCAAAAGAGGCTCTTTTGCATTCTCCCATGTAACAAGTCCACCATCCATCTTTCTTCCTATGAAATCTGCAGTCTGTTTAGTAGCTTTTCCACCGCCAAAGACCAAATTTCAGATCATAAATCCAACTTTACCGTGGTCAATTCCCTTCAATCATGTGAACTTTCCTCAGAAAAGGCTGCAAAAACAGCCAAGTGTCGCACCTATCACACAAAATCTTCAAGTTCAAGTCTTTCCATCGAGTTCTTTAAGCAGAGTGGTTGGAGTGATGCACAAGTCATGAAGCTTATGCAGAGGGAACCCAGGCTTCTACGTGCTAACGTAGAAACTATCCTGAAGCCCAGGATGAGATCTTTGCAGGACATGGGATTTTCTGACACTGAAATAGTTCAGCTGGTTTCATCATGTCCGAATATGCTCGGTTTACGTGACATCCAAACGAGGATCAACTTCTGGAAGTCACTTCTTGGTTCTAATGAGAGGTTAATTAAAGCCTGCAGCAGGAACATGTTTCTCCTTGCTTCTAGCTTGGCTCGAAAGATTGAGCCCAATATATCTCTCTTGAGGGAGTGTGGCATCAGTGAGCAACGCATCGCGCAGTTGGTGGTGAGATTCCCAGGTTGTTTATTGCATGCAGAAAAATGTATCAAGGAAGCTATCGAATATGTAGAGGAGTTGGGTGTGTCACGTGACTGTAAAATGTTCCCTCGTGCACTGTTAGCAGTCGTGACCCTGAGCAGGTCCAGGTTTGATGCTAACTTTGCAACCCTGATGAGCTTTGGGTGGTCCCAACCAGACAGTCTTGCTGCATTCAGGAAGCATCCAAGCATTTTGAATTTCTCAAAGAAGAACTTATCTGACAAGATGACATTCCTGATGAAGGAAGCTGGTTTTGAGCTGACATATATCATTGGCCATCCCGTGCTTCTTACATATAGCTTGGAGAAGAGGTTGAGACCTCGATATGAAGTTATGAATTTTCTTGATCAGAATAAATTGCTGGATAAAGGATATAACCTGGTATCTGTCGTTAAGCTATCTGAAGAGAAGTTCAGAAACAAATTCCTTTTCCTGCTAAGCAAGGAGAAATTTATTGCTCAATATGATTCCTATGTTGCTGCTGTGCAGGGAAAGCACTACGTTGTTGCGGAAAACTAGGATTGCAAGTGCTTCCTCAAGACAGTGTCAACCTATTGCATACTGACTACAAGTTAATCACTTTATATTTGTGACAATTTAAATTCTGCCAGAGTTTCTTGGAGTATAACTTCCACGTTGATTTGGTGATTGTTCTTTGATTTATGCTTTCTACAACAAAAGGTACTGTTTCTTTTATGCTGATGTCTCAGAAATTGGTGTGGGGGAAAGTCAATTACTTCAGAAAGGCAACCAAAATATCAAGCTTTTGTGTTCTGTTTCTACCATATTTAGCTAATTCTGCCAACCGATCGATCAGTGTCAACTTGGCCTCGGTCATGTTAATTGGTGTGAAGGCATATTGGTAACTGTGCTGTCTTTTGAATTGGTACATCTCAAAGAATTATGTAAGAGCCGTTTTGACAGAACATACTTCAAAGGAAACAACAGATGAGGATACGACTATTAACATATTTGTTCTACTCATATCCGGACTCACATAAAAAAATTAAGAGCAATACGTCCATTGTAACCGTTTAATTTAACGCATTATTAAACCGCATATCTATATTAAATTTGATACACATCTTTATTGTTTTATAATTAGATTATATGTTTGACTTTGCTTGTGCGATCTAATAGACCCAACATGTCTCCCGCGTTTGGTTTCATTTAATTATTAAGACCCATGCATTTTGCCACAGTCGTGCATTTATTTGTATGTTTGAATTCATCTGAACCAAATTGAGCACACAGGTCCAGAAAAATTATTGAATTTGAGCTACGTTAGTTGTATCTTTAGTTTTTTTTGTATAATAACAGTTTAATTGTATTAGGAGAACAATTAGTTGGTAGGTAATAAAATGAACACATCTATGACATATATCTGCAATTAGTTATGAAGCTTTTTTTTTATTGTAATGAAAAAATTAGGAATGTTTCTACCCGATGAAATTATATATATATATATATATATATATATGAATTATTTAAAGAATCCTTTAAAGATAATAAATTATTATTTATTTTTATTATAAATAATATTACGAAAGTTAGTTTATATCTACAACATTGGAATGTATGTGAAAGAATTTTAATAATTTTAAAAGCTTTTTATAGGTTTAGTATGTTACTGTGCATGCTTTTTTAGTTGTTTGCATTAATATGATTGGTGCATTATAAGAATATCAATATTATAATAATTTAAATATGACAATAGTGGCCACAAAATCAAAAATATAAATTATTATTAACATTTTTTTTGTCGATTTATGTAATTATAAGCGTTTTAATCCTTGTACTAGCTTAAATGACTTCAGTAATTATTTAACTACTTATTATGGAAGTTTAAGAGTCCATGATATTAGTGATAAGATTAGAGATATTAAAAAAATAATTATTAACTTATATAACCATTATAGTACTAACTATAATAAACAACATGATACCTTTAAAACTTCTCCATCTAGGATCTAAGTTAGGGAAGGTAATAAAATTTATAAGGGAGAAAATTATTATTACAAAGATTTAAAAGAATGAAAGGGATCATAAATCTCAAACTTCAAGTTTATTATGTATCTAACAACTTTAAAGTTTGTTGACAACATATATGTATAGAGTTTTCTATCATGGATTGGACATGATATATAATAACATTTCTAATTTTAACGATTAATACTAGCAACTTATAGTGTTGGTACATGTGGAGTGAGCCTTCAGTGCAAGATTAAGTATGACTCTCGAATCAATCGATGTTTAAGTATGAATTAATAGACAAAGGCGACGAAACATAACCGATACATCTTATGTGAGGATAATGATCTTCTATTAAACATATCAATTGAAAGGATGATTGGAATGTCCAACATTAGAAGGGATTAAATATTTATAATTTTAAATAATTTTATATTAATTTTTATATTAGATCATTATAAAATTACACTCATTAGAGTTGTACATTCATTTTTCAGAATTTAAAAATAAAATTATGATTTTTTATTATAATTTTTAAATAAATAATTGAAAATATCATGTCAAACTATATCAAAATCGATCAAATTGGAAACAACCCTTACGGGTTCGATTTTTGATTCTAACTTTTGCTTAGGCTAGATAGAACCTTACATTGATGAAAGCCGCTATCTCGACAATTCGAGACTTGTTCTTAACACAAAATACAATGCCTTACCAATCTTTAGATTATCCGATCTTATATTTGCTCGATTAGTTAGTGACTTGAAGGAGAATATAATACTGGTAAAAATAGAAAGAGATTTGAATGCTTTAAATTTGACTACATATGTTTTCTTACACAGAGTTTGGATATTATGGCTTTTTGTTATTATTGTTATTGTTTGCACTTGTTGGATTTATTGGCAAATTCTCACTGATTTAGATTAATAGCTGAAGCAATTGAAGTCACGGAGCGCCCGATAAGTGGGCCGGACGGGCGTGTTTAACCGGATGCGGCCCAGGAGCCCGTCTGATTAAGGTTTTGTCTAGCCCAAGTCAAGTCAATTTGGATCTCTGGTTCGATTGAACCAGATGAGAACGGCATCCTCAACTTCGCACCCGTGCCCTAAATGCAGCGGTGAAACTGTCTCCTTCTCCACAGCGACCGCGACTGCGGCGTTTTCCTTGGCGAAAGGCGGCAGCAGCGGTGGCATCTTCCTCCGTCGAGCTCTTATCGCTGCGGCGTTTTCCTCGGCAAACGGTGGATGCTGCGGTTTCCTCTCCGTCGGCGAACGGTGACAGCGCCCGGTATCTCTCTCTTACACATTCTCCTCCTCCTCTTCCTCCTTCGCCTCTTACACAATCCCTTCCCCTCCCTCCTCTACACCCCTCTTCGCCCTCTCTATACATCTTCCCCTCCCCTTTCCTACTCCCTGATAGTTACCCGCTACCCTCCGAACAAACGGTCAGCATCTTGCCATGAGCATACTTTAAAGAAATAGCAAGTCACAGTATGCAAGTTACATACGGTTGTTAAGATAGACAGCAGGAGAAGTGCTGCTTTTACAGAGAGCAAAGAGAATTGGGGAAGTCTAAGAGAAAAGGAAAGCACGGAAAACATAGAACAAGAGACTATAATTGGGTCACTGTCCAAATAAAATCGGAATCGTTTGTCAATAGAATAATACAAAAGTCTGACTATTCCTCAGGTGAAGCATTTTAATTAAAAATATACGTAAGATAATACTAATCTGACTAGGTTTCCCAAAAGAAGCTCTCTCAACAGAAACTGCTTATTTTGCTGAAGCGTTTGGTTCATCAAACCTCTTAGTTTTCTTATTATGTTTACTGCATTGCAGTTTCCTTTTCAAGCACATCAGAAAATTTCAACACAAAACCCCAAATGATACAAAGGACTCGACTCAATATAAAGGACAAGTTGAGTCAACAACTAGAATTTGACTTGATTTCCAAACCCGAAAATAGACTCAAAATCTCAACCTATTTGGTTAGGTATAACCTTACACCTTTACGTCAGCATAGCGTGTTCTCTGCTGTAGTGCTGAAAGCAACTATCTTCGCTACTTGAGGCTAGTTCATACCTCAAAACACAAAGGCCTGCCTATATTTGGATTGTTAAATCTTGTATTTGCTGGTTTAATTGGTGATTTGAAGGAGATTTTGCAGGTGACAATAGAAAGAGATATTAATGCTCTTAATTTAACTACAGATATTTTCTTATACAGAGTTCAATGATGCAAAAGATCCATATGGATGATCATGAATTGTTTGAACATCATGGCTTCTGTTATTATTTTGGTCGTTTGCACATGCTGGTTTTATTGTCAAATTCTCACTGATATAGGCTTTTTAATTCTTCATTAATGATATGTAGCTGACGCAACATATAATTTTTTAACTGTAGTTGAAGTTATTTACATGAGCAGTCTTTCTCATAAATTAATTTCCTTTATCAGCAAAGAACCAAATAAACTAGTAGCATTTCTTGATTGAGACAGTTTTCTTATCTCTTTATTCATTTTTCAGAATATTTATTGCCTTTCTCTGGTCTTCCAGCTATGTTTTTTTTTTTTGTCAAGTTGCTCATCATCATCAACAATGCCCTTTTTAGCATGTTGAACCTCACAAATTACCCTTGTTAATTAATTAAACAGTGTCTTTTCTGCTTACCAGTCTTGCTAGACTTTTAACTAGATCATCTCTTTACATTCTTGATGAAATGGATCAATTACTCCACAATGTTTCAGATTTTAGTTGTAGGACATTAGTGAATCTGATGTTAGAGAAAACATTATGCATCTTCCAGTTATTCTGAATTCTGTAGTACCATTTGCAAGTCATTGATGTTCAACCTATAAGTATAAACATGAGTATTGTCTGTATACGATCGACATTGTAAATGGCTATGCCACTCTTATGCAGCATATTTGATGAAGACACATTTGATATGGTTTTTAAATTGCTACAGGGATATCTGATGCTTGGTAGTGTCTAAACCCACCAACTACAATATAAAAATAAGTGGAAGATAGTGTCTGTGCGCTGGTGTTATATGATGCCATTATTTCAGTGGTGGAGAATTGCCCGGTTGTGAGCATTAGAATGAGTAACTAATTATAGGTACTTGTTATCAACTCTCAAACACCATTTAGAGACTTATCTCTGGCAGAAATGGCTGATTGGAACTGAATGCATGTGGATTAACACGAGTGGTACAGGAATGTTGTCTGAGACAGATGATTAGTTGAAAGTTTTCAACATCCTTGATTTGAGGCAGAAGAGGAATTTGGACTTGGAGAGGGCATAAATAAGACTCCTTTTCTTGTATTTTTCTGCAAAGAGTACGTGATACTGCCACAAAAGACAATGTTTTTGGTGCAGAAAAGGCTCTTTTGCCTTCTCTCATGTAACAAGTCCACCATCCATGTTTCCTCCTATCAACTCTGCAGTCTGTTTAGATTTTCCACTGCCGAAGAGCACAGTTCAAATCATGGATCAAACTTTACGTTGGTCGACCCCCTTGAGTCATGTGAACTTTCCTCAAAAGAGGCTGCAAAAAGGGCCAAGGATCGCATCTGTGAAAAAGAACTTTCAAGTTCAAGTCCTTCCATTGAGTTCTTCAAGCAGAGCGGTTGGAGTGATGCACTAGTCATGAAGCTTTTGCAGAGGGAACCCAGGTTGTTGCTCGCTAATGTAGAGACTGCCCTGAAGCCCAGGATGAGATCTTTGCAGGACATGGGATTTTCTGACACTGAAATAATTCAGCTGGTTTCATCATGTCCTACTCTGCTCCGTTTAAGTGATATCCAACCAAGGATCAACTTCTGGAGGTCACTTCTTGGTTCTAATGAGAGGTTAATTAAAGCCAGCAGGAGGAACATGTTTCTCCTTACTTCTAGCTTGGCTCAAAAGATTGAGCCCAATATATCTCTCTTGAGGGAATGTGGCATCAGTGAGCAATGCATCATGCAGATGTTGGTGGCAGTACCGAGTTTTTTTTGTCGAATGAACAAATGTATCAACGAATCTATCAAACATGTTGAAGAGTTGGGTGTGTCACGTGACTGTAAAATGTTCCCTCATGCACTTTTAACAGTCATGACCCTGAGCAGTTCCAGGTTTCATGCTACTTTTGCAACTTTGATGAGCTTTGGGTGGTCCCAACCAGACAGCCTTGCTGTATTCAGGAGGCATCCAGTCATATGGAATTACTCAAAGAAGAACTTATCTGACAAGATGACATTCCTGATGAAGGAAGCTGGTTGTGAGCTGACATATATCGTTGGTCATCCCGTGCTTCTTACATATAGCTTGGAGAAGAGGTTGAGACCTCGATATGAAGTTATGAATTTTCTTGATCAGAATAAATTGCTGGATAAAGGACATGACCTGCTATCTGTCATCCTGCTATCTGAAGAGAAGTTCAGAAACAAATTCCTTTCCCTGCTAAGCAAGGAGAAATTTATTGCTCAATATGATTCCTATGTTGTTGCTGTGCGGGGAAAGCACTACGTTGTTGTGGAAAACTAGGATTGCAAGTGCTTCCTTAAGACAAAGTGTCGACCTATTGCATGCTGACTGCAAATTAATCATTTTACATTTGTGACAATTTAAAATTCTCCTTGAGTTTCTTGGAGTATAACTTCCATGTTGATTTGGTGATTGTTCTTCTATTTATGTTTTCTACAACAAAAGGTGCTTATTCTCTTATGCTGATGTCTCAAAAATTGGTGTGGGGGAAAGTCAATTACTTCAGGAAGGTAACCAAAATATCAAGCTTTTGTGTTCTGTTTCCACCATTTTTGGCTAATTCTGCCAGTCGATCGATCGGTGTCAACTTTGTCTCGGTCATGTTATTTGTTGTGGAGGCATGTTGGTAACTGTGCTGTCATTTAGATGATTGTGATCGAATTTAATAAGGATACCTTCCTTTTGAATGGGGACATCTCAAAGAATTATGTAAGAGCCGCTTGGACGGAAAATACTTCAAAGGCAACCACAGATGTGGATATGACTAACATTTTTGTTGTAGTCATATCCACACTCAGCTCATTAAATAATTATGTCCAGTTTAACCGTTTAATTGAACGCATTAAACAAATGATCTATATTAAGTTTGATACACATCTGTATTGTTATATAATTAGATTGTGTGTTTTACTTTGCTTGTGCGATCTAATAGACCCAACATGGCTCCCGTTTAATTGTGTGTTTCATTTTTTTCTTATAATGTTGTATTATCATTTTGGTGTCTTCAACATAAGGAATAGTATCATTATTTTTTTAGTGATATGTTTAGTTACTAAAATTTTAACTTAATAAAAAATTATAAGAGAAAAGACTCAGAAAAGTGAACAAAATATATTGTTGGATGATTGTGGGGGAACTATTGATTATAAATCAGTCATGATGTTATGATGCTGAAGAGTGTAAACTTCTTTTTAAAAATTGTGAAAAGACATAAAAGATATGTATTTGTAAGATTTTGGATAATAAAAAAATACAAATGGAGTTTACATTTTTCAGCAATAGTTTTTGAACCAAACAATAACCTTTAGTACTTTGAATAATTATCTTATTGAATTGTTTCTCAAGCACTCTGTACTTAGGTGTTTTTTATCATGGGAATTACCTATTAAGTTGCAACATCATCAACTACTTTTGTCTTTTTTTCTTTTTCATTAGGTCTCTACAAAAATCATCTATATTTTTGTAAGGTCGATAAAGTCATAATCTAAGTAAGATACTTGAAACGGATTATACAGACTACTCTTGTTGGGATGCATATGTAAGTTATGACAGACTACTCCAAAATAGACCCAAAATCTTAATGCATTTAGTTAAATATAACTAGTCCTAACTAAATCACAACTGATTTGTTGTGACGGGTTTGAATCACAACTGAATCAATGCATTTAGTTAGGTATAAATATGACTGGTTGAATTGAATCAAACCATAATCGGATTGCAAATCAAATCATAATCAACCAGGGGTAATTTAATTGAGGTTCCTAGGTTTGAAAAATTAGAATCAATGATCCCATAATTGATTATTCCGCTTCCTATTAAACCATCGATTTGATGGTGTTTTATATAGATAAAAACCCCGATCAAATAGGTTGTAGATAGATAATTGGGCTTAAACAATTGGGCCCAATAGTATGTGCTTGGACCAACAATCGAATGAATGTCAAATTGGCTATATTTAGGGATACTTAAATTATTTTATAATTAAAAATATTAAAATTAGAAAATAAATTAGTCATTCCAATAAGCAAATAATAGTTAGTTATGAAGATATTTTAAGAAAAAAAAATTAAAAACCCTATAGATACCCCAAAAAATCTTTTATTGTTTCTCATATTAAGTACTTGTTGAAGTTTGAACGATTTAATGCTCTTTTCTTAATTCGATGGCAAGTGGAAGCTATCACTTCACCATTGAGTAGGCTTTTGGAAACATGATCTTGATAATTCAAGAAAGCCAATATATCAATGTTGATGTTAAGATGTTGATATGATGGCTTTTATGATGAGGATATAAAGCGAAATAACCTTTGTATATGAACAAATACTAGCAGGTCATGATATGCAGTGGAATTAAATAAAATCACAATCAAATATACAACCAAGATATACGTAGAAAACATCTCCAATGTGAATGATAAAAACCACGGGATAAACTAGAGATAATCCACTATGAGAATAATAAATATACAAATCTAAATCTCTTGCCCTAAACCCTACTAACAATAACAAGAGAACAACTGGGATTTGAATGCTTTAAATTTGACTACATATGTTTTCTTACACAGAGCATAAATAGTTTGGATATTATGGATTTTGTTACTATTGTTATTGTTTGCACTGGTTGGATTTGTCAACAAATTCTCACTGATTTAGATTATGCCAGTGAAGATTCTCAATAAAATGTTAATTTTTCTTCATCGATGATAGGTTGTTTAAAGTTCTGTACTATACTATAGCAGAAGCAATTGACGACACCGGGCGCCCGATAAGTGGGCCGGGCGGATGAGTTCAACCGGGTGCGGCCCAGGCGCCGCCTGATTGGGCTGTGTCGAGCCCGAGTCAAGTCTATTTGGAACTAAGGTTCGATTGAACCAGATGAGAACGGCATCCTCAAAGTCGCAGCCGTGCCCTAAATGCTGCGGTTCAACTGTCTCCTCCTCTACAGCGACCACGACTGCGGCGTTTTCCACGGAGAACGGTGCATGCTGCGGATTCCTCTCCGTCGGCGAACGGTGACAGCGCCCGGTATCTCTCTCTTACTCCTCCTCCTCCTCCTCTTCCTCCTTCGCCGTTAGTTATATGTGCTTTCCCTGCACATCATCAACAGTGGCTTCTTTAGCATGTTGAACCTCACAAATTACTGTTGTTAATTTCTTAAACAGTGTGTTTTCTAATTACCCGTCCTGTTAGACCTATAACAAAATCATCTCTTTACATTCTTGTTGAAAAGGATCGATTATTCTGGAAGTGCTCATTTGAACTGTTACAGGTTTTAGTTGTAGGACATTAGTGAATCTGATGTTAGGCAAAACATTTTGCATCGTCCACCTAATCTTAATGCTGAAGTACCCATTGCAAGTCATCGACTGATGTTCAACCTATTAGTACAAAGTTGAATATCATCTGTATACGATCAACATAGTAAATGCCTTTGTCACTCTTATGCCGCATATTTGATGAAAATGCATTTGATATAATTTTTCGATATCTGCAGGGATATAGTGTGCTTCACAGTTTCTATAGCTACTACCTACAATAGATAAATAGCGGAAGGTAGTGTCAGTGTGCATGTGTCATATCAAGACATTATTTCAGTGGTGGTTAATAACTTGGATGTGAGCATGGTAATAAGTAAATGATCAAAGGTACTCTTAATCAACATTCAAACACCATTTAGAGGCTGACATCTGAACGAAATGGTTAATGGGAACTGAATGCAGGTGGATTTACGTGATTAGTCGGGGAATGCTATCCGATACAGATGATTAGTTGGAAGCTTTCAACCTCCTTTTGGTTGGAAGCAGATACAGAAAATATATTTAGTTCGGATGCGCTTGATTTGAGGTAGAAGAGGCATTTGGACTAGGAGAGGGCAGCAATAAAACTACTTTTCTTCTATTTTTCTGCAAACAGTATGTGACACTGCTTCAGAATATAATGTTTTTGGTTCAAAAGAGGCTCTTTTGCATTCTCCCATGTAACAAGTCCACCATCCATCTTTCCTCCCTTGAACTCTGCAGTCTGTTCAGCTTTTCGACCTCGAAAGACCAAAGTTCAGATCATAAATCCAACTTTAGAGTGGTCGACCCCCTTCAATCATGTGAACTTACCTCAGAAAAGGCTGCGAAAACAGCCAATTGTCTTACCTGTCACACAAAATCTTCAAGTTCAAGTCTTTCCATTGAGTTCTTTAAGCAGAGCGGTTGGACTGATGCACAAGTCGTGAAGCTTATGCAGAAGGATCCCAGGTTTCTACATGCTAACTTAGAGACTGTCCTGAAGCCGAGGATGAGATCTTTGCAGGACATGGGATTTTCTGACACTGAAATCGTTCAGCTGGTTTCATCAAGTCCGAATGTGCTCCTTCTACGTGACATCCAACCGAGGATCAACTTCTGGAGGTCACTTCTTGGTTCTAATGAGAGGTTAATTAAGGCCTGCAGGAGGAACATGTTTCTCCTTACTTCTAGCTTGGCTCAAAAGATTGAGCCCAATATATCTCTCTTGAGGGAATGTGGCATCAGTGAGCAACACATCGCGCAGATGGTAGTGAGACTACCAAGTTTTTTATGTCATACAGAAAAATGTATCAAGGAAGCGATCAAACATGTTGAGGAGTTGGGTGTGTCACGAGACTGTAAAAAGTTCCCTCGTGCACTTTTAACAGTCGTGACCCTGAGCAGGTCCAGGCTTGATGCTACCTTTGCAACCCTGATGAGCTATGGGTGGTCCCAACCAGATTGCGTTGCTGCATTCAGGAAGCATCCATCCATTTGGTCTTTGTCAAAGAAGACCTTATGTGACAAGATGACATTCCTGATGAAGGAAGCTGGTTGTGAGCTGACATATATCATTTGCCGTCCGGTGCTTCTTACATATAGCTTGGAGAAGAGGTTGAGACCTCGATATGAAGTTATGAATTTTCTTGATCAGAATAAATCGCTGGATAAAGGACATGACCTGCTATCTGTCATCCTGCTATCTGAAGAGAAGTTCAGAAACAAATTCCTTTAATATGTTTTAATTGTATTAAGAGATCAATTACTAATATGATCACATCTATATCTCCTATTAAGTAAGCTATTTTATTCTTGTGAAGTTAACGAAAAAATAAGACAGATTTTATAATTTAAATGATAAAAAGATCAGAAGATTTTCTAGAGATGTTTCTGTCTATAGAATTCAATGTATAAACTATTTAAAAAATATTTTGAATATAAATAGTTATTATATATTTTTATTACAAATAATATTATGAAAGATTGCTTATATTTGCAACATTTTGAATGTGTGTGATAATATCATTTTCAATATTGATGATGAATACTAGCAACCTTTGTATGGATGATAGTTATGGATCAAGATTTGAACATAAGAGAATAGATCCTAGATGAAAGTAGATTAACCATGCCCATTTAATTAGTTAAATCTATTGATGATTAGATAAAGACGATGAAATAGAAGGACAAAAATTTTATTTATAAATAAGGATTAAATATTTATAAATTTAACATAATTTTACATCAAATATTTTATTATATCATTATATACTTGTACTTATTATAGTTATACATCCATTGTCTTCAAAAATTTTAAAAAATTATAAAACTTTTTATATTTTAAATTATTTTTAAATGAAATAATAAAAACTTATGATTTTTATTCAAAATTTTGAATTGACAATTTTAGAAATGGATGATTCTGAAATGGTGACTAAGTCTTAAATATAACTTATATTTAAATCATCAAATCTTATATTTGCTGGTTTAGTTTGTGAATTGAAGGACAATTTACTTGTAACAGTAGAAGGAGGTTTGAATGCTTTAAGTTTGACTACATATGTTTTTTACATAGAGCATAAATAGTTCGGATATTACGGATTTTTGTTATTAGTGTGATTGTTAGCACTTGTTGGCTTTATTAGCAAATTCTCATTGATTTAGATTATGGTTTTATTGAGAAAGTTCTTCACTACAGCTGAAGCCATTGATGTCACCGGCCGCCCGATTAGTGGGCCGGGCGAGCGAGTTCAACCGGTGCAGCCCAGGCGCCCGCGGTGATTCAGGTTGCGTCGAGCCCGAGTCAAGTCAATTTGGACCTCTGGTTCGATTGAACCAGATGAGAACGGCATTCTCAAAATTCCCACCCATGCCCTAACTGCAGCGGTCAAACTGTCTCCTCCTATATAGCGACCGCGAATGCGGCGTTTTACTTGGCGAAAGGCGGCTGAAGCGACGGCATCTTCCTCCGTCGGGCTCTTATAGCTGCGGCGTTTTCCTCGACGAACGGTGGATGCTGCGGCTTCCTCTCCGTCAGCGAACGGTACAGCGCCCGGTATCTCTCTCTTACTCCTCCTCCTCCTCCTTCGCCGTCACACAATCCCTTCTCCTCCCTCTTCCCCCTTTCGTCGCAGCTCTCCCGATTCCCCGACACCATCCTCCTCCACCCTCTTTCACCCGTTCATCGCAGCCCCCCGCCCCTCTTCCCCGATCCATCCCCCTCCTCCACTTCATCACAGTCCCCGCCCCCCGTTTTCCTACTCCGATCCCAACGGTCCCCTCTCAGTTTTCCTACTCCGGACCCGACAGCCCCCTCTCCATTATCTTGCTCCGGACCCGACAGCGCCCGACAAGCCCCCGTCTCCCTCCTCTACACCCCTCTTCGCCCTCTCTATACATCTTCCCGTCCCCTTTCCTTCTCCCTGATAGTTACCCGCTACCCTCCCAACAAGTAGTCAGCAGCATGTTTTGAGCATTTACTTTAAAGAAATAGCAAGTCACAGTATGCAAGTTAAATACTGTTGTTAAGATAGAAAGCAGGAGAAGTGCTGCTTTTATAAAGAGCAAAGAGAATTGGGGAGTCTTAGAGAAAAATAAAAAAACACGGAAAAGATAAAACAAGAGATAGCAGAGACAATAATTGGGTCACTGTCCAAAGAAAATCATAATTATTTGTCAATAGAATCATGCACAAGTCGGACTATTCCTCATGTGAAGCATTTTAATTAAAAATATACCTAAGATAATACTAATTTGACTAGGTTTCCCGAAAGAAGCTCCCTCAACAGCAACTGCTTATTTTGATGAAGTGTTTGGTTCATCAAACCTTTTCAAGCACATCAGAAAATTTCAACACAAAACCCCAAATGTTACAAAGGACTCGACTCAATCTAAACTACAAGTTGAGTAAACAAATAGAATTTGACTTGATTTCCAAACCTGAAAATAGACCCAAAATCTCAAATGTATTTGGTTAGGTATAACCTTACACCTTTATGTCAGCATAGTGTGTTCTCTGCTGTAGTGCTGAAAGCAACTATCTCAGCTACTTGAGGCTTGTTCGTACCTCAAAACACACAGTCCTGCTTATATTTGAATTGTCAGATCTTGTATTTGCTGGTTTAGTTGGTGATTTGAAGGGGCCTTTTCCAGTAACAACAGAAAGAGATTTGAATGCTCTTACTTTAACTACAGATATTTTCTTATACAGAGTTCAATGATGCAGAAGATCCATATGGCTGATCATGAATAGTTTGGACATCATGGCTTTTGTTATTATTGTGGTTGTTTGCACTTGCTGGTTTTATTGGCAAATTCTCACTGATCTAGGCTTTTTTTTTCTTCATTATTGATATTTAGCTGACGCCACATATAATTTTTTTTTACTGTTGTTGAAGTTATTTACATGACCAATCTTTCTCATAAATTAAGTTCCTTTATCAGCATAGAACCAAATAAATCAGTAGCATTTCTTGATTGAGGCAGTTTTCTTATCTCTTTATTCATTTTTCAGAAAATTTATTGCCTTTCTCTGGTCTTCCAGCTATGTTGTTTTTTTTTTTTTGTCAAGTTGCTCATCATCATCAACAATGCCCTTTTTAGCATGTCGAACCTTACAAATTACCCTTGTTAATTAATTAAACAGTGTCTTCTCTGCTTACCAGTCTTGCTAGACTTTTAACTAGATCATCTCTTTACATTCTTGATGAAATGGATCAATTACTCTGGTAGAGCTCATTTGAAATGTTTCAGATTTTAGTTGTAGGACATTAGTGAATCTGATGTTAGAGAAAACATTATGCATCTTCCAGTTATTCTGAATTTTGTAGTACCATTTGCAAGTCATTGATGTTCAACCTATAAGTATAAACTTGAGTATCGTCTGTATACGATCGACATTGTAAATGTCTATGCCACTCTTATGCAGCATATTTGATGAAGATACATTTGATATGGTTTTTAAATTGCTACAGGGATATAGGATGCTTGGTAGTGTCTAAACCCACCAACTACAATATAAAAATAAGTGGAAGATAGTGTCTGTGCTCTAGTGTTATATGATGCCAGCATTTCAGTGGTGGAGAATTGCTCTGATGTGAGCATTTGAATGAGTAACGAATTATAGGTACTCGTTATCAACTCTCAAACACCATTTAGAGACTTATCTCTGCAAGAAATGTCTGATTGGTGCTGAATGCATGTGGATTAACACGAGTGGTATAGGAATGTTGTCTGAGACAGATGATTAGTAGAAAGTTTTCAACATCCTTGATTTGAGGTAGAAGAGGAATTTGGACTTGGAGAGGGCAGATTAAGACTACTTTTCTTGTATTTTTCTGCAAACAGTACGTGATACTGCCTCAAAAGACAATGTTTTTGGTGCAGAAGAGGCTCTTTTGCCTTCTCTCGTGTAACAAGTCCACCGTCCATGTTTCCTCCTATCAACTCTGCAGTCTGTTTAGCTTTTCCACTGCCGAAGAGCACAGTTCAAATAATGGATCCAACTTTACGTTGGTCGACCCCCTTGAGTCATTTGAACTTTCCTCAAAAGAGGCTGCAAAAAGGGCCAAGGATCGCATCTGTGAAAAAGAACTTTCAAGTTCAAGTCCTTCCATTGAGTTCTTCAAGCAGAGCGGTTGGAGTGATCCACTAGTCATGAAGCTTTTGCAGAGGGAACCCAGGCTTCTACGTGCTAACGTAGAGACTATCCTGAAGCCCAGGATGAGATCTTTGCAGGACATGGGATTTTCTGACACTGAAATAGTTCAGCTGGTTTCATCATCTCCGTGTCTGCTCTATTTACGTGATATCCAACCAAGGATCGACTTCTGGAGGTCACTACTTGGTTCTAATGAGAGATTAATTAAAGCCAGCAGGAGGAACATGTTTCTCCTTACTTCTAGCGTGGCTCGAAAGGTTGAGCCCAATATATCTCTCTTGAGGGAATGTGGCATCAGTGAGCAATGCATCACGCAGATGTTGGTGGCAGTACCGAGTTTTTTTTGTCGAACGAACAAATGTATCGACGAATCTATCAAACATGTTGAGGAGTTGGGTGTGTCACGTGACTGTAAAATGTTCCCTCAGGCACTTTTAACAGTCATGACCCTGAGCTGGTCTAGGTTTCATGCTACTTTTGCAATCCTGATGAGCTTTGGGTGGTCCCAACCAGACAGCCTTGCTGCATTCAGGAGGTATCCAGTCATTTGGAATTACTCAAAGAAGAACTTATCTGACAAGATGACATTCCTGATGAAGGAAGCTGGTTGTGAGCTGACATATATCATTGGTCATCCCGTGCTTCTTACATATAGCTTGGAGAAGAGGTTGAGACCTCGATATGAAGTTATGAATTTTCTTTATCAGAATAAATTGCTGGATAAAGGACATGACCTGCTATCTGTCATCCTGCTCTCTGAAGAGAAGTTCAGAAACAAATTCCTTTTCCTGCTACGCAATGAGAAATTTATTGCTCAATATGATTCCTATGTTGTTGCTGTGCAGGGAAAGCACGATGTTGTTGCGGTAACCTAGGATTGCAAGTGCTTCCTTAAGACAAAGTGTAAACCTATTTTATGCTGACTGCAACTTAATCATTTTACATTTGTGACGATTTAAAATTCTCCTTGAGTTTCTTGGAGTATAACTTCCCTGTTGATTTGGTGATTGTTCTTCTATTTATGTTTTCTACAACAAAAGGTACTCATTCTTTTATGCTGATGTCTCAGAAATTGGTGTGGGGGAAAGTCAATTACTTAAGAAAGGTAACCAAAATATCATGCTTTTGTTTTCTGTTTCTATCATATTTACCTGATTCTGCCAGCCATATTGATTACTGTGCTGTCATTTAGATGATTGTGATCTAATTTAATAAGGATACCTTCCTTTTGAATGGGGACATCTCAAAGAATTATGTAAGAGCCGCTTGGACGGAAAATACTTCAAAGGCAACCACAGATGTGGGTATGACTCTTTAACATTTTTGTTGTAGTCATATCCACACTCGCTCATTAAATAATTAAGTACAGTTTAACTGTTTAATCGAACGCATTAAACAGCCGATCTATTTTAAGTTTGATACACATCTGTATTGTTATATAATTAGATCGTGTGTTTTACTTTGCTTGTGCGATCTAATAGACCCAACGTGGCTCCCGTATTTTGTTTTATTTAACTATTAACGCCCATGCATTTTTGATCATTTATGTTTATGTTTGAGTTCATACCCAGAATGATTATTGAATTTGAGCTGCATTGGGTGCATATCTATTTTTTTGATAATAATAGTTGAATTATATTAAGAGAACAATTACTAGGTAGGTAATAAAATGAACACATCTATGGCATATATCTACAGTAAGTTATGAAGCTTCTTTTTTTTTTAATGTAATGTTGTATTATCATTTTAGTGTCTTAAATATAAGAAACAGTATTATTATTTTTTATAATATGTTTAGTTGACAAAATTTTAATTTAACTAAAGATTCTAAGAGGAAAGATTCAAAAGATTGGATAGAGAAGATTATTAGATGGTTGTTGAGCGACTACGGATTATAAGCTAACAATGATGCTGAAGAGTGTAAGATTGTTTTCAGAAGTTCCCGAAGAATTTAAAAGATAACTGTTGCTATTCTTTTGAAGAATATATAAACATTGACTACTAAGAATTCAAGAGAATAGTATATGTAATTTTTGCTTCTATTATGTTATGAAACTTCATTTTTTTCTTATACTATTGTATTATCATTTTGGTGTCTTCAACATAAGGAATAGTATCATTATTTTTTTAGTGATATGTTTAGTTACTAAAATTTTAACTTAATAAAAAATTATAAGAGGAAAGAGTAGAAAAGTGAACAAAATATATTGTTGGATGATTGTGGGGGAACTATTGATTATAAATCAGGTTATGATGTTGAAGAGTGTAAAATTCTTTTTAAAAATTGTGAAAAGACATAAAAGATTTGTATTTGTAAGATTTTGGATAATAAAAAAATACAAATGGAGTTTACATTTTTCAGCAATAGTTTTTGAACCAAACAATATCCTTTAGTACTTTAAATAATTATCTTATTGAATTGTTTCTCGAGCACTTTATACATACGTGTTTTTGATCATAGGAAGAACCTATTAAATTGCAGCATTATCAACTACTTTTGTCTTTCTTTTTTTTTTTCATCAGGCCTCAACAAAAATCATCTATATTTCTGTAAGGTAAAGTTATCATCTAAGAAAGATACTTGAAACTAATTATGACAAACTACTTCTGTTGGGATGTATATGTAAGTTATGACATACTACTGCATTTAGTTAGGTATAACTAGTCCTAACTAAATCACAACTAGTTTGTTACGACGGTTTTGAATCACAATATAATCAATGCATTTATTTAGGTATAAATATGACTGGTTTGAATTGAATCAAACCAGAATCGACGGTTGATTGTAAATCAAATCGTAATTTACCGGGGGTAATTTAATTGAGGTTCCTAGGTTTGAAAAATTAGAATCAATGATCCCATAATTGATTATTCTGCTTCCTATTTAAACCATCTATTTGATGGTATTCTATATAGATAAAAACCTCGATCAAATAGGTTGTCGATGGATAATTGGGCTTAAACAATTGAGCCCAATAGTCTGTGCTTGGACCAACAATCGAATGAATGTCAAATTAGCTATATTTAGGGGTACTTTAATTATTTTATAATTAAAATATTAAAAATTAGAAAATAAATTAGTCCTTCCAATAAGCAAATAATAGCTAGTTATGAAGATATTTTAGGAAAAAAAATTTAAAAATCCTATAGATACCCGAAAAATCTTTTATTTTTTTCCAGATTACTTGTTGTTGAAGGTTGAACGGTTTGATGCTCTTTTCTTAATCCGATGGCAAGTGGAAGCTATCACTTTACCATATAAGAGGCTTTTGGAAATTAGATCTTGTTAATTCAAGAAAACCAACATATCAATGTTGATGTTAAGATGTTGATATGATGGCTTTTAAAAATATAGAAGGAAGAAGATATGATGACCAAGTTAGACATCTTCTAAGTTATACTTTAAAAATGTCTGAAACACCGATGGCTCCTTCCATATCATATGTAATTATTGAGATCAAATTTTTAAATATAAAGAAGAAAGAAGATATAGAATATTTTGAAAGTATATTACCAAGAAACATCCACGGTGAAAGTCAAACGTAAATTTTCAGATATCCTACTAATCTCACTTTTTATTATTCTATTGAAAAAATAATGAAACATTAGCTATATTTATTTTTTGTTAAATATTTATTTTTTAGTTTTGGTGAACAAGTTGGATTTATTGATTATTATCAATAGGCTTTAAATCATATCACATAATGAATTTTCATATCACTCTTGCTCGCACTTTATATAATCTTTATAAAAATAATTATCATGTTTTTATTTATATTGATATTTGGAGTTCAAATGTACTCATATTATTGTTATTGGATTGATAGTGATTGGACCATGCAAAATAAATTATTGCTTTTAGAGGAGTTCCGAAAGAAATTTCTTTTCCTGCTAGGCGAGGAGAAATTTATTGCTCTATATGATTCCTATGTTGCTGCCGTGCAGGGAAAGCACCACGTTGTTGCGGAAAACTAGGATTGCAAGTGTAAACCTAATGCATGCTGACCGAAACTTAAATCATTTTACATTTGTGACAATTTAAATTCTCCAAGAGTTTATTAGAGTAGAACTTCCATGTTGATTTTGGGATTTTTATTTTATTTATCTTTTTCTACAACAAAAGAATACTGATTCATATATGCTGATGTCTCAGAAATTGGAGTTTGGGGGGAGTCAATTACTTGGGAAAGGTAACCAAAATATCAAGCTTTTGTGTT
The DNA here is from genome assembly GCF_036884655.1 of Musa acuminata AAA Group. Classification (NCBI taxonomy): domain Eukaryota; kingdom Viridiplantae; phylum Streptophyta; class Magnoliopsida; order Zingiberales; family Musaceae; genus Musa; species Musa acuminata. Next base: position 34,804,557 of record NC_088336.1, read on the forward strand.
CTGTTTCTACCACATCTAGCTAATTCACAGACTTATTATTGAATTTGAGCTACGTTGTTGGTTGTATCTCTAATTTTTTTTTATAGTAACAGTTTAATTGGTTGTATCTCTATTTTTTTATTTTTTTTTTTATAGTAACAGTTTAATTGTATTAAGAGAACAATTATCAGGGTAGGTAATAATATGCACACATCTATATCTCCTATTAAGCAAGCTATTTTATTCTTGTGAAGTTAATGAAAAAAATAAGGCAGATTTTATAATTTAAATGATAAAAAAGATTAGAAGATTTTCTAGCGATGTTTTTACCTGATGGAATTCAATATATAAACTCTTTAAAAAATATTTTGAATATAAATAGTTATTATATATTTTTATTACAAATAATATTATGAAAGTTCGCTTATATTTGCAACATTGGAATGTGTGGGATAAAATTTTAAAGATTTTGAAACTGTTTAATAATGTAATATATACTTTTACTGGTGTTTATTATCTTACTGTGCATATTTTTTTGGTTGTTTGCATTAATATGCTTGGTGAATTATAAGAATATCAATATGATAATAATTTAAATATGACAATAGTGATTAGAAAATTAAAAAAGGATAAATTATTTTTTATTTCTATCGATTTATTTAATTACATATGACTTTAGTAATTATTCAATTATTTAACCATTTATTATGAAAGTTTAGCGGTCAATAATATTGGTCATAAAATTAGAGATATTAAAAAATTAATTGTTAACTTATATAACTATTATAGTGCTAACTATAGTAGACAACAAGGTACCTTTCAAACTTCTCCATCAATGGATCAAGTCATCGGAGATAACAAAATTTGTAAGGGAGAAAAACTATTGTTACAAAGATTAAAAAATCAAAGGGATCATCAAACACAAGCTTAATATGTATCTAACAACTTCTTTTGAATTTGGTGACAATACTATAAGTATAGAGTTTCCTATTATAAGATCATGGACATGATATATAATATCATTTTCAATGTCGATAATGAATACTAGCAACCTTAGTACCGATGATAGTTATGGATCAAGATTTGAACATAAAAGAAAGGATCATAGATGAAAGTAGATTAAGCATGCCCATCTAATTAATTAAATCTCAAGCATATATTGATGAATAGATAAAGACGACGAAATAGAACTAAGAGACCATATGCGAAAACAAAAATTTTATTTATAAATAAGGATTAAATATTTATAAAATGTTACATAATTTTACATCAAATAATTTATTATATCATTATATATTTATACTCATTATAGTTATACATCCATTGTCTTCAAAAATTTTAAAAAATATAATTTTTTTTTATATTATAAATTATTTTTAAATGAAATAATAAAAAAATATTGGTTCAAACTAGAATCGAAATGGATCAAACCGAAACCAATTTTTGCGGATTCGATTTTTTATAAAATTAAAAAATCATACATCCATTGTCTTCAAATATTAAAAAATATTAAAAAATTATTTTTTAAATTATTTTTTAAATAAAATAATAAAAAATTATTGGTTCAAACTTGAATCGAAATGGATCAAACCGAAACCAATTCTTGCCGATTCGATTTTTATTCCAAATTTTGAATTCACAATTTTTGAAATGGATGATTCTGAAATGGTGACTAAGTCTTAAATATAACTTATATTTAAATCATCAAATTTTATATTTGCTGGTTTAGTTTGTGAATTGAAGGACAATGTACTTGTAACAGTAGAAAGAGATTTGAATGCTTTAAATTTGACTATATATATATATATATATATATGTTTTCTTACACAAAGCATAAATAGTTCGGATATTTTATGGCTATTGTTATTAGTGTGATTGTTTGCACTTGTTGGCTTTATTGGCAAATTCTCACTGATTTAGATTATGGCTTTCTTGAGAGAAAGTTCTTTACTACAGCTGAAGCCATTGAAGTCAATGAGAGCCCGATGAGTGGGCCGGGCGAGAGAGTTCAACCGGGTGCAGCCCAGGCGCATGCCTGAATCAGGTTCTGTCGAGCACGAGTCAAGTCAATTTGAGGCTCTGGTTCGATTGAACCAGATGAGAACGGCGTCCTCAAAATTCGCACCCGTGCCCTAAATACAGCGGTGAAAATGTCTCCATATTCACAGCCACTGCAACTTCGGCGTGTACCTTGGCTAGAGCCGGCAGCGGCGGCGGCATTTTCCTCCGTCGAGCTCTTATCGCTGCGGCGTTTTCCTCGGCGAACGGTGGATGCTGCGGCTTCCTCTCCGTCAGCGAACGGTACAGCGCCCGGTATCTCTCTCTTACTCCTCCTCCTCCTCCTTCGCCGTCACACAATCCCTTCTCCTCCCTCCTCCTCCCTCTTCCCCCTTTCGTCGCAGCTCTCCCGCTTCCCCGACACCATCCTCCTCCTCCCTTCTCCCCCCTCCTCCCTCTTTCACCCGTTCATCGCAGCCCCCCGCCCCTCTTCCCCGATCCCTCCCCCTCCTCCACTTCATCACAGTCCCCGCCCCCCGTTTTCCTACTCCGATCCCAACGGTCCCCTCTCAGTTTTCCTACTCCGGACCCGACAGCCCCCTCTCCATTATCTTGCTCCGGCCCCGACAGCCCCCGACAAGCCCCCGTCTCCCTCCTCTACACCCCTCTTCGCCCTCTCTATACATCTTCCCGTCCCCTTTCCTTCTCCCTGATAGTTACCCGCTACCCTCCCAACAAGTAGTCAGCAGCATGTCTTGAGCATTTACTTTAAAGAAATAGCAAGTCACAGTATGCAAGTTAAATACTGTTGTTAAGATAGAAAGCAGGAGAAGTGCTGCTTTTATAAAGAGCAAAGAGAATTGGGGAGTCTTAGAGAAAAATAAAAAAACACGGAAAAGATAGAACAAGAGATAGCAGAGACAATAATTGGGTCACTGTCCAAAGAAAATCATAATTATTTGTCAATAGAATCATGCACAAGTCTGACTATTCCTAGTGTGAAGCATTTTAATTAAATCTATACCTAAGATAATACTAATCTGACTAGGTTTCCCAAAAGAAGCTCTCTCAACAGAAACTGCTTATTTTGATGAAGTGTTTGGTTCATCAAACTTCTTAGTTTTCTTATTATGTTTACTGCATTGCAGTTTCCTTTTCAAGCAATCAGAAAATTTCTACACAAAACCCCAAATGATACAAAGGACTCGACTCAATCTAAAGTACAAGTTGAGTAAACAACTAGAATTTGACTTGATTTCGAAACCCGAAAATTGTCTCAAAATCTCAATGTATTTGGTTAGGTATAACCTTACGCTTTTATGTCAGCATAGTGTGTTCTTTGCTGTAGTGCTGAAAGCAACTATCTCCGCTACTTGAGGCTTGTTCGTACCTCAAAACACACAGGCCTGCTTATATTTGAATTGTCAAATCTTGTATTTGCTAGTTTAGTTGGTTATTTGAACAGTGTCTTTTCTAATTACCAGTCTTGCTAGACTTTTGACTAGATCATCATTCTTGATGAAATGGATCAATTACACCCCAATGTTTCAGATTTTAGTTGTAGGACATTAGTGAATCTGATGTTAGAGAAAACATTATGCATCTTCCTGTTATTCTCAATTCTGTAGTACCATTTGCAAGTCTTTGATGTTCAATCTACAAGTATAAACATAAATTAAGTTCCTTTATCAGCATAGAACCAAATAAACTTGTAGCATTTCTTGATTGAGGCAGTTATCTTGTCTCTTTATTCATTTTTCAGAAAATTTATTGCCTTTCTCCGGTCTTCCAGCTATGTTGTTGTAATTTTTGTCAAGTTGCACATCATTAACAGTGGCTTCTTTAGCATGTTGAACCTCACAAATTACCCTTGTTAATTAATTAAACAGTGTCTTTTCTGCTTACCAGTCTTGCTAGACTTTTAACTAGATCATCTCTTTACATTCTTGATGAAATGGATCAATTACTCCACAATGTTTCAGATTTTAGTTGTAGGACATTAGTGAATCTGATGTTAGAGAAAACATTATGCATCTTCCAGTTATTCTGAATTCTGTAGTACCATTTGCAAGTCATTGATGTTCAACCTATAAGTATAAACATGAGTATTGTCTGTATACGATCGACATTGTAAATGCCTATGCCACTCTTATGCAGCATATTTGATGAAGATACATTTGATATGGTTTTTAAACTGCTACAGGGATATAGGATGCTTGGTAGTGTCTAAACCTACCAACTACAATATAAAAATAAGTGGAAGATAGTGTCTGTGTGCTGGTGTTATACGATGCCATTATTTCAGTGGTGGAGAATTGCTCGGATGTGAGCATTAGAATGAGTAACTAATTATAGGTACTCGTTATCAACTCTCAAACCCCATTTAGAGACTTATCTCTGGAAGAATTGGCTGATTGGAACTGAATGCATGTGGATTAACACGAGTGGTATAGGAATGTTGTCTGAGACAGATGATTAGTTGAAAGTTTTCAACATCCTTAATTTGAGGCAGAAGTTGAATTTGGACTTGGAGAGGGCAGAAATAAGACTACTTTTCTTGTATTTTTCTGCAAACAGTACGTGATACTGCCTCAAAAGACAATGTTTTTGGTGCAGAAGAGGCTCTTTTGCCTTCTCTCATGTAACAAGTCCACCGTCCATGTTTCCTCCTATCAACTCTGCAGTCTGTTTAGCTTTTCCACTGCCGAAGAGCACAGTTCAAATCATGGATCCAACTTTACGTTGGTCGACCCCCTTGAGTCATGTGAACTTTCCCCAAAAGAGGCTGCAAAAAGGGCCAAGGATCGCTTCTGTGAAAAAGAACTTTCAAGTTCAAGTCCTTCCATTGAGTTCTTTATGCAGAGTGGTTGGAGTGATGCACAAGTCATGAAGCTTATGCAGTGGGAACCCAGGTTTCTACATGCTAACGTAGAGACTCTCCTGAAGCCCAGGATGAGATCTTTGCAGGACGTGGGATTTTCTGACACTGAAATAGTTCAGCTGGTTTCATCATGTCCGACTCTGCTCTTTCTACGTGATATCCAATCAAGGATCGACTTCTGGAGGTCACTACTTGGTTCTAATGAGAGGTTAATTAAAGCCAGCAGGAGGAACAAGTTTCTCCTTATTTCTAGCGTGGCTCGAAAGATTGAGCCCAATATATCTCTCTTGAGGGAAGGTGGCATCAGTGAGCAATGCATCACGCAGATGTTGGTGGCAGTACCGAGTTTTTTTTGTCGAACGAACAAATGTATCAACGAATCTATCAAACATGTTGAGGAGTTGGGTGTGTCACGTGACTGTAAATTGTTCCCTCATGCACTTTCAGCAGTCATGACCTTGAGCAGGTCCAGGTTTGATGCTACCTTTGCAACCTTGATGAGCTTTGGGTGGTCCCAAGCAGACAGCCTTGCTGTATTCAGGAGGCATCCAGTCATTTGGAATTACTCAAAGAAGAACTTATGTGATAAGATGACATTCCTGATGAAGGAAGCTGGTTGTGAGCTGACATATATCATTTATCGTCCTGTGCTTCTTACATATAGCTTGGAGAAGAGGTTGAGGCCTCGATATGAAGTTATCAATTTTCTTGATCAGAATAAATTGCTTGATAAAGGACATAGCCTGCTATCTGTCGTGATGCTATCTGAAGAGAAGTTCAGAAACAAATTCCTTTTCCTGCTAAGCAAGGAGAATTTTATTGCTCAATATGATTCCTATGTTGTTGCTGTGCGGGGAAAGCACTACGTTGTTGTGGAAAACTAGGATTGCAAGTGCTTCCTTAAGACAAAGTATCGACCTATTGCATGCTGACTGCAAATTAAACACTTTATATTTGTGACGATTTAAATTCTTCTAGAGTTTCTTGGAGTATAACTTCCATGTTGATTTGGTGATTGTTCTTGTATTTATGTTTTCTACAACAAAAGGTACTGATTCTTTTATGCTGATATCTCAGAAATTGGTGTGGGGGAAAGTCAATTACTTCGGAAAGGTAACCAAAATATCAAGCTTTTGTGTTCTGTTTCTACCCTCTTTGGCTAATTTTGCCAGTCGATCGATCGGTGCCAACTTTGTCTCGTTCAAGTTAATTGTTGTGGAGGCATTTTGGTAACTGTGCTGTCATTTAGATGATTGTGATCTAATTTAATATGGATACCTTCCTTTTGAATGGGGACATCTCAAATAAATAATTATGGATACCTTCCTTTTGAATGGGGACATATTTTTTTAGTTAATAATTTATTGACAAGTCCTTTCCACAAGTTATTGACAATCACTTCCTCTTCTCTTCTGTTTATTGGACAAGTATGATTTGTTTATTTCATTACATAATTATTTATTTTAATTTTTTTAGAAAATAAATGACTAACACAAGGTTTCACCATGAGAGGATCTCGAGTTAATTAAAGAAGGTTTTTTTCTTCGAGGCCTCTTTAGCATGAAACTTTCAATTAGGAAGATCTGTGGAAACAATAAGCAACAACATTTAGTATTTTGAATAATTGTCTTATTGAATTTTTCGAGCACTCTACACTTAGTTGTTATGACAGACTACTCCAAAATAGACTCAAAATCTTGCAAAATCTGACTGGTTTGAATTGAATCAAACTAGAATCGACGGTTCATTGATTGCAAATCAAATCGTAATCTACCAGGGGTAATTTAATTGAGGTTCTTAGGTTTGAAAAATTAGAATCAACGATCCCATAATTGATTATTCCGTTTCCTATTTAAACCATCGATTTGATTGTGTTTTATATAGATAAAAACCTCGATCAAATAGGTTGTCGATGGATAATTGGGCTTAAACAATTGGGCCCAATAGTCTATGCTTGGACCAACAATCGAATGAATGTCAATTTGGCTATATTTAGGAGTACTTTAGTTATTTTATAATTAAAAATATTAAATATTAGAAAATAAATTAGTCCTTCCAATAAGCAAATAATAGCTAGTTATGAAGATATTTTAGGAAAAAAATTAAAAAAACCCTATAGATACCCCAAAAATCTTTTATTTTTTCTCACGTCATTGATTAAGCACTTGTTGAAGTTTGAACGCTTTGATGCTCTTTTCTTAATCCGATGGCAAGTGGAAGCTATCACTTCACCACCGAGGTTGATATGATGGTTTTTAAAAATATAGAAGAAAGAAGATATGATAACCAAACTCAAGGTAGACATCTTCAAGTTATACTAATCTCACTGATGGCTCCTTCTATATCATATGTAATTATTGAGATCAAATTTTTAAATACAAAGAAGGAAGAAGATATAGAATATTTTGAAAGTGTATTAAGAAGAAACATCCATCACAAGTTAATACGGTGAAAGTCAAATGTAAATTTTCAGATACCCTACTAATCTCACTTTTTATTATTCTATTAAAAAAATATGAAACATTAGCTATATTTACTTTTGTTAAATATTTATTTTTTAGTTTTGATGAACAAGTTGGATTTATTGATTATTATCAATAGGCTTTAAATCATATCACATAATGAATTTTCATATCACTCTTGCTTGCACTTTATATAATCTTTATAAAAATAATTATCATGTTTTTATTTATATTGATATTTGGAGTTCAAATGTACTCATATTATTGTCATTGGGTTGATAGTGATTAGACCATGCAAAATAAATTATTGCTTTTAGAGTTTTTATTGAATGACATATAGTCGATAATATTTATAGAATGATAAATTTTATAAAATATTGTTTGATTTTTAATTTTTTTTCATTGGTTTTAGTAATACAATGGTAAATACCGCTTCTATTATGGAATTACAAGAAGTTTATGGACTTTCCTTTGTCATGTTTTAAATTTATGCATATAAGAATGACTCACATCTCTTAAAAGTTTTATTTCTCCTATTAGGTAAACTATTTCATTCTAATGGGTCATAAGTAATGAAAAAATAAGTCAGATTTTATAAATTAAATAACAAAAGATCCAAAAGATTTCCCAGGGGTGTTTCTACCCAATGAAATTCTACATATGTGAATTATTTAAAAAATCCTTTAAAGATAATAAATTATTATTTATTTTTATTATAAATAATATTATGAATGTTAGTTTATATCTACAACATTGGAATGTGTGTGAAATAATTTTAAAAATTTTAAAAGTTTTTAAAAAGGTAACATATACTTTAACTAGTGTTTATCGTATTGATACTGTACAATATCAATATGATAATAATTTAAATTTGACAATAATGGCTACAAAATAAAAAAAAAAAAAGATAAATTATTATTATTATTATTAATTTTATTGATTTATTTAATTATATGGGTTTTAAATTTTGTATAGATTAAATGACATTATGCATCTTCCACCTAATCTTAGTGCTGAAGTACCCATTGCAAGTCATCGACTGATGTTCAACCCATTAGTACAAAGTTGAATATCTTCTGTATACAATCAACATAGTAAATGCCATTGTCACTCTTATGCTGCATATTTGATGAAAATACATTTGATATAATTTTTCAATCTCTGCAGGGATATAGTGTGCTTCACAGTTTCTAAAGCTACTAGCTACAATAGATAAATAGCGGAAGGTAGTGTCAGTGTGCATGTGTCATATCAAGACATTATTTCAGTGGTGGTTAATAGCTTGGATGTGAGCATGGTAATAAGTAAATGTTCAATGGTACCCTTAATCAACATTCAAACACCATTTAGAGGCTTACATCTGAAAGAAATGGTTAATGGGAACTGAATGCAGGTGGATTTACGTGAGTGGTAGGGAATGTTATCCGATACAGATGATTAGTTGGAAGCTTTCAACTTCCTTTTGGTTGGAAGCAGACACAGAAAATATATTTAGTTCAGCAATAAAACTACTTGTGTTTTTCTGCAAATAGTGTGTGATACTGCTTCAAAATATAATGTTTTTGGTGCAAAAGAGGCTCTTTTGCATTCTCCCATTTAACAAGTCCACCATCCATGTTTCTTCCTATGAACTCTTCAGTCTGCTTAGCTTTTCCACCGCCAAAGACCAAATTTCAGATCATAAATCCTACTTTACAGTGGCCAACCCCCTTCAATCATGTGAACTTTCCTCGGAAACGGCTGCAAAAACAGCCAAGTTCCTCACCTGTCACACAAAATCTTCAAGTTCAAGTCTTTCCATTGAGTTCTTTAAGCAGAGCGGTTGGAGTGATGCACGAGTCTTGAAGCTTACCCAGAGGGAACCCAGGTTTCTATGTGCTGACATAGAGACTGCCAAGAAGCCCAAGTTGAGATCTTTGCAGGACATGGGATTTTCTGACACTGAAATCGTTCAGCTGGTTTCATCATGTCCGACTATGCTCCTTCTACATGACATCAAACAGAGGATCAACTTCTGGAGGTCACTTGTTGGCTCTTGTTGGATGCAGAGCTCCGCTTCAAGTTATAGGAGACTTGGGCAATGTCCAATAACTTCATCCAATCTCGTTGGTTGGCACTCACGTAGTGCCGAAGAATATTGCTGTAGGAGATGAAAGCCACTGTCTCGACAATCTTGGACTTGTTCTCCGAATCAAAATACAATGCGTTGCCAATATTTAGATGATCAAATCTTATATTTGCTGGTTTAGTTTGAAGGAGAATATAATACTGGTAACAATAGAAAGAGATTTTAATGCTTTGACTAAATATGTTTTCTTACGCAGAGCATAAATAGTTCGGATATTATGGCTTTTTATATTATTGTTATTGGTTGCACTTGTTGGATTTATTGGCAAATTCTCACTGATTTAGATTAATAGCTGAAGCAATTGAAGTCACCGAGCGCCCGATAAGTCAACATGCTAAAGAAGCCACTGTTGATGATGTGCAGGGAAAGCACATATAATTAACGGCGAAGGAGGAAGAGGAGGAGGAGGAGTAAGAGAGAGATACCGGGCGCTGTCACCGTTCGCCGACGGAGAGGAAGCTGCAGCATCCACCGTTCTCCGTGGAAAACGCCGCATCGATAAGAGCTCGACGGAGGATGATGCCACCGCTGCTGCTGCCTTTCGCCAAGGAAAACGCCGCTGTCGCGGTCGCTATGGAGAACGCGCAGTCAGCAGCATGTCATGAGCATTTACTTTAAAGAAATAGCAAGTCACAGTATGCAAGTTAAATACTGTTGTTAAGATAAACAGCAGGAGAAGTGCTGCTTTTATAAAGAGCAAAGGGAATTGGGGAGTCTTTGAGAAAAATATAAAAACACGGAAAAGATAGAACAAGAGATAGCAGAGACAATAATTGGGTCACTGTCCAATGAAAATCATAATTATTTGTCAATAGAATCATGCACAAGTCTGACTATTCCCCATGTGAAGCATTTTAATTAAAAATATACCTAAGATAATACTAATCTGACTAGGTTTCCCAAAAGAAGCTCTCTCAACAGAAACTGCTTAGTTGGTGATTTGAAGGAGATTTTGCAGGTGACAATAGAAAGAGATATTAATGCTCATAATTTAACTACAGATATTTTCTTATACAGAGTTCAATGATGCAAAACATCCATATGGATGATCATGAATTGTTTGAACATCATGGCTTTTGTTATTATTTTGGTCGTTTGCACATGATGGTTTTATTGTCTAATTCTCACTGATATAGGCTTTTTTTTTTCTTCATTAATGATATGTAGCTGTGGCAACAAATAATTTATTTTAACTGTAGTTGAAGTTATTTACATGAGCAGTCTTTCTCATAAATTAATTTCCTTTATCAGCAAAGAACCAAATAAACTAGTAGCATTTCTTGATTGAGACAGTTTTCTTATCTCTTTATTCATTTTTCAGAATATTTATTGCCTTTCTCTGGTCTTCCAGCTATGTTTTTTTTTTTTGTCAAGTTGCTCATCATCATCAACAATGCCCTTTTTAGCATGTTGAACCTCACAAATTACCCTTGTTAATTAATTAAACAGTGTCTTTTCTGCTTACCAGTCTTGCTAGACTTTTAACTAGATCATCTCTTTACATTCTTGATGAAATGGATCAATTACTCCACAATGTTTCAGATTTTAGTTGTAGGACATTAGTGAATCTGATGTTAGAGAAAACATTATGCATCTTCCAGTTATTCTGAATTCTGTAGTACCATTTGCAAGTCATTGATGTTCAACCTATAAGTATAAACATGAGTATTGTCTGTATACGATCGACATTGTAAATGGCTATGCCACTCTTATGCAGCATATTTGATGAAGACACATTTGATATGGTTTTTAAATTGCTACAGGGATATCTGATGCTTGGTAGTGTCTAAACCCACCAACTACAATATAAAAATAAGTGGAAGATAGTGTCTGTGCGCTGGTGTTATATGATGCCATTATTTCAGTGGTGGAGAATTGCCCGGTTGTGAGCATTAGAATGAGTAACTAATTATAGGTACTTGTTATCAACTCTCAAACACCATTTAGAGACTTATCTCTGGCAGAAATGGCTGATTGGAACTGAATGCATGTGGATTAACACGAGTGGTACAGGAATGTTGTCTGAGACAGATGATTAGTTGAAAGTTTTCAACATCCTTGATTTGAGGCAGAAGAGGAATTTGGACTTGGAGAGGGCATAAATAAGACTCCTTTTCTTGTATTTTTCTGCAAAGAGTACGTGATACTGCCACAAAAGACAATGTTTTTGGTGCAGAAAAGGCTCTTTTGCCTTCTCTCATGTAACAAGTCCACCATCCATGTTTCCTCCTATCAACTCTGCAGTCTGTTTAGATTTTCCACTGCCGAAGAGCACAGTTCAAATCATGGATCAAACTTTACGTTGGTCGACCCCCTTGAGTCATGTGAACTTTCCTCAAAAGAGGCTGCAAAAAGGGCCAAGGATCGCATCTGTGAAAAAGAACTTTCAAGTTCAAGTCCTTCCATTGAGTTCTTCAAGCAGAGCGGTTGGAGTGATGCACTAGTCATGAAGCTTTTGCAGAGGGAACCCAGGTTGTTGCTCGCTAATGTAGAGACTGCCCTGAAGCCCAGGATGAGATCTTTGCAGGACATGGGATTTTCTGACACTGAAATAATTCAGCTGGTTTCATCATGTCCTACTCTGCTCCGTTTAAGTGATATCCAACCAAGGATCAACTTCTGGAGGTCACTTCTTGGTTCTAATGAGAGGTTAATTAAAGCCAGCAGGAGGAACATGTTTCTCCTTACTTCTAGCTTGGCTCAAAAGATTGAGCCCAATATATCTCTCTTGAGGGAATGTGGCATCAGTGAGCAATGCATCACGCAGATGCTGGTGGTAGTACCGAGTTTTTTTTGTCGAAAGAACAATTGTGTCAATGAATCTATCAAACGTGTTGAGGAGTTGGGTGTGTCACGTGACTGTAAAATGTGCCCTCAGGCACTTTTAACAGTCATGACCCTCAGCTGGTCCAGGTTTCATGCTACTTTTGAAACCCTGATGAGCTTTGGGTGGTCCCAACCAGACAGCATTGCTGCATTCAGTAGGTATCCAGTCATTTGGAATTACTCAAAGAAGAACTTATCTGACAAGATGACATTCCTGATGAAGGAAGCTGGTTGTGAGCTGACATATATCGTTGGTCATCCCATGCTTCTTACATATAGCTTGGAGAAGAGGTTGAGACCTCGATATGAAGTTATGAATTTTCTTGATCAGAATAAATTGCTGGATAAAGGACATGACCTGCTATCTGTCATCCTGCTATCTGAAGAGAAGTTCAGAAACAAATTCCTTTTCCTGCTACGCAAGGAGAAATTTATTGCTCAATATGATTCCTATGTTGTTGCTGTGCAGGGAAAGCACGATGTTGTTGCGGTAACCTAGGATTGCAAGTGCTTCCTTAAGACAAAGTGTAAACCTATTTTATGCTGACTGCAACTTAATCATTTTACATTTGTGACGATTTAAAATTCTCCTTGAGTTTCTTGGAGTATAACTTCCCTGTTGATTTGGTGATTGTTCTTCTATTTATGTTTTCTACAACAAAAGGTGCTTATTCTCTTATGCTGATGTCTCAAAAATTGGTGTGGGGGAAAGTCAATTACTTCAGGAAGGTAACCAAAATATCAAGCTTTTGTGTTCTGTTTCCACCATTTTTGGCTAATTCTGCCAGTCGATCGATCGGTGTCAACTTTGTCTCGGTCATGTTATTTGTTGTGGAGGCATGTTGGTAACTGTGCTGTCATTTAGATGATTGTGATCGAATTTAATAAGGATACCTTCCTTTTGAATGGGGACATCTCAAAGAATTATGTAAGAGCCGCTTGGACGGAAAATACTTCAAAGGCAACCACAGATGTGGATATGACTAACATTTTTGTTGTAGTCATATCCACACTCAGCTCATTAAATAATTATGTCCAGTTTAACCGTTTAATTGAACGCATTAAACAAATGATCTATATTAAGTTTGATACACATCTGTATTGTTATATAATTAGATTGTGTGTTTTACTTTGCTTGTGCGATCTAATAGACCCAACATGGCTCCCGTTTAATTGTGTGTTTCATTTTTTTCTTATAATGTTGTATTATCATTTTGGTGTCTTCAACATAAGGAATAGTATCATTATTTTTTTAGTGATATGTTTAGTTACTAAAATTTTAACTTAATAAAAAATTATAAGAGAAAAGACTCAGAAAAGTGAACAAAATATATTGTTGGATGATTGTGGGGGAACTATTGATTATAAATCAGTCATGATGTTATGATGCTGAAGAGTGTAAACTTCTTTTTAAAAATTGTGAAAAGACATAAAAGATATGTATTTGTAAGATTTTGGATAATAAAAAAATACAAATGGAGTTTACATTTTTCAGCAATAGTTTTTGAACCAAACAATAACCTTTAGTACTTTGAATAATTATCTTATTGAATTGTTTCTCAAGCACTCTGTACTTAGGTGTTTTTTATCATGGGAATTACCTATTAAGTTGCAACATCATCAACTACTTTTGTCTTTTTTTCTTTTTCATTAGGTCTCTACAAAAATCATCTATATTTTTGTAAGGTCGATAAAGTCATCATCTAAGTAAGATACTTGAAACGGATTATACAGACTACTCCTGTTGGGATGCATATGTAAGTTATGATAGACTACTCCAAAATAGACCCAAAATCTCAATGCATTTAGTTAACTATAACTAGTTCTAACTAAATCACAACTGATTTGTTGTGACGGGTTTGAATCACAACTGAATCAATGCATTTAGTTAGGTATAAATATGACTCGTTTGAATTGAATCAAACCAGAATCGGAGGTTCGATTGATTGCAAATCAAATCGTAATCGAGCAGGGGTAATTTAATTGAGGTTCCTAGGTTTGAAAAATTAAAATCAACGATCCCATAATTGATTATTCCGCTTCCTATTTAAACTATCGATTTGATGGTGTTTTATATAGATAAAAACCCCGATCAAATAGGTTGTAGATGGATAATTGGGCTTAAACAATTGGGCCCAATAGTATGTGCTTGGACCAACAATCGAATGAATGTCAAATTGGCTATATTTAGGGGTACTTTAATTATTTTATAATTAAAAATATTAAAATTAGAAAATAAATTAGTCATTCCAATAAACAAATAATAGCTAGTTATGAAGATATTTTAAGAAAAAAAATTAAAAACCCTATAGATACCCCAAAAAATCTTTTATTGTTTCTCAGATTAAGTACTTGTTGAAGTTTGAACGATTTGATGCTCTTTTCTTAATCCGATGGCAAGTGGAAGCTATCACTTCACCGTTGAGGAGGCTTTTGGAAACATGATCTTGATAATTCAAGAAAGCCAACATATCAATGTTGATGTTAAGATGTTGATATCATGGCTTTTATGATGGGGATATAAAGCGAAATAACCTTTGTATATGAATAAATACTAGCAGGCCATGATATGCAGCGGAATTAAATGAAATCACAATAAAATATAACACCAAGATATACGTAGAAACCCCCTCCAATATGAAGGGTAAAAACCACGGAGCAAACTAGAGATAATCTACTATGAGAATAATGAATATACAAATCTCAATCTCTTGCCCTAAACCTTAGGAACAATCACAAGAGAACAACTGGGATACAAGGATCACATCACTATCCACGATATCTAAAACCTTCCCAAGTAATCACAGCAAAAGTCTACTGTAGATTTGATCTAATATGAGATGAGAACACTGCTAGATGATTGAGAACAGTCTCTCTACATTATCCTTGTCTTCTTCCCTTTCTTTCTCTTCATTTTCTGCTTTCTTTTCCTCATTTTCTTTACAATCATGTGGCTATGTTCTTCTCTGGCCTATTTATGCTTTTTTCTGTCTCCAAAACACAGCCACCACACCCCCCTAATGTTAATTAGGGTTAGGTTAAGAGGGGGGTGAGCTGTGAGCTGCCCAAGCCCACTATGGGCTGAATTTGTGGGCTGCCAGTCCAATATTTTAAAAATATAGAAGAAAGAAGATATGATGATCAAACTCAAGTTAGATATCTTCAAGTTATACTTTAAAAATATCTGAAACACTGATGGCTCCTTCCATATTGTAATTATTGACTCTAAATTTTTAAATACAAAGAGGAAAGAAGATATAGAATATTTTGAAAGTATATCATGAAGAAACATCCATCACAAGTTGGTACGGTGAAAAATCAAACGTAAATTTTCGGATACCCTACTAATCTCACTTTTTATTATTCTATTGAAAAGAATATGAAACATTAGCTATATTTATTTTTGTTAAATATTTATTTATATCTACAACATTGGAATGTCTGTGAAATAATTTTAAAAATTTTAAAAGTTTTTAGAATGGTAACATCTAGTTTGACTAGTGTTTATATGTTACTGTAATTTTTTTTTCTTAATTGTTTGCATTGATATAGTTGGTGCATTATAAGAATATCAATACGATAATAATTTAAATTTGATAATAATGGCTACAAAATAAAAAATATAAATTATTATTATTAATTTTATTGATTTATTTAATTATATGGGTTTTTAATTTTGTATAGTTTAAATGACTTTTGTAATTATTTAACCGCTTATTATGAAAGTTTAGGAGTCGATGATATTAGTGATAAGATTAAAGATATTAAAAAATTAATTATTAACTTACATAATGCTAACTATAGCAGACAACATGATACCTTTGAAACTTCTTGGATTTAAGTTAGCAAAGGTAATAAAATTTGTAAGGGAGAAAAACTATTATTACAAAGACTTAAAAGCATCGAAAGGATCTTAAAGCTAAAACTTCAAGTTTATTTTGTATCTAATAATGTTTTTAAAGTTTGGTGATAGCTCTAAGTATAGAGTTTTCTATTCTTGAATAATGGACATGATACCTAATAACATTTCCAGTTTTAAGGATTAATACTAGTAACTTTAGTGTCGATGGTATCTGTGGAGTCAGCCTTCAATATAAGAGGACGAGTTCTACGTGAAACTAGATTAAATATGACCCTCGAACCAATTGATGTTTAAGTATGTATTAATAGATAAAAGCGATAAAACAAAACCAATATGTCTTATTAAACATATCAATTGAAAGGATGATTAGAATGTCCAATATTAAAAGAGATTAAATATTTATAAATTTACATAAATTTGTATTAACTTTTTTTATTATATCGTTAAACATTATACATCCATTTTTAAATTAAAAAATTATAATTTTTAAATAAAATAATTAAAAAAATATCAGTTCAAACTAAAATCAAAATCGATCAAACTGGAACTGAACCTTGCAGGTTCGATTTTTTATTATAAATTTTGCCAAACTAGAAATGATAATTCCGGAATTGAAATCAATTTACTTAGACTAGATATAACCTTACTGAAAGCCACCCTTTCCATAATCTGAGACTTGTTCTTTAACTCAAAACACAATGCCCTATCAATATTTAGATTATCAAATCTTATATTTGCTGGTTTAGTTAGTGACTTGAAGGAGAATATAATAATATGGTAACAATAAAAAGAGATTTGAATGCTTTAAATTTGACTACATATGTTTTCTTACACAGAGCATAAATAGTTTGGATATTATGGCTTTTGTTGTTATTGTTTTTGTTTGCACTTGTTGGATTTGTTAGCAAATTCTCACTGATTTAGATTATGCCAGTGAAGATTCTCACTGATTTAGATTATGGTTTTATTGAGAAAGTTCTTTACTACAGCTGAAGCCATTGATGTCACCGGGCGCCCGATAAGTGGGCCGAGCGAGCGAGTTCAACCGGGTGCAGCCCAGGCGCCCACGTGATTCAGGTTTCCTCAAGCCCGAGTCAAGTCAATTTGGACATCTGGTTCGATTGAACCAGATGAGAACCGCATTCTCAAAATTCCCACCCGTGCCCTAACTGCAGCGGTGAAACTGTCTCCTCCTATACAGCGACCGCGAATGCGGCGTTTTACTTGGCGAAAGGCGGCTGAAGCGGCGGCATCTTCCTCCGTCGAGTTCTTATCGCTGCGGCGTTTTCCTCGGAGAACGGTGGATGCTGTGGCTTCCTCTCCGTCAGCGAACGGTACAGCGCCCGGTATCTCTCTCTTACTCCTCCTCCTCCTTCGCCGTCGCACAATCCCTTCTCCTCCCTCCTCTTCCCTCTTCTCCCTTTCGTCGCAGCTCTCCCGCTTCCCCGACACCATCCTCCTCCTCCCTCCTCCCTCTTTCATCCGTTCATCGAAGCCCCCCGCCCCTCTTCCTCGATCCCTCCCCCTCCTCCACTTCCTAACAGTCCCCGCCCCCCGTTTTCCTACTCCGATCTCAACGGTCCCCTCTCCGTTTTCCTACTCCGGACCCGACAGCCCCATCTCCATTATCTTGCTCCGGCCCCGACAGCCCCCGACAAGCCCCCGTCTCCCTCCTCTACACCCCTCTTAGCCCTCTCTATACATCTTCCCCTCCCCTTTCCTACTCCCTGATAGTTACCCGCTACCCTCCCAACAAGCAGTCAGCAGCATGTCATGAGCATTTACTTTAAAGAAATAGCAAGTCACAGTATGCAAGTTAAATACTGTTGTTAAGATAGACAGCAGGAGAAGTGCTGCTTTTATAAAGAGCAAAGAGAATTGGGAAGTCTTAGAGAAAAAGAAACAAAAACACGGAAAGGATCGAACAAGAGATAGCAGAGACAATAATTGGGTCACTGTCCAAAGAAAATCATAATTATTTGTCAATAGAATCATGCACAAGTCGGACTATTCCTCATGTGAAGCATTTTAATTAAAAATATACCTAAGATAATACTAATTTGACTAGGTTTCCCGAAAGAAGCTCTCTCAACAGCAACTGCTTATTTCGATGAAGTGTTTGGTTCATCAAACCTCTTAGTTTTCTTATTATGTATACTGCATTGCAGTTTCCTTTTCAAGCACATCAGAAAATTTCAACACAAAACCCCAAATGTTACAAAGGACTTGACTCAATCTAAACTACAAGTTGAGTAAACAAATAGAATTTGACTTGATTTCCAAACCCGAAAATAGACCCAAAATCTCAAATGTATTTGGTTAGGTATAACCTTACACCTTTATGTCAGCATAGTGTGTTCGCTGCTGTAGTGCTGAAAGCAACTATCTCAGCTGCTTGAGGCTTGTTAGTACCTCAAAACACACAGGCCTGCTTATATTTCAATTGTCAAATCTTGTATTTGCTGGTTTAGTTGGTGATTTGAAGGGGCCTTTTCCAGTAACAACAGAAAGAGATTTGAATGCTCTTACTTTAACTACAGATATTTTCTTATACAGAGTTCAATGATGCAGAAGATCCGTATGGCTGATCATGAATAGTTTGGACATCATGGCTTTTGTTATTATTGTGGTTGTTTGCACTTGCTGGTTTTATTGGCAAATTCTCACTGATCTAGGCTTTTTTTTCTTCATTAATGATATTTAGCTGACGCCACATATATTTTTTTTTTACTGTAGTTGAAGTTATTTACATGACCAATCTTTCTCATAAATTAAGTTCCTTTATCAGCATAGAACCAAATAAACTAGTAGCATTTCTTGATTGAGACAGTTTTCTTATCCCTTTATTCATTTTTCAGAAAATTTATTGCCTTCTCTGGTCTTCCAGCTATGTTGTGTTTTTTTTTTTTGTCAAGTTGCTCATCATCATCAACAATGCCCTTTTTAGCATGTTGAACCTTACAAATTGCCCTTGTTAATTAATTAAACAGTGTCTTTTCTGCTTACCAGTCTTGCTAGACTTTTAACTAGATCATCTCTTTACATTCTTGATGAAATGGATCAATTACTCTGGAAGTGCTCATTTGAAATGTTTCAGATTTTAGTTGCAGGACATTAGTGAATCTGATGTTAGAGAAAACATTATGCATCTTCCAGTTATTCTGAATTCTGTAGTACCATTTGCAAGTCATTGATGTTCAACCTATAAGTATAAACTTGAGTATCGTCTGTATATGATCGACATTGTAAATGCCTATGCCACTCTTAATCAGCATATTTGATGAAGATACATTTGATATGGTTTTTAAATTGCTACAGGGATATAGGCTGCTTGGTAGTGTCTAAACCCACCAACTACAATATAAAAATAAGTGGAAGATAGTGTCTGTGCTCTGGTGTTGTATGATGCCAGTATTTCAGTGGTGGAGAATTGCTCGGATGTGAGCATTAGAATGAGTAACGAATTATAGGTACTCGTTATCAACTCTCAAACACCATTTAGAGACTTATCTCTGGAAGAAATGGCTGATTGGAGCTGAATGCATGTGGATTAACACGAGTGGTATAGGAATGTTGTCTGAGACAGATGATTAGTAGAAAGTTTTCAACATCCTTGATTTGAGGTAGAAGAGGAATTTGGACTTGGAGAGGGCAAATTAAGACTACTTTTCTTGTATTTTTCTGCAAACAGTACGTGATACTGCCTCAAAAGACAATGTTTTTGGTGCAGAAGAGGCTCTTTTGCCTTCTCTCGTGTAACAAGTCCACCGTCCATGTTTCCTCCTATCAACTCTGCAGTCTGTTTAGCTTTTCCATTGCCGAAGAGCACAGTTCAAATCATGGATCCAACTTTACGTTGGTCGACCCCCTTGAGTCATGTGAACTTTCCTCAAAAGAGGCCGCAAAAAGGGCCAAGGATCGCATCTGTGAAAAAGAACTTTCAAGTTCAAGTCCTTCCATTGAGTTCTTCAAGCAGAGCGGTTGGAGTGATCCACTAGTCATGAAGCTTTTGCAGAGGGAACCCAGGCTTCTACGTGCTAACGTAGAGACTATCCTGAAGCCCAGGATGAGATCTTTGCAGGACATGGGATTTTCTGACACTGAAATAGTTCAGCTGGTTTCATCATGTCCGTGTCTGCTCTATTTACGTGATATCCAACCAAGGATCGACTTCTGGAGGTCACTTCTTGGTTCTAATGAGATGTTAATTAAAGCCTGCAGGAGGAACATGTTTCTCCTTGCTTCTAGCTTGGCTCGAAAGATTGAGCCCAATATATCTCTCTTGAGGGAATGTGGCATCAGTGAGCAACACATCGCCCAGATGGTAGTGAGACTACCAAGTTTTTTATGTCATACAGAAAAATGTATCAAGGAAGCGATCAAACATGTTGAGGAGTTGGGTGTGTCACGTGACTGTAAAAAGTTCCCTCATGCACTTTTAACAGTCGTGACCCTGAGCAGGTCCAGGCATGATGATACCTTTGCAACCCTGATCAGCTATGGGTGGTCCCAACCAGATTGCGTTTCTGCATTCAGGAAGCATCCATCCATTTGGTCTTTGTCAAAGAAGACCTTATGTGACAAGATGACATTCCTGATGAAGGAAGCTGGTTGTGAGCTGACATATATCATTTGCCGTCCGGTGCTTCTTACATATAGCTTGGAGAAGAGGTTGAGACCTCGATATGAAGTTCTGAATTTTCTTGATCAGAATAAATTGCTGGATAAAGGACATGACCTGCTATCTGTCATCCTGCTATCTGAAGAGAAGTTCAGAAACAAATTCCTTTTCCTGCTACGCAAGGAGAAATTTATTTCTGTGCAGGGAAAGCACGATGTTGTTGCGGTAACCTAGGATTGCAATTGCTTCCTTAAGACAAAGTGTAAACCTATTGCATATTGACTGCAACTTAATCATTTTACATTTGTGACAATTTAAATTCTCCAAGAGTTTATTAGAGTAGAACTTCCATGTTGATTTTGTGATCTAATTAATAATGACACCTTCCTTTTGAAGGTTAAGGAATTGTGTAAGAGCCACTTGGACGGAACATTAAAAATTTACGACCTACACTTTAATTTAACGCATTAAACTACATATCTATATTAAATTTTGGTACACACCTGTGTTGTTACATATTTAGGTTAAGTATTTGACTTTGTGGCTCACGTGTTTGGTTTCATTTAATTATTGAGACCCATGCATATTGTCACATTTGGTCATTTAATTATAACATTCTTTTCAAGCACACTAGAAAATTTCAACAATCATCAAAATACTAAATGATCGAAAGGTGCCAAATAAAACTATAACGTGACTTATTATCTAACTCAAAAATAAACCTAAAATCTCAATGTATTTGATTAAGTATAACCTGACACCTTTTATCTCCGCGTATTCCTCTCTTGTAATACTGTAAGCCATTATCTCGGCAACTTGAGGCTTGTTCGTACCTTAAAACAAGTTGCACTACTTATATTTAAATTATCAAATCTTCTATTTGATGGTTTGGTTGGTTATTTAAAGGAGAATTTACTAGTAACAATACTAAGAGATTTTAAAAGTGCTAGGTAGGTCAAGCACTCATCTGATTCAACTGAGTCAGGAGCCCATTTCATTGGTAAACCATAAATTCAAACCTAAGAAAATGATTATATATCTAGTGTAACAAAACATATGAATCTGTCAAACCATAAATGAATTTGCATTGTAATTACCTCATATAGTCCATTGTGAATGAATCTGCATTAGAAAATAAAAATGAATTGGCAACAATAAACATGTGGTCTACAAAATGGTTCAGTTCTATTTTGATGAAGTGTTTGGTTCATCAAATCTGTTAGTTTCTTTATCTTATCTACCTTACTTCTTTTTCAAACACACCAATAAATTTCAATAATCAACAAAACCCCAAATGATCGAAATATTCTAAACAACTATAACATAACTTATTTCCAAACTCCAAAATAGACCCAATATCTAAATGCATTTAGTTAAGTATAACTAGTCCTTATCTAGATCCAATTTGAATCATAACTATATCAAATTGATAATTAATTATAGTTCTTGGATTTGAAAAATTGAAAATATGGGTCCAATGATTCCGATTCTGATTTGAATCATCAATTTGATCGTTTTTATATAAAAAAAATTGTTGGGCTCTAATGATAAGGCCCAACAGTCCTTGCTTGGCCCAACAATCGAGGGAGAAGAAAACGATTCGTTTGTCCCAGTGATATAAATGACTATATTTATGGATATTTTAGTTATTTTATAATTTAAATTTTAAAAAAATTATCCTTTCAACAACCAAGTAATCGATAGTTTTGGAGATATTTTAAAGAAAAAAAGAAAAAACCTTATAAATACTCTTGAAATCTCTAATTCTGTCTCACATCATTGATTAAGGGCTCATTGAAGTTTGAATGCTCTAATGCTTTTTTCTTAACATGATGGTAAGTGGAAGCTACAACTTCACCGTCAAGGAGGTGTTTGAAAATTCGATATTTATAATTTAATAAAGCCAACACATTAATGTGGATATTGAGCTGAAGGAAACAGATATCATGACTAAACTCAAGTTAGACATATTCAAACTATACTTAAAAAATGTCTAAAACATCGATGACTCCTTCCATATCACATGGAATTATTAGAGTTAAAAATTTTAAATTTAAAGAAGAAAAAAGATAAGAACATTATGGAAAAAACATCCAATAGCTATATTAATTCATTTTTTAGCACCATACTAATTCATTTTTTTTATTTTTTATATTAAAAATATGAAACATTAGCTATATTAAGTTTTGTTAAATATTTATCTTTTAATTTCGATGAAAAAATTAGATTTATTGATTATTGTCAAGGCTTTAAATCCTACCACACTTGCTCACACATTATATAATTTTTATAAAAAAAATATTATGTTTCCATTTATTT
Organism: Musa acuminata AAA Group; assembly: GCF_036884655.1. Lineage (NCBI taxonomy): Eukaryota > Viridiplantae > Streptophyta > Magnoliopsida > Zingiberales > Musaceae > Musa > Musa acuminata. The sequence continues at coordinate 34,827,633 of NC_088336.1, forward strand.
TGATATTTAGAGTGATCACTAACAAATATACACATATATAGGAATCACTTATCATTGGATTGATAGCAATTGGACCATATATAAAAAATTATTGCTTTTAGAGTTTTTGTTGAATGGCATATAATCAATAATATTTATGAAATGATAAATTTTATAATATATTATTTGATTCTTAAATTTTTCCATCGATTTTAATAATACAATGATAAATACCGCTTTTATTTTGAAATTACAAGAAGCTAGTCAGCTTGTTTTCCATGATTTTTTTTTTCATGTTAGATGTGCTTGTCATATTTTGAATTTGTGTGCACAACAAGGACTTAGATCTTTTTGAACTTTTATATATCCTATTAAGCAACCTATTTCATTCTTGTGAAGTCATCCATAAGTAATGAAAAAATAAGTTAAATTTTATAAATTAAATGATAAAAAGATCAAAATATTTTTTAGAGATGTTTCTACCTAATGGAATTCAATATATAAATTATTTTAAAAATCTTTTGAATATAAAAAATTATTATATATTTTTATTTCAAATAATATTATGAAAGTTTACTTATATTCACAACATTGGAATGCATGTGAAAGAATTTTTAAATTTTTAAATTTTTTAATAATTTAATATATATTTTACTAGTGCTTATTATCTTACTATGCATATTTTTTTGTTGTTTGTATTAATATGCTTAGTTAATTATAAGAATATAAATATGATAATAATTTTAATATTATAATAATGATTATAAAATTAAAAAAAGATAAAATATTTTTTAATTCTATCGATTTTTTTAATTACATATGTTTTTAACCCTCGTAGAAGATTAAGTGACTATAGTAATTATTCAATTATTTAACCACTTATTATGAAAGTTTAGGAGTCAATGATATTGGTCATAAAATTAAAGATTGTTAAATCTCGAATTTTATGGTAAAATCGATTGATGAAGTTGTGATTTAATATGCAATAACGTAAGATTAATCTCGATCAAGGAAAAGTAATTCGAATAAAGAAGAAATAATCATACGTTGGGCTGAAGTAGAACATGTCAAAAGATTGGACGTCATGCTGGAGGACTGGTTGATATATCGGAAGGATTTCGTGCCATGAATTCGAGCATCGGGTCAAAAAATCGAAAATTGCGTGAGTCTATCATGTCGATTGGGTAATATGTTGAAAGAGAGGATGATGCATCAAAGGACCAGATGAAGCATCAAATGAATCAATAATATGCTAGATAAGATGGGATTCATTCTTATAATTGTGTGTTTAGATCAAGTTAATTTAGATCTAATTGAGTCAATTTTGGGATAAAACAATGCAACTCAATTAGGGGCTCATTGGGCCTAAGTTGGGGTTGTTTTGGGCCAAGTGGAAGGCCCATTCAGTGACCTTGAACTGGCCCAAGCGGTGGCACCGCTTGAGGCTTAGCTTCATAAGGTGTCTGGGTGGTGATATCACCCAAACAAAATCTCCGAGACTATGTGAAGCGGTGGTACTGACTAGTGTTAATGTGAGACTAGGCGATAGTACCATATAGTGTATAGACGATAGTACCACCCAGTGTCAGACTGATAGGTGGTGGTACCGCCAATTGTCAGTCCGGTAGGTGGTGGTACCGCCCAGTATTGACAATGGAACCGCTAGTACCTTGAAAACCCGGGATGAGACTGTTTTGACTCTAAATTTGAATCCATTTGAGGTCTATAAATATCCTACTCATCCTTGCTCGGTTAACACAAGAATTGAGAATAAATTTGTAAGAAAATGCTATTGTAATTTAGTGAGAATTTTTCTCATTTTCTCAATTTTTGTTTAAGGGAGGGATGAGTGACTTATAAAGGTTATCTTTTAAACATGAGAAAAGTATTGTAATAGGGTATTTAATCTTTGCCTATTGAAAGACGATTGATAGTGAAAGTTGGTGGCCTCGATGGAGGAAGAATCAGGATTGATGTAGGTTACGATGACCGAATCACTATAAACGCGATGTGCACTTTATATTCTACTTTAAATTATTGTTGCCTATTGATTCAAACGTTAGCTTGTACTCTACATTTAAACATCTTTTCGATATGAGATTTATCGAATAAAAATTTTGAATCGATGTAATTTTTATAAAAATACTTATTCACCCTCCTTTCTTAGTGCCAATTTCGATCATAATAGAAATATTAAAAAATTAATTATTAACTTATATTACTATTATAGTGCTAACTATAATAGACAACCTTCCAAACTTCTCTATCAATAGATCAAGTTATTAGAGAAAATAAAAATTGTAAGAGAGAAAAACTATTATTACAAAGATAAAAAAATCAAAGGGATCATCAAGGTCAATCTAACAATTTTTTTTTAGTGTTGCGACAATACTAGTAGAAAGTTCTTTACTACGGCTGAAACCATTGATGTCACCGGCCGCCCGATAAGTGGGCCGGGCGAGCGAGTTCAACCGGGTGCAGCCCAGGCACCCGAATGATTCAGGTTTCGTCGAGCCCGAGTCAAGTAAATTTGGTTCTCTGGTTCGATTCAACCAGATGAGAACGACATCCTCAAATTCGGACCCGTGCCCTAAATGCAGCGGTGAAACTGTCTCCTTCTCTACAGCGACCGCGACTGCGGCGTTTTCCTCGGCGAAAGGCGGCAGCAGCGGCGGCATCTTCCTCCGTCGAGCTCTTATCGCTGCGGCGTTTTCCTCCGAGAACGGTGGATGCTGCGGCTTCCTCTCCGTCAGCGAACGGTACAGCGCCCGGTATCTCTCTCTTACTCCTCCTCCTCTTCCTCCTCCATCGCCGTTGCAGAATCCCTTCTCCTCCCTCCTCCTGCCTCTTCCCCCATTCGTCGCAGCTCTCCCGCTTCCCCGACACCATCCTCCTCCTCCCTTCTCCTTCCTCCTCCCTCTTTCACCCGTTCATCGCAGCCCCCCGCCCCTCTTCCCCTCCCCCTCGCCCTCCTCCACTTCATCACAGGCCCCGCCCCCCGTTTTCCTTCTCCGATCCCAACAGTCCCCTCTCCGTTTACCTACTCCGCACCCGACAGCCCCCTCTCCATTATCTTGCTCCGGCCTCGACAGCCACCATCTCCCTCCTCTACACCCCTCTTCGCTCTCTCTACACATCTTCCCCTCCCCTTTCCTTCTCCCTGATAGTTACCCGCTACCCTCCCAACAAGCAGTCAGCAGCTTATCATGAGCATTTACTTAAAAGAAATAGAAAGTCACAGTATGCATGTTAAATACTGTTGTTAAGATAGACAGCAGGAGAAGTGCTGCTTTTATAAAGAGCAAAGGGAATTGGGGAGTCTTAGAGAAAAAGAAAAAAACATGGAAAAGATAGAACAAGAGATAGCAGAGACAATAATTGGGTCACTGTCCAAAGAAAATCATAATTATTTCAGTAGAATCATGTACAAGTCTGACTATTCCTCATGTGAAGCATTTTAATTAAAAATATACCTAAGATAATACTAATTTGACTAGGTTTCCCAATAGAAGCTCTCTCAACAGCAACTGCTTATTTTGATGAAGCGTTTGGTTCATCAGACGTCTTAGTTTTCTTATTATCTTTACTGCATTGCAGTTTCTTTTTCAAGCACATCAGAAAATTTCAACACAAAACCCCAAATGACACAAGGGACTTGACTCAATCTAAACTACAAGTTGAGTCAACAACTAGAATTTGACTTGATTTCCAAACCCGAAAATAGACCCAAAATCTCAATGTATTTGGTCAGGTATAACCTTACACCTTTATGTCAGCATAGTGTGTTCTCTGTTGTAGTGCTGAAAGCAACTATCTCTGCTAATCGAGACTTGTTCGTACCTCAAAACACACAGGCCTGCTTATATTTGAATTGTCAAATCTGGTATTTGCTGGTTTAGTTGGTGATTTGAAGGGGCCTTTTCCAGTAACAACAGAAAGAGATTTGAATGCTCTTACTTTAACTACAGATAATTGATAAGACCCTAAAGGTCTTATCGTCGCTCTGATACCAAATGATAAGACCCTAAAATCTTATCGTGGAAGAAAGGGGAGAAATGAGGATGATAATGATCGCTTCGAGGGGATCGGCCTCCTTGATCGCTTCGAGGGGATCGGCCCTCCTTGATCACTTCGAGGGGATCAACCCTCCTTGATCACTTCGAGGGGATCGACCTCCTAGGGTTTGTCCAAAGACAGAATAATATTTTTCATAGATTACTGAAAAGAAGCAGTTACATCCCTATTTATAGAGTTCCACACAGAGTCCATCAGGACTTGAACTCTAATAATAAATAAATATTAGATAAACCTCTACTTGACTCTAACTGAACCAAACCGACTCAATAAACAAATGGACTAAACATACTCAATAAACATTACTCAAAAGCTCAGAAAAAGGGTCCTAACAGTTCCTCCCTCTTCAAATCAGCCTTGTCCTCAAGGCTGAGCAGCATCAATCTCGGGGAGCTTCTCTTTCAGCACTTTAGCCATAGCTTATCTGCAACGCATCACAACCCGTTGATCAAGTAAGTATGGTCTCCACTTTTTGAGAGTGTAAGCAACAGGTCGATTTTTCAGTATAGTAATCGTTGCATGAAACTTCTGGCCCTGTATAATCAATTTTATCTTTGAACCTTTGCTATCACAAGTGAAAATACGTCCATCAATGATCTTTACTTCGAATCTGTAATAGTCTTCGATGTGGTGGGCCAATCGGTCAACAGTCTCACTGTCCATAAAATTGTTAGTGCTACTAGTATCAATCAAAACTATAATAGGCTGATGCTCTCGAGTTCCGGCAACTTCCATAGTTTGCGGGTTAGAGTAATCGGCTAATGTATGCATTATATGTGCGGTAGGTTCAACGTCTTCATTAGAATTTATACCTTCATGATCGGAGTCCACATTCTTCGCTTTCGGCTCCTCTCCAATTGGTTCAATCATCAGAAGTTGCCCTTCTTTACATCAATGCTCCATACTCCATTTTTCATCATAATACAAACCCTTTGCTGATCTTTCCTTAAGTTCTTCTTGGGTTAGTCTTCGTCTGTCAAGGCTTTGGTTGGGAATAGATAGGGCTGGTAGCTTACTAATCATCTGGTTATTGTCACTTTTGTTTCCATGATTTTCCCTGTTGATTTTTTTCTCATGTAGGTGTGCGAATGAGATTGCAGCTATCATAGTGCGAGGTTGACGAGCCTTAACTTCACACCGGATCTCTGGAATAAGACCTTCAATAAATGTATCCAGAAGTTGTCGTTCCGACCAATCTCTAGCTTGATTTGATAATCTTTCAAACCTACTCTGATATTCCAACACTGTAGAAGTCTGACAAATTTTTGAGAGCTCTCCATCCGCCTTCATATCTGAGTAGATTGTGTCACAATCTTGGGTCCTTTTTCCAGTATTTTCATATCTGTGCAACATAGAATTTGAGCTCCCACTTGTTGAAATTTACTAAGGCTCCCCAGTAAGTCCTTTTTGAAATCATTAAGTATTTCATGCAATCGGTTCTCAATTCTGATTTCCAATGTTTCCATTTGTGCTTTCATTGAGTTATCGGTGGCCATTTTGTAAAACCGCAAATCTGTAATCTCAACTCCTGTTTTTGGTGTCAAGACTAGGGCATAAATCACTGCCCTACTCGGTGTTGTTGTTGTGATGCAATCGGTGGTAGCACTATTGGAATGAAGGGTTGCTGCGAGGATATGGGGATGTAGCTGCGTTCGCTGCATGGGAGGCAACGATGCTTGCTGTGGTCGTTGCGTGGAGGGATCACTACTGCTGAGGGCTGGGAGGCAGCGATGGTTGTGTGGCTGGGGTAGCACCGCCAAGGGCTCGCCGCTGCGATGGCTGCGACGGCGCAGATGGAAGGCAGCGTTGCTCTGTCTCTATCACACTGCGGAAGGAGGCACTGGTGAGAGGCAACGATGCTTGTTACAATTGCTACGTGGAGGGATCGCTGCTACTGAGGACTGAGAGGTAGCGATGGTGGTGCGGTTGGGGGCAGCATCGGCAAGGGCTCGCCGATGCGGTGGCTGCGACGGAGGAAGAGTTGCTGCCCTGTGTTTCAGTTGCTGTGTGAGATGAGAGCGTCGGGGGCTAGAAGGCGACGACTGCAACTGTTGTGACTCACGGAAGCGATCGCTAAATAGTCAGGTTGAGGCTGCGATGATGGCATCCGGTGGCTGCAGCAGTGGAGGCAGAGCAAGGGAGAGGCAGCGTTGAAGTGGTCGGGGTTGAGGTTGCAGTGGAGAATAGGAATCGACGGTGGCTCTGCGGGAACAAAGGCAATTGGTGATTTACCTTGTTTCTGTTACCAGAGTAAGGGAGAGGCTACGAGGATCACGGCTGGGCGACGAGCAGCGTTGTCACTGGCTGGGCAGTAGCAGCGACAGTGACGGTAGCCGGCGTTCGCAGCAACAAGGGGACCCATGACTGTGGTGCGGTTGGAAACAAGGGCAGCAAGGTGAGCTGCCTGTGCTCTGTTTCGGTTGCAAAGGATGCAGAGCAACGTGGAGCGGCGGCTAGGAGGCGAGCGGCAGTCGTCGCACGGTGGCCCGCAGCGGTGATGGGTCGGCTGGGCGGCGACAGCGCTGGAGGGGAAGAGGAGTGCTGGAGGTGGCGCGGCTGCGATCGACGAGGGGCTGCAGCAACAGAGGAACTCTGTTTCTGCAACCGCTGCAACGAGGGGCTGCGGCAACCGGTGGTTGCGGTTGCGACCCAAGGGGGGGGCACGACTGGGAGGCGGGCGGCGGTGATCGAGCGATCGGGAAGCAGCGGCGGCAGTGGAGAAAAAGGCAGCGAGCGTCGTCGTTGGCCGGGAAGTTGCGATGCTGGAGAAGGGAAACAGGGTGCTCTGTTTCTATCGCACCACAGCCGGAGCCGCTGGCGATGCTGGCAACGGCGGTGCGGCAGTGAAGAAGGAGGCAGCAGTGGTGGCGTGGCTGGAAGCAGCGTCACCAACGATCGCCGACGAGGGGAGGTCGAGCGGCTGCGGCTGCGACCCAAGGGGAGGCGGCAACGACAGTAGGGTTGGGATGGACGCTGGCAGCGTCGTCTCCTGGCCGGGGAACAGCGGCGGCGGTGGTTGTCGGCCGGGAAGCGGGGCGATGGTGGGCGCTGGCCGGAGAGCAGCAGCGGCGGGTGGGTTGGCCGGAAGCAGGGGACGCAGGGGTGGCTGCGGCTTCTTCTTCCTCTCGTGTTTCTTCTTTTCTTTTTTTTTTTTTTTTTTTTGATCGAGATGGGGCAGCGAGGAGGTCGAGCGGTGGTCGAAGGTCGCTGGCCGGGGAGAAGCAGCGACAACGGTGAAGAAAGAGTTGCCTTGTAGTGGTGGTGGGGAAGAAGGGAAGCAAGGTTGCGGCGGGTTGCGCCAAGGATCGTGGCTCTGATACCAAATGATAAGACCCTAACGGTCTTATCGTCGCTCTGATACCAAATGATAAGACCCTAAAATCTTATCGTGGAAGAAAGGGGAGAAATGAGGATGATAATGATCGCTTCGAGGGGATCGGCCTCCTTGATCTCTTCGAGGGGATCGGCCCTCCTTGAGCACTTCGAGGGGATCGACCTTCTAGGGTTTGTCCAAAGACAGAATAATATTTTTCATAGATTACTGAAAAGAAACGGTTACATCCCTATTTATAGAGTTCCACCCAGAGTCCATCAGGACTTGAACTCTAATAATAAATAAATATTAGATAAACCTCTACTTGACTCTAACTAAACCAAACCGACTCAATAAACAAATGGACTAAACAGACTCAATAAACATTATTCAAAAGCTCAGAAAAAGGGTCCTAACAATAATTTCTTACACAGAGTTCAATGATGCAGAAGATCCATATGGCTGATCATGAATAGTTTGGACATCATGGCTTTTGTTATTATCGTGGTTGCTTGCCCTTGCCTCTTTTATTGGCAAATTATCACTGATCTAGGTTTTTTTTCTTCATTAATTATATGTAGCTGACGCCACATATAATTTTTTTTTACTGTAGTTGAAGTTATTTACATGAGCAATCTTTCTCATAAATTAAGTTCTTTTATCAGCATAGAACCAAATAAACTAATAGCATTACTTGATTGAGGCAGTTTTCTTATCTCTGTATTCATTTTTCAGAAAATTTATTGCCTTTCTCTGGTCTTCCAGCTGTGTTGTTTTTTTTTGTCAAGTTGCTCATCATCATCAACAATGCCTTTTTTAGCATGTTGAACCTCACAATTTACTGTTGTTAATTAATTCAACAGTGTCTTTTCTACTTACCAGTCTTGCAAGACTTATAACTAGATCATCTCTCTACATTCTTGATGAAAAGGATAAATTATTCTGGAATTGCTCATTTGAAATGTTCCAGGTTTTAGTTATAGGACATTACTGAATCTGATTGTAGAGAAAACATTATGCATCTTCCTGTTATTCTGAATTCTGTAGTACCATTTGGAAGTCATTGATGTTCAACCGACAAGTATAAACATGAGTATCGTCTGTATACGATCAACATGGTAAATGCCTTTGCTACTCTTATGCAGCATATTTGATGAAGATACATTTGATATGGTTTTTAAATTGCTACAGGGATATGGGATGCTTGGTAGTGTCTAAACCCACCAACTACAATGGAAAAATAAGTGGAATATTGTGTCTGTGCGCTGGTGTTGTCTGATGCCATTATTTCAGTGGTGGAGAATTGCTCGGATATGAGCATGATAATAAGTAACTAAGCATAGGTACTCTTTATCAACTCTCAAACACCATTTAGAGACTTATCTCTGAAAGAAATGGCTGATTGGAACTAAATGCATGTGCATTAACATGATTGGTAAAGGAATGTTGTCTGAGACAGATGATTAGTCGAAAGTTTTCAACATCCTTGATTTGAGGTAGAAGAGGAATTTGGACTTGGAGAGGGCATAAACAAGACTACTTTTCTTGTATTTTTCTGCAAACAGTGCGGGATACTGCCTCAAAAGACTAATGTTTTCGGTCCAGCAGAGGCTCTTTTACCTTCTCTCTTGTAACAAGTCCAACATCCATCTTTCCTCCTATCAACTCTGCAGTCTGTTTAGCTTTTCCACTGCCAAAGAGCACAGTTCAAATCATAGATCCAACTTTACATTGGTCGACCCCCTTGAGTCATGTGAACTTTCCTCAAAAGAGGCTGCAAAAACGGCTGATGATCGCATCTGTGAAAAAAAACTTTCAAGTTCAAGTCCTTCCATTGAGTTCTTTAAGCAGAGTGGTTGGAGTGATGCACAAGTCATGAAGCTTATGCAGAGGGAACCCGGGTTTCTACGTGCTAACGTAGAGACTATCCTGAAGCCTAGGATGAGATCTTTGCAGGACATGGGATTTTCTGACACTGAAATAGTTCAGCTGGTTTCATCATGTCCAAGGGTGCTCCTTCTACGTGACATCCAACTGAGGATCAACTTCTGGAGGTCACTTCTTGGTTCTAATGAGTGGTTAATTAAAGCCTTCAGGAGGAGCATGTTTCTCCTTACTTCTAGCTTGGCTCGAAAGATTGAGCCCAATATATCTCTCTTGAGGGAATGTGGCATTAGTGAACAACGCATTGCGCAGATGGTGGTGAAACTACCAAGATTTTTATGTCGAACAGAAAAATGTATCAAGGAATTTATCGAACACGTTGAGGAGTTGGGTGTGTCACGTGACTGTAAAATCTTCCCTCGTGCACTATTATCAGTCATGACCCTGAGCAGGTCCAGGTTTGATGCTACCTTTGCAACCCTGATGAGCTTTGGGTGGTCCCAACCAGACTGCATTGCTGCATTCAGGAGGCATCCAGTCATTTGGAATCTCTCAAAGAAGAACTTATGTGATAAGATGACATTCCTGATGAAGGAAGCTGGTTGTGAGCTGACATATATCATTTATCATCCTGTGCTTCTTACATATAGCTTGGAGAAGAGGTTGAGACCTCGATATGAAGTTATGAATTTTCTTGATCAGAATAAATTGCTGGATAAAGGATATAACCTGCAATTTGTCGTGAAGCTATCTGAAGAGAAGTTCAGAAACAAATTCCTTTTCCTGCTACGCAAGGAGAATTTTATTGCTCAATATGATTCCTATGTCGTTGCTGTGCATGGAAAGCACGACGTTGTTGTGGAAAACTAGGATTGCAAGTGCTTCCTTAAGACAAAGTGTCAACCTATTGCATGCTGACTGCAAGTTAATCACTTTTTATTTGTGACCATTTAAATTCTGCAGGAGTTTCTTTGAGTATAACTTCCACGTTGATTTGGTGATTGTTCTTCTATTTATTTTTTCTACAACAAAAGGTACTGTTTCTTTTATGCTGATGTCTCAGAAATTGGTGTGGGGGAAAGTCAATTACTTCAGAAAGGTAACCAAATAAAAGATTGCTGGATATTAGTTTCTAGTTCAAGAACCAAGTGCTAAATTCATGGTGTAGTGTGTTCATATGCTCTTTATAGAAGTTGGTCTGCTGATGATCAACTAAGAAACTGATGTAATGTTGAAGTTAATAAGGTTGAGAACTACTATTTCTCTGCCGAACCCAAAAATTTGATGATGAGAATTTGTAGATTAAGAAAGGCAACAGTGTCAATAAAAAATTATTGTGTTATCGATACATTGGTTACACTTTATCTCATTGGGAGTCAAGAAAATAAATTTATTATTTGTGAAGTAAAACGAGTAAAACGAAAAGCTAAGAATTATGATGACAAAATATTTTAAACGGTAAAAAAAAAGAAAAAAGAGGGGGTTTAAACCCCACGTGATTCAAACACACAACCTTGCACCATGGATCATTGTGTTCTATAGTGTATTTGAAATAAATATCTTAAGCATTCTATAGTGTATTTGAAATAAATATCTTAAGCATAATAGAAATGATCGTCATCATTTTAGGGCTAGAGATTTCTAGACACCACGGAGGCCAAAGACAAGATAAAATATAGTTTCAAACTTTTAACACTTCCTTTAAATCTTAGTGATCAAGAAATAATAGAAGAATTTTGTATTGGATGATTTGTCAATAAATTTTATTTTTCGTCGGCTACGATACTTCTTTAATGCTTTTTCAACATAATACTTAATTCTTACCTTCATTATTGTGAGTCTTGTAGTAAGAACTGTTTCTTTCTAATCAAGTGGTTATTAAGTTTATTATCGTGATTCTTTTAGTAAGAACTTAACGGATATGCAAGATTAAGCTGTGTATACTTGGGGTTCATACAAATTTCTCTAGTATTTCATATAATATTTCTAAACAAAGAATTGAATGCTTTTCGATAATAAGTTCTTGTAAAGCATTGGGTACCTGAAACATAAAGTCAAATCTTAGAATAAGGTTATATCTAAAGTAACATAACTTATGATGCTAGATTTATTTTATAAAATGAGACTTTTGATAGAACCATCGTGGATTCTGAGCTTGTGGTTGATCTCTTTAGGGGATCAACCTTCTTGGAACTCTATAGGGGTTCTTCCTCCAAGTTGCTGCTAAAAATATTCATCTATTTCTTATTAAAAGAGGATGAATACATGACTATTTATAAGGCTTCTAAACCTCAACTCCTAATAGGACTCTTACTCAAGACTTCTACTTCTAACCAACTCTATAAATTGGTTAGAAGTAGATTTTACATGAATGCCTAGCTAGAGTCCTAACAACTTTTTAATCCACAAATTGATTAGATATTTTTTCGCATAAAAATTTGATGTTACATAATTATTTTAATTTGCTTTCGTAGGCTTCTCTATCATCAAATGTCTACCGAGAGATGTATTGGCTTTCATAGTATAATATTTATATTTATTATTTTAGGGGAGTCAAAAAATCTCTTCTTTCCTACCTATTGCTAGGAACGTAATTGTTCTCGTCTAAGTTGTACAGTAACATTGTGATACTTATTTCAAAGGATCAATCGTAACCTCATTAAGTCCACTAAAAAATTATATTAAAAAAATTAATATTTTCTTATTTTATGTACCGCTTTATAATTTTCATATCAAGCATCATCAAAACACCAAATGATGCAAAGGAGCCGAATAAAACTATAATGTAACTTATTTCCAAACTCAAAATCTGAATGCATTTGGTTAGGTATAACCTTACACCTTTATCTCACTATGTTCTCTTCTCTACTGCAGTGTTAAAAGTCATTATCTTGGCAACTTGAGGCTTGTTCTTACCTTAAAACAAGTTGCCCAGCTTATATTTCAATGATCAAATATTGTATTTGAGAGTTTAGTCGGTGATGTGAAGGAGAATTATGTAAGACAACGTATGTAGTCAAATTAAAATAATTAAAATCTCTTTCCATTACTAGTAAATTTTCTTTCTATTACTAAAAATATAAAGAGATTTTAATTTGACTATTGTCATTCATAAGAGTGCAAAAGATTCATATAGCTAAATAGTTCCAACATCTTGACTTTTGTTACTATTATGATTGTGCACTTGCAGGTTATATTGACAAATTCTCCATCAAAAATGGAAATATATTTTGATGTTTAGCTGAAGCTACATATAATTTTTTTTACTGAAACAAGTGGTCACTTATGCTTAAATCAATTGTAGTTGGATTGAGCTTAAATCAAACTAATTTGATTTCACTTGGATTCAAGTGCTGAGGGGGTCAAGCGCCTAATTCATTTGTAAATAATAAATTGAAATCTAAGAAAATGGTTATAATATAACATAACATGTTAATATGCAAAAGTCAAACAATCTGGATTGTAATTACCTCACGTAGCACATTATGAATGACTCTGCATTGAAACTAAAAATGGGTTGGCGACAAGCAAAACAAAATGGATCAGCTTTATTTTGATTAAGTGTGTGGTTTATCAAATATCTTAGTTTCCTTATATTGTCTACCTTTCTACGATTTTCTTTTTCGAACACATAGCAAAACCCCAAATGATCTAAATGTGCTGAACAAGTATAGTGTAACTCATTTCTAACTCCAAAATAGACCTAAAATCTTAATGCATTTAGTTAGGTATAATAACTAGTCCTTATCTAGGACAGGTTTGAATCACAACTGAATCGAACCAAAATGGATGATTCGTTGATTGGAAATCAAATCGGAATCGACTAGGGGTGATTTAATTCTAGTTCCTAGGTTTGAAAAATTAAAATAAATGATCTCAGAATCAATGATTCTGCATCCTATTTAAATCACCAATTTGATGGTGTTTTATATAGAAAAAAACTTATATCAAATAGGTTACAATGGATAATTGGGCTTCAACAATTGGGCCCAATAGTCCGTGCTTGGCTCAACAATCGAAGGAGTGTCAAATGAACAATTTGCCGACGGTGGTACCGCCCAACAGTAGATCCTGTTGTAGTACCACTAAGGAACGACGGTGGTCCCATCAGTACCCAGGAAACCTGGGATGAGATTTTTTTAGGCTCCGAGTTTAAATCAACTTGAAACTTATAAATACCCCTCTCATCCCTTGTTAACAAACATAAGCATAGAGATTTTAAAGTGAGAAAACGCTGTAAAAATCACTTGAGAAATCCCTCCTCTAGATCTAACTTTAGAATTATGTTTAAAGAGGAGTGTGTGTACTTGTAAAAGTTGACTCGTAAACCTGTGAAAAGGAAAAGAGGGGTGTAAGAAGAAGGTTAATATTCGCCTGTTAAAGAAAGATCGATAGTGGATACCGGTGACCTTGACGGAAGAGGAATCAGCGAAGTGAATGTAGGTCATGACGACCGAACCACTCTAAAATTTGGTTTGCATTTCATTGAGCAATTTACTTTATTACAAATCATTTTACTTGCCTACTGCCTTTAATACATTTACGAACATGCTTTCAAGTTAAACATTTCCGAGTTTGGTTTTATCGTACGAGAATATTTCAGAACCGACGTATTTTACCGCTGCACTAATTCATCCCCCCTCTTAATGCCGACTCTTTTCCTAACAAGGTAAACTATTTCATTCTTATGGGTCATTTACAAGGAATGAAAAAATAAGTCAGATTTTATAATTTAAATAATAAAAGATCCAAAAGATTTTCTATGGATTTTTCTATCTGATGAAATTCTATATATATGAATTATTTAAAGATAATAAATTATTATTTATTTTATTATAAATAATATTACAAAAGTTAGTTTATATCTACCACGTTGGAACGTATGTGAAAGAATTTTAAAAATTTTAAAAGATTTTAAAAAAGTAACATATAATTTGACTAGTGTTTATTATGTTACTGTACATTTTTTTTAGTTGTTTGTATTAATATGGTTGGTGCATTATAAGAATATCAATATGATAATAATTTAAATATGACATTAATGGCTACAAAATAAAAAAAAGATAAAATATTATTATTGAAAGTTTAAGAGTCAATGATATTAGTGATAAGATTAGTGATATTAAAAAATTAATTATTAACTTATATAACCTTTATAGTGCTAACTATCGTAGACAACACGATACCTTTGAAACTTATCATGGATCAAACTAGCAAAGATAATAAAATTTGCAATGGACGAAAACTATCATTACAAAGATTTAAAAGAATCAAAGGAAATGTCAAGCTAAAACTTAAAGTTTAATATGTATCTAATAACTTTTTAAAGTTTGGTGATAGCACTATCGGTAGAGAGTTTTCTATTCTAGAATAATGGATATGATACGTAATAACATTTTCGATTAATACTAACAATTTTAGTGTCGATGATACCTATGGAGTGAGTCTTCAAAAGATGCGTTCTACATGAAACTAGATTGAGTATGACCCTCGAATCGAATCAATTGATGTTTAAGTATGCATTAATAGACAAAGACGATGAAACTAAACCAATACATCTTCTACAAGGATAATTATCTCATATTAAACATATCAATTGAAAGGATGATTGAAATATCCAATATTAGAGGAAGGGATTAAATATTTATAATTTTACATAATTTTATATTAATTTTTATTATATCATTACACATTTACTACATTCATTTTTCAAAATTTAAAAATAAAATTATGATTTTTTTATTATAATATTTAAAATAAAAAATAATTAAAAATATCAGTTCAAACTAGAATCAAAATCGATCAAACTTGAACCGACCCTTAGGGGTTCGATTTTTTATTCTAAATTTTGCCAAATGATAAGTCCAGAATTGAAATCAATTTACTTAGGCTAGATTAAACCTTACATCTATAAAAGCCACTCTCTCGACAATTTGAAACTTGTTCTTAACTCAAAACAAAATGTCCTACCAATATTTAGATTATCAAATCTTATATTTGCTGGTTTAGTTAGTGACTCGAAGGAGAATGTATTACTAACAATAGAAAGAGAATTGAATGCTTTAAATTTGACTAAATATGTTTTCTTACAGAGAGCATAAATAGTTCGGATATTATGGCTTTCGTTTTTATTGTTATTGTTTGCACTTGTTTGTTTTTATTAGCAAATTCTCACTGATTTAGATTCTCAATAAAAAAAGTAATTTTTCTTCGTCAATGATAGGTTGACGAAAGTTCTTCCGATGGCGGAAGCAATTGACGACACCGGGCGGTCGAGTTCATCATGGTGCGGCCAAGGCGCCCACCTGATTAAGGTTTAGTCGAGCCCGAGTCAAGTCAATTTGGAAATCTGGTTCGATTGAACCAGATGAGAACGGCATTCTGAAAGTCGCACCCGTGCCCTAAATGCAGAGGTGAAACTGTCTCCTTCTCCACAGCGACCGCGACTCGGCGTTTTCCTTCTCGAACGGCGGCAGCAGCGGCGGGATCTTCCTCCGTCGAGCTCTTATCGCTGCGGGGTTTTCCTCGGAGAACGGTGGAGGCTGCGGCTTCCTCTCCGTCATCGAACGGTACAGCGCCCGGTATCTCTCTTTTACTCCTACTCCTTCGCCGTCGCACAATCCCTTCTCCTCCCTCCTCCTCCCTCTTCCCCCTTTCGTCGCAGCTCTCCCGCTTCCCTGACACCATCCTCCTCCTCCCTTCTCCTCCCTCCTCTCTCTTTCACCCGTTCATCGCAGCCCCTCGCCCCTCTTCATCACAGTCCCGGCCCCCTGTTTTCCTACTCCGATCAACATGGTAAATGCCTTTGCCACTCTTATGCAGCATATTTGATGAAGATACATTTGATATGGTTTTTAAATTGCTACAGGGATATGGGATGCTTGGTAGTGTCTAAACCCACCAACTACATTGGAAAAATAAGTGGAATATTGTGTCTGTGCGCTGGTGTTGTCTGATGCCATTATTTCAGTGGTGGAGAATTGCTCGGATATGAGCATGATAATAAGTAACTAAGCATAGGTACTCTTTATCAACTCTCAAACACCATTTAGAGACTTATCTCTGAAAGAAATGGCTGATTGGAACTAAATGCATGTGCATTAACATGATTGGTAAAGGAATGTTGTCTGAGACAGATGATTAGTCGAAAGTTTTCAACATCCTTGATTTGAGGTAGAAGAGGAATTTGGACTTGGAGAGGGCATAAACAAGACTACTTTTCTTGTATTTTTCTGCAAACAGTACGGGATACTGCCTCAAAAGACTAATGTTTTCGGTCCAGCAGAGGCTCTTTTGCCTTCTCTCTTGTAACAAGTCCAACATCCATCTTTCCTCCTATCAACTCTGCAGTCTGTTTAGCTTTTCCACTGCCAAAGAGCACAGTTCAAATCATAGATCCAACTTCACATTGGTCGACCCCCTTGAGTCATGTGAACTTTCCTCAAAAGAGGCTGCAAAAACGGCTGATGATAGCATCTGTGAAAAAAAACTTTCAAGTTCAAGTCCTTCCATTGAGTTCTTTAAGCAGAGTGGTTGGAGTGATGCACAAGTCATGAAGCTTATGCAGAGGGAACCCAGGTTTCTACGTGCTAACGTAGAGACTATCCTGAAGCCCAGGATGAGATCTTTGCAGGAGATGGGATTTTCTGACACTGAAATAATTCGGCTGGTTTCATCATGTCCTACTCTGCTCCGTTTAAGTGATATCCAACCAAGGATCAACTTCTGGAGATCACTACTTGGTTCTAATGAGAGGTTTCTGAAAGCCTGCAAGAGGAACATGTTTGTTCTTACTTCTAGCTTGGCTCGGAATATAGAACCCAGTATATCTCTCTTGAGGGAACATGGCATCAGTGATGAGCGGATCGCGCATATGGTGGTGACAATGCCGGGCGGTTTTGGTAGAATAGACAAATTAAAGGAAGTTATCAAATATATTGATGAATTGGGTGTCCCACGAGACTCTGGAGTATACACTAAAGCACTTAATGTGGTCATTACCGTGAGCAGGTCCAGGTTTGATGCTATGTCGGTAACTCTGATGAGCTTTGGGTGGTCCCAGCCTGACATCATTGCTTTAATCGGGAAGTGCACCTCCATTTGGACACTCTCAAAGAAGAACATATGTGACAAGATGACATTCCTGATGAAGGAAGCTGGTTGTGAGCTGACATATATCATTGGCCATCCCGTGCTTCTTACATATAGCTTGGAGAAGAGGTTGAGACCTCGATATGATGTTATGAATTTTCTTGATCAGAATAAATTGCTGGATAGAGGGCATAACCTGGCATCTGTCGTGACGCTACCTGAAGAGAAGTTCAGAAACAAATTCCTTTTCCTGCTAGGCAAGGAGAAATTTATTGCTCAATATGAGTCCTATGTTGTTGCTGTGCAGGGAAAGAACGACGTTGTTGTGGAAAACTAGTATTGCAAGTGCTTCCTTAAGACAAAGTGTCAACCTATTGCATGCTGACTGCAAATTAATCACTTTATATTTGTGACTATTTAAATTCTGCAAGAGTTTCTTGGAGTATAACTTCCATGTTGATTTGGTGATTCTTCTTCTATTTATTTTTTCTGCAACAAGAGGTACTGATTCTTTTATGCTGATGTCTCAGAAATTGGTTCGGGGGAAAGTCGATTACTACAGAAAGGTGTAACCGAAATATCAAGCTTTTGTGTTCTGTTTCTACCTTATTTAGCTAATTCTGTCCGCTGATCGATCAGTGTCAACTTGGCCTCGGTCATGTTAATTGGTAACTGTGCAGTCATTTAGATGATTGTGATCTAATTTAGTGAGGAAACCTTTTGAATGGAGACATCTCAAATAATTATGTAAGAGCCGCTTGGACTGAACATACTTCAAAGGATACAACTGATGTGGATGTTACTATAACATATTTGTTCTAGTCACATCCGGACTCGCACATTAAAAAATATAGAGCAATACGTCCATTTTAACAGTTTAATTCAACGCATTGAACAACATATCTATATTAAATTTGATACACATCTGTATTGTTATATAATTAAATCAAGTGTTTGATTTTGCTTATGCGATCTAATAGACCCAACATGTCTCCTGCGTTTGGTTTCATTTAATTATTAAGACCCATGCATTTTGTCACGCTCCGGTATTTATGTGTATGTTTGAATTCATCTCAACCAAATTGAGCATATATCACAAATTCAGAAAGATTATTTAATTTGAGCTACGTTGGTTGTATCTTTAGTTTTTTTTATAATAATAGTTTAATTGTATTAAGAGAACAATTAGCAGGTAGGTAATAAAATGTGCATATATCTACAGTTAGTTATGGAGCTTTATATATATATATAATGTTGTATTATTATTTTAGTGTCTTAAAAATAAAAAATAGTATTATTATTTTCTTTAGTGATATGTTTAGTTGATAAAATTTTAATTTAATGAAAGATTCGAGAAAAGATTCAAAAGAGTGGACAAAGAATATTGTTGGATGGTGGTAGAGCGACTAATTATTATAAGCTGACAATGATGTTGAAGAGTGTAAAATTCCTTTCAAAGTTCTAAAAGAATATAAAAAAATATTGATTTCTTTTTTTAAAGAATATATAAATGTAGACTATTAATTCTTAATTTGTCAAGAGAATAGTATATGTAATTTTTGCTTCGTACAACTTGGTTTGTTTTATGAAACTTCATTTTTTTTCTTCTAATGTAGTATTATCATTTTGGTGTCTTCAAAATAAGGAAAAGTGTCATTATTTTTTTTAGTAATATATATAGTTACTAAAATTTTAACTTAATTAAAGATTCTAAGAGGAAGGACCGAGAAAATTGGACAACGGAGATTGTCGTATAGTTGTGGAGCAACTATTGATTATAAGTTAGTAATGATGCTGAAGAATGTAAAATACTTTTTAAAAGTTCTAAAAAGATAAAATATATCTATTTGGAATATTTTGGACAACAAAAACAAAACAAATGGAGCTCACATTTTTGGCATTAGTTTTTGACCCAAATTAGTTTCAGAAAATTTGCTGCTTATGTCCTCATTTATTTTTCAACAAGTCCTCAGTTATGCATTAATAATTTGCTGATAAGTCCTTTCCAGAAGTCATTGATGGTCACTTTTTTTTTCTTCTCTTCTGTTTATCATGATGCTCAGGTATGATTTATTTGTTTCATGAAATAATTATTTATTTTAAAAAAATTTTAAAAAAAATAAATGACTAAAACAAGATTTCACCCAGAGAGGATCTCGAGTTCATCAAAGAAAACCTTTTTCCTGAAGACCCTTTAATATAAAACTTCTAATTAGAAAGGTCTATGAAAACCACAAGCAACAACCTTTAGTAATTTGAAAAAATAATTATCTTATTAAATTATTTCTCGAGTACTTTGCACTTACGTGTTTGATCATGGGAAGGACCTCTTTAAGTTGCAACATCATTAACTGCTTCTGTCTTTTCTCCTTCTTCATTAGGTCTTGATAAAAAACGTCTATCTTTCTCAAAGGTTGATAAAATCATCATCTAAGTAAGATACTTGAAAGTTGTTATGACAGACTACTCCTGTTTGAATGCATCCATAAGTTATCTATCTTTTTTCTACCTAAGTTTGCATTACTTGGGATACATAAAGTCGTAAACTTCCTTTACATTTCACTAACTCGGCAGGGCATATGATGCATAGCATCAGCAGTTATCTATAATGCAAATAACAATTCTAATGTTAGCAATAGATCTCTCATTATTCCCTTTCATAATATGTGCTTTTATTAAAAGTTCATCTACACCAACAAAAACAAAGTATCTGACACTTTAGTTTATCTTGCTTGGAATTTGCTATTGCATATTTGCCAAGCGAATCACCTTCGACAACAGGCTTTGCAGCAAATGTACAACATCCTCACAGGTCACCAATCAGCACAGAGGTTGCTTGGCTTGGGTGACTACTTCCAATGCCTTCGCGTCCTTAGCTCCTAATGGATGACTCGTTCTCCCTCGTGAATCAATTTAAAATTCTTTGGTGGAGGCACTATGGTAACTTAATGTTCAAATACGGGCGACTAAGTTAGCAGGCCAAGATGGCTATTAGCATCCATCCGAAGTAATTTTATGAATAGATTAACCACCGCTCAAATTCTAAAATGTTAGCTGGGGTGGAAACTTAGATGTTTCTACCATAGCCAACTAGTTCTGTCAGCTGATCAGTGTCAACTTTGCCTCGGTCAGGTTAATTGGTGTGAAGTGTCTGCTTAGTTCACCATTGCCTCGTGGAAGAGCCATATTGATATGGATTTCCTTGATCCAATCTCTGCTTAGTTCACCATCTCGCCACCTATAAGGATACAATTGTCTGCCATATAATTTATACCTTCTGAAACATGTTGTAAGTTTAGTTATTTTTGTTTAGTTATTTAAAATCTAACAGCAAAAGTTTATGAACTCTACATTAACATTTTCTGAATCCAATCCCCCGATTGCGTACTGATTGTATTATTGAATCATCTTAAATTTATGAAAATTTGAATTCTCCGTAACTATCGAAGAAGGAACCTCTTAGAGTATAACATCCTTGTTGATTTTGAGATTCGTTTTCTATAAGGTTTTTCATGCTACAAACGATATCAAATCTTTTATATCGATATAAATGGGTACAAGTTCATTAGTTCATAAAGATGATCAAAATATTCTCGAGTTCTTATATTATATTTCTATCATAGTTGACGAATTCTGTCTGATTCGTGTCAACTTGGCCTCAATCATGTTTAATTGATGTTGATTACGTTATTATTAATTTTATTGTAATATGTGAAATCTTGGTAGCTGAACTATCATTTAAACGTTTTTGATCTATTTAAATAAAGTATGATATATCGTATGAATAAGGATAGAATTATGGATGTCATGTTGGTATTAAAATTATTATCTAAGCCCTATAAATTGATAGAAATTTAATTGTGTGAGGACTTTCATTCATCGAATACTCATCATTTCTCAACCTCTTATGTCAGTCATCTAAGTTTTTGTTAAAGGTTCTATTGTTATAATCAAGTGGCGATGAGGAGCCATTGTCACATGAAATAATATGATTAATCATATTAAGAAGTCTTAATTGAAATATAAGCATAATAAGACAGAAAAAATTAGTATGAGAACATCGACGCGTCCGGCGGCCGAATGATTAAAATCCGGATCGAACCCGAGTCACACTCGAACCCCACCCAAACCCCCGCGGCTCCACCCCTGCCCTAATCGCCGCGACCGCCAAAGTGTCTGTTTTTCTTCGGCGACTGCGGCGTATCCTCGGTGAACAACGGCTGCCTTCCTCTCCAGCGGGAAACAGCGACATTGGCGGTGGCGTCTTCCCCTCCCGGTATCTCTCTTTCTCTTCCTCCTTCGCCATCGCACACTCCCTTCTCCTCCCTCTTTCCCCTCTGTTCATCGCAGCCCCGCCCCAACCATGCCCCACGCGCGCCACCCCCCTCCCTTCGTCGCAGCCCCCCTTCCCCTATCGCTCCTCCCTCTCCCCCTTTCGTCGCAAGCTCGCCCCCTTCCCCGACACCATCCTCCTCCTCCTTCCTCCCTCTTCCCTCTTCCCTCTTCCCTCTTCCCACTTCCCCCGATTTTCTTTGTTTTTCTTCCTCGATACCATCCTCCCCCTCCCTTCTCCTTCCTCCTCCCTCCTCCCCCCTGTTCATAGCAGTCCCGTCCCCCCCCCCCTTCGCCTCGTCGCAACCCCCTTCGCAGACCCCTTCTCCCTCTTCCCCTCCTCCTCGCTGCTCCCAGACCACAGCCCCGTCTTCTTCCTCCTCCTCACTCCTCCTTTCTGTATTTGTAACTGCTGTAATTTTGAATTGTTAATTTTGAATTATTATTTTTTACTATAATTTTGAAAAATATCATTTTTGATGTTAATATTCTTTTTTTAGTTATCTTACAAGCTCTGAACTCGATTGTTCTTCCAATTTGTTGGTTTTTCATGTATCTTCCAACGAGTTTCGTTTGCGTGTCTTGGTTTATTGCAAAACCATACTTGGCTTTTCTCATTTCCCTTTCTTTGATTACATTGCAGAGCATGAGCATAAGTAATTTCAGTGAATCTGATGTTAGACAAAACATTATGCATCTTCCACCTAATCTGAATGCTGAAGTACCTATTAGGACAAACTTGAATATCATCTGTATACAATCAACATAGTAAATTCCATTGTCACTCTTATGCCGCATATTTGATGAAAATACATTTGATATCATTTTTCAATATCTGCAGGGATATAGTGTGCTTCACAGTTTCTGAAGCTACTAACTACAATAGATAAATAGTGGAAGGTAGTGTCAGTGCGCATGTGTCATATCAAGACATTATTTCAGTGGTGGAGAATTGCTTGGATGTGAGCATGATAATAAGTAAATGATCAAAGGTACTCTTAATCAACACTCAAACACCATTTAGAGACTTAAATCTGAAAGAAATGGTTTATGGGAACTGAATGCACGTGGATTTATGTGAGGAATTTTATCTGATACAGATGATCAGCTGGAAGTTTTCAACTTCCTTTTGGTTGGAAGCAGATACAGAAAATATATTTAGTTTGGACTTTGGATGTGCTTGATCTGAGGTAGAAGAGGAGTTGGACTTAGAGAGGGCAGCAATTAGATTAGTTTTTTTGTATTTTTCTGCAAACAGCACACGATACTGCTTCAAAAGATGATGTTTTTGTTGCAAAAAAGGCTCTTTTGCCTTTTCCCATGTAACAATTCCTCCATTTATCTTTCCTCCTATCAACTTTGCGGCCTGTTTAACTTTTCCACTGCCACATACGAAAGTTCAGAGCACAGTTCCAACTTTATAGTGGTCAACCCCCTTCAATCATGTGAACTTTCCTCGGAAAAGGCTGCAAAAACTGCCAAGTATCACACCTGTCGTAAAAATTCTTCGAGTCTTTCCATTGAGTTCTTTAAGCAGAACGGTTGGAGCGATGCACAAGTCATGAAACTTACCCAGAAGGCACCCAAGTTGCTGCGTGCTAAGGTAGAGACTACACTGAAGCCCAGGATGAGATCTTTGCAGGACATGGGATTTTCTGTTGCTGAAATAGTTCAGTTGGTTTCAAAATGGCCGACTATACTCTTTAATAATATCCAACCGAATTTGAACTTCTTGAGGTCACTACTTGGTTCTAATGAGAGGTTACTGAAAGCCTGCAGGAGGAATGGATTTCTTCTTAATTCTAACTTACCTCGGAAGATAGAGCCTAATATATCTCTCTTAAGGGAATGTGGCATCAGCAATGAACGCATTGCGCTTATGGTGGTGACGATGCCGAGTTTTGTTGTTCGAAAAAGCAAATTTATTAAGGAAGTTATTGAACATGTTGAGGAGTTGGGTGTGCCACGTGATTGTGGAATGTTCCCTCATGCACTTCTTGTTGTCATGAACGTGAGCAGATCTAAGTGTGATGCTACCTTTGCAACCTTGAAGAGCTTTGGTTGGTCCCAGCCAGACATCATTGCCATACTCAGGAAGAGCCCATTTGTTTGGAAACTCTCAAAGAAGAACGTATCTGACAAGATGACATTCCTGATGAAGGAAGCTGGTTGTGAGCTGCAGTATATCATTCGTCATCCTGTACTTCTTTCACTTAGCTTGGAGAAGAGGTTGAGACCTCGACGTGAAGTTATAAATTTTCTTGAGCAGAATAAATTGCTGGATAAAGGACATAGCCTTATATATGTCTTGACACTAACTGAGCAGAAGTTCATAAACAAATTTCTTTTCCCGTACAAGGAGAAATTTACTGCTCTCTATTATTCCTATGTTGCTGCTGTGCAGGGAAAGCACCATGTTGTCGTTGAAAATTAGGATTGCAAATGCTCCGTCGAGACTGGCAAAGTGTAAACCTATTGCATACTGATTGATGTTGATTTTGATATTTTATTTCTAATTATCTTTTACGTACAACACAAGATACCGTTTATTTTATACCGATGTTCTAAATCTTTTGTGTTATGTTTCTATGGTAGCTAGCTATTTCTGTCGGCTGATCGGTGGCGACTTGGCCTCAAGACATGCGTGGGAAAATAATTGATGTGTGGAGAAACAATATTGTGCGATTGACTCTTCATCATATTGTCAATATCTCTGCGCCATATC
Source organism: Musa acuminata AAA Group (assembly GCF_036884655.1). Lineage (NCBI taxonomy): Eukaryota > Viridiplantae > Streptophyta > Magnoliopsida > Zingiberales > Musaceae > Musa > Musa acuminata. Next base: position 34,852,031 of record NC_088336.1, read on the forward strand.
TATCTCTATTAGAGCCTCTCTTCTTACAGGAGAGCTTTTCATCATATTATTAATATCTCTGCTGCCATCTCTATCTCTATTAGAGCCTCTCTTGTCTTACAAGAGAGATCGAAACGATACATGAGAGATAATCTTAACCCTTCCAATATTCTTCTAAACTGAAAATAAGTGAAGCAAAATAATCTCTCCGCTACTTGGAGGCTTGTTCGTACTGATGTTGACTCAGAAATTGGAAGAACGAGTGTGGAAACAGTCACTACCTCAGAAAGATAATCTAAATTTTCTCAAGCCATTGTGAACGAGTGTGGAAACAGTCACAAACCTAAAATAATAAATAATACATTGATAGATTTTCTTCTTCTTTTCATTTATTTCCTATGAGACGGTCGATATGTGCCTCAGCGGTCATAGTAAGACTGTGGCTTCATTGAAGCATTAGTTATTTTGGCAACCAAAATAATTTAATCTGACATTTCAATTTTAGTATGGCATCGACTGTTTTGTCACACGAGCATCCGATAAGTGGGGTGAGAGCCCCACGAATTCAACCGGAGAAGCTTCGACGGGTCCGGCGCCCGAATGATTAAAATCCGGATCGAACGCGAGTCATATTTCGAACCAACCCAAACCCCCGCCGCGCACCCCTGCCCTAATCGAAGCGACCGCCAAACTCTCTTTTTCTTCGGCGACTGCGGCGTCTCCTCAGTGAACGACGGCTGCCTTCCTCTCCATCGCGAAACAGCGACAGTTGGCGGTGGCGTCTTCCCCTCCCGGTATCTCTCTTTCTCTTTCTCTTCCTCCTTCGCCATCGAACACTCCCTTCTCCTCCCTCTTTCCCCTCTGTTCATCGCAGCCCCCGCCCCCACCACGCCCCACGTGCGCCACCCCACCCTTCCCCGATCCCTCCTCCCTCTCCCCCTTTCGTCGCAAGCTCGCCCCCTTCCCCGGCACCATCCTTCTCCTCCTTCCTCCCTCTTCCCTCTTCCCCCAATTTTTCTTCGTTTTTCTTCCTCGACACCATCCTCGCCCTCCCTTCTCGTTCCTCCTCCCTCCTCCCTCCTCCCTCCTCCCTCTTCCCCCTGTTCATCGCAGTCCCTCGACCCCTCGCCTCGTCGCAACCCCCTTCGCAGGCCCCTTCTTCCTCTTCCCCTCCTCGTCGCTGCTCCCAGACCACAGCCCCGTCTTCTTCCTCCTCCTCACTCCTCCTTTCTGTATTTGTGACTGCTGTAATTTTGAATTGTTAATTTTGATGTTAATTTTGAATTATTATTTTTTACTATAATTTTGAAAAATGTCATTTTTGATGTTAATCTTCTTTTTTTAGTTATCTTATTATTAGATTTGGATAATTTAGCACTTTAATGGTTTCTCGATAGTTAAATAAATGTAATTTGATATTTAGTGGTGATGATTTGAATATGAAATTAGGTGAAACTCATTTTGTCTAATTTTTATTTTAATGGCTAGCTTTTTTGTTAATTATATTTTTTATTATTTTATATTGGCTAGTTCTTTGCCGAGCTTGGGCGAGCGCCTTTAACGATACTGTCTTGAAACAAGTGATCTTTTTTACATACTCATTTCCTGATCATTGTAACCCATTAAGGAGGCTATAAAAAATAATTTTGATATATTACTTTAGATTAACGTAACTTGATTGTAGCCAGATACTGTGGTCAAATATGGTGCTTAGTTTTTGGAATTTCTTATCTTACAACTAAGGAAATTGATTACTAACTGTACAACTAAGGAAATTGATTCCATACAATTTTTTATTCTAATTCATTTCCTGTAATATGGGTTGATTTAATATTGATTGAGTGGTCCAAAATAGAGGATAAATTCCCTTAATTATGTGATTATTAAATGCTTAATTATGGAATTTTGTATATTCCCCCTCAAGCTAGTTCAAAAATGTTAATCATTCTTAAGTTGTTAGTTAGATCCACATAAGAAAATATTTGAGGCTCATTAGTAAAAATATTTGCTAGTTGCTTCTTTGTAGGAATATAAGATATGCAGACAATTCCTTCTCTAATTTTCTCCTTTATGAAATATCAATCTACTTCAACATACTTTGTTCTTTCATGCTGCATTGGACTTCAACATACTTTGATGAATTGTTTGCTTCATCATACCTCTTAGTTTTCTTACTATGTTTACTGCATTGCAGTTTCCATTTCAAGAACATCAGAAAATTTCAACACAAAACCCCAAATGATACAAAGGACTCGACTCAATCATACAAAGGACTCGACTCAATCTAAATTACAAGTTGAGTAAACAACTACAATTTGACTTGATTTCGAAACCCAAAAATAGACCCAAAACCTCAATGTATTTGGTTAGGTATAACCTTACACCTTTATGCCATCACAGTGTGTTCTCTGCTGTAGTGCTGAAAGCAACTATCTCTGCTACTTGAGACTTGTTCGTACCTCAAAACACACAGGCCTGTTTATATTTGAATTGTCAAATCTTGTATTGGCTGGTTTAGTTGATGATTTGAAGGGGCCTTTTCCGGTAACAACAGAAAGAGATTTGAATGCTCTTACTTTAACTACAGATATTTTCTTACACAGATTTCAATGATGCAGAAGATCCATATGGCTGATCATGAATAGTTTGGACACCATGGCTTTTGTTATTATTGTGGTTGTTTGCACTTGCTGGTTTTATTGGCAAATTCTCACTGATCTAGGTTTTTTTTTTTCATTAATGATATGTAGCTCATGCTACATATAATTTGTTTACTGTAGTTGAAGTTATTTATATGAGCAATCTTTCTCATAAATTAAGTTCCTTTATCAGCATAGAACCAAATAAACTAGTAGCATTTCTTGATTGAGGCAGTTTTCTTATCTCTTTATTCATTTTTTCAGAAAATTTATTGCCTTTCTCTGGTCTTCCAGCTATGTTGTTTTTTTATGTCAAGTTGCTCATCATCATCAACAATGCCCTTTTTAGCATGTTGAACCTCACAAATTACCCTTGGTAATTAATTAAACAGTGTCTTATCTACTCACCAGTCTTGCTAGACTTTTAACTAGATAATCTCTTTACATTCTTGATGAAATGTACCAATTGCTCTGGAAGTGATCATTTGAAATGTTTCAGATTTTAGTTATAGGACATTAGTGAATCTGATGTTAGAGAAAACATTATGCATCTTCCTATTATTCTGAATTCTGTAGTACCATGTGCAAGTCATTGATGTTCAACCTATAAGTATAAACATGAGTATCGTCTGTATACGGTCAACATTGTAAATGCATAGGCCACTCTTATGCAGCATATTTGATGAAGATTCATTTGATATAGTTTTTAAATTGCTACAGGAATATAGGATGCTTGGTAGTGTCTAAACCCACCAACTACAATATAAAAATAAGTGGAAGATAGTGTCTGTGCGCTGGTGTTATATGATGCCATTATTTCAGTGGTGGAGAATTGCTCGGATGTGAGCATGAGAATGAGTAACTAATCATAGGTACTCGTTATCAACTCTCAAACACCATATAGAGACTTATCTCTGAAAGACATGGTGGATTGGAACTGAATGCATGTGGATTAACATGAGTGGTAAAGGAATGTTGTCTGTGACAGATGATTAGTAGAAAGTTTTCAACATCGTTGATTTGAGGTAGAAGAGGAATTTGGACTTGGAGAGGGCAGAAATAAGACTACTTATCTTGTATTTTTCTGCAAACAGTACGTGATACTGCCTCAAAAGACAATGTTTTTGGTGCAGAAGAGGCTCTTTTGCCTTCTCTCATGTAACAAGTCCACCATCCATCTTTCCTCCTATCAACTCTGCAGTCTGTTTAGCTTTTCCACTGCCAAAGAGCACAGTTCAAATCATAGATCCAACTTTACATTGGTCGACCCCCTTGAGTCATGTGAACTTCCCTCAAAAGAGGCTGCAAAAAGGGCCAAGGATCGCATCTGTGAAAAAGAACTTTCGAGTTCAAGTCCTTCCATTGAGTTCTTTAAGCAGAGCGGTTGGAGTAATGCACAAGTCATGAAGCTTATGCAGAGGGAACCCAGGTTTTTGTGTGCTAAGGCAGAGACTGTCCTGAAGCCCAGGATGAGATCTTTGCAGGACATGGGATTTTCTGACACTGAAATAGTTCAGCTGGTTTCATCAAGTCCGAATGTGCTCCTTCTACGTGACATCCAACCGAGGATCAACTTCTGGAGGTCACTTCTTGGTTCTAATGAGAGGTTAATTAAAGCCAGCAGGAGGAACATGTTTCTGCTTACTTCTAGCTTGGCTCGAAAGATTGAGCCCAATATATCTCTCTTGAGGGAATGTGGCATCAGTGAGCAATGCATCACGCAGATGGTGGTGAGACTACCGAGTTTATTTTGTAGAACAGAAAAATGTATCAAGGAAGTTATCAAACATGTTGAGGAGTTGGGTGTGTCACGTGACTGTAAAATGTTCCCTCATGCACTATTAGCAGTCATGGCCCTGAGCAGGTCCAGGTTTGATGCTACCTTTGCAACCCTGATGAGCTTTGGGTGGTCCCTACCAGATTGGATCGCTGCATTCAGGAGGCATCCATCCATTTGGAGTTACTCAAAGAAGAACTTATGTGATAAGATGACATTCCTGATGAAGGAAGCTGGTTGTGAGCTGACATATATCATTGGCCATCCCGTGCTTCTTACATTAAGCTTGGAGAAGAGGTTGAGACCTCGATATGAAGTTATGAATTTTCTTGATGAGAATAAATTGCTGGATAAAGGACATAACCTGCTATATGTCGCGAAGCTATCTGAAGAGAAGTTCAGAAACAAATTCCTTTTCCTGCTACGCAAGGAGAAATTTATTGCTCAATACGATTCCTATGTTGTTGCTGTGCAGGGAAAGCACCACGTCGTTGCGGAAAACTAGGAGTGCAAGTGCTTCCTTAAGACAAAGTGTCAAGCTATTGCATGCTGACTGCAAATTAATCATTATATATTTGTGACAATTTAAGTTCTACAAGAGTTTCTTGGAGTATAACTTTCATGTTGGTGATTCTTCTTCTATTTATTTTTTCTGCAACAAGAGGTACTGATTCTTTTATGCTGATGTCTCAGAAATTGGTTTGGGGGAAAGTCGATTACTTCAGAAAGGTGTAACCGAAATATCAAGTTTTTGTGTTCTGTTTCTACCATATTTAGCTAATTCTGTCAGCTGATCGATCAGTGTCAACTTGGCCTCGGTCATGTTAATTGGCGTGGTGGCGTATTTTTAAGTGTGCTGTTAGTTAGATGATTGTGATCTAATTTAGTGAGGAAACCTTTTGAAGGGAGACATCTCAAAGAATTATGTTAGAGCCGCTTGGACGAAACATACTTCAAAATTAACAGTTTAATTTAACGCATTAAACAACATGTATATATTAAATTTGATACACATCTGTATTGTTATATAATTAAATCTAGTGTTTGATTTTCCTTATGCGATCTAATAGACCCAACATGTCTCCTGCGTTTGGTTTCATTTAATAATTCTAATAAAGAATTATTATTATTTTTATTATAAATAATATTACAAAAGTTAGTTTATATCGACAATATTGGAATTTATGTGAAAGATTTTTAAAAATTTTAAAAGCTTTTAAAAAGGTAACATATACTTTGACTAGTGTTTATTATGTTACTGTACTTTTTTTTAAAGTTGTTTGCATTAATATGGTTGGTGCATTATAAGAATATCAATGTGATAATAATTTAAATATGACACTAAGGGCTACAAAATCAAAAAAGATAAATTATTATTTTTATTAATTTAATTAGTTATATATGTTTTAATCCTTGTACTAGATTAAATGACTTCAGTAATTATTTAACCACTTATTATGAAACTTTAGAAGTTGATGATATTAGTGATAAGATTAGAGATATTAAAAAATTAATTATTAACTTATATAACCGTTATAGTGCTAATTATATTAGGCAACCTTTTAAACTTTAAGTTAGGGAAGGTAAGGGAGAAAAACTATTATTAGAAAGATTTAAAAGAATCAAATGGATCGTCAAGCTCAAACTTCTAAGTTTAATATATTTCTAACAACTTTTTTAAAGTTTGGTGACAACATTATAGGTATAAAGTTTTCTATTATGGAATGATGGACATGATACATAATAATATTTTCAATTTTATCAATTTTAATGTTTAATACCCGTAACTTTAATGTTAATGATACTTATGGAGTGAGGATATGTTTTATATGAAACTAGATTTAGTGTCACCCTCGAATCAATTGATATTTAAGTATGACAAAAACTATGAAATAGGACAATGATCTCTTATTAAACATATCAATTAAAAGGACGATTGAAATGTTTAACATTAAAAGGGATTAAATATTTATGAATTAATAGATAAAAGCGACGAAACATAACCAATACATCTTATCTTATGCGAGCACAATGATCTTCTATTAAATATATCAATTGAAATGATGATTGGAATGTCCAACAGGGATTAAATATTTATAAATTTATATTAAATTTTTAATAGATCATTAAACATTTAAACTCATTATAGTTGTACATTCATTTTGCAAAATTTAAAAATAAAATTATGATTTTTTATTATAATTTTTAAAATAAATAATTGAAAAAATCAGTTCTAATTATATCAAAATCGATCAAATTGGAAACAACCCTTACAGGTTCGATTTTTTATTCTAAATTTTGCTTAGGCTAGATATAGCCTTACACTGATGAAAGCCAGTGTCTCGATAATTTGAGACTTGTTCTTAACTCAGAATACAATGCCTTGCCAATATTTAGATTATCCAATCTTATATTTGCTGGTTTAGTTAGTGACATGAAGGAGAATATAATACTGGTAACAATAGAAAGAGATTTGAATGCTTTAAATTTGACTACATATGTTTTCTCACACAGAGCATAAATAGTTCGGATATTATGGCTTTTGTTATTATTGTGATTGTTTGCACTTGTTGGATTTATTGGCAAATTCTCACTGATTTAGATTAATAGATGAAGCAATTGAAGTCAATGAGCGCCCGATAAGATGGGCCGGGCGTGCGAGTTGAACCGGGTGCGGCCCAGGCACCCGCCTGATCAAGGTTGCGTCGAGCTCAAGTCAATTCAATTTGGATCTCTGGTTCGATTGAACCAGATGAGAACGGCATTCTCAAATTGACACCCGTGCCCTAAATGCAGCGGTGAAGCTGTCTCCTTCTCCACAGCTACCGCGACTGCGGCGTTTTCCTTGGCGAAAGGCGGGACCAGCGTTGGCTTCTTCCTCCGTCGAGCTCTTATCACTGCGGCGTTTTACTCGGCGAACGGTGCATGCTGCGGCTTCCTCTCCGTCGGCGAACGGTGACAGCGCCCGGTATCTCTATCTTAGTCCTCCTCCTCCTCCTTGGCCGTCGCACAATCCCTTCTCCTCCCTCCTCCTCCCTCTTCCCCCTTTCGTCGCAGCTCTCCCGCTTCCCCGACACCATCCTCCTCCTCCCTCCTCCCTCTTTCACCCGGTCAGCGCAGCCCCCCGCCCCTCTCTCCCGCTTTCGTCGCAAGCTCGCCCCCTTCCCCGGCACCATCCTTCTCCTCCTTCCTCCCTCTTCCCTCTTCCCCCAATTTTTCTTCGTTTTTCTTCCTCGACACCATCCTCGCCCTCCCTTCTCGTTCCTCCTCCCTCCTCCCTCTTCCCCCTGTTCATGGCAGTCCCTCGACCCCTCGCCTCGTCGCAACCCCCTTCGCAGGCCCCTTCTTCCTCTTCCCCTCCTCGTCGCTGCTCCCAGACCACAGCCCCGTCTTCTTCCTCCTCCTCACTCCTCCTTTCTGTATTTGTGACTGCTGTAATTTTGAATTGTTAATTTTGATGTTAATTTTGAATTATTATTTTTTACTATAATTTTGAAAAATGTCATTTTTGATGTTAATCTTCTTTTTTTAGTTATCTTATTATTAGATTCGGATAATTTAGCACTTTAATGGTTTCTCGATAGTTAAATAAATGTAATTTGATATTTAGTGGTGACGATTTGAATATGAAATTAGGTGAAACTCATTTTGTCTAATTTTTATTTTAATGGCTAGCTTTTTTGTTAATTATATTTTTTATTATTTTATATTGGCTAGTTCTTTGCCGAGCTTGGGCGAGCGCCTTTAACGATACTGTCTTGAACATTGGTACAGTAGCATGAAACAAGTGATCTTTTTTACATACTCATTTCCTGATCATTGTAACCCATTAAGGAGGCTATAAAAAATAATTTTGATATATTACTTTAGATTGACGTAACTTGATTGTAGTTAGATACTGTGGTCAAATATGGTGCTTAGTTTTTGGAATTTCTTATTGTACAATATCTCCAATGATGTTTTTTTTTTTTGACAACTGACAATTAATTTCTGGTTCTTGGATATCAGCTGGTTCACTGACCTCAGATTGTGAGTTTTATCAGTCTCAGATGTTCAATGTTCTGAAAATGCGTGCATGTCATGTACGAGAATTTACTTTGGGGAAATAGCAAGCTACAAGTTGAATAATGTTGATAAGATAGACAGCAGGAGAAGTGCTACTTTTAACGAGAGCAAAGAGAATTGGACAGTCTTTTGCAGAAAAAAAATGCATGGAGAAGATAGAACAAGAGATAGCAGAGATGGTAAATGGGTCACTGGTCAAGGAAAATTATATTCTTTTGTCCATAGAATCATGTATACGTCTGACAATTCCACATCCGTTTTACTTATATATAAATGTAAGATGAACACAATAGAACATAGTTTCTTTCGTTAATCTTTTCTTTATGCAAAGGAAGACATAGATAGGTTGATTACTAACTGTACAACTAAGGAAATTGATTCCATACAATTTTGTATTCTAATTCATTTCCTGTAATATGGGCTAATTTAATATTGATTGAGTGGCCCAAAATAGAGGATAAATTCCCTTAATTATGTGATTATTAAATGCTTAATTATGGAATTTTGTATATTCCCCCTCAAGCTAGTTCAAAAATGTTAATCATTCTTAGGTTGTTAGTTAGATCCACATAAGAAAATATTTGAGGCTCATTAGTAAAAATATTTGCTAGTTGCTTCTTTGTAGGAATATAAGATATGCAGACAATTCCTTCTTTAATATTCTCCTTTATGAAATATCAATCTACTTCAACATACTTTGTTCTTTCATGGTGCATTGGACTATGAGCAATATTGATAGCAGTCGTATTGTCATAAATTTAGATAATTTTCCCACTATGTTGTTAATTAATTAAACAGTGTCTTTTCTACTTACCAGTCTTGCTAGATTTATAGCTAGGTCATCTTTTTACCTTCTTGATGAAATGGATCAATTACTCTGGAAGTACTCAGTTGAAATGTTTCAGGTTTTTGTTGTAGGACATTAGTGACTCTGATGTTAGAGAAAACATTATGCATCTTCCAGTTATTCTGAATTCTGTAGTACCATTTGCAAGTCATCGATGTTCAACCTGTAAGTATAAACATGAGTATCGTCTGTAAACAATCAACATGGTAAATGCCTTTGCCACTCTTATGCAGCATATTTGATTAAGATACATTTGATATGGTTTTTAAATTGCTACAGTGATATAGGATGCTTGGTAGTTTCTATACCCACCAACTACAATAGAAAAATAAGTGTAATTTATTGTCTGCGCGCAGGTGTTATTTGAAGCCATTATTTCAGCGGTGGAGAATTGCTTGGATGAGCGTGAGATTGAGTAACTAATTATAGTTACTCTTTATCAACTCGCAGACACCATTTAGAGACTTATCTCTTAAAGAAATGGCTGATTGGAACTGAATGATTGTGTATTAACATGAGTTCTAGAGGACTGTTGTCTGAGACAGATTATTAGTTGAAAGTTTTCAACATCCTTGATTTGAGGCAAAGGAGGAATTTGGATTGGAGAGGGCAGAAATAAGACTACTTTTCTTTTTATTTTTCTGCAAACAGTACGTTATACTGCCTCAAAAGACAATGTTTTTGGTGCAGAAGAGGCTCTTTTGCCTTCTCTCATGTAACAAGTCCTCCATCCATCTTTCCTCCTATCAATTCTGCAGTCTGTTTTCAAATCATAGATCCGAATTTATGTTGGTCGAACCCCTTGAGTCATGTGAACCTTCCTCAAAAGAGGCTGCAAAAATGGCCAAGGATCGCATCTGTGAAAAAAAACTTCCAATTTCAAGTCCTTCCATTGAGTTCTTTAAGCAGAGCGGCTGGAGTGATGCACAAGTCATGAAGCTTACCAAGAGGGCACCCAATTTGCTGAATGCTAATGTAGAGACTGCCCTGAAGCCCAGGATGAGACGTTTGCAGGACATGGGATTTTCTGACTCTGAAATAGTTCAGCTAGTTTCATCATGTCCGTGTGTGCTCATTTTACGTGACATCGAACCGAGGATGAACTTCTGGAGGTCACGATTAGGTTCGAATGAGAGGCTTCTGAAAGCCTGCAAGAAGAACATGTTTATTCTTAGTTTTAGCTTGGCTCGGAATATAGAACCCAGTATCTCTCTCTTGAGGGAACATGGCATCAGTGACGAGCGTATTGCGCATATGGTGTTGACAGTGCCTGGCTGTTTTTGTGGAATAGACAAATTAAAGGAGGTTATCAAATATACTGAGGAATTGGGTATCCCACGTGACTCTGGACTATATACGTATGCACTTCATGTAGTCATGAGCAGGAAGAGATCTAGTTTTGATGCTACCAGTGCGACTCTGATGAGCTTTGGGTGTTCCCAGCCTGACATCGTTGCTGTATTCAGGAAGTGCCCATACGTTTGGACATTCTCAAAGAAGACCATATGTGACAAGATGACTTTCCTGATGAAGGAAGTTGGTTTTGAGCTGAAATCTATCATTCGCTGTCCCGTGATTCTTACTTGTAGCTTGGAGAAGAGGCTGAGACCTCGATATGAGGTTTTGAATTTTCTTAAGCGGAATAAATTGCTGGATGAAGGACATAATCTGCTATCCGTCATACAACTAACCGAGGAGAAGTTCATTAAGAAATATCTTTTCCAGCACAAGGAGAAATTTACTTCTCTCTATGATTCCTATCTTGCTGCTGTGCAGGGAAAGCCATATGTTGTTACTTGAAATTGAAACTTTATATTAAAAAGATCAAGTTCATACTGACGGCACTATTTAATCATCTCAAATTTTGTGACATTATAAATTCTCCAGGAGTTTCTTGTTGTATAACATCCGTGATGATTTTGAGATTCTTTTTTTATTATTTATTTTTTTTACAACAAAATTTAAGGATTCTTTGATATTGCTGTTGACTCAGAAATTGGAAGAACGAGTGGGGAAACAGTCCCTTCCGCGGAAAGGTAACCCAAATTTTCTCAAGCTTTTGTGTTATGTTTCTTTCATAGCCAGCTAGTTTCTATCAGCTGACCAGTGTACGTTAATTGGTGTGAGGTGTTACAAAAGAAACTTTATTAATGGTTATGTTGGAACTTGTGAAGTCATCTTAGAATGTTAATTTGTTGAGTTTTTAATGTTGTGGAAGAGCCATATTGATATGGAATTCCTTGATCCAATGTCTGCTTAGTTCACCATCTCGCCAGCTATAAGGATACAATTCTCTGTCATATAATTTGTACCTTCTCAAACATGTAAGTGTGAAACTCCAAATTTTAATTATTTTTTTAATAACATTTTTGTTTAGTTATTTAATTTTAATTTATACCTTCTGAGAGGCTCTATTGTTGCGCCACAGATCCAAAGATAATTGGAATGACCATCATTTCTACTGTTAAGAGTTCAAAATTGGGGTTAAGCTGTGTATATTTGGGGTCCCGTGTATTTTTCTCTAGTATCTCATGTAAGATTTCTAAACAACAAATTGAAAGCTTTTCTTATGTGATAATAGGATCTTGTCAAACTATTGGGTACTTCAATCATAAAATCAAACCTTAGAAAAGGATGCATATCTCGTGTATCATAACTTACGATGCTATATTTGTTGAGAAATTCATTAGATGTGTTGTAAAAGGAGACTTTTTGGATCCACTCATGTTGAGATTGGTTAGCTTTTTTATAGTATAAAAATCTAATGTTTTATAATTATTTCTGATTTGATATTTTTGGACTCAAATGATCGAGCCCAATAATCTTCGCTTAGCCTAATAATCAGAGAGGAAAATGGTTTGTTTGCCCTTTTAGACAGTGATATAAATGACTATATTTAGGGGTCTTTTATCTTTTTTTTTAATTAAAAATTTAAAAAATAAATTTATTCTTTCAACAACCAAATAATAGTTAGTTACGGGGATATTTTAAGAAAAAATAAAAAACCCTATAAATACTCTTAAAATATCTAATTTTCTATCACATCATTGATTAAGTACTCATGGAAGTTTGAATACTCTTATGCTCTTTTTTTAATACGATGATAAGTGGAAGCTACTAACTTTCCCACCAAGAAGGCTTTCGAAAACCTGATATTTATAATTCCATAAAGCGTGGATATGAGCCGAAAAAAATCTTCAAACTGTATTTTAAAAATTCTTGAAACATCGATCTCTCGTTCCATATCATATGGAATTATTAGAGTAAAAAAATTTAAATTCAAAGAGAAAAAAATATACGAAGAAAGTATATTATAAAAAAAACATCCAATAAACAGTAGAAAGAGATTTGAATGCTTTATATTTGACTACAAATGTTTTCTTACACAGAGCATAAATAGTTCGGATATTATATGGCTTTTGTTATTATTTTGATTGTTAACACTTGTTGGCTTTATCGGCAAATTCTCACTGATTTAGATCATGGCTTTCTTGAGAAAGTTCTTTACTACAGCTGAAGCTATTGATGTCACCGGCCGCCCGAGAAGTGAGCCTGGGATGCGTGTTCAACCCGCTGCGGCCCGCCTGATTCTGGTTGTATCGAGCCCGAGTCAAGTCAATTTGGATCTCTGGTTCGATTGAACCAGATGAGAACGGCATCCTCAAAATTCGCACCCATGCCCTAAATGCACCGGTGAAACTGTCTCCTTATTCACAGCCACTGCAACTGCGGCGTGTACCTTGGCGAGAGCCGGCAGCGGCGGCGGCATTTTCCTCCGTCGAGCTCTTATCGCTGCGGCATTTTCCTCGGAGAACGGTGGATGCTGCGGCTTCCTCTCCGTCAGCGAACGGTACAACACCCGGTATCTCTCTCTTACTCCTCCTCCTCCTCCTCCTTCGCCGTCGCACAATCCCTTCTCCTCCCTCCTCCTCCCTCTTCCCCCTTTCGTCGCAGCTCTCCCGCTTCCCTGACACCATCCTCCTTCTCCCTTCTCCACCCTCCTCTCTCTTTCACCCGTTCATCGCAGCCCCTCGCCCCTCTTCCCCGATCCCTTCCCCTCCTCCACTTCATCACAGTCCCCGCCCCCTGTTTTCCTACTCCGATCCCAACGGTCCCCTCTCCGTTTTCCTACTCCGGACCCGACAGCCCCCTCTCCATTATCTTGCTCCGGCCCCGACAGCCCCCATCTCCCTCCTCTACACCCCTCTTCGCCCTCTCTATACATCTTCCCCTCCCCTTTCCTACTCCCTGATAGTTACCCGCTACCCTCCCAACAAGCAGTCAGCAGCATGTCATGAGCATTTACTTTAAAGAAATAGCTAGTCACAGTATGCAAGTTAAATATTGTTGCTAAGATAGACAGCAGGAGAAGTGCTGCTTTTATAAAGAGCAAAGGGAATTGGGGAGTCTTAGAGAAAAAGAAAAAAACACAGAAAAGATAGAGCAAGAGATAGCAGAGACAATAATTGGGTCACTGTCCAAAGAAAATCATAATTATTTGTCAATAGAATTATGCACAAGTCTGAATATTCCTCATGTGAAGCATTTTAATTAAAAATATACCTAAGATAATACTAATCTGACTAGGTTTCCCAAAAGAAGCTCTCTCAACAGCAACTGCTTATTTTGATGAAGTGTTTGGTTCATCAAACTTCTTAGTTTTCATATTATGTTTACTGCATGGCAGTTTCCTTTTCAAGCACATCAGAAAATTTCAACACAAAACCCCAAATGACAAAAAGGACTCGACTCAATCTAAACTACAAGTTGAGTAAACAACTAGAATTTGACTTGATTTCCAAACCCGAAAATAGACCCAAAATCTCAATGTATTTGGTCAGGTATAACCTTACACCTTTATGTCAGCATAATGTGTTCTCTGCTGTAGTGCTGAAAGCAACTATCTCTGCTACTTGAGGCCAGTTTGTACCTCAAAACACACGGGCCTGCTTATATTTGAATTGTCAAATCTTGTATTTGCTGGTTTAGTTGGTGATTTGAAGGGGCCTTTTCCAGTAACAACAGAAAGAGATTTGAATGCTCTTTCTTTAACTACAGATATTTTCTTACACAGAGTTCAATGGTGCAGAAGATCCATATGGCTGATCATGAATAGTTTGGACATCAAGGCTTTTGTTATTATTGTGGTTGTTTTCACTTGCTGGTTTTATTGGCAAATTCTCACTGATCTAGGTTTTTTTTTCTTCATTAATGATATGTAGCTGATGCTACATATAATTTTTTTTACTGTAGTTGAAGTTATTTACATGAGGAATCTTTCTCATAAATTAAGTTCCTTTATCAGCATAGAACCAAAAAAACTAGTAGCATTTCTTGATTGAGGCAGTTTTCTTATCTCTTTATTCATTTTTCAGAAAATTTATTGCCTTTCTCTGGTCTTCCAGCTATGTTTTTTTTTTTTGTCAACTTTCTCATCATCATCAACAATGCCCTTTTTAGCATGTTGAACCTCACAAATTACCCTTGTTAATTAATTAAACAGTGTCTTTTCTGCTTACCAGTCTTGCTAGACTTTTAACTAGATCATCTCTTTACATTCTTGATGAAATGGATCAATTACTCCCCAATGTTTCAGATTTTAGTTGTAGGACATTAGTGAATCTGATGTTAGAGAAAACATTATGCATCTTCCTGTTATTCTAAATTCTGTAGTACCATTTGCAAGTCATTGATGTTCAACCTACAAGTATAAACATGAGTATCGTCTGTCTACGATCAACATGGTAAATGCCTTTGCCACTCTTATGCAGCATATTTGATGAAGATACATTTGATATGGTTTTTAAATTGCTACAGGGATATAGGATGCTTGGTAGTGTCTAAACCAACCAACTACAATGGAAAAATAAGTGGAATATTGTGTCTGTGCGCTGGTGTTGTATGATGCCATTATTTCAGAAGTCGAGAATTGCTTGGATGTGAGCATGATAATAAGTAACTAATCATAGGTACTCTTTATCAACTCTCAAACACCATTTAGAGACTTATCTATGAAAGAAATGGTTGATTGGAACTGAATGCATGTGGATTAACACGAGTGGTATTGGAATGTTGTCTGAGACAGATGATTAGTTGAAAGTTTTCAACATCCTTGATTTGAGGCAGAAGAGGAATTTGGACTTGGAGAGGGCAGAAATAAGATTACTTTTCTTGTATTTTTCTGCAAACAGTACGTGATACTGCCTCAAAAGACAATGTTTTTGGTGCAGAAGAGGCTCTTTTGCCTTCTCTCGTGTAACAAGTCCACCGTCCATGTTTCCTACTATCAACTCTGCAGTCTGTTTAGCTTTTCCACTGCCGAAGAGCACAGTTCAAATCATGGATCCAACTTTACGTTGGTCGACCCCCTTGAGTCATGTGAACTTTCCTCAAAAGAGGCTGCAAAAAGGGCCAAGGATCGCATCTGTGAAAAAGAACTTTCATGTTCAAGTCCTTCCATTGAGTTCTTCAAGCAGAGCGGTTGGAGTGATCCACTAGTCATGAAGCTTTTGCAGAGGAAACCCAGGCTTCTACGTGCTAACGTAGAGACTATCCTGAAGCCCAGGATGAGATCTTTGCAGGACATGGGATTTTCTGACACTGAAATAGTTCAGCTGGTTTCATCATGTCCGGTTCTGCTCTATTCACGTGATATCCAACCAAGGATCAACTTCTGGAGGTCACTTCTTGGTTCTAATGAGAGGTTAATTGAAGCCAGCAGGAGTAACATGTTTCTCCTTTCTTCTAGCTTGGCTCGAATGATTGAGCCCAATATATATCTCTTGAGGGAATGTGGCATCAGTGAGCAATGCATCTCGCGGATGTTGGTGACACTACCGAGGTTTTTTTGTCGAAGGAACAAATGTATCAATGAATCTATCAAACATGTTGAGGAGTTGGGTGTGTCACGTGACTGTAAAATGTTCCCTCAGGCACTTTTAACAGTCATGTCCCTGAGCAGGTCCAGGTTTGATGCTACCTTTGCAACCCTGATGAGCTTTGGGTGGTCCCAACCAGACAGCCTTGCTGCATTCAGGAGGCATCCAGGCATTTGGAATTTCTCAAAGAAGAACTTATCTGACAAGATGACATTCCTTATGGAGGAAGCTGGTTGTGAGCTGACATATGTCGTTTGCCGTCCCGTGCTTCTTACTTTAAGCTTGGAGAAGAGGTTGAGACCTCGATATGAAGTTATGAAATTTCTTAATCAGAATAAATTGCTGGATAAAGGATATAACCTGCTATCTGTCATGCTGCTTTCTGAGGAGAAGTTCAGAAACAAATTCCTTTTCCTGCTACGCAAGGAGAAATTTATTGCTCAATATGATTCCTATGTTGTTGCTGTGCAGGGAAAGCACTACGTTGTTGCTGAAAACTAGGATCTCGAGTGCTTCCTTAAGACAAAGTGTCAACCTATTGCATGCTGACTGCAAATTAATCATTTTACATTTGTGACAATTTAAATTCTGAAAGAGTTTCTTGGAGTAACTTCCATGTTGATTTGGTGATTGATCTTCTATTTATTTTTTCTACAACAAAAGGTACTGATTCTTTTATGCTGATGTCTCAGAAATTGGTGGGGGAAAGTCAGTTACTTCAGAAAGGTAACCAAAATATCAAGCTTTTGTGTTCTGTTTCTACATAATTCTTTGTGATCGATCGGTGTCAACTTGGCCTCGGTCTTGTTAATTGGTGCGAAGGCATTTTGGTAACTATGCCGTCATTTAGATGATTGTGATCTAATTTAATAAGGACCCCTTCCTTTTGAAGGGGGCCATCTCAAAGAATTATGTATGAGCCGCTTGGACGAAACATACTTGAAAGGCAACAACAGATGTGGATATGACTATTAACATATTTGTTCTACTCATTTCCAGACTCACACATTAAAAAATTAAGTGCAGTACATCCATTTAAACTGTTTAATTAAAAATTAAGAGCAATACGTTCGTTCTAATAGACTCTCCCGCGTTTGGTTTCATTTGATTATTAAGGCCCATGTATTTTGTTTGAATTCACTGAACCAAATTGAGCACACATCACAGGTCCAGAAAGATTATTGAATTTGAGCTATTTTGGTTGTATCTCTAGATTTTTTTATAATAACAGTTTAATTATATTACGTGAACAATTAGCAGGTAGGTAATAAAATGAACACATCTATTGCATATATCTAAATTAGTTATAAAGGTTTTTTTAGTAATATGTTTAGTAAACAAAATTTTAAGTTAATGAGAGATTCTAAGAGGAATGACTAAGAAGAGTGGATAGAGAAAATTGTTAGATGGTTGTGGGGGCAAGTAGTGATTATAAGCTGGAAATGATGTTGAAGAATATATAATTGTTTACGAAAGTTCTAAAAGCATGTAGGATATATCTATTACTTATTTTGGAAAACACATAAACATTGACTACTAATTATTAGTTTGTCGAGAGTATAGTATAGTATCTGAAATTTTTGCTCGATACATGTGTTATGAAGCTTTATTTTTTTTCTTGTAACGTTGTATTATCATTTTGGTGTCCAATAAAGGACAGTATCATTATTTTTTTTTGTAATATATTTAGTTACTAAAATTTTAATTTAATGAAAGATTCTAAGATAAAGAACTTTGAAAATTGGATAAAGAAGATTGTTGGATAGTTGCGAGGTAACTATTGATTATAAGTTGATAATGGTGTTGGAAGAGTATAAAATTTTTTTAAAAATTTTTGAAAAGACATAAAAGATATCTATTCAAAACAAATGGAGCTCATATTTTTCTGCATTAGTTTTTTAACCCAACAAGTTCTAAAAAATTTGCTGATTATGTCCTCATGTCTTTTTCAGTAATTTTTCTATCATACATTAATAGACCAAGTTGAATGGATGATAATGCTATACATAAGATACTCCGCGATTAAAAAATTAGAAAATGTCAAGGTTTATGTATTTAAGTTATCTTTTTAGTCGATAATTCACCGACAAGTCTCTTCCATAAGTCACTGACAATTACTTTTTCTTCTCTTATGTTTATCATGATAAATAGATATGATTTATTTGTTTAATAACATAATTATTTATTTAAAAAAATGATTAACACAAGATTTCATCCAGAGAGGATCTCGAGTTCATTAAAGAAGACATTTTTCTTCAAGGCCCTTTAGTATGAAACTTTCAATTAGAAAGGTATGTGAAAACCACAAGCAATAATCTTATTATTTTGAATAATTATCTTATTAAACTGTTTCTCGAGCACTCTTCGCTTATGTGTTTGATTATAGGAAAGACCTCTTAAGTTGCAGCATGCTTCTGTCTTTTCTCTTTCCTCGTTAAGCCTCAACAAAAAATCGTCTGTCTTTTTGTAAGGTTAATAAAGTCATCATTCAAGTAAGATGCTTGAAAGTGGTTGTGACATACTACTCCTGTTGGGATGCATCCGTAAGTTATCTAATCCTTTTCTATAAGATTTTGCATTACTTGATATACAGAAAGTCAAACTTTTTTTATATTTCACTCTCTGTAGGGCATATGATGCATAGCATCAACAGTTATGTATAATGCAAATATCAACTCTAATGTCAGTAGCAGATCTTTTATTATTCTTTTCATAATATGTGCTTTTGTTAAAAGTTCATAAACACCAATAAAAACTAAGTATATGACAATTTAGTTTATCTTGCTTGGAATTTGCTATTGTATATTTATCTGAGTGTGAAATTATCATTGACTTCATTTATTGAAAAGACATATCACCTATGATAACAACATCCTCACAAGTCGCCAATCAACACAAAGGATGCTTGCCTTAGGTGACTACCTCCAATGCTATCATGCCCTTAGCTCCCTTATAAATGACTCGTCTTCCCTCGTAAACCAGCTTAGAAATCTTTAAAGGAGGCAACATGGCAACTTGATATTCAAATATGGGCGACCAAATCAGCTGGCTAAGATGGCTAGCAACATCCATCCAGAGTAATTCTACTAATAGATTAACTATTCAAATTATAAAAGGTTAGCTGTTGGTGTAGATGATCTATGGATATCTTTCGAATCTCTATAGCCAACAACAAAGTTGCTTTTGCTTTTCCGTTTATCATATTGGAATTGAACAGATTAAAGAACGTTAGAGATTTGTTTATAATTCAAGAACTAAGAGTTGAATTCATGGTGTAGTGTTCATATGCTCTCTATAGAAGTTGGATTGTGGATGATCAACTAAGGAACTAATGTAACGTTGAAGTCAAAAGATTGAGCACTATTATTACTCTACAGAACTTAATGACAATTGTATAATCTAATTAGGCTATTGTGGTAAAACCTGATGAGAATTCATAGACTATGGAAGGCAGAAGTGTCGACAAGAGACTATTGTGTTACAAACGTATTAGTTACTCTATCTCATCGGGAGTCAAAAAAGAACTTAATTCTCATGTGACATAAAACAAAAAGCTAGGAATTATGACGATCAAATATTCTAAACAATAAAAAAAAGGGTTTAAATCTCATGTGATTCGAACAAGTTGTGTTTTATTTTTTTTGATGTATTTGAAATAAATATCTTAAGCATAATGGGAATGACCATCATTATTTTAGGACTAGAGATTTCTAGATACTACAGACGCCAAAAACAATAAAATATAACTTCTAACTTTTAACACTTCCTTCAAATCCGGGTGATCAACAAATAATAAAAGAATTTTGTATTAGATGATTTATCAGTAAATTTTATTCATTGTTGGCTACGATACTTTTTCAATATTTTTTTGACATAATACATTATTCTTGATGAACCATAAAACCTTCGTTTTTTTCTATTTTTTATGCTCTACTTCTAATGGTTGTGTTATTGAAGTTATTCTTCTTTCAGTGGTTGTTAAGTGAGTCTTGTAGTATGAACTTAACATATATGCAAGATTAAACTGTATATATTTAGGGTTTCGTATATTTTTCTCTAGTAATTCATACAATATTTCTAAACCACGAATTGAATACTTTTCTTAAATGATAATAGCATCTTGTCAAACCATTGGGTACGTGAATCATAAAGTTAAACCTTAGAATAAGATTATATCTAGTGTAACATAACTTATGATGCTAGATATATTTTTGTAAAAGGAGACTTTTGGATCCACAAATTGATTAGATATTTTTTTAGCATAAAATGTTGATGTTACATAATTATTTTAATTTTCTATCTTATACTTCTCTATCATCAAATGTCTACCAAGATATGTATAGGCTTTCATTGTGTAAGATCTCTTCTTCCCTACCTATTGCCAGGAAAGTAATTGTTCTCATCTAAGGTATATAGTAACGTTGTGGTACTTGTTCGGAAAGGATTAACCTATCTCGTAACCTCATACGGTCCACTAAAAAATTATATTAAAAAATTTGTATTTCCTTATTTTATGTACCGTTTTATAATTTTCATTTCAAGAACCATCAAAACACCAAATGATGCAAAGGAGCCGAATAAAACTATAATGTAACTTATTTTCAAACTCAAAAATAAACTGAAAATCTCAATATATTTGGTTACGTATAACCTTACACCA
This sequence comes from Musa acuminata AAA Group, assembly GCF_036884655.1. Classification (NCBI taxonomy): domain Eukaryota; kingdom Viridiplantae; phylum Streptophyta; class Magnoliopsida; order Zingiberales; family Musaceae; genus Musa; species Musa acuminata. Next base: position 34,872,876 of record NC_088336.1, read on the forward strand.
TCTCACTTTATTATGTAGTGTTAAAAGTCATTATCTTGGTACCTTAAAACAAGTTGCCCATCTTATATTTCAATGATCAAATATTGTATTTGCTAGTTTAGTTGGTGTTTTAAAGGAGAATTTACTAGTAATAGAAAGAGATTTTAATAATGCAAAAGGTTTGTCTTACGTAAGAATGCAAAAGGTTCAAAGAGCTAAATAGCTCCAACATTATGACTTTTGTTATTATCATGATTGTTTGCACGTACAGGTTATATCGACAAATTCTCCATCTATGATGCTTCTCAATAAAAATAAAAATATATTTTTTCATCATTGATATGTAGCGTTGAAGATAGATTATGTGGTTCTATTTAATTAGGTAAGATATATTATAAATATAATTAGATTCTGATTATTGTTATTGATCAATAGAAAAAAAATTTATGTTATAATATAATTCTTTAAGGGATGCTATACTCTTTGCTCTCGCTTATAAATAGATATAATTTCTAGGGGCTAAAAAGATGCATCTCAACGTAGTTGAGAGATTAAGATTTTTCTCCTAATCTCCCTAATCCATCAATCTAAGTGATCATGTAAAAAGATAGGAGAATGAATGTCTTGTTCTTCTTACATATTGATATGATGATGATATACTTATAGATCAGATAAGGTTTATTCTTCTAAACAACAATAAAAAGTACATATCGTAATAATATTAGATCTAATTTTATTTAATTTCATATTCTAGCATAAAAAAATTTTCGCATTATAAATTTTACATTAACAGAAGTTACATATAATTTTTTTTATTAAAACAAGTGAAGTCATTTACTCTTTCGTTCACCCATCCTATGTGATGAGGCCCAAGAGTGAGTGAGTTCAATCGGCCATAGTCCAAGCACTCACTTGAGTGGACAGGTCAAACATTCATTTGACCTAGATTAATCGGGTTCAAGTGTTGGGCAATCAGGTGCCCATTTGATTTGTAAATAATAAATTTGAACCTATAAAAATGGTTATAGTATAATATAACATATAAATTTGGTGACAGTACTAAAGTTTTATATACTGGACTAATGGATATATTATATAATAATATTTATAATTTTAGCGATAGATATTTATAACTTTATGTAGAGAATAATTGTAGAACAAAACCTAAAGATAAAATAGAACCAAAAGATCATTTACGAGGACAATGATGTCCTAACGATCGGAATATCCGACATCAGAAGGGATTAAATATTTATAATTATATATTATTTTTTATAATATCATTATACATTTACATTAATTATAGTTGTACATCCATTTTTTAAAATTTAAAAATAAAATTATAATTTTATATTTTTAATAAAAAATAAAAAAAATCCATCAAATTGGAACCAACCCAACAACGATTTTGATTCTAAATATTGACAAACTAAAATTTCGAATTGAAACCCATTTACTTAGGATAGATATAACCTTATGAAAGTCACTCTCTTGACAATTTGAGACTTGTTCGTAGCTTTAAAACACATTGCCTTATATTCGAATTATCAAATCTTATATTTGCTAGTTTAGGTAGAGATTTGAATGCTTTAAATTTGACTACATATGTTTTCTTACACATAGAATAAATAGTTCGGATATTATGGCTTTTGTTATTATTGTGATTGTTTGCACTTGTTGGATTTATTGGCAAATTCTCACTGATTTAGATTAATAGATGAAGCAATTGAAGTCAATGAGCGCCCGATAAGATGGGCCGGGCGTGCGAGTTGAACCGGGTGCGGCCCAGGCGCCCGCCTGATCAAGGTTGCGTCGAGCTCAAGTCAATTCAATTTGGATCTCTGGTTCGATTGAACCAGATGAGAACGGCATTCTCAAATTGACACCCGTGCCCTAAATGCCGCGGTGAAGCTGTCTCCTTCTCCACAGCTACCGCGACTGCGGCGTTTTCCTTGGCGAAAGGCGGGACCAGCGTTGGCATCTTCCTCCGTCGAGCTCTTATCACTGCGGCGTTTTCCTCGGCGAACGGTGCATGCTGCGGCTTCCTCTCCGTCGGCGAACGGTGACTGCGCTCGGTATCTCTCTCTTACTCCTCCTTCTCCTCCTCTTCCTCCTTCGCCGTTAATTATATGTGCTTTCCCTGCACATCATCAACAGTGGCTTCTTTAGCATGTTGAACCTCACAAATTCCTGTTGTTAATTTCTTAAACTGTGTGTTTTCTAATTACCAGTCGAGTTAGACCTATAACAAAATAATCTCTTTACATTCTTGTTGAAAAGGATCAATTATTCTGGAAGTGCTCATTTGATATGTTACTGGTTTTAGTTGTAGGACATTAGTGAATCTGATGTTAGACAAAACATTATGCATCTTCCACCTAATCTTAGTGCTGAAGTACCCATTGCAAGTCATCGACTGATGTTCAACCTATTAGTACAAAGTTGAATATCATCTGTATACAATCAACATAGTAAATGCCATTGTCACTCTTATGCTGCATATTTGATGAAAATACATTTGATATAATTTTTCAATATCTGCAGGGATATAGTGTGCTTCACAGTTTCCAAAGCTACTAGCTACAATAGATAAATAGCGGAAGGTAGTGTCAGTGTGCATGTGTCATATCAAGACATTATTTCAGTGGTGGTTAATAGCTTGGATGTGAGCATGGTAATAAGTAAATGTTCAATTGGTACTCTTAATCAACATTCAAACACGATTTAGAGGCTTACATCTGAAAGAAACTGTTAATGGGAACTGAATGCAGGTGGATTTACGTGAGTGGTAGGGGAATGTTATCCGATACAGATGTTTAGTTGGAAGCTTTCAACTTCCTTTTGGTTGGAAGCAGATACAGAAAATATATTTAGTTCGGATGTGCTTGATTTGAGGTAGAAGAGGCATTTGGACTTGGAGAGGACAGCAATAAAACTACTTTTCTTGTGTTTTTCTGCAAACAGTGTGTGATACTGCTTCAAAATATAATGTTTTTGGTGCAAAAGAGGCTCTTTTGCATTCTCCCATGTAACAAGTCCACCGTCCATCTTTCTTGCTATGAAATCTGCAGACTGTTTAGTAGCTTTTCCACCGCCAAAGACCAAATTTCAGATCATAAATCCAACTTTACCGTGGTCAATTCCCTTCAATCATGTGAACTTTCCTCAGAAAAGGCTGCAAAAACAGCCAAGTGTCGCACCTGTCACACAAAATCTTCAAGTTCAAGTCTTTCCATTGAGTTCTTTAAGCAGAGTGGTTGGAGTGATGCACAAGTCATGAAGCTTATGCAGAGGGAACCCTGGCTTCTACGTGCTAACGTAGAGACTATCCTGAAGCCCAGGATGAGATCTTTGCAGGACATGGGATTTTCTGACACTGAAATAGTTCAGCTGGTTTCATCATGTCCGTGTCTGCTCTATTTACGTGATATCCAACCAAGGATCGACTTCTGGAGGTCACTTCTTGGTTCTCATGAGAGGTTAATTAAAGCCAGCAGGAGGAGCATGTTTCTCCTTTCTTCTAGCTTGGCTGGAAAGATTGAGCCCAATATATCTCTTTTGAGAGAGTGTGGCTTCAGTGAGCAATTCATCGCGCAGATGGTGGTCGCACAACCGAGTTTTTTTTGTCGAACGAACAAATATATCGACGAATCTATCAAACGTGTTGAGGAGTTGGGTGTGTCACGGGACTGTAAAATGTTCCCTCATGCACTTTTATCAGTCATGACCCAGAGCAGGTCCAGGTTTGATGCTACCTTTGCAACCTTGATGAGCTTTGGGTGGTCCCAACCAGACAGCCTTGCTACATTCAGGAAGCATCCAGGCATTTGGAATTACTCAAAGAAGAACATATCTGACAAGGTGACATTCCTGATGAAGGAAGCTGGTTGTGAGCTGACATATATCATTGGCCATCCCGTGCTTCTTACATATAGCTTGGAGAAGAGGTTGAGACCTCGATATGAAGTTGTGAATTTTCTTGATCAGAATAAATTGCTGGATAAAGGATATAACCTGCTATCTGTCATACTGCTGTCTGAAGAGAAGTTCAGAAACAAATTCCTTTTCCTGCTACGCAAGGAGAAATTTATTGCTCAATATGATTCCTACGTTGTTGCTGTGCAGGGAAAGCACCACGTTGTTGTGGAAAACTAGGATTTCAAGTGCTTCCTTAAGACAAAGTGTCATCCTATTGCATGCTGACTGCAAATTAATCACTTTATATTTGTGACAATTTAAATTCTGCAAGAGTTTCTTGGAATTGAACTTCCACGTTGATTTGGTGATTGTTCTTTTATTTATTTATTCTACAACAAAAGGTACTCATTCTTTTATGCTAATGTCTCAGAAATTTGTGTGGGGGAAAGTCAATTACTTCAGAAAGGTAACCAAAATATCAAGCTTATGTGTTCTGTTTCTACCATATTTGGCTAATTCTGCGAGTCCATCGATCAGTGTCAACTTTGTCTTGGTCAGGTTAATTGTTGTGAAGGCATATTGGTAACTGTGCTATCATTTAGATGATTGTGATCTAAGTAATAAGGACACCTTTCTTTTGAAGGCGGACATCTCAAAGAATTATGTAAGAGCCGCTTGGACGGAACATACTTGAAAGGAAACATATGACTATTAACATATTTGTTCTGGTCATATCCAGACTCACACATTAAAAAATTAAGAGCAATACGTTTAATTTAACGCATTAAACAACAGATCTATATTAAATTTGATACACATCTGTATTGTTATATAATTAGATTATATGTTTGACTTTGCTTGTGCGATCTAATAGACCCAACATGTCTCCCGCGTTTGGTTTCATTTAATTATTAAGACCCATGCATTTTGCCACAGTCGAGCATTTATTTGTATGTTTGAATTCATCTGAACCAAATTGAGCACACAGGTCCAGAAAAAATATTGAATTTGAGCTACGTTGGTTGTATCTTTAGTTTTTTTTTTATAATAACAGTTTAATTGTATTAGGAGAACAATTAGTTGGTAGGTAATAAAATGAACACATCTATGACATATATCTGCAATTAGTTATGAAGCTTTTTTTTTATTGTAATGTTGTATTATCATAACATATGAATATGCATAAGTGAAATCATAAATTTTATGAATTTGGATTGTAATTACCTTAAGTAGTCCATTATGAATGAATCTGCATTTGAAAGTAAAAATGAGATCGGCGACAAGTAAACTTGTGGCCGACAAAAAGGATCAGCTTTATTTTGATGAAGTGTGTGGTTCATCAAATCTCTTAGTTTCCTTATCTTCCCTACCTTTCTATGATTTCCTTTTTCAAACACATAGCAAAACCCCCAATGATCTAAATGTGCTGAACAACTATAGTGTAACTTATTTCTGAAAAATCACAATGCATTTAGTCATGTATAACTAGTCCTAACTGAATCACAACGAACCCATTGTGACGGGTTTGAATCACAACTGAATCGATGCATTTAATTAGGTATAAATACGATGGATTTGAATTGAATCAAACTAGAATCGATGGTTCGTTGATTGCAAATTAAATCAGAATCGACCAAGGTTGATTTAATTCAGGTTCTTAAGTTCAAACAATTAGAATCAACGATCCTGGAATTAACGATTATGCTTCCTATTTAAGCCATCGATTTGATGGTATTTTATATAAAATAAACCTCGATCAAATAGGTTATCGATGGATAATTGAGCTTAAACAATTGGGCCCAATAATCCGTGCTTCTCCCAACAATCGAAGGAGTGTCAAATGACCAATTTACCTCTCCCATATAAATAGCTATATTTAGGGTACTTTAGTTATTTTATAATTAAAAATTATTAAAAATTAGAAAATAAACTAGTCCTTCCAATAAGCAAATAATAACTAGTTATCGAGAAATTTTAGGAAAAAAAATTAAAAACCTTATAGATACCCCAAAAATCTTTTATCATTTATCACCTCATTTGATTAAGCACTTATCGAAGTTTGAACACTCCGATGCTCTTTTCTTAATCCGATGGCAAATGAAATCCGATGGCTTTATTGGCAAGTGGAAGCCATCACTTCACCGTTGATGTCACCGGCCGCCCGACAAATGGGCCGGGCGAGCGAGTTCAACCGGGTGCAGGCCAGGCGCCCGCCAGATTCAGGTTGCGTCAGGCACGAGTCGAGTCAATTTGGATCTCTGGTTCGATTGAACCAGATGAGAACGGCATCCTCAAATCGACACCCGTGCCCTAAATCCAGCGGTGAAACTGTCTCCCTCTCCACAGCGACCGCGACTGCGGCGTTTTCCTTGGCGAAAGGCGGGAGTAACGTTGGCATCTTCCTCCATCGAGTGTTTTTCGCTGCGGCGTTTTCCTCGGCGAACGGTGCATGCTGCGGCTTCCTCTCCGTCGGCGAACGGTGACCGCGCTCGGTATCTCTCTCTTACTCCTTCTCCTCCTCTTCCTCCTTAGCCGTCGCACAATCCCTTCTCCTCCCTCCTCTTCACTCTTTCCCCGCCTCGTCGCTGCCCCCGTTACCCGATCCCTCCTTACTCTTCCCCCTTTCGCCGCAGCTCTCCCGCTTCCCCGACACCATCCTCCTCCTCCCTCTTTCCCCTGTTCATAAGCAGCGCCCCGCCCCTCTTCCCGATCCCTCCCCCTTCCACCACTTCACCACAGCCACCTTCACCATCCTCCGACTCCTCCGACCGCAACAGCGCCCTCTCCATTTTCCTACTCCGGCCCCGACAGCCCCCTCTCCATTATCCTGCTCCGGCTCCGATAGCCCCTTCTCCATTATCCTGCTCCGGTCCCGAAAGCCCCCATCTCCCTCCTCTACCCACCTCTTCGCCCTCTCTATACATCTTCCCCTCCCCTTTCCTACTGCCTGATAGTTACCCGCTACCCTCCCGACAAACAGTCAGCAGCATGTCATGAGCATTTACTTTAAAGAAATAGCAAGTCACAGTATGCAAGTCAAATACTGTTGTTAAGATAAACAGCAGAAGTGCTGCTTTTAGAGAGAGCAAAGAGAATTGGGGGAAGTCTTAGAGAGAAAAAAAAGGCACGGAAAAGATAGAACAAGAGATAGCAGAGACAATAATTGGGTCACCGTCCAAAGAAAATCATAATCATTTGTCAATAGAATCATGTAGAAGTCTGACTATTCCTCATGTGAAGCATTTTAATTTAAAACATACCTAAGATAATACTAATCTGACTAGGTTTCCCAAAAGAAACTCTCTCAACAGCAACTGCTTATTTTGATGAATTGTTTGCTTCATCATACCTCTTAGTTTTCTTACTATGTTTACTGCATTGCAGTTTCCATTTCAAGAACATCAGAAAATTTCAACACAAAACGCCAAATGATACAAAGGACTCGACTCAATCATACAAAGGACTCGATTCAATCTAAAGTACAAGTTGAGTAAACAACTACAATTTGACTTGATTTCGAAACTCGAAAATAGACCCAAAACCTCAATGTATTTGGTTAGGTATAACCTTACACCTTTATGCCAGCATAGTGTGTTCTCTGCTGTAGTGCTGAAAGCAACTATCTCCGCTACTTGAGGCTTGTTTGCACCTCAAAACACACAGGCCTGCTTATATTTGAATTGTCAAATCTTGTATTTGCTGGTTTAGTTGGTGATTTGAAGGGGCCTTTACCAGTAACAACAGAAAGAGATTTGAATGCTCTTAATTTAACTACAGATATTTTCTTATACAGAGTTCAATGATGCAGAAGATCCATGTGGCTGATCATGAATAGTTTGGACATCGCGGCTTTTGTTATTATTGTGGTTGTTTGAACTTGCTGGTTTTATTGGCAAATTCTCACTGATCTAGGTTATGCCAGCGAAGCTTCTCAAATAAAAGACTTTCTTTTTTCTTCATTAATGATAAAAAGCTGAGGATACATATATTTTTTTGTGGTAGCTGAAGTTATTTACATGAGCAGTTTTCCTCTTAAATTATGTTTTTTTATCATCATAGAACCAAATAAACTAGTAGTTTTTCTTGATCGAGGCAGTTTTCTTACCTTTTTATTCATTTTTCGGAAAATTTGTTGCCCTTATCTGGTCTTCCAGCTATGTTGTTGTAATTTTTGTCAAGTTGCACATCATCAGAAAATTACTGTTGTTAATTTCTTAAAATGTGTGTTTCCTAATTACCAGTCGAGTTAGACCTGTAACAAAATCATCTCTTTACGTTCTTGTTGAAATGGATCAATTATTCTGGAAGTGCTCATTTGAAATGTTACCGGTTTTAGTTGTAGGACATCAGTGAATCTGATGTTAGACAAAACATTATGCATCTTCCACCTAATCTTAGTGCTGAAGTACCCATTGCAAGTCATCGACTGATGTTCAACCCATTAGTACAAAGTTGAATATCTTCTGTATACAATCAACATAGTAAATGCCATTGTCACTCTTATGCTGCATATTTGATGAAAATACATTTGATATAATTTTTCAATCTCTGCAGGGATATAGTGTGCTTCACAGTTTCTAAAGCTACTAGCTACAATAGATAAATAGCGGAAGGTAGTGTCAGTGTGCATGTGTCATATCAAGACATTATTTCAGTGGTGGTTAATAGCTTGGATGTGAGCATGGTAATAAGTAAATGTTCAATGGAACTCTTAATCAACATTCAAACACGATTTAGAGGCTTACATCTGAAAGAAACTGTTAATGGGAACTGAATGCCGGTGGATTTACGTGAGTGGTAGGGGAATGTTATCCGATACAGATGATTAGTTGGAAGCTTTCAACTTCCTTTTGGTTGGAAGCAGATACAGAAAATATATTTAGTTCGGATGTGCTTGATTTGAGGTAGAAGAGGCATTTGGACTTGGAGAGGACAGCAATAAAACTACTTTTCTTGTATTTTTCTGCAAACAGTGTGTGCTACTGCTTCAAAATATAATGTTTTTAGTGCAAAAGAGGCTCTTTTGCATTCTCCCATGTAACAAGTCCACCATCCATCTTTCTTGGTATGAAATCTGCAGTCTGTTTAGTAGCTTTTCCACCGCCAAAGACCAAATTTCAGATCATAAATCCAACTTTACCGTGGTCAATTCCCTTCAATCATGTGAACTTTCCTCAGAAAAGTCTGCAAAAACAGCCAAGTGTCACACCTGTCACACAAAATCTTCAAGTTCAAGTCTTTCCGTTGAGTTCTTTAAGCAGAGTGGTTGGAGTGATGCACAAGTCATGAAGCTTATGCAGAGGGAACCCAGGCTTCTACGTGCTAACGTAGAGACTATCCTGAAGCCCAGGATGAGATCTTTGCAGGACATGGGATTTTCTGACATTGAAATAGTTCAGCTGGTTTCATCATGTCCGAATATGCTCTTTTTACGTGACATCCAACCGAAGATCAACTTCTGGAAGTCACTTCTTGGGTCTAATGAGAGGTTACTTAAAGCCTGCAGGAGGAACATGTTTCTCCTTGCTTCTAGCTTTGCTCGAAAGATTGAGCTCAATATATCTCTCTTGAGGGAGTGTGGCATCAGTGAGCAACGCATCGCACAGATGGTGGTGGCACAACCGAGATTTTTTTGTCGAAGAAACAAATTTATCGACGAATCTATCAAACGTGTTGAGGAGTTGGGTGTGTCATGTGACTGTAAAATGTTCCCTCATGCACTTTTAGCAGTCGTGACCTTGAGCAGGTCCAGGTTTGATGCTACCTTTGCAACCTTGATGAACTTTGGGTGGTCCCAACCAGACAGCCTTGCTGCATTCAGGAGGTATCCAGTCATTTGGAAGTACTCAAAGAAGAACTTATCTGACAAGATGACATTCCTGATGAAGGAAGCCGGTTGTGAGCTGACATATATCATTGGCCATCCCGGGCTTCTTACATTTAGCTTGGAGAAGAGGTTGAGACCTCGATATGAAGTTATGAATTTTCTTGATCATAATAAATTGCTGGATAAAGGACATGACCTGCTATCTGTCATCCTGCTAACTGAAGAGAAGTTCAGAAACAAATTCCTTTTCCTGCTACGCAAGGAGAAATTTATTGTTCAATATGATTCCTATGTTGTTGCTGTGCAGGGAAAGCATGACGTTATTGCGGAAAACTAGGATTGCAAGTGCTTCCTTAAGACAAAGTGTAACCTATTGCATGCTGACTGCAAATTAAACACTTTATATTTGTGACAATTTAAATTCTGAAAGAGTTTCTTGGAGTATTACTTCCATGTTGATTTGGTGATTTTTCTTCTATTTATGTTTTCTACAACAAAAGGTACTCAATTCTTTTATGCTGATGTCTCATAGTCAATTACTTCAGAAAGGTAACCAAAATATCAAGCTTTTGTGTTCTGTTTCTACCATTTTTGGCTAATTCTGCCAGTCGATCGATCGGTGTCAACTTTGTCTCGGTCATGTTAATTGTTGTGGAGGCATATCGGTAACTGTGCTGTCATTTAGATGATTGTGATCTAATTTAAAAAGGATACCTTCCTTTTGAATGTGGACATCTCAAAGAATTATGTAAGAGCCGCTTGGACGTACTTCAAAGCCAACAAAAGATGTGGATATGATTATTACATATTTGTTCTAGTCATAACCAGACACACACATTAAAAAATTAAGACCAATACGTCAATTTTAATCGTATAATTTTAGACATTAAACAACTGATCTATATTAAATTTGATACTCATCTTTATTGTCATGTGATTATTGTTATATAACAATAATTATATAACACGTTGTATTGTTATATAAATTTTGATTACTAATTCTTAATTTATCAAGAGGTTAGTATCTGTAATTTTTGCTTGGCACAACTTGATTTGTGTTATGAATTTTCCTTTTTTTTCCCGTATGTAATTATTATTTTGGTGTCTTCAAAATAAGTAACAGTATCAGTATTTTTTATTAATATATTTAATTGCTAAAATTTTAATTTAATAAAAGATTCTAAAAAAGACTCGGAAAAATAGAAAAAGAAGGTTGTTGGATGGTTGTGGGGCAACTATTGATTATTAATCGATGATAATATCGAAGTGTGTAAAATTCTTTTCAAATGGTTTGAAAAGACATAAAAGATATCTATTTATACAATTTTGGATAATAAAAAATAATATTATTTTTTGAACCAAATGAGTTCCAGAAAATTTGCTGCTTTTGTTCTCATTTATTTTTCAACAAGTTCCCCTTAATAATTCGCTGACAAGTTCCTTCATAGTCAATTTTTTCTTCTCTTCACGATGGACAGTTATGATTTGTTTGTTTTATAACATAATTATTTATTTCAAAAAAAAAGAAGAAAATAAATTGCTAACACAAGATTTCACCTTCAGATGATCTCAAGTTATGAAGGCCCTTTAGCATGAAACTTCTAACTATGAAGGTTCGTGGGAACCACAAGTAACAAGCTTTAGTAATTTGAAAAAATAATTTTCTTATTAAACTATTTCTCGAGCACTCTATACTTATGTGTTTGATCATGGGAAGGACCTCTTAAGTTGCTGCATCATCAAACTGCTTCTGTCTTTTCTCTTTCCTCATTAGGTTTCAACAAAAATTGTCTATCTTTCGGTTGACAAAGTTATCATCTATGTAAGGAATTTGAAAGTGGTTATGAAATACTACTTTTGTTGATATGAATATGTAAGTTATCTATCCTTTTCTAACCTGAGTTTGCATTACCTGATATATATATAAATTTACAAACTTCTTTTACATTGCACTCTCTCTGCAAGACATATGATGCATAGCATCAGCAGTTAGCATAATACAAATAATAAATATCATATTAATTCTAATGTCAGCAGTAGCAATTAGCATAATACAAATAACAAATATCATATTAATTCTAATGTCAGTAGTATGTCTCATTATTCCTTTCATAATATGTACTTTTGTTAAAAGTTCATCTACATCATAAAAAATGAAGTAAATGACAATTTAGTTTATCATACATGGAATTTGCTATCGTATATTCGTGTGATTGTTAAGTCATCCCGTACTTAATTTTTGAAACAAGCATATCACCTTTGGCAGCAGGCTTTGCAGCAAATGTACAACATCATCATAACTCGCTAATCAGCACCATGGTTTCTTGCCTTGGGTGACTAATTCCAATGCCTTCGGGCTCTTAGCTCCCTATGGATCACTCGTTCTCTCTCAAAAACTAGCTTAGAAATCTTTGGAGGAGGTACAACGATTACTTGATATTCAAATACGGGCGACCAAGTCAATTGCCCAAGATGGATACCAACATTATTCTAGTCAAACCTTAGAATAATGTTATATCTAGTGTAACATAACTTAACTTATGATGCTAGATTTATTTTGTAAAAGGAGACTTTTGGATCCACAAATTGATTAGATATTTTTTTAGCATAAAAATTTGATGTTACATAATTATTTTAATTTGCTATCCTAGGCTTCTCGCTCATCAAATGTCTATCTAACAAGATATGTATAGGCTTTCATAGTGTAATATTTATATTTATTATTTTTAGGGAAGTCAAAAGATCTCTTCTTCCCTATGTTTTGCCAGGAATGTAGTTGTTCTCGTCTAAGTTGTACAGTAACGTTGTAATACTTATTCCCAAGGGATCAACCTATCTCGTAATCTCATACAGTCTATTAAAAAATTATATTAAAAAAATTAGTATTTCCTTATTTTATGTACCACTTTATAATTTTCATTTCAAGCACCATCAAAACACCAAATGATGCAAAGGAGTCAAATAAAACTATAATGTAACTTATTTCCAAACTCAAAAATAAACTCAAAATCTCAATGCATATGGTTAGGTATTACCTTACATCTTTATCTCACTATATTCTCTTCTTTGCAGTGTTAAAAGTCATTATCTCGGCAACTTGAGGCTTGTTTGTACCTTAAAATAAGTTGCCTAGCTTATATTTCAATGATCTAATATTGTATTTGATAGTTTAGTTGGTGATTTGAATGAGAATTTACTAGTAATAAAAAGAGATTTTAATGATTTTAATTTGACGACATACTACGTTGTCTTATATAAGAGTGCAAAAGATTCATTTAGCTAAATAGTTCCAACATTATGACTTTTGTTATTATCATGATTGTTTGCACCGGCAGGTTATAGCTAAATGGTCCAAGCACTCACCCGGGTTCAATTGTTGGGCCGATCAGACGTTCATCTTATCCAACTTTAGTTGGATCGAGCTTAAGTCAAACTAATTTGATTTCACTTGGATTCAAGTGCCCATTTGATTTGTAAATAATAAATTCGAACCTAAGAAAATGATTATAGTATAATATAACATATGAACTTGCATCAGTCAAACCATAAATGAATCTGGATTGTAATTACCCTTATGAGTGAATCTGCATTGAAAGTAAAAATGATTTACTTGTCGCCGACAAGATGGATCAGCTTTCTGTTGATGGTGTGTGTGGTTCATCAAATCTCTTAGTTTCCTTATCTTGTCTAAATGATCTAAGTGCGCAGAACAACTATAGTGTAACTCATTTCTAACTCCAAAATAGTCCCAAAGTCTCGATACATTTAGTTAGGTATTACTAGTCGTTATCTACGACTGGTTTAAATCACAACCGAATCAAACCAGCTCGACGGTTCATTGATTGCAAATCAAATCGGAATCGGACATGGGTAATTTAATTATGTTTCTTAGGTTTGAAAAATTAGAATCATCGATTCCGTAATTGATGGTGTTTTATATAGAAAAATCTCGATCAAATAGGTTGGCGATAGATAACCAGGCTTAAACAATTAGGCCCAATAGTGAATGCTTGGCCCAACAATCGAAGGAGTGTGAAAATAACGATTTGTCTCTCCCATATAAATAGCTATATTTAGGAATACTTTAGTTATTTTTATAATTAAAAATATTAATAATTAGAAGATAAATTAGTCATTCCGATAAGCAAATAATAGCTAGTTATGGAGAAATTTTAAGAAAAAATAATTAAAAACCCTATAGATACCCCAAATTTTTTTTTATCCTTTTCTCGCATCGTTGGTTCAACACTAATTGAAATTTGAATGCTTTGATGCTCTTTTCTTAATCCTATAGCTAGTTACGGAGAGGCGGAAGCTATCACTTTAACATTGAGAAAGTTTTTGGAAATCCGATCTGTGTAATTCTTGAAGACCAACATATCAACATGAAAACTCAAGTTAGATATCTTCAAGTTATACTTCAAAAATATTTGAAACAATGATGACACCTTGCACATCACAATAAATTATCGTAGCCAAATTCTTTTTTAAAATAGAAAGAAGAACGAAGATATGAAACATTCAGAAAATATATTGTGAAGAAACATCCATCATAAGACGTAAATTTTTGGGTACCCTAATAATATCACTTTTTATTTTTCTATAAAAAAAATTATGAAACATTAGCTATATTCATTTTTGTTAAATATTTATTTTTTAGTTTTGGTGAAAAAGTTAGATTTATTTAAAAAGTTAGTCCGGATATTATGTCTTTTGATACTATTGTTATTGTTTGCACTTGTTAGTTTTATTGGCAAATTCTCACTGATTTAGATTAATAGCTGAAGCAATTGAAGTCACTGAGCGCCCGATAAGTGGGCCGGACGGGCGTGTTCAACCGGATGCGGCCCAGGAGCCCGTCTGATTAAGGTTTGGTCTAGCCCAAGTCAAGTCAATTTGGATCCCTGGTTCGATTGAACCAGATGAGAACGGCATCCTCAACTTCGCACCCGTGCCCTAAACGTCAGAGGTGAAACTGTCTCCTTCTCGACAGCGACCACGACTGCGGCATTTTCCTTGGCGAAAGGCGGCAGCTGCGGCGGCATCTTCCTCCGTCGAGCTCTTATCGCTGCGGCGTTTTCCACGGAGAACGGTGCATGCTGCAGCTTTCTCTCCGTCGGTGAACGGTTACAACGCCCGGTATCTCTCTCTTACTCCTCCTCCTCTTCCTCCTTCGCCGTTAATTATATGTGCTTTCCCTGCACATCATCAACAGTGGCTTCTTAAGCATGTTGAACCTCACAAATTACAGTTGTTAATTTCTTAAACAGTGTGTTTTCTAATTACCAGTCTAGTTAGACCTATAACAAAATCATCTCTTTACATTCTTGTTGAAAAGGTTCAATTATTCTGGAAGTGCTCATTTGAAATGTTTCCGGTTTTAGTTGTAGGACATTAGTGAATCTGATGTTAGACAAAACATTATGCATCTTTCACCAAATCTTAATGCTAAAGTACCCATTGCAAGTCATCGACTGATGTTCAACCTATTAGTACAAAGTTGAATATCATCTGTATACGATCAATATAGTAAATGCCATTATCACTCTTATGCTGCATATTTGATGAAAATACATTTGATATAATTTTTCAATATCTGCAGGGATATAGTGTGCTTCACAGTTTCTAAAGCTACTAGCTACAATAGATAAATAGCGGAAGGTAGTGTCAGTGTGCATGTGTCTTATCAAGACATTATTTCAGTGGTGGTTAATAGCTTGGATGTGAGCATGGTAATAAGTAAATGTTCAATGGTACTCTTAATCAACATTCAAACACAATTTAGAGGCTTACATCTGAAAGAAACTGTTAATGGGAACTGAATGCCGGTGGATTTACGTGAGTGGGAGGGGAATGTTATCCGATACAGATGTTTAGTTGGAAGCTTTCAACTTCCTTTTGGTTGGAAGCAGATACAGAAAATATATTTAGTTCGGATGTGCTTGATTTGAGGTAGAAGAGGCATTTGGACTTGGAGAGGACAGCAATAAAACTACTTTTCTTGTGTTTTTCTGCAAACAGTGTGTGATACTGCTTCAAAATATAATGTTTTTGGTGCAAAAGAGGCTCTTTTGCATTCTCCCATGTAACAAGTCCACCATCCATCTTTCTTCTTATGAAATCTGCAGTCTGTTTAGTAGCTTTTCCACCGCCAAAGACCAAATTTCAGATCATAAATCCAACTTTACCGTGGTCAATTCCCTTCAATCATGTGAACTTTCCTCAGAAAAGGCTGCAAAAACAACCAAGTGTTGCACCTGTCACACAAAATCTTCAAGTTCAAGTCTTTCCGTTGAGTTCTTTAAGCAGAGCGGTTGGAGTGATGCACAAGTTGTGAAGCTTATGCAGAGGGATCCCAGGGTTCTTCGTGCTAACGTAGAGACTATCCTGAAGCCCAGGATGAGATCTTTGCAGGACATGGGATTTTCTGACACTGAAATAGTTCAGCTGGTTTCATCATGTCCGTGTCTGCTCCATTTACGTGACATCCAAACGAGGATCAACTTCTGGAGATCACTTCTTGGTTCTAATGAGAGGTTAATTAAAGCCTGCAGGAGGAGCATGTTTCTCCTTGCTTCTAGCTTGTCTCGAAAGATTGAGCCCAGTATATCTCTCTTGCGGGAGTGTGGCATCAGTGAGCAACGCATCGCGCAGATGGTGGTGGAACGACCAAGTTTTTTTTGTCGAACGAACAAATGTATCGGCGAATCTATCAAACATGTTGAGGAGATGGGTGTGTCACGTGACTGTAAAATGTTCCCTCATGCACTTTTAACAGTCATGACCATGAGCAGGTCCAAGTTTGATGCTACCTTTGCAACCTTGATGAGCTTTGGGTGGTCCCAACCAGACAGCCTTGCTGCATTCAGGAGGTATCCAGTCATTTGGAAGTACTCAAAGAAGAACTTATCTGACAAGATGACATTCCTGATGAAGGAAGCCGGTTGTGAGCTGACATATATCATTGGCCATCCCGGGCTTCTTACATTTAGCTTGGAGAAGAGGTTGAGACCTCGATATGAAGTTATGAATTTTCTTGATCATAATAAATTGCTGGATAAAGGACATGACCTGCAATCTGTCATCCTGCTAACTGAAGAGAAGTTCAGAAACAAATTCCTTTTCCTGCTACGCAAGGAGAAATTTATTGTTCAATATGATTCCTATGTTGTTGCTGTGCAGGGAAAGCATGACGTTATTGCGGAAAACTAGGCTTGCAAGTGCTTCCTTAAGACAAAGTGTAACCTATTGCATGCTGACTGCGAATTAAACACTTTATATTTGTGACAATTTAAATTCTGCAAGAGTTTCTTGGAGTATAACTTCCATGTTGATTTGGTGATTGTTCTTCTATTTATGTTTTCTACAACAAAAGGTGCTCATTCTTTTATGCTGATGTCTCAAAAATTGTTGTGGGGGAAAGTAAATTACTTCAGAAAGGTAACCAAAATATCAAGCTTTTGTGTTCTGTTTCTACCATTTTTGGCTAATTCTGCGAGTCGATCGATCGGTGTCAACTTTGTCTCGGTCATGTTAATTGTTGTGGAGGCATATTGGTAACTGTGCTATCATTTAGATGATTGTGATCTAATTTAATAAGGATACCTTCCTTTTGAATGGGGACATCTCAAAGAATTATGTAAGCGCCGCTTGGACGGAAAATACTTCAAAGGCAACAAAAGATGTGGATATGATTATTACATATTTGTTCTAGTCATATCCAGACTCACACATTAAAAAATTAAGACCAATACGTCAATTTTAATCGTATAATTTTACACATTAGACAACTGATCTATATTAAATTTGATACTCATCTTTATTGTCATATGATTATTGTTATATAACAATAATTACATAACACGTTGTATCGTTATATAAATATTGATTACTAATTCTTAATTTATCAAGAGGTTAGTATCTGTAATTTTTGCTTGGTACAACTTGATTTGTGTTATGAATTTTCCTTTTTTTTCCCGTATGTATTTATTATTTTGGTGTCTTCAAAATAAGTAACAGTATCAGTATTTTTTAATAATATATTTAATTGCTAAAATTTTAATTTAATAAAAGATTCGAAAAAAGACTCGGAAAAATAGAAAAAGAAGATTGTTGGATGGTTGTGGTGGCAACTATTGATTATTAATCGATGATAATATCGAAGTGTGTAAAATTCTTTTCAAATGGTTTGAAAAGACATAAAAGATATCTATTTATATAATTTTGGATAATAAAAAAGATTATAAATGGAGCTCACATTGTTCTGTATTATTTTTTGAACCAAATGAGTTCCAGAAAATTTGCTGCTTTTGTTCCCATTTATTTTTCAACAAGTTCCCCTTAATAATTCGCTGACAAGTTCCTTGGTAGTCATTTTTTCTTCTCGTCATGGTGGACATGTATGATTTGTTTGTTTCATAATATCATTATTTATTAAAAAAAAGAAGAAAATAAATTGCTAACACAAGATTTCACCTTGAGAGGATCTCAAGTTCATCAAATAAAGCCTTTTTCATGAAGGCACTTTAGCATGAAACTTCTAACTAGGAAGGTTCGTGGGAACCACAAGTAACAAGCTTTAGTACTTTGAAAAAATAATTTTCTTATTAAACTATTTCTCGAGCACTCTATACTTACGTGTTTGATCATGGGAAGGACCTTAAGTTGCGGCATCATCAACTGCTTGTGTCTTTTCTCCTTCCTCATTAGGTCTCAACAAAAATTGTCTATCTTTCCATAAGATTGACAAAGTTATCATCTATGTAAGAAATTTGAAAGTGGTTATGAAATACTACTTCTGTTGACATAAATCTGTAAGTTATCTATCCTTTTCTAACCTGAGTTTGCATTACCTAATATACATATAAATTCACAAACTTCTTTTACATTGCACTCTCTCAGCAAGACATATGATGCATAGCATCAGCAGTTAGCATAATACAAATAATAAATATCATATTAATTCTAATGTAGTATGTCTCATTATTCCTTTCGTAATATGTACTTTTGTTAAAAATTTATCGACCTCATAAAAAATGAAGTATATGACAATTTAGTTTATCATACATGGAATTTGCTATCGTATATTCGTCTGATCGTGAAATCATCCCGGACTTAATTTTTGAAACAAGCATATCACCTTTGGCAGCAGGCTTTGCAGCAAATGTACAACATCGTCACAACTCGTTAATCAGCACCATGATTTCTTGTCTTGGGTGACTAATTCCAATGCCTTCGGCCCTTAGCTCCCTATGGGTGACTCGTTCTCTCTCATAAACTAGTTTAGAAATCTTTGGAGAAGGCACCACGACAACTTGATATTCAAATACGGGCGACCAAGTCAATTGCCCAAGATGGATACCAACATTATTCTAGTCAAACCTTAGAATAATGTTACATCTAGTGTAACATAACTTATGATACTAGATTTATTTTGTAAAAGGAGACTTTTGGATCCACAAATTGTTTAGATATTTTTTTAGCATAAAAATTTGATGTTACATAATTATTTTAATTTGCTATCCAAGGTTTCTCGGTCATCAAATGTCTATCTAACAATATATGTATAGGCTTTCATAGTGTAATATTTATATTTATTATTTTTAGGGGAGTCAAAAGATCTCTTCTTCCCTACGTATTGCTAGGAACGTAATTGTTCTCGTCTAAGTTGTACAGTAACATTGTAATACTTATTGGCAAAGGATCAATCTATCTCGTAACCTCATACAGCCCATTAAAAAATCATATTAAAAAAAAAAAGTTGCCTAGCTTATATTTCAATGATCGAATATTGTATTTGATAGTTTAGTTGGTGATTTGAATGAGAATTTACTAGTAATAAAAAGAGATTTTAATGATTTTAATTTGACGACATACTACGTTGTCTTATATAAGAGTGCAAAAGATTCATATAGCTAAATAGTTCCAACATTATGACTTTTGTTATTATCATGATTGTTTGCACCGGCAGGTTATAGCTAAATGGTCCAAGCACTCACCCGGGTTCAATTGTTGGGCCGATCAGACGTTCATCTTATCCAACTTTAGTTGGATCGAGCTTAAGTCAAACTAATTTGATTTCACTTGGATTCAAGTGCCAATTTGATTTGTAAATAATAAATTCGAACCTAAGAAAATGATTATAGTATAATATAACATATGAATTTGCATCAGTCAAAACCATAAATGAATCTGGATTGTAATTACCTCATGTAGTCCGTTATGAATGAATCTGCATTGAAAGTAAAAATGATTTACTTGTGGCCGACAAGATGGATCAGCTTTCTTTTGATGGTGTGTGTGGTTCATCAAATCTCTTAGTTTCCTTATCTTGTCTAAATGATCTAAATATGCTGAACAACTATAGTGTAAATCATAACTGAATCAAACCAGCTCGATGGTTCGTTGATTGCAAATCAAATCGGAATCGGACATGGGTAATTTAATTCTGATTCCTAGGTTTGAAAAATTAGAATCATCGATCCCGGAATTGACGATTCTCCTTCCTATTTAAATAATCAATTTGATGGTGTTTTATATATAAAAACCTCGATCAAATAGGTTGTTGATAGATAACTAAACTTAAACAATTACGCCAACAATCGAAGGAGTGTCAAATGAACCATTTGCCTCTCCCATATAAATAGCTATATTTAAGAGTATTTTAGTTATTTTCTAATTAAAAATATTAATAATTAAAAATAAATTAGTCCTTCTGATAAGCAAATAATAGTTAGTTCTGGAGAAATTTTAGGAAAAAAATAATTAAAAACCCTATAGATACTCCAAAAAAATCTTTTATCCTTTCTCACATCATTGATTCAACACTAATTCAAGTTTGAATGCTTTGATGCTCTTTTATTACTTCAACACCGAGGAAGCTTTTGGAAATCCGATATGTGTAATTCATGAAAACCAACATATCAAAAATATTTGAAAGAATAACGAAGATATGAAACATTCAGAAAATATATTGTGAAGAAACATCCATCATAAATTTTTGGGTACCCTAATAATATCACTTTTTATTTTTCTATTGAAAAAATTGTGAAACATTAGCTATATTTATTTTTGTTAAATATTTATTTTTTATTTTGGTGAAAAAGTTGGATTTATTTAAAAAGTTAGTCCGGATATTATGGCTTTTGTTATTAGTGTGATTGTTAGCACTTGTTGGCTTTATTGGCAAATTCTCACTGATTTAGATTAATAGCTGAAGCAATTGAAGTCACTGAGCGCCCGATAAGTGGGCCGGGGGTTCGAGTTCAACCGGGTCCGGCCCAGGCGACCGCCTTATTCAGGCTTAGTCGAGCCCGAGTCAAGTCAATTTGGAACTCTGGTCGATTGAACCAGATGAGAACGGCATCCTCAAAGTCGGACCCGTGCCCTAAATGCAGCGGTGAAACCGTCTCCTTCTCCACAGCGACCGCGACTGCGGCGTTTTCCTTGGCGAAAGGCGGCAGCAGCGGCGGCATCTTCCTCCGTCGAGCTCTTTTCGCTGCGGCGTTTTCCACGAAGAACGGTGGATGCTGCGGCTTCCTCTCCGTCGGCGAACGGTGACAGCGCCCGGTATCTCTCTTTTACTCCTCTTCCACCTCCTGTTCCTCCTTCGCCGTCGCACAATCCCTTCCCCTCCGTCTTCCCCCGTTCATCGCAGCCCACCGACGCCCCCGCCTCGTCGCTGCCCCCTTTCCCTAATCCCTCCTTGCTCTTCCCCTTTCGACACAGCTCTCCCGCTTCCCCGACACCATCCCCCGACTCCTCCGATCCCAACAGCCCCCTCTCCGTTTTCCTTCTCCGGCCCCGACAGCCCCCTCTCTATTATCCTTTTCCGGGCCCGACAACCCCCATCTCCCTCCTCTACACCCCTCTTCGCGCTCTCTAATACATCTTCCCCTCCCCTTTCCTACTCCCTGATAGTTACCCGCTACCCTCCGGACAAACGGTCAGCATCATGTCATGAGCATACTTTAAAGAAATAGCAAGTCACAGTATGCAAGTTAAATACGGTTGTTGAGACAGACAGCAGGAGAAGTGCTGCTTTTCGAGAGAGCAAAGAGAATTGGGGAAGTCTTAGAGAAAAAGAAAGCACGGAAAACATAGAACAAGAGGCTATAATTGGGTCACTGTCCAAATAAAATCGTAATCATTTTTCAATAGAATCATGCAAAAGTCTGACTATTCCTCATGTGAAGCATTTTAATTAAAAATATACCTAAGATAATACTAATCTGATTAGGTTTCCTAAAAGAAACTATCTCAATGACAACTGTTTATTTTGATGAAGTGTTTGTTTCGTCGAACCTCTTAGTTTTCTTTATTATGTTTACTGCATTGCAGTTTCCTTTTCAAGCACACCAGAAAATTTCAACACAAAACCCCAAATGATACAAGGACTCGACTCACCCTAAAGTACAAGTTGAGTAAACAACTAGAATTTGACTTGATTTCCAAACCCCAAAGATAGACCCAAAATCTCAATGTATTTGGTTAGGTATAACCTTACACCTTTATGTCAGCATAGTGTGTTCTCTGCTGTAGTGCTGAAAGCAACTATCTCCGCTACTTGAGGCTTGTTCGCACCTCAAAACACACAGGCCTGTTTATATTTGAATTGTCAAATCTTGTATTTGCTGGTTTAGTTGGTGATTTGAAGGGGCCTTTACCAGTAACAACAGAAAGAGATTTGAATGCTCTTAATTTAACTACAGATATTTTCTTATACCGAGTTCAATGATGCAGAAGATCCATGTGGCTGATCATGAATAGTTTGGACATCGCGGCTTTTGTTATTATTGTGGTTGTTTGCACTTGCTGGTTTTATTGGCAAATTCTCACTGATCTAGGTTATGCCAGTGAAGCTTCTCAAATAAAAGACTTTCTTTTTTCTTCATTAATGATAAATAGCTGAGGATACATATTTTTTACTGTAGCTGAAGTTATTGACACGAGCAGTCTTCCTCTTAAATTATGTTTTTTTTATCATCATAGAACCAAATAAACTAGTAGTTTTTCTTGATCGAGGCAGTTTTCTTACATTTTTATTCTTTTTTCGGAAAATTTGTTGCCTTTCTCTGGTCTTCCAGCTATGTTGTTGTAATTTTTGTCAAGTTGCACATCATCAGAAAATTACTGTTGTTAATTTCTTAAACTGTGTGTTTTCTAATTACCAGTCGAGTTAGACCTATAACAAAATCATCTCTTTACATTCTTGTTGAAAAGGATCAATTATTCTGGAAGTGCTCATTTGAAATGTTACTGGTTTTAGTTGTAGGACATTAGTGAATCTGATGTTAGACAAAACATTATGCATCTTCCACCTAATCTTAGTGCTGAAGTACCCATTGCAAGTCATCGACTGATGTTCAACCTATTAGTACAAAGTTGAATATCATCTGTATACGATCAACATAGTAAATGCCATTGTCACTCTTATGCAGCATATTTGATGAAAATACATTTGATATAATTTTTCAATATCTGCAGGGATATAGTGTGCTTCACAGTTTCTAAAGCTACTAGCTACAATAGATAAATAGCGGAAGGTAGTGTCAGTGTGCATGTGTCTTATCAAGACATTATTTCAGTGGTGGTTAATAGCTTGGATGTGAGCATGGTAATAAGTAAATGTTCAATGGTACTCTTAATCAACATTCAAACACGATTTAGAGGCTTACATCTGAAAGAAACTGTTAATGGGAACTGAATGCCGGTGGATTTACGTGAGTGGTAGGGGAATGTTATCCGATACAGATGTTTAGTTGGAAGCTTTCAACTTCCTTTTGGTTGGAAGCAGATACAGAAAATATATTTAGTTCGGATGTGCTTGATTTGAGGTAGA
Source organism: Musa acuminata AAA Group (assembly GCF_036884655.1). NCBI lineage: Eukaryota > Viridiplantae > Streptophyta > Magnoliopsida > Zingiberales > Musaceae > Musa > Musa acuminata. The sequence goes on from NC_088336.1 coordinate 34,896,440, forward strand.
AGAGGCATTTGGACTTGGAGAGGACAGCAATAAAACTACTTTTCTTGTGTTTTTCTGCAAACAGTGTGTGATACTGCTTCAAAATATAATGTTTTTGGTGCAAAAGAGGCTCTTTTGCATTCTCCCATGTAACAAGTCCACCGTCCATCTTTCTTGCTATGAAATCTGCAGACTGTTTAGTAGCTTTTCCACCGCCAAAGACCAAATTTCAGATCATAAATCCAACTTTACCGTGGTCAATTTCCTTCAATCATGTGAACTTTCCTCAGAAAAGGCTGCAAAAACAGCCAAGTGTCGCACCTGTCACACAAAATCTTCAAGTTCAAGTCTTTCCATTGAGTTCTTTAAGCAGAGTGGTTGGAGTGATGCACAAGTCATGAAGCTTATGCAGAGGGAACCCTGGCTTCTACGTGCTAACGTAGAGACTATCCTGAAGCCCAGGATGAGATCTTTGCAGGACATGGGATTTTCTGACACTGAAATAGTTCAGCTGGTTTCATCATGTCCGTGTCTGCTCTATTTACGTGATATCCAACCAAGGATCGACTTCTGGAGGTCACTTCTTGGTTCTCATGAGAGGTTAATTAAAGCCAGCAGGAGGAGCATGTTTCTCCTTTCTTCTAGCTTGGCTGGAAAGATTGAGCCCAATATATCTCTTTTGAGAGAGTGTGGCTTCAGTGAGCAATTCATCGCGCAGATGGTGGTCGCACAACCGAGTTTTTTTTGTCGAACGAACAAATATATCGACGAATCTATCAAACGTGTTGAGGAGTTGGGTGTGTCACGGGACTGTAAAATGTTCCCTCATGCACTTTTATCAGTCATGACCCAGAGCAGGTCCAGGTTTGATGCTACCTTTGCAACCTTGATGAGCTTTGGGTGGTCCCAACCAGACAGCCTTGCTACATTCAGGAAGCATCCAGGCATTTGGAATTACTCAAAGAAGAACATATCTGACAAGGTGACATTCCTGATGAAGGAAGCTGGTTGTGAGCTGACATATATCATTGGCCATCCCGTGCTTCTTACATATAGTTTGGAGAAGAGGTTGAGACCTCGATATGAAGTTGTGAATTTTCTTGATCAGAATAAATTGCTGGATAAAGGATATAACCTGCTATCTGTCATACTGCTGTCTGAAGAGAAGTTCAGAAACAAATTCCTTTTCCTGCTACGCAAGGAGAAATTTATTGCTCAATATGATTCCTACGTTGTTGCTGTGCAGGGAAAGCACCACGTTGTTGTGGAAAACTAGGATTTCAAGTGCTTCCTTAAGACAAAGTGTCATCCTATTGCATGCTGACTGCAAATTAATCACTTTATATTTGTGACAATTTAAATTCTGCAAGAGTTTCTTGGAATTGAACTTCCACGTTGATTTGGTGATTGTTCTTTTATTTATTTATTCTACAACAAAAGGTACTCATTCTTTTATGCTAATGTCTCAGAAATTTGTGTGGGGGAAAGTCAATTACTTCAGAAAGGTAACCAAAATATCAAGCTTATGTGTTCTGTTTCTACCATATTTGGCTAATTCTGCGAGTCCATCGATCAGTGTCAACTTTGTCTCGGTCAGGTTAATTGTTGTGAAGGCATATTGGTAACTGTGCTATCATTTAGATGATTGTGATCTAAGTAATAAGGACACCTTTCTTTTGAAGGCGGACATCTCAAAGAATTATGTAAGAGCCGCTTGGACGGAACATACTTGAAAGGAAACAACAGATGTGGATATGACTATTAACATATTTGTTCTGGTCATATCCAGACTCACATTAAAAAATTAAGAGCAATACGTTTAATTTAACGCATTAAACAACAGATCTATATTAAATTTGATACACATCTGTATTGTTATATAATTAGATTATATGTTTGACTTTGCTTGTGCGATCTAATAGACCCAACATGTCTCCCGCGTTTGGTTTCATTTAATTATTAAGACCCATGCATTTTGCCACAGTCGTGCATTTATTTGTATGTTTGAATTCATCTGAACCAAATTGAGCACACAGGTCCAGAAAAATTATTGAATTTGAGCTACGTTGGTTGTATCTTTAGTTTTTTTTTTATAATAACAGTTTAATTGTATTAGGAGAACAATTAGTTGGTAGGTAATAAAATGAACACATCTATGACATATATCTGCAATTAGTTATGAAGCTTTTTTTTATTGTAATGTTGTATTATCATTTTCGTGTCTGAAAAATAAGAAAAAGTATCATTATTTTTTTAGTAATAATTATACTTTTTCTTATAAGCTAGAAATGATGTTAAAGAATATAAAATTCTTTTCAAAAGTTCTGAAAGCATATAAAAGATATCTATTACTTATTTTTAAAAATATATAAATATTGACTACTAATTCTTAGTTTGTCAAGAGGATAGTATAGTATCTGAAATTTTTGCTTGTTACATATGTTATGAAGCTTCATTTTTTTCCTGTAACGTTTTATTATCATTTTGGTGTCGAATAAAGAACAGTATCATTATTTTTTTTTTGTAATATGTTTAGTTACTAAAATTTCAATTTAATGAAAGATTGTAAGAGAAAGAACTTCGAAAATTGGACAAAGAAGATTGTTGTTTAGTTGTGGAGGCAACTATTGATTATAAGTTGATAATGGTGCTGAAGAGTATAATTTTTTTTTAAAAGGCATAAAAGATATCTATTCAAAACAAATGGAGCTCACATTTTTCTGCATTAGTTTTTGAACCAAACAAATTCTAGAAAATTTGATGCTTATGTCCTAGTCGAATGGATGATAATGCTATACATAAGATACTCTTCTTCCTTCCGATGATTGAAAAATTAGAAAATGTCAAGGTTTATGTATTCAAGTTATTCTGACTCATTAAAAACTCTATGACAACATATTTCTTTTTAGTCAATAATTCATTGACAAGTCCCTTCCATAAGTCATTGACAATCATTTTTTCTTCTCTTATGTTTATCATAATGAATAAGTATGATTTATTTATTTGATGACATGATTATTTATTTTAAAAATAAAAAATAAAATAAATTGCTAACAAAATATTTCACCCCCGAGAGGAACTCGAGTTCAAAAAAAAAGATCTTTTTCTTCTAGGCCCTTTAGCCTGAAGCTTTCAATTAGAAAGGTTTGTGGAAACCGCGAGTAACAACTTTTAGTACTTTGAATAATTATCTTATTAAATTATTTTTCTAGCACTCTTCGCTTATGTGTTTGATCATCGGAAAGATCTCTTATTTTGCAACATCATCTAACTACTTTCGTCTTTTCTCCTTTCTCGTTAGGCCTTGATAAAAATCATTTTTCTGTAAGGTTAATAAAATCATTATCTATCTAAGTAAGATGCTTGAAAGTGATTATGACAGACTACTCCTATTGGGATGCATCCGTAAGTTATCTATCCTTTTCTACAAGAGTTTGCATTACCTATTTACATAAAATTACAAACTTTTTTTATATTTCACTCTCTCTGTTGGGCATATGATGCATAACATCAGTAGTTATGCATAATGCAAATATCAACTCTAATGTCAGTAGTAGGTTTTTCATTATTCTTTTCATAATATGTGTCTTTGTTAAAAGTTCATATACACCAATAAAAACTAAGTATATGACAACTTAGTTTATCTTGTGAATTTGTTACTACATATTTTCTTTATTGTGAAATCATCATTGACTTCATTTATTGAAACATGCATATCACCTTCGACAACAGGCCTCATAGCAAATGTACAACATCCTCATAAGTCGCCAATTAGCACAGAGGATGCTTGCCTTGGGTGACTACTTCCAATGTCTTCGTGCCCTTAGCTCCCCCAAGGGCGACTCATCCTCTCTCATGAACCAGCTTAGAAGTTTTTGGAGGAGGCATCACGGCAACTTGATGTTCAAATATGGGCGACCAAGTCAGCTAGCTAAGGTGGCTACCAGCATCCATCTAGAGCAATTTTACTAATAGATTAATCGCTCAAATTCTAAAAGGTTAGCTATTGGTGGAGATAATCTATGGATATCTATCGAAGCTCTATAGCCAACAACAAAGCTGTTTTTTCTTGTCTATTTATCGTATTAGAATCAAATTGATAAAAGAATGCTAGAGATTTTTTTATAATTCAAGAACTAAGAGCTGAATTCATGATGTAGTGTTCATATGCTCTCTACAAAAGTTGGATTGCAGATGATCAACTAAGAAACTGATGTAATGTTGAAGTTAAAAAAGTTGAGCACTACTATTTCTCTACAGAACTCGTAGTTAGTTATATAATCTGGTTAGGATATTGCTATAAAATATGATAATGAGAATTTGTTGACTATATAAGACAACACAACAGTGTCAACATAAAATTATTACATTACAGACACATTGGTTACTCTATCTCATCGAGAGTCTAGATAACAAATTCATTATTCCGTGAAGTAAAACGAAAAGCTGAGAATTATGATGATAAAATGTTCTAAACAGTAAAAAAAAAAAGAAAAAAAGAGGGGTTTAAACCCCATGTGATTCAAACACGCAACCTTGCGCCATGGATCAATGTGTTCTATGGTATTTGAAATAAATATCTATCTTAAGCATAAGTTGCTCAGCTTATATTTTGATAATCAAATATTATATTTGAGAGTTTAGTTGGTGATTTGAAGGAGAATTATGTAAGACAACATATATGTAGTCAAATTAAAATCAATAAAATTTTAGTGATTTTAATTTGACTAAATACATTGTCTTACATAAGAGTGCAAACGATTCATATAGCTAAATAGTTCCAACATCATGACTTTTATTATTATTATTATGATTGTTTGCACTTGTAGATTATATCGACAAATTCTCCATCAATATAATGCTAGTGATGTTTCTCAATAAAAATAGAAATATAGCTAAAGCTATATATAATTTTTTTATTGAAACAAGTGAAGTCACTTACTCTTTCTTTCACCTAGGCGCCTTGTCATGAGACTCGAGAAGTGTTGGGCAGGTCAAACATTCATCTGATTCAACTTTAGTTGGACCGAGCTTAAGTCAACTAATTTGATTTCACTTGGATTCAAGTGCTCATTTGATTTGTAAACTAATTTGATTTCACTTGGATTCAAATCCATTATGAATGAATCTGCATTTGAAAGTAAAAATGAGATAGGCGACAAGGAAACTGGTGGCCGACGAAAAGGATAAGCTTTATTTTGATGAAGTGTGTGGTTCATCAAATCTCTTAGTTTCCTTATCTTCCCTACCTTTCTATGATTTCCTTTTTCAAACACATAGCAAAACCCCAAACGATCTAAATGTGCTGAACAAATATAGTGTAACTCATTTATGGAAAATCACAATGCATTTAGTCAGGTATAAATACGACGGATTTGAATTGAATCAAACCAGAATCGAGAGTTCGTTGATTGCAAATTAAATCGAAATCGACCAAGATTTATTTCAAGTTCTTAGGTTCAAAAAATTAGAATCAACGATCACGGAATTGATGATTCTGCTTCCTATTTAAGCCATCGATTTGATGATATTTTATATAAAAAATAAACCTCGATCAAATAGGTTATCGATGGATAATTGAGCTTAAACAATTGGGCCCAATAATCTGTGCTTCGCCCAACAATCGAAGGAGTGTCAAATGACCAATTTACCTCTCCCATATAAATAACTATATTTAGGGGTACTTTAGTTATTTTATAATTAAAATATTAAAAATTAGAAAATAAACTAGTCCTTCCAATAAGCAAATAATAACTAGTTATCGAGAAATTTTAGAAGAAAAAAAATTAAAAACCTTATAGATACCCCAAAAATCTTTTATCATTTATCGCATCATTTGTTAAGCACTTATTGAAGTTTGAACACTCCGATGCTCTTTTCTTAATCCGATGGCAAGTGGAAGCTATCACTTCACCACCGATGGCAAGTGAAATCCGATGGCTTTATTGGCAAGTGGAAGCCATCACTTCACTGTTGATGTCACCGGCCGCCCGACAAATGGGCCGGGCGAAGCGAGTTCAACCGGGTGCAGCCCAGGCGCCCGCCTGATTCAGGTTGCGTCGAGCACGAGTCGAGTCAATTTGGATCTCTGGTTCGATTGAACCAGATGAGAACGGCATCCTCAAAATTCGCACCTGCGCCCTAACTGCAGCGGTGAAACTGTCTCCTTCTCTACAGCGACCGCGACTGCGGCGTTTTCCTTGGCGAAAGGCGGCAGCAACGGCGGCATCTTCCTCCGCTGGGCTCTTATCGCTGCGGCGTTTTCCTCGGAGAACGGTGGATGCTGCGGCTTCCTCTCCTTCAGCGAACGGTACAGCGCCCGCTATCTCTCTCTTACTCCTCCTCCTCCTTCTCCGTCGCACAATCCCTTCTCCTCCCTCCTCCTCCCTCTTCCCCCTTTCGTCGCAGCTCTCCCGCTTCACGGACACCATCCTGCTCCTCCCTTCTCCTCCCTCCTCCCTCTTTCACCCGTTCATCGCAGCCCCCCGCCCCTCTTCCCCGATCCCTCCCCCTCCTCCACTTCATCACAGTCCCCGCCCCCCGTTTTCCTACTTCGATCCCAACGGTCCCCTCTCCGTTTTCCTACTCCGGACCCGACAGCCCCCTCTCCATTATCTTGCTCCGGCCCCGACAGCCCCCATCTCCCTCCTCTACACCCCACTTCGCCCTCTCTATACATCTTCCCCTCCCCTTTCCTACTCCCCGATAGTTACCCGCTACCCTCCCAACAAGCAGTCAGCAGCATGTCATGAGCATTTACTTCAAAGAAATAGCAAGTCACAGTATGCAAGTTAAATACTGTTGTTAAGATAGACAGCAGGAGAAGTGCTGCTTTTATAAAGAGCAAAGCGAATTGGGGAGTCTTAGAGAAAAAGATTAAAAAAACACGGAAAAGATAGAACAAGAGATAGCAGAGACAATAATTGGGTCACTGTCCAAAGAAAATCATAATTATTTGTCAATATAATCATGCACAAGTCTGACTATTCCTTATGTGAAGCATTTTAAATAAAAATATACCTAAGATAATACTAATCTAACTAGGTTTCCCAAAAGAAGCTCTCTCAACAGCTACTGCTTATTTTGATGAAGCGTTTGGTTCATCAAACCTCTTAGTTTTCTTATTATCTTTACTGCTTTGCAGTTTCCTTTTCAAGCACATCAGAAAATTTCAACACAAAACCCCAAATGATACAAAGGACTTGACTCAATCATACAAAGGACTCGACTCAATCTAACGTACAAGTTGAGTAAACAACTACAATTTGACTTGATTTCGAAACCCGACAACAGACCCAAAACCTCAATGTATTTGGTTAGAATTTGACTTGATTTCCAAACCCGAAAATAGACCCAAAATCTCAATGTATTTGGTTAGGTATAGCCTTACACCTTTATGTCAACATAGTGTTCTCTGCTGTAGTGCTGAAAGCAACTATCTCCGCTACTTGAGGCTTGTTGGCACCTCAAAACACACAGGCCTGCTTATATTTGGAATGTCAAATCTTGTATTTGCTGGTTTAGTTGGTGATTTGAAGGAGATTTTGCAGGTGACAATAGAAAGAGATTTTAATGCTCTTCATTTAACTACAGATATTTTCTTACACAGAGTTCAATGATGCAGAAGATCCATATGGCTGATCATGAATAGTTTGGACATCATGGCTTTTGTTATTATTGTGGTTGTTTGCACTTGCTGGTTTTATTGGCAAATTCTCACTGATCTAGGCTTTTTTTTCTTCATTAATGATATGTAGCTGACGCTACATATAATTTTTTACTTTAGTTGAAGTTATTTACCTGAACAATCTTTATCATAAATTAAGTTCTTTTATCAGCATAGAACCAAATAAACTAGTAGCATTTCTTGATTGAGGCAGTTTTCGTATCTCTTTATTCATTTTTCAGAAAATTTATTGCCTTTCTCTGGTCTTCCAGCTATGTTGTTTTTTTTGTTAAGTTGCTCATCATCATCAACAATGCCTTTTTTAGCATGTTGAACCTCACAAATTACTGTTGTTAATTAATTAAACAGTGTCTTTTCTACATACCAGTCTTGCTAGACTTATAACTAGATCATCTCTCTACATTCTTGATGAAAAGGATCAATTATTCTGGAAGTGCTCATTTGAAATGTTCCAGGTTTTAGTTATAGGACAATGGTGAATCTGATGTTAGAGAAAACATTATGCATCTTCCTGTTATTCTGAATTCTGTAGTACCATTTGCAAGTTATTAATGTTCAACCTACAAGTATAAACATGAGTATCATCTGTATACGATCAACATGGTAAATGCCTTTGCCACTCTTATGCAGCATATTTGATGAAGATACATTTGATATGGTTTTTAAATTGCTACAGGGATATAGGATGCTTGGTAGTGTCTAAACCCACCAACTACAATGGAAAAATAAGTGGAAGATTGTGTCTGTGCTCTGGTGTTATATGATGCCATTATTTCAGTGGTGGAGAATTGCTCGGATGTGAGCATGATAATAAGTAACTAATCATAGGTACTCTTTATCAATTCTCAAACACCATTTAGAGACTTATCTGTGAAAGAAATGGCTGATTGGAACTGAATGCATGTGGATTGACATGAGTGGTAAAGGAATGTTGTCTGAGACAGATGATTAGTTGAAAGTTTTCAACGTCCTTGATTTGAGGTAGAAGAGGAATTTGGACTTGGAGAGGGCAGAAATAAGACTACTTTTCTTGTATTTTTCTGCAAACAGTATGGGATACTGCCTCAAAAGACTAATGTTTCCGGTGCAGAAGAGGCTCCTTTGCCTTCTCTCTTGTAACAAGTCCGACATCTATCTTTCCTCCTATCAACTCTGCAGTCTGTTTAGCTTTTCCACTGCCAAAGAGCGCAGTTCAAATCATAGATCCAACTTTACATTGGTCGACCCCCTTGAGTCATGTGAACTTTCCTCAAAAGAGGCTGCAAAAAGGGCCAAGGATCGCATCTGTGAAAACAAACTATCAAGTTCAAGTCCTTCCATTGAGTTCTTTAAGCAGCGCGGTTGGAGTGATGCACAAGTCATGAAGCTTACCCAGAGGAAACCCAAGTTGATATTTGCTAATGTAGAGACTATCCTGAAGCCCAGGATGAGATCTTTGCAGGACATGGGATTTTCTGACACTGAAATAGTTCAGCTGGTTTCATCATGTCCGGGTCTGCTCCTTCTACGTGACATCCAACCGAGGATCAACTTCTGGAGGTCATTTCTTGGTTCTAATGAGAGGTTAATTAAAGCCAGCAGGGGGAACATGTTTCTGCTTACTTCTAGCTTGGCTCGAAAGATTGAGCCCAATATATCTCTCTTGAGGGAATGCGGCATCAGTGAGCAATGCATCATGCAGATGGTGGTGGCACTACCGAGGTTTTTTTGTCGAACGAACAAATGTATCAACGAATCTATCAAACATGTTGAAGAGTTGGGTGTGTCACGTGACTGTAAAATGTTCCCTCATGCAATTTCAACAGTCTTGACCCTGAGCAGGTCCAGGTTTGATGCCACCTTTGCAACCCTGATGAGCTTTGGGTGGTCCCAACCAGACAGCCTTGCTGCATTCAGGAAGCATCCAGTCATTTGGAATTACTCAAAGAAGAACATATCTGACAAGGTGACATTCCTGACAAAGGAAGCTGGTTGTGAGCTTGCATATATCATTTGCCATCCCGTGCTTCTTACATATAGCTTGGAGAAGAGGTTGAGACCTCGATATGAAGTTATGAATTTTCTTGATCAGAATAAATTGCTGGATAAAGGATATAACCTGCTATCTGTCATGCTGCTATCTGAAGAGAAGTTCAGAAACAAATTCCTTTTCCTGCTTGGCAAGGAGAAATTTATTGCTCAATATGATTCGTATGTTGTTGCTGTTCAGGGAAAGCCCCACATTGTTGCGGAAAACTAGGATTGCAAGTGCTTCCTTAAGACTGTGTCAACCTATTGCATGCTGATTGCAAATTAATCATTTTATATTTGTGACAATTTTAATTCTCCAAGAGTTTGTTGGAGTATAACTTCCATGTTGATATGGTGATTGTTCTTCTATTTATTTTTTCTACAACAAAAGGTACTGATTCTTTTGTGCTGATGTCTCAGAAATTGGTGTGGGGGAAAGTCAATTACTTCAGACAGGTAACCAAATTGAGCACCCATCACAGGTCCAGAAAGATTATTGAATTTGAGCTACATTGGTTGCATATTTAATTTTTGATAATAATAGTTGAATTAAATTAAGAGAACAATTACCAGGTAGGTGATAAAATGAACACATCTATGGCATATATCTATAGTTAGTTGTGAATTATTTAGTATCTTAAAAATGAGAAACATTATCATTAATTTTTTAGCAATATGTTTAGTTGATTATTAGATAGTTGTGGTCGAGTACTGAAAAGAAGATTGTTGAATGGTTGTGGAGCGACTACTGATTATAAGCTGACAATGATGTTGCAGAGAATAAAATTCTTGTCAGAAATTTTGAAAGGATATTAAAGATATCTAATTTTAACTTGGTACAATCATTTGTCAGAAATTTTGTTGAATTTTTATTTTTATTTTCATGTAAGTACTATTTTGGTGTCTTCAAAATAAGGAACAATATCATTATTTTTTTAGTAATATGTTTAGTTATTAAAATTTTAATTTAATGAAAGATTCTCAAAAAAGTGGACAAAGAAGATTATTGGATGATTGTGGGGTAACTATTGATTATAAATCATTGATTATAAATCGATAATGATATTGAACGGTGTAAAATTCTTTTAAAATTTTTTGAATAGACATAAAAGATATGTAAGATTTTGCACAACAAAAAAACAAATGGATCTCACATTTTTCTGTATCAGTTTTTGAACTAAATTAGTTCCAGAAAATTTGCTGCTTATGACGGGTCAGGCGCCCGAATGATTAAAATCCGGATCGAACCTGAGTCGCATTTCGAACCCCACGCAAACCCCCGTGGCGCGACCCTGCCCTAATCGCAGCGACTGCTCTTTTTCTTCGGCGACTGCGGCGTCTTATCAGTGAACGACGGCTGCCTTCCTCTCCATCGGGAAACAGCGACAGTTGGCGGTGGCGTCTTCCGTTCCCGGTATCTCTCTTTCTCTTTCTCTTCCTCCTTCGCCATCGCACACTCCCTTCTCCTCCGTCTTTCCCCTCTGTTCATCTCAGCCCCCGCCCCCACCACGCCCCACGGGCGCCAAGCCCCCTTCCCCGATCCCTCCTCCCTCTCCCCCTTTCGTCGCAAGCTCGCCCCCTTCCCCGACACCATCCTCCACCTCCTTCCTCTCTCTTCCCTCTTCCTCCAAGTTTTCTTTGTTTTTCTTCCTCGATACCATCCTCCCCCTCCCCTTTCCTTCCTCCTCCCTCTTCCCCCTGTTCATCGCAGACCCCCGCCCCCTCGCCTCGTCGCAACCCCCCTTCGCAGACCCCTTCTCCCTCTTCCCCTCCTCCTCGCTGCTCCCAGACCACAGCCTGTCTTCTTCCTCCTCCTCACTTCTTTCTGTATTTGTGACTGCTTTAATTTTGAATTGTTAATTTTGAATTATTATTTTTTATATAATTATGAAAATGTCATTTTTGATGTTAATCTTCTTTTTTATAGTTATCTTGTTATTAGATTTGGATAATTTTGCACTTTAATGTTTTCTAGATAGTTAAATCAATGTAATTTGATATTTAGTGGTGATGATTTGAAAATGAAATTAGATGAAACTCATTTTGTCTAATTTTTATTTTAATGCCTGGCTTTTTTGTTAATTATATTTTTTTATTATTTTATATTGGCTAGTTCTTTGCGGAGCTTGGGCGAGTGCCTTTAACAATACTGTCTTAAACATTGGTACAGTAGCATGGAACAAGTGATCTTTTTTACATACTCATTTCCTGATCATTGTAACCCATTAAGGAGGCCATAAAAAATAATTTTGATATATTAATTTAGATTAACGTAACTTGATTGTAGCCAGGTACTGTGGTCATATATGGTGCTCAGTTTTTGCAATTTTCTTATCATACAATATCTCCAATGATGTTTTTTTTTTTTTGACAACTGACGATTAATTTCTTGTTCTTGGAATGTTCTAAAAATGCATACAAGTTGAATAATGTTGATAACATAGACAACAGGAGAAGTGCTGCTTTTAAAGAGAGCAAATAGAATTGGACAGTCTTTTGAGGGGAAAAAAATGCATGGAAAAGATAGAACAAGAGATAGCAGAGATGGTGATTGGGCCGCTGGCCAAAGAGAATTATATTCTTTTGTCAATAGAATCATGTATAAGCCTAACAATTCCACATCCGTTTTACTTATAAATATATCTAAGATGAACCCAAGAGAATATAGTTTCTTTCATTCATTAATCTTTTCTTTATACAAAGGAAGATATAGATAGGTTGATTACAAACTGTACAGCTAAGCAAATAGAAGTGCTGACAATTCCACATCCGTTTTACTTATAAATATATCTAAGATGAACCCAAGAGAATATAGTTTCTTTCATTCATTAATCTTTTCTTTATACAAAGGACCATGCCTGATTGGTTTCACAAAGCTTGTCAATGATGATATGATTATGGAATTTTCATAATCGCATACTTTGCACTTGGGATTATCCTCTGCAGGCGTCATTGATATGGTCAAATTGTTGATCTTTCCTCTTCCTCGGATATACAGTTTTACAGACTGAGACCAATGAAGAAAGCTCTCTCTGTTGAGTTTTTGTATTATAATCAGCAAGGATGGATGCCACCTAAGCTGTTTGTTGAAGATGGAACCATTTGTTTCAATTTTCTCTCCTTTAGACATAATAGCATAGGTACCTCACAAACAAACGAAGAAGAAGAAATAGTTGGGGCTAATCTGGAGAGTGGTAGAACAAAGGAATTTTTTTTTAACAATTAAGGTTGAGAGAAAGAAGAAAAACAAATTCTATTGAAACCAAGCTCCGATACCATAAACCAAGGTTCACCTTACCAATCTATACTAGTGTATCGATCGATCATCGGTATGGTAAGTGCCAAGGTATTGTATGTCGGTATGTGTTGTATGATGGGGCATATCGATGGTTTAGAAAAATTATCGAAAATAACTCAAAAAAAAGGAAGAAAGTTAGATTAAAGTTTTTAAGTTGGAAATAAATTTAAATTTACTATAATTTTAGCAAAAAAAATCTAATTTAGGAAAGAATAGTGACACATCTTTTTCGAGCTTTAAGGAATATCTTTGTGGTACGTACTTAATCGTCCTTATGTTAATATTGAATTATTTACAAAAAAATGATTTGAATTATTAGATTGTTTATTTAAACAGCTTAAACTTTAAGATTCAAATGAAACAAGTAATTAACGATAAATTGTTAGATTGTTTATTTTAACAACTTAAACTTTAAGATTCAAATGAATCAAGTAATCAATCGATGGATATACATGGTTCTATCACAAAAAAGAATGATTGGATTCCACTGGCTGTGGATTGGGGTCTTCAATCCTCTATATATATATATATAAATTTGATATATTTGTTAGACCCAAACCTAAAATTGATCCCGCGACATAGTATACTGATGCACTGTACGCCATTAGTGTATTAATGTGGTTTGGTCGCAGTTTGATTGCCTTGAACTATGTGTCCAAGGCAGCTTCTGAGGCAAGGATGTTTGTGACATATATATGTGTGGAGCATAGAGAATATCAAAACTTCTACTTTCGCCACTAATTTGTTGTTTCGTGTCATAAGATCGATCATCGTATTGTTGCTCGGAGAAGAATAATTAGCCAAGATTGTATTACTGTTGACTGTAAGATTCTTCATAATATGATCGCTGTGCATATGATGAGCTTCACGCTTTGTCTATGTCGTGTAGACTCTGTCGCATTTGCTGAAAACTATCCATTGTCTTCCCCTTTCCTTTATATGTATACACATGACCAATATCTCATCGAGCTTAATTATCAGAATCCTGGGTGGTACGTGTAAAATGCTGCTTCTCGGTTCATGCACCACCCTTAAATTATGTAGATGTGACCATATCTGGCATCGTTGCCATCATCGGTCAAGGCACTGTGTCTACGTCGTTGTCATGTCTTTGGACTGAGTGAGTTGTTGAATGCAATTGAGAAAGTGTCTTGTCGTCTGACATGATTCTTTTCAACGGTGCAACTGATGCTATTGTCTTCCCCTTTGTCTATTCCTTTGTTTTTGCACATTAGTCGAACTATTATGACGATTAGGTGTCTCTAGTTCATCTTGATTAGAGTGTTCTTCTTTTTAATCCTTTCAAATTTGATCCAATCCACATAATATGATGGTCGTGCATACGATGAGCTTCGCGCTGTAAGATTCTTCATAATATGATGGTCGTGCATACGATGAGCTTCGCGTTGTGTCTATGTCGTGTAGGCTCTATCGCATCCACTGAAAACCATCTACCGTCTTCCCCTTTCCCTTCTATGTATGAACATGACCAATATCTCGTTGAGCTTAATGATATGAATTTTGGGTGGTATGTGTAAAATTCTGCTCCTCGGTCTATCCACCATCTTCAAATTGTGTAGACATGACCATCTCAAGCTTTGTTGCCATCATCGGTCGAGGTATTGTGTCTCCTTCGCTGTCATGTCTTTGGACGGAGTGGGTTGTTGAATGCGATTGAGAAGGTGTCTCGTCGTCCGACATGATTATTTTCAACGGTCTGACTGATGATATTGTCTTCCCCTTTGCCTATTCCTTTGCTTTTGCACATTGGTCGAACGATTATGACGGTTGAGTGTCTCTAGTTCATCTTGATTAGAGCATTCTTCCTCTTAATCCTCTCAAATTTGATCAAATCCACAAATTTCTCAAACAATGTCTTTTCTTCTTACCGGTCTTGTTAGACCTAGAAGTGAATCATCTCTTTTCATTCTTGATGAAAATGATCAATTTTTCTGGAAGTGCTCATTTGAAATGTTTCAGGTTTTCGTTGTAGGACATTAGTGAATCTGATGTTAGACAAAACATTATGCATCTTCCACCTAATCTGAATGCTGAAGTACCTATTGCAAGTCCTTGACTGATGTTCAACCTATTAGTACAAACTTGAATATCGTTTGTATACGATCAACATAGCAAATGCCATTGTCACTCTTATGCCACATATTTGATGAAAATACATTTGATATCATTTTCAATATCTGCAGGGATATAGCGTGCTTCACAGTTTCTGAAGCTACTAACGACAATAGATAAATAGTGGAAGGTAGTGTCAGTGCGCATGTGTCAAATCAAGACATTATTTCAGTAGTGGAGAATTGCTTGGATGTGAGCATGATAATAAGTAAATGATCAAAGGTACTCTTAATCAACACTCAAACACCATTTAGAGACTTAAATCTGAAAGAAATGGTTTATGGGAACTGAATGCAGGTGGATTTACGTGAGGAATTTTATCCGTTACAGATTATCAGCTGGAAGTTTTCAACTTCCTTTTGGTTGGAAGCAGATACAGAAAATATATTTAGTTTGGATGTGCTTGATCTGAGGTAGAAGAGGAGTTGGACTTAGAGAGGGCAGCGATTAGATTAGTTTTCTTGTATTTTTCTGCAAACAGCACACGATACTGCTTCAAACGATGATGTTTTTGGTGCAAAAAAGGCTCTTTTGCCTTTTCCCATGTAACAATTCCTCCATTTATCTTTCCTCCTATCAACTTTGCGGCCTGTTTAACTTTTCCACTGCCAAATACGGAAGTTCAGAGCAAAGTTCCAACTTTATAGTGGTCAACCCCCTTCAATCATGTGAACTTTCCTCAGAAAAGGCTGCAAAAACAGCCAAGTATCACGCCTGTTGTAAAAATTCTTCAAGTCTTTCCACCGAGTTCTTTAAGCAGAACGGTTGGAGCGATGCACAAGTCATGAAAGTTACCCAGAAGGCACCCAAATTGCTGCGTGCTAAGGTAGAGACTACACTGAAGCCCAGGATGAGATCTTTGCAGGACATGGGATTTTCTGATACTGAAATAGTTCAGTTGGTTTCAAAATGTCCGACTATACTTTTTCATAATATCCAACCGAATTTGAACTTCTTGAAGTCACTACTTGGTTCTAATGAGAGGTTACTGAAAGCCTGCAGTAGGAACCGATTTCTTCTTACTTCTAGCTTAGCTCGGAAGATAGAGCCCAATATATCTCTCTTAAGGGAATGTGGCATCAGTGCTGAATGCATCGCGGGTATGGTGGTGTTGAATCCGGGTTTTGTTGTTCGAAAAAACAAATTTATTAGGGAAGTTATCGATTATGTTGAGGAGTTGGGTGTGCCACGGGATTGTGGAATGTTCCGTCATGCACTTCATTCTGTCATGAACATGAGCAGATCTAAGTGCGATGCTACCTTTGCAACCTTTAAGAGCTTTGGTTGGTCCCAGCCAGACATCATTGCAATACTCAGGAAGAGCCCATGTGTTTGGAGACTCTCAAAGAAGAACATATCTGACAAAATGACATTCCTGACGAAGGAAGCTGGTTGTGAGCAGCAGTATATCATTCGCCATCCTGGGATTCTTTCATATAGCTTGGAGAAGAGGGTGAGACCACGACTTGAAGTTATAAATTTTCTTGAGCAGAATAAATTGCTGGATAAAGGACATAGCCTTTTATATGTCATGCCACTAACCGAGCAGAAGTTCATGAACCAATTTCTATTCCCGTACAAGGAGAAATTTACTGCTCTCTATGATGCCTATGTTGCTTCTGTGCAGGGAAAGCACCATGTTGTCGCTGAAAATTAGGATTGCGAGTGCTTCCTCGAGACAAAAGTGTAAACCTATTGCATACTGACTGCACTATTTAATCATCTTAAATTTGTGACAATTTATAATCTTCAGGAGTTTCTTCTGAGTAGAACATCACTGTTGATTTTGATATTTTATTTCTAATTATCTTTTGATACCTTTTTATTTTTTACGGATGTTTTAAAGCTTTTGTGTTATGTTTCTACGGTAGGTAGCTATTTCTCTCGACTGATCGGTGACGACTTGGCCTCAGACATGCGTGGGAAAATAATTGATGTGTGGAGAAACAATATTGTGCGAGTGACTCTTCATCATATTCTCAATATCTCTGCGCCATTTCTCTCTCTCTTAGAGCTTCTCTTGTCTTACAAGAGAGATCGAAACGATACATGAGTGATAATCTTAGCCCTTTCAATATTCTTCTAAACTGAAATGAAGTGTAAGCAAAATTAAAGGTTCAACCACTTGAAATATCATAACATCACAGCAGCGACGAAACATTTGAAATCTAACTTGGAGAGCAGTCCCCAACAAGCTCGGAAAATTTGGAATCAAGTACACGACAAGGGTAGTTGACAATATATGCAATGATGCATTGATAATAACAAGATAGAGAAGTTGTCATTTTATATTTATATATATACATATATATATGTATATATTAAATATCATGAATTTTAAGTTAAATTGTCTTAGTTTTATTTAACCTAAATACTGGGCGTTCGGCGCTCGCCTAATCACTCAGGTGAGGCAAAGCTTGAGCATCTTACATGCACATTCTGTATGCTTTTTTTATTCATGTGACGTTTCGACGAGCACGTGCTGAGCACTAGACATTGGACACCCGAGTGATGTTGCACATAAATTAAACTCTCGATTAGGTCTAACAAATGGTCTGAAGGATTTGACTCACATGTACATCTTGTATGCTTTTTTATTCATGTGACGTTTCGACGAGCAGATGCATATGCTGAGCACCAGACATTGGACACCCGAGTGGTGTTGCACATAAATTAAACCCTCGGTTGGGTCTAACAAATGGTCCGAAGGACTTGACTCACACTAAAGTACAAGTTGGATAAGCAACTAGAATTTGACTTGATCTCCAAACCCGAAAATCGATCCAAAATCTCAATGTATTTGATTAGGTATAACCTTACAACCTTTATGTCAGCATAGTGTGTTCTCTGCTGTAGTGCTGAAAGCAACTATCTCAGCTACTTAGAGGCTTGTTCGTACTGATGTTGACTCAGAAATTGGAAGAACGAGTGTGGAAACAGTCACAAACCTAAAATAATAAATAATACATTGATAGATTTTCTTCTTCATTTTTTCTTCTTTTCATTTATTTCCTACGAGACGGTCGATATGTGCCTCAGCGGTCAGAGTAAGACTGTGGCTTCACTGAAGCATTAGTTATTTTGGCAACCAAAATAATTTAATCTGACATTTCAATTTTAGTATGGCATCGACTGTTTTGTTACACGAGCATCCGATAAGTGGGGTGAGAGCCCCACGAATTCAACTGGAGAAGGTTCGACGGGTCCGGCGCCCGAATGATTAAAATCCGGATCGAACCCGAGTCATATTTCGAACCCCACCCAAACCCCCGCGGCGCACCCCTGCCCTAATCGAAGCGACCGCCAAACTCTCTTTTTCTTCGGCGACTGCGGCGTGTCCTCAGTGAACGACGGCTGCCTTCCTCTCCATCGGGAAACAGCGACAGTTGGCGGTGGCGTCTTCCCCTCCCGGTATCTCTCTTTCTCTTTCTCTTTCTCTTCCTCCTTCGCCATCGAACACTCCCTTCTCCTCCCTCTTTCCCCTCTGTTCATCGCAGCCCCCGCCCCCACCACGCCCCACGCGCGCCACCCCCCCCCCCCTTCCCCGATCCCTCCTCCCTCTCCCCCTTTCGTCGCAAGCTCGCCCCCTCGCCACGTCGTAACCCCCTTAGCAGACCTCTTCTCCCTCTTCCCCTCCTCCTCGCTGCTCCCAGACCACAGCCTCGTCTTCTTCCTCCTCCTCACTACTCCTTTCTGTATTTGTGACTGCTTTAATTTTGAATTATTATTTTTTACTATAATTATGAAAATGTCATTTTTGATGTTAATCTTCTTTTTTATAGTTATCTTATTATTAGATTAGGATAATTTAGCACTTTAATGTTTTCTACATGGTTAAATCAATGTAATTTGATATTTAGTGGTGATGATTTGAATATGAAATTAGATTAAACTCATTTTCTCTAATTTTTATTTTAATGCCTGGCTTTTTTGTTAATTATATTTTTTATTATTTTATATTGGGTAGTTCTTTGCGGAGCTTGGGCGAGTGCCTTTAACAATACTATCTTAAACATTGGTACAGTAGCATGGAACAAGTGATCTTTTTTACATACTCATTTCCTGATCATTGAAACACATTAAGGAGGACATAAAAAATAATTTTGATATATTAATTTAGATTAACGTAACTTGATTGTAGCCAGGTACTGTGGTCATATATGGTGCTCAGTTTTTGCAATTTTCTTATCATACAATATCTCCAATGATGTTTTTTTTTTGACAACTGACGATTAATTTCTGGTTCTTGGAATGTTCTGAAAATGCATGCATGTCATGTATGAGAATTTACTTTGGAGAAATAGCAAGCTACAAGGTGAATAATGTTGATAACAAAGACAACAGGAGAAGTGCTGCTTTTAAAGAGAGCAAATAGAATTGGACACTCTTTTGACGGAAAAAAATGCATGGAAAAGATAGAACAAGAGATAGCAGAGATGGTAATTGGGTCGCTGGCCAAAGAAAATTATATTATTTTGTCAATAGAATCATGTATAAGTCTGACAATTCCACATCCGTTTTACTTATAAATATATCTAAGATGAACACAAGAGAATATAATTTATTTCATTCATTAATCTTTTCTTTATACAAAGGAAGATATAGATAGGTTGATTACAAGCTGTACAGCTAAGCAAATTGATTCCATACAATTTTTTATTCTAATTCTTTTCCTGTAATGTGGGCGGATGTAATATTGATTGAGTGGTCCAAAATAGGGGATAAATTCCCTTAATTATGTTATTATAAAATGCTTAATTATGGAATTTTCTATATTCCCCCTCAAGCTGGTTCGAAAATGTTAATCATTCTTAGGTTGTTAGTTAGATCCTAATAAGAAAATCTTTGAAGCTCTTTAGTAAAAATATTTGCTAGTTGCTTCTTTGTAGGAATATAAGATATGCAGACAATTCCTTCTTTAATTTTCTCCTTTATGAAATATCAATCTACTTCATGTAACGTCTTCTTCAAGATAATAAGGTCCTACACTCTCTTTAGCACCGTCAATCGTCTTCCTCGAATATAGGTGGAGTGGGAGATCCCATATTGACCTGTCTTAGACTTTCCTCCCTCCTAACTTCAGATAATATAGCTTGGAGGGATGGCAATGGATCCTCTCCCAATATTCATTCATGAACTTCAGCTAGTTCTTTGTTTAAATTTGTCAAAAAATGAAAGGCTCTGGCCCTCTCAAGCATTTTTATATCTTGAACATTATCAGTAGCACATGACCACTCAATATCATAAAAAATATCAAGCTCTTGGAGAGTGTCTTCAAGGTATTAAAGTGTTTTGCAACACTAGTATTACCTTCTTTTGGGTCTTTGATCTTACTTGTAATCTCAAATACTTGGGTTGAATTCCCTATTTGAATGTCTCGATCACGTTATCCCATAACTCCTTTGTATTGGTCAAAATATAAAAGTTTGTTAAATTTATGGTTTCACAAAGTTTGTCAATGATGATGTGATTATGGAATTTTCATAATCGCATACTTTGAACTTGGGATCATCCTCTGCAGGTGTCATTGATCTGGTCAAATTGTTGATCTTTCCTCTTCCTCAGATATACAGTTTTACAGACTAAGACCAATGAAGAAAGTTCTCTCTGTTGAGTTTATGTATTATAATCAGCAAGGATGGATTGCCACCTAAGCTGTTTGTTGGAGATGGAAGCATTGGTTTCAATTTTCTCTCCTCTAGACATTGTAGCGTAGGTTTCTCATAAACAAACGGAGAAGAAGGAACAGTTGGGGCTAATCTGGAGTGTGGCAGAATAGAGGAAAAAAAATTTAACAATTAAGGTTGATTGAAAGAAGAAAAACAATTTCTGTTGAAACCAAGCTTTGATACCATGAACCAAGGTTCACTTTACCGATCTATACTAGTGTATCAATTGATCATCGGTATGGTATGTGCCAAGATATTATATGTCAGCACATGTCGATACGATGGGGCATATTGATGATATAGAAAAATTATCGAAGATAGCTCAAAAATATAAAAAGTTAGATTAAAGTTTTTAAGTTGAAAATAAATTTAAATTTACTATAATTTTAGCAAAAATAATCTAATTTAAGAAACAATAGTGACATCTTTTTCGTGCCTTAAGGAATATCTTTGTGGTACGTTCTCAAACGTCATTATGTTAATATTAAATTATTTATAAAGAAATGATTTGATTTTTTAGATATTTAAACAACTTAAACCTTAAGATTCAAATGAATCAAGTAATTAATCGATGAATTGTTAGATTATTTAGTTAAACAGTTTAAACTTTAAGATTCAATTGAATCAAGTAATCAATCGATGGATATACTTGGTTCTACCACCAAAAAGAACGACGGGATTCCACTGACTGTGGATCGGGGTCTTCAATCCTCTATATCTATATATAAATTTGATATGTTTGTTAGACCCAATCCTAAAATTGATCCCGCGACATAGTATACTGATACACCGTATGCCATTAGTGCATTAATGTGGTTTGGTCGTAGTTTGATTGTCTTGAATCATGTGTTTGAGGCAGCTCTTGAGGCAAGGATTGTTGTGACATATATTGGTGTGGAGCATGGAGAATGTTAGAACTTCTACTTTCGCCACTGATTTGTTGTTTCGTGTCATTAGATCGATCATCGCATTATTGCTCGGAGAAGAATGACCAGCCATGATTGTATTGTTGTTGGCTGTAAGATTCTTCATAATATGATGGCTATGCATATGATGAGCTTTGCGTTGTGTCTATGTCGTGTAGGCTCTATCGCATCTATTGAAAACCATCCACTGTTTTTCACTTTCCTTTCTATGTGTAAACATGACCAATATCTCGTCGAGCTTAATGATTTGAATCCTGAGTGATATGTGTAAAATATTGTTTCTCAGTTCATGCACCACCCTCAAATTGTGTAGATGTGACCATCTCTGGCGTTGCTGCCATCATCGGTCGAGGTACTCTGTCTACGTCGCTATCATGTCTTTGGATGGAGCGGATTGTTGAATGCGATTGAGAAGGTGTCTCGTCGTCCAACACGATTCTTTTCAACGGTGCGACCGATGCTATTGTCTTCCTCTTTGCCTATTCCTTTGCTTTTGCACATTGGTCGAATGATTATGACGGTTGGGTGTCTCTAGTTCATCTTGATTAGAGTGTTCTTTCTCTTAATCCTCTCAAATTTGATCCAATCCACAAATTTCTCAAACAATGTCTTTTCTACTTGCCAGTCTTGTTAGACCTATAAGTGAATCATCTCTTTGCATTCATGATGAAAAGGATCAATTATTCTGGAAATGCTCATTTGAAATGTTTCATGTTTTCGTTGTAGGACATTAGTGAATCTGATGTTAGACAAAGCATTATGCATCTTCCGCCTAATCTGAATGTTGAAGTATTGCAAATCCTTGACTGATGTTCAACCTATTAGTACAAACTTGAATATCGTCTGTATACAATCAACATAGTAAATGCCATTGTCACTGTTATGCTGCATATTTGATGAAAATACATTTGATATCATTTTTCAATATCTGCAGGGATAAAGTGTGCTTTGCAGTTTCTGAAGCTACTAACTACAATAGATAAATAGTGGAAGGTAGTGTCAGTGTGCATGTGTCATATCAAGACATCATTTCAGTGGTGGAGAATTGCTTGGATGTGAGCATGATAATAAGTAAATGATCAAAGGTACTCTTAATCAACACTCAAACACCATTTTCTGAAAGAAATGGTTTATGGGAACTGAATGCAGGTGGATTTACGTGAGGAATTTTATCTCATACAGATGATCAGCTGGAAGTTTCCAACTTCCTTTTGGTTGGAAGCAGATACAGAAAATATATTTAGTTTGGATGTGCTTGATCTGAGGTAGAAGAGGAGTTGGGAATTAGAGAGGGCAGCGATTAGATTAGTTTATTTGTTTTTTTCTGCAAACAGCACACGATACTGCTTCAAAAGATGATGTTTTTGATGCAAAAAATGCGCTTTTGCCTTTTCCCATGTAACAATTCCTCCGTTTATCTTTCCTCCTATCAACTTTGCAGCCTGTTTAACTTTTCCACTGCCAAATACGAAAGTTCAGAGCACAGTTCCAACTTGATAGTGGTCAAGCCCCTTCAATCATGTGAACTTTCCTCAGAAAAGGCTGCAAAAACAGCCAAGTATCACACCTGTCATAAAAGTTCTTCGAGTCTTTCCATTGAGTTCTTTAAGCAGAATGGTTGGAGCGATGCACAAGTCATGAAACTTACCCAGAAGGCACCCAAGTTGCTGCGTGCTAAGGTAGAGACTACACTGAAGCCCAGGATGAGATCTTTGCAGGACATGGGATTTTCTGATACTGAAATAGTTCAGTTGGTTTCAAAATGTCCGACTATACTCTTTCAGAATATCCAACCGAAATTGAACTTCTTGAAGTCACTACTTGGTTCTAATGAGAGGTTACTGAAAGCCTGCAGTAGGAACCGATTTCTTCTTACTTCTAACTTAGCTCGGAAGATAGAGCCCAATATATCTCTCTTAAGGGAATGTGGCATCAGTGATAAATGCATCGCGCGTATGGTGGTGTTGAATCCGGGTTTTGTTGTTCGAAAAAACAAATTTATTAAGGAAGTTATTGAACATGTTGTGGAGTTGGGTGTGCCACATGATTGTGGAATGTTTTCTTATGCACTTCTTGCTCTCTTGAACTTGAGCAGATCTAAGTGTGATGCTACCTTTGCAACCTTGAAGAGCTTTGGTTGGTCCCAGCCAGACATCGTTGCCATACTCAGGAATAACCCATGTGTTTTGAAACTCTCAATGAAGAACATATCTGACAAGATTACATTCCTGATGAAGGAAGCTGGTTGTGAGCTGCAATGTATCATTCGTCACACTGGGATTCTTTCACGTAGCTTGGAGAAGAGGATGAGACCTCGGTATGAAGTTATGAATTTTCTTGAGCAGAATAAATTGCTGGATAAAGGACATAGCCTTATGTCTGTCTTGGTACTAACTGACGAGAAGTTCATAAACAAATTTCTTTTCCGGCACAAGGAGAAATTTACTGCTCTCTATAATTCCTATGTTGCTGCCGTGCGGGGAAGGCCCCACGATGTGGCCGAAAATTAGGATTGCAAGTGCTTCCTGGAGACAAATTGTAAACCTATTGCATACTGACTGTACTATTTAATCATCTTAAATTTGTGGCAACTTATATTCTTTAGGAGTTTTATCGAGTAGAACATCCCTGTTGAGTTTGATATTTTATTTCTAATTATCTTTTGCGTCCAACACTAGATACCATTTATTTTATCCCCATGTTCTAAATCTTGTGTTATGTTTCTACGTATCTATCTATTTTTGTTGGCTGATCGGTGGCGACTTGGCCTCATTCATGCGTGGGAAAATATTTGATGTGTGGAGACACAATATTGTGCGGGTGACTCTTCATCGTATTCTCAATATCTCTGCGCCATCTCTATCTCTATCTCTCTTAGAGCTTCTCTCGTCTTACAAGAGAGATCGAAACGATACACGAGTGATAATCTTAGCCCTTGCAATATTCTTCCAAGCTGAAAATAAGTGTAAGCAAAATAAAAGTTTCAACCACTTGAAATATCATAACATTACAGCAGCGAGGAAACAAGAGTTGTTGCCGATATATACAATGATGCACTGATAATAACAAGATCGAGAAGTCATATATATATATATATATATATATATATATATATATATATATATACGACGCTCGCCTAATCACTCAGGTGAGCCAAAATTATTAAGTTGAAGTTTATAATAATGCACTTATCAGACCTTTATAAGTCAATCTTAATCTTACCTACCTCCGATGTGGGATTAATCAGGGATGTTATATGCATGGTAACTGTATCGACTTCGACGCAAATGAAGAGTGGCCTACACCTCTATCGCTAGTGTATATATAATATATGATGGTGCCTATGCATATTTGAATGCATGCTATTTTATTTAATCTTTTGATCATTTATTAATTTATTGTTGCTTGCCACATAAGTCGGTTGTCAAATGGTTATCAACATCAAATAATATTGTATTATAAATTGATACCTATTTGTTTCTTAGACTTAATAATGTCTCTACTTTAGTCATCAGGTAGCACACATGGGAGCATAGTAAATGTTTCTTGTCTAAAGTTTGCCCTCGGGATAACTTCATCACATGCATGCTGGTTCTAGTGTCTTGCTTTGAACCATAGTAATGAATTGTTGGACCTCTTTTTGCACGTATTCACTAATTACACGTAGAGAACGCATGTAAATATTCAATTTTGAGGCTTAAGGGATGACATCGTTGCCGCATTCAGGAAGTGCCCATACGTTTGGTCACTCACAAAGATGAACATATGTGACAAGATGAACTCTACATTATGAACTCTACGTTAACATCTTGAACCCTATCCCCCTTGTTGCGTACTAATTGTACCATTATCCCCTTTGTTGCGTACTAATTATACCATTGAATCATCTTAAATTTGTATCAATTTAAATTCTCCATAAAGAATCTCTTAGAGTACAACATCCAAGTTGATTTTGAGATTCATTTTTCATAATTTTTTTTTGCTATAAATCTTTTATATGGATATGAATGGGTACGAATCATTAGTTCAGAAAGATAATCAAAATATTCTCAAGTTTATATGTTATGTTTCTACGATAGTTGACTAATTATGTTTGTCATCTGTGTCAACTTGGCCCTAGTCATATTAAAATTAATATCGATTACGTTGTTACTGATTTTATTATAATATATAAAATCATCATAGCTGAACTATCATTTGTGTGAAATATCATATGAATAAGGACAGAATTATAGATGTCATTAAATGTGTTCGTATTAAAATTATGTTCTAAGCCCTATAAATTGATGGTGTCATGATATATGAATGCATAGAAAAATTTAATTGTGTGAGGACTTTCATTCATCATATACTCACCATTTCTCCACCTCTTTATCACTTATCTTAGTTTTTGTTAAAGGTTCTTCTATTGTTATAATCAAGTGACGCCGAGGAACCATTGTCACATGAAATAATATGGTAAATCATATTACGAAGTTTTAATCGAAAAATAATCGAGTGAAAGATTGGTATCGAGAACATGATCCGCCTAGTTTCACTCGTTTTCATATCTTCTACTATGAGACGATCGATATGTGCCTCAGCGCTGAATTCATTTTTACATGTTGAAGCATTAGTTTGTTACATGAGCATCCGAATCATTAAAATCCGGATCGGACCTGAGTCACATTTCGAACCCCACCCAAACCCCCGCGGCGCAACCCTGCCCTAATCGCAGCGGCCGCTCTTTTTCTTCGGCGACTGCGGCGTCTCCTCAGTGAACGACGGCTGCCTTCCTCTCCATCGGGAAACAGCGACAGTTGGCGGTGCCGTCTTCCCCTCCCGGTATCTCTCTTTCTCTTCCTCCTTCGCCATCCCACACTACTCCCTTCTCCTCCCTCTTCCCCGTCTGTTCATCGCAGCCCCGCCCCCACCCCCGCCCCACGGGCGCCAGCCCCCCTTCCCCGATCCCTCCTCCCTCTCCCCCTTTCGTCGCAAGGTCGCCCCCTTCCCCGACACCATCCTCCTCCTCCTTCCTCCCTCCTCCCTCTTCCCTCAAAAATGGAAAAAGTTAGATTAAAGTTTTTAAGTTTGAAATAAATTTAAATTTATTATAATTTTAGCAAAAATAATCTAATTTAGGAAAGAATAGTGACACATCTTTTTTTGTGCTTTAAGGAATATCTTTGTGGTACGTTCTCAATCGTCATTATGTTAATATTAAATTATTTATAAAGAAATTATTTGATTTTTTAGATTATTTATTTAAACAACTTAAACCTTAAGATTCAAATTAATCGATGAATTATTAGATTTTTTAGTAAAACAGTTTAAACTTTAAGATTCAATTAAATCAAGTAATCAATCGATGGATATACTTGGTTCTATCACCAAAAAGAACGACGGGATTCCACTGGGTGTGGATCGAGGTCTTCAATCCTCTATATCTATATATAAATTTGATATGCTTGTTAGATCCAATTCTAAAATTGATCCCGCGACATAGTATACTGATACACCGTATGCCATTAGTACATTAATGTGGTTTGGTCGTAGTTTGATTGTCTTGAACCATGTGTCTAAGGCAGCTCCTGAGGCAAGAATGGTTGTGACATATATTGGTGTGGAGCATGGAGAATGTCATAACTTCTACTTTCGCCATTGATTTGTTGCTTCGTGTCATTAGCTCGATCATCGCATTATTGCTCGGAGAAGAATGACCAGCCATGATTGTATTGCTGTTGGCTATAAGATTCTTCATAATATAATGACTATGCATACGATGAACTTTGCGCTGTGTCTATGTCATGTAGGCTCTGTCGTTTCTGTTGAAAACCATCTACTGTTTTTCACTTTCCCTTCTATGCATAAACATGACCAATATCTTATCGAGCTAAATGATCTGAATCCTGAGTGATATGTGTAAAATATTGCTTTTCAGTCCATGTACCACCCTTAAATTGTGTAGATGTGATCATCTCTAGCATTGCTGCTATCAGCGGTGAAGGTACTATGTCTACGACGCTGTCATGTCTTTGGATGGAGCGGGTTGTTGAATGCGATTGAGAAGGTGTCTTGTCGTCCGACACGATTCTTTTCAACGGTGCGACTGATGCTATTGTCTTCCCCTTTGTCTATTCCTTTGCTTTTGCACATTGGTCGAATGATTATGACGGTTGGGTGTCTCTAGTTCATCTTGATTAGAGTGTTCATTCTCTTAATCCTTTCAAATTTGATCCAATCCACAAATTTCTCAAACAATGTCTTTTCCACATAACGGTCTAGTTTGACCTGTAAGTGAATCATTTCTTTACATTCTTGATGAAAAGGATCAATTATTCTGGAAGTGCGCATTTGAAATGTTTCAGGTTTTCGTTGTAGGACATTAGTGAATCTAATGTTAGACAAAACATTATGCATCTTCCACCTAATCTGAATGCTGAAGTACCTAGTGCAAGTCCTTGACTGATGTTCAACCTATTAGCACAAACTTGAACATCATCTGTATACGATCAACATAGTTAATGCCATTGTCACTCTTATGCTGCATATTTGATGAAAATATATTTGATGAAAATATATTTGATATCATTTTTCAATATCTGCAGGGTTATAGCATGCTTCACAGTTTCTGAAGCTACCAACTGCAATAGATAAATAGTGGAAGGTAGTGTCAGTGCGCATGTGTCACATCAAGACATTATTTCAGTGGTGGAGAATTGCTTCGATTTGAGCATGATAATAAGTAAATGATCAAAGGTACTCATAATCCACACTCAAACACCATTTAGAGACTTTAATCTGAAAGAAATGGTTTATGGGAACTGATGGCAGGTGGATTTATGTGAGGAATTTTATCTGATACAGATGATCAGCTTGAAGTTTTCAACTTCCTTTTGGTTGGAAGCAGATACAGAAAATATATTTAGTTTGGATGCGCTTGATCTGAGGTAGAAGAGGAGTTGGACTTAGAGAGGGCCTGTATTAGATTAGTTTTTTTTTGTATTTTTCTGCAAACAGCACACGATACTGCTTCAAAAGATGATGTTTTTGGTGCAAAAAAGGCTCTTTTGCCTTTTCCCATGTAACAATTCCTCCATTTATCTTTCCTCCTATCAACTTTGCGGCCTGTTTAACTTTTCCACTGCCACATACGAAAGTTCAGAGCACAGTTCCAACTTGATAGTGGTCAACCCCCTTCAATCATGTGAACTTTCCTCAGAAAAGGCTGCAAAAACTGCCAAGTATCACACCTGTCGTAAAAATTCTTCGAGTCTTTCCATTGAGTTCTTTAAGCAGAACGGTTGGAGCGATGCACAAGTCATGAAACTTACCCAGAAGGCACCCAAGTTGCTGCGTGCTAAGGTAGAGACTACACTGAAGCCCAAGATGAGATCTTTGCAGGACATGGGATTTTCTGTTACCGAAATAGTTCAGTTGGTTTCAACATGTCCGACTATACTCTTTCATAATTTCCAACCGAATTTGAACTTCTTGAAGGCACTACTTGGTTCTAATGAGAGGTTACTGAAAGTCTGCAGGAAGAACCTATTTCTTCTTACTTGTAGCTTAGCTCGGAAGATAGAGCCCAATATCTCTCTCTTAAGGGAATGTGGCATCAGTGATGAATGCATCGCGCGTATGGTGGTGTTGAATCCTGGTTTTGCTGTTCGAAAAAACAAATTTATTAAGGAAGTTATGGAACATGTTGAGGAGTTGGGTGTGCCACATGATTGTGGAACGTTCCCTTATGCACTTGTTGCTGTCTTGAACATGAGCAGATCTAAGTTTGATGCTACCTTTGCAACCTTGAAGAGCTTTGGCTGGTCCCAGCCAGACATCGTTGCCATACTCAGGAAGAACCCAGGTGTTTGGACACTCTCAAAGAATAACATATCTGACAAGATGACATTCCTGATGAAGGAAGCTGGTTGTGAGCTGCAGTATATCATTCGCCATCCTGGGATTCTTTCATATAGCTTGGAGAAGAGGTTGAGACCTCGACTTGAAGTGATGAATTTTCTTGAGCAGAATAAATTGCTGGATAAAGGACATAGCCTTATGTCTGTCATGCTACTAACCGAGGGGAAGTTCATAAACAAATATCTTTTCCCGTACAAGGAGAAATTTACTGCTCTCTATAATGCCTATGTTGCTGCTGTGCAGGGAAAGCACCATGTTGTCGCTGAAAATTAGGATTGCAAGTGCTTCCTCGAGACAAAAGTGTAAACCTATTGCATACTGACTGCACTATTTAATCATCTTAAATCTGTGACAATTTATAATCTTCAGGAGTTTCGTCTGAGTAGAACATCACTGTTGATTTTGATATTTTATTTCTAATTATCTTTTGATACCTTTTTTATTTTTTACGGATGTTTTAAAGCTTTTGTGTTATGTTTCTACGGTAGCTAGCTATTTCTGTCGGCTGATCGGTGACGACTTGGCCTCAGACATGCGTGGGAAAATAATTGATGTGTGGAGAAACAATATTGTGCGAGTGACTCTTCATCATATTCTCAATATCTCTGCGCCATCTCTATCTCTCTTACAAGAGAGATCGAAACGATACATGAGTGATAATCTTAGCCCTTTCAATATTCTTCTAAACTGAAATTAAGTGTAAGCAAAATAAAAGTTTCAACCACTTGAAATATCATAACATTACAGCAGCGAGGAAACATTTGAAAGACCTCATACATATTATGAAATCTAACTTGTAGAGCAATCCCCAACAAGCTCGGAAACTTTGGAATCAAGTACAAGACAGGAGTTGTTGCCAATATATACAATGATGCATTGATAATAACAAGATTGAGAAGTTTTCTTGTTATATATATATATATATAATAATAATAATAATAATAATAATAATAATAATAATAATAATATAATATATATATTAAATGTCATGAGATTCAAGTTAGATCGTCTGAGTTCTCTTTAACCTAAACACTGGACGCTCGGCGCTCGCCTAATCACTCAGGTGAGTGGAGGCCAGAGCGCCTTGCATGCACATCCTGTGTGCTTTGTCATTTGTGTGATGCTTCGGCGAACATTGGCCGGGCACTGTGTGATCGCACGCCCGAGTGTTGTTGCGTCTAAATTGAACTCTCGATTGGGTCCAACAAGAAGCAATTTGATCCCCACTCTCGTGTGACTCACTTCGCTTGCAATATTTCTTCCCCTCTCCCGTTGGAGAGCCTTAGATATGCTCGATTCCTACTACCTATTTCGTGTGAATAGGTGGCGAGCCAAACTACCAACAACCAGCGCCATAACTTCCCTGGCTCCAGCTATAGTGGCATGTCTTTCCTTAATGGTACATTCTCTCTCTTCCCTTTCTGCTCGTCTACGCTCGCTTCTCTCTCTCTCGTCAACCCTCTCTGTCTTTCTTTCAATAGGCCAGCTTATTGAAAGACTACCAAGTAATTAGTCGAAGCATTAATTATTTTGGCATCGACTATTTTGTTACATGAGCATCCGATAAATGGGGTGGGCCCCACGAATTCAACCGGAGGCGGTTCGACGGGTCACGCGCCCGAATGATTAAAATCCGGATCGAACCTTAGTCACATTTCGAACCCCACGCAAACCCCCGTGGCGCGACCGTGCCCTAATCGCAGAACTGATCTTTTTCTTCGGCGACTGCGGCGTCGCCTCAGTGAACGACGGCTGCCTTCCTCTCCATCGGGAAACAGCGACAGTTGGCGGTGGCGTCTTCCCCTCCCGGTATCTCTCTTTCTCTCTCTTTCTCTTCCTCCTTCGCCATCGCACACTCCCTTCTCCTCCCTCTTTCCCCTCTGTTCATCGCAGCCCCGCCCCCACTCCCGCCCCACGCGCGCCAGCCCCCCTTCCCCGATCACTCCTCCCTCTCCCCCTTTCGTCGCAAGCTCGCCCCCTTCCCCGACACCATCCTCCTCCTCCTCCTCCTTCCTCCCAGACCACAGCCCTGTCTTCTTCCTCCTCCTCACTCCTTTCTGTTTTTGTGACTGCTTTAATTTTGAATTGTTAATTTTGAGTTATTATTTTTTACTATAATTTTGAAAAAAAATGTCATTTTTGAGGTTAATCTTCTTTTTCTAGTTATCTTGTTATTAGATTTGGATAATTTAGCACTTTAATGTTTTCTAGATAGTTAAATCAATGTAATTAATATTTAGTGGTGATGATTTGAAAATGAAATTAGATGAAACTCATTTTGTCTAATTTTTATTTTAATGCCTGGCCTTTTTGTTAATTATATTTTTTATTATTTTATATTGGGTAGTTCTTTGCGGAGCTTGGGCGAGTGCCTTTAACAATACTGTCTTAAACATTGGTACAGTAGCATGGAACAAGTGATCTTTTTTACATACTCATTTCCTGATCATTGTAACCCATTAAGGAGGCCATAAAAAATAATTTTGATATATTAATTTAGATTAACGTAACTTGATTGTAGCCAGGTACTGTGGTCATATATGGTGCTCAGTTTTTGCAATTTTCTTATCATACAATATCTCCTATGATGTTTTTTTTTTGACAACTGACGATTAATTTCTGGTTCTTGGAATGTTCTGAAAATGCATGCATGTCATGTATGAGAATTTACTTTGGACAAATAGCAAGCTACAAGTTGAATAATGTTGATAGCATAGACAACAGGAGAAGTGCTGCTTTTAAAGA
This sequence comes from Musa acuminata AAA Group, assembly GCF_036884655.1. Taxonomy (NCBI): domain Eukaryota; kingdom Viridiplantae; phylum Streptophyta; class Magnoliopsida; order Zingiberales; family Musaceae; genus Musa; species Musa acuminata. Next base: position 34,928,789 of record NC_088336.1, read on the forward strand.
GAGCAAATAGAATTGGACAGTCTTTTGAGGGGAAAAAAATGCATGGAAAAGATAGAACGAGAGATAGCAGAGATGGTGATTGGGTCGCTGGCCAAAGAGAATTATATTCTTTTGTCAATAGAATCATGTATAAGTCTGACAATTCCACATCCGTTTTACTTATAAATATATCTAAATGAACACAAGAGAATATAGTTTCTTTCATTCATTAATCTTTTCTTTATACAAAGGAAGATATAGATAGGTTGATTACAAACTGTACAGCTAAGCAAATTGATTCCATACAATTTTTTATTCTAATTCTTTTCCTGTAATATGGGATGATTTAATATTGATAGAGTGGTCCAAAATAGGGGATAAATTCCCTTAATTATTTGATTATAAAATGCTTAATTATGGAATTTTCTATATTCCCCCTCAAGCAAGTTCGAAAATTTTAATTGTTCTTCGGTTGTTAGTTAGATCCTCACAAGAAAATATTTCAAGCCCTTTAGTAAATATATTTGCTAGTAGCTTCTTTGTAGGAATATAAGATATGCAGACAATTCCTTCTTTAATTTTCTCCTTTATGAAATATCAATCTACTTCAACATTCTTTGTTCTATCATGGTGCATTGGACTATGAGCAATATTGATAGCTGTCGTATTGTCATATTATAGTCTAACAGGAGTTTAAGTGGGTATTCATAACTCTTTTAGAAGCATTTTTAGCCATAGGAGTTCACTAATATCTTATGGTATTGCTCTGAACTTTGCTTAAGCATTGCTTCTAGCAACAACTGTCTACTTTTTGCTTCAGGTCACCAAATTGCCTCCAACAAATATACAATATCCTGAGGCTGATCTCCTATCATTTACTGATCCTCCCCAATCAGCATAAATGAAGGCCTCAATTCTCATATGTTTGTCCTTTTTGAGAAACAATTCATTGCCCGGAGTCCTTTTTAGATATTGAAGGATTCTATATACAGTCTCTAATTGTACTTCACATGGTGAATGCATAACTCACTACACCTCGTTGCAAATGCTAAGTCTGGAGGAGTATGAGATAGGTAAATCAACTTACCTACCAATCTCTTATATTTGATTGTGTCTATAGTGGCTCCTTGTGAATGACATCACAATATATGATCAAGATCTATTGGGGTTGTCCACAGGTTTATGATCAAGCATCCTTGTTTCTTCTAGAAGGTCTAGGGTGTATTTCTTTTGTGAAACAAATATCCCATTCTTTAATCTCGCTATTTCCATGCCTAATAAATATCTGAGTTGGCCAAGATCTTTAATTTAAACTCTTTGGCTAGAATATGCTTCGATTTCTCTAATTCTGAGGTATCATTGCTTGTTAGGATAATATCATCCACATAGATTATAAAAACAGTAATATCTCCCTTATTTGAGTGTTCATAGAATATTGTATGGTTCGAATAACTTTGAGCGTAACCATGGCCATGAAGTGACCTTGTGAACCTCTTAAACCATGCATGCTGTGATTGCTTGAGACCATGAAGAGATCTTCTCAGCTTGCACACCTTCTTCGAGCCATACAAATTCTCAAAGTTGGGTGGTAGATCTATGTATACTTTTTCCCACAGTTCTCCATTGAGAAAGGTAATTTTTACATTTAATCGATGTAAAGGCCATTCGAAATTAGCTGCAAGAGATAACAATACTCGAATAGTGTTTAGTTTTGCAACCGAAGCAAATATTTCTCAGTAGCTAACGTCATATGTTTGAGTAAATTCTTTTGTATCCAAGCTGGCTCTGCATCTTTTAATATAATCACTCGTCTTATTCTTAGCAATAAACACTCATTTGCATCCCACTAGATTCTTTCCTGTTGTCAGTTGCACCACACTCCAAGTATCATTCGTTTGAATTGCAATAATCTCCTCTATAATTGCCTCTCTCCATTTTGGAATTAATAGAGCATCTTGTATATTTTTTGGATTTTCTAAACCAGACAAGTAAGTTGTGAAAGCATTAAAGGCTTGAGACAATCTATGATAAGACACATATTTAGATGTAGGATGCATCGTACAAGATCCAATTTATTTCTTTTAATACAATGGGAACATCAAGATTTGAGAAAGAAATAGAGTTACCTATGTCTGGGTCTGGATCACTCTCGGTTCAGACTCTTGTTAGTACTCAAGAGGGTGAACGTTGACCGTTTCTAGATTTTGCTGCATTGAGCACACATGAAGCTCATGTGCAATCACAATGAAATCTCCCCCTAAAGCAGACTATTCAATAGCATGTTGTGGCGTTAAAGATTTAGGTTTTAGAGTCGGAGATTTTGATTTAGGATTATCAATATGACTAATTAGTTGTTGGCTAGGTAGGTTTGGTAGAGTGGGAGTGTGAGATGAATTTTACAAGGAAATATGGATTGGTAGTGATAGTTCCAAAAACAATCTTCTTGGGTAGAATTCTTCCCCTAAAGTTAAATATTTTTGAAATATGTTTCGTTCTCAAAGAATGTGACATCTATAGTGACAAATATTTTTTTCGATATAGGATCAAACATTTATAATCCTTTTGAGTTTGGGAGTAGTCGATGAACACACACTTTTAATGCACGAGGTTCAAGTTTTCTTCGTTGATGGTTATGAATATGGACAAAAGCTATGCACCTAAATACCTTTGGTGCAATAGAGTTAAACAGTTTTACATGTGAATAAATGGAGGATAAACAATCCAGAGGTGGTTGAAAATTAAATATTTTTGTTTGCATTCGATTAAATCTAATATGAAGCAATAATAATGACATCTCTCTAAAGATTTTTAGGAACATAAGTGGTAAATAAAAGAGCGTGCTACTTTAAGTAGGTGTCCATTTTTTTGTTCTGCAATACCACTTTGTTGGGGGCTATCAACTCATGAAGATTGGTGGATTATTCCATGCTCTAACAAGTGGGAACCAAGAATGATATTAAAGTATCCTCTGCCCTTTAGAGTTCTCAAACTTGTACTTTTGCGTAGAATTTATTTTGGATCATGGTATGAAAGTTCTTGAAAGTTTTTTCAGCATTAAATTTTTCTTTAAGAGGTAAACCCAACATACTATTGTATGGTCATAAAAAAATGTTAGAAACCACTAGGTTCCAGACAAAATTGTCATTTTAGAAGGATGCCAAATGTCACTATGTATAATACTAAATTGTTTGGATTCTTTTTAAGGCTGAGAAGGAAAAATAGTGATGGTGTTTAGCACATTGACAAATTTCACATAGAAATGGCGAACGATTATTGTTTTCGAATAATGAAGGTAAACTTTTACAACTAAGGAAAGCTTGGCTGGCGTAGTCTATAGTGCCACAACATTATTTCACTGCTAGTAGGAGTGTTACTATTTATTGTCAACTGATCTTTGTTATTTCAAGTAGCATCTTCTTGAAGATAATAAAGTCCTGCACTCTCTTTAGCATTGTCAATCGTCTTCCTCGAATATAGGTCCTGAAATTTATAGTAAAAAGGAAATAATTTAGTGACATAATACAAATCCTTTGTGAGTTTGCTAATAGACAACAAGTTGGGAACATAAAGTATAGAATTTAAAATAAAGGATTTTGAAATTGCAATTGTGCCTTTTCCTGCTATAGAAGAAAGTGATCTATCAACATCTTTTACTTTCCAGGAAAATGTGTATAGGAGGAAAACAAGTGTGAAAGGCTAGTCATATGGTGTATTGCACCTGAATCTATGATCCAAGTAGCCTTGAGATCAAAGAAGCAAACAAAGTTGTGAAATAATTATCTTTTGTGGCCAAAAGAGCAAGATGATGAAGGCGAAGGATTAGGATTTTGGGATTGGTTTAGAAACTTGAAGAGTTGCTCAATTTGTTTCTTACTGAATAGAGGCGTTTCGGCTCCTTTAGAGGTAGTGGCAGATTGATTGTCTACTTGAAATTCTTGGCTATTAGTCTTATTTGGAACTCGATTGTTCTTCCAGTTTGTTGATTTTTCTTGTATCTTCCAACAAGTTTCTCTTGCGTGTCTTGGTTTATTGCAAAATCATACTTTGCTTTTATCATCTCCCTTTCTTTGATTACATTGCAGAGCATGAGCAGAAGTAATTTCAGTTGTCATAATAAGTGCAGAATTTTTTGCAACCATAGATGGAGTGGGAGATCCCATATTGACTTCTCTTATACTTTCCTCCCTCCTAACTTCAAATAATATAGCTTGGAGAGATGGCAATGGATCCTTTCCCAATATTCATTCATGAACTTCATCTAATTCTTTGTTTAAACCTGTCAAAAATTGAAAGGCTCAAGCCCTCTCAAGCATTTTTATGTATTGAGCATTATCAGCTGCATGTGACCACTCAAGATTATGGAAAATATCAAGCTCTTGGAGAGTGTCTTCAAGGTATTAAAGTGTTTTGCAACACTAGTATTACCTTGTTTTAGTTGTTTGATCTTACTTGTAATCTCAAATACTTGGGTTGAATTCACCATATTTGAATATCTCTCGATCACAGTATCCCATAACTCCTTTGTATTGGTCAACATATATATGTTTGGTCAATTTATGGTTCCACAAAGTTTGGCAACGATGATATGATTATGGAATTTTCATATATGCTTACTTTGAACTTGGAATCATCCACTAAAGGTGTCATTGATCTAGTCAAATTGTTGATCTTTCCTCTTCCTCGGATATACAGTTTAACGGATTGAGACCAATGAAGAAAGTTCTCTCTGTTGAGATTATGTATTATAATCAGTAAGGATGGGTTGCCAACTAAGTTGTTTCTTGAAGATGGAAGCATTGGTTTCATTTTCTCTCCTATAAACATAGTAGCATAGGTTCCTCACAAACAAACAAAGAAGAAGAAATAGTTTCGGCTAATCCAGAGAGTGGCATAATAGAGGAAAAAATATTTAACAATTAAGGTTAACTGAAAGAAGAAAAACTATTTCTATTAAAACCAAGCTCTGATACCACGAACCAAGGTGCACCTTACCAATATATACTAATGTGTCAATCGATCATTGGTATGGTACATGCCAAGGTATTGTATGTCGATACGTGTCGATACGATGGGGCATATCGATGGTACAAAAAAATTATCGAAAATAGCTCAAAAAAAAAATAGATTAAAGCTTTTAAGTTGGAAATAAATTTAAATTTACTATAATTTATGCAAAAATAATCTAATTTATGAAAGAATAGTGACACATCTTTTTCTATCTTTAAGGAATATATTTGTTATACATTCTCAATCGTCCTTATATTAATATTGAATTATTTATAAAGAAATGAATTGAAATATTAGATTATTTATTTAAATATCTTAAATTTTAAGATTCAAATGAATCAAGTAATTAATCGATGAATTGTTAGATTATTTATTTAAATAGCTTAAACTTTAAGATTCGATTGAATCAAGTAATCAATCGATGGATATACCTGGTTCTACCACCAAAAAGAACGACGGGATTCCATTGGTTATGGATCGGGGTCTTAAATCCTCTATATGTATATATAAATTTGATATGTTTGTTAGGCCCAATCCTAAAATTGATCCCTCAACAATGTATACTGATACATGGTATGCTCTTAGTGCATTAATGCGGTTTGGTCGTAGTTTGATTGTCTTGAACCACGTGTCCGAGGCAGCTCTTGAGGCAAGGATGGTTGTGACATATATTGGTGTAGAGCATGGAGAATGTCAGAACTTTTACTTTTTCCAATGATTTGTTGCTTCGTGTCATAAGATCGATCATCGCATTGTTGTTTGGAGAGGAATGACCAGCCATGATTGTACTGTTGTTGGTTGTAAGATTCTTCATAATATGATGGTTGTGCATACGATGAGCTTCGCGCTATGTCGATGTCGTGTAGGCTTTGTCGCATCTGTTGAAAACCATCCACTGTCTTTTCCTTTCCCTTCTATGTATAAACATGACCAATATCTTGTCGAACTTAATGATTTGAATCCTAGGTGATATATGTAAAATACTACTCCTCAGTTCATGCACCACCTTCAAATTGTGTAGACGTGATCATCTCTGGTGTTGTTGCCATCATTGGTCGAGGCATCGTGTCTACGTCGTTGTCATGTCTTAGGACAGAGCGGGTTGTTGAATGTGATTGAGAAGGTGTCTCATCGTCCGACACGATTCTTTTCAATGGTGCGATTGATGATATTGTCTTCCCCTTTGCCTATTCCTTTGCTTTTGCACATTGGTCGAACGACTATGACGGTTGGGTGTCTCTAGTTCATCTTGATTATAGTGTTCTTCGTCTTAATACTGTTAAATTTGATCAAATCCACAAATTTCTCAAACAGACCTATAAGTGAATCATCTTTTTACATTTTGATGAAAAGGATCAATTATTCTGCAAGTGCTCATTTGAAATGTTTCATGTTTTTGTTGTTGGACAGTAGTGAATCTGATGTTAGACAAATCATTATGCATCTTCCACCTAATCTGAATGCTGAAGTACCTATTGCAAGTCCTTGACTGATGTTCAACCTTTTAGTACAAAGTTGAATATCGTCTGTATACGATCAACATAGTAAATGCCATTGTCACACTTATGCCACATATTTGATGAAAATACATTTGATATCATTTTTCTATATCTGCAGGGATATAGCGTGCTTCACAGTTTCTGATGCTACTAACTACAATAGATAAATAGTGGAAGGTAGTGTCAGTGCGCATGTGTCATATCAAGACATTATTTCAGTGGTGGAGAATTGCTTGGATGTGAGCATGATAATAAGTAAATGATCAAAGGTACTCTTAATCAACGCTCAAAACACCATTTAGAGACTTAAATCTGAAAGAAATGGTTTATGGGAACCAAATGTAGGTGGATTTACGTGAGGAATTTTATCTGATACAGATGATCAGCTGGAAGTTTTCCAACTTCCTTTTGGTTGGAAGCAGATACAGAAAATATATTTAGTTTGGATATGCTTGATCTGAGGTAGAAGAGGAGTTGGACTTAGAGAGGGCAGCAATAAGATTAGTTTTTTTGTATTTTTCTGCAAACAGCACACGATACTCTGCTTCAAAAGATGATGTTTTTGTTGCAAAAAAGGCTCTTTTGGCTTTTCCCATGTAACAATTCCTCCATTTATCTTTCCTCCTATCAACTTTGCAGCCTGTTTAACTTTTCCACTGCCAAAGACCAAAGTTCAGAGCACAGAACCAACTTTATAGTGGTCAACCCCCTTCAATCATGTGAACTTTCCTCTGAAAAGACTGCAAAAACAGCCAAATATCACACCTGTCATAAAAAATCTTCGAGTCTTTCCATTGAGTTCTTTAAGCAGAACGGTTGGAGCGATGTACAAGTCATGAAACTTACCCAGAAGGAACCCAAGTTGCTCTGTGCTAATGTAGAGACTACACTGAAACCCAGGATGAGATCTTTGCAGGACATGGGATTTTCTGGTACTGAAATAGTTCAGTTGCTTTCAACATGTCCGGATGTACTCTTGCGTAATATCCAACCGAAGTTGAACTTCTTGAAGTCACTACTTGGTTCTAATGAAAGGTTACTGAAAGCCTGCAGGAGGAACCGATTTCTTCTTACTTCTAGCTTAGCTCAGAAGATAGAGCCCAATATATCTCTCTTAAGGGAATGTGGCATCAGTGATGAATGCATCGCGCGTATGGTGGTGTTGAATCCGGGTTTTGTTGTTCGAAAAACCAAATTTATTAAGGAAGTTATGGAACATGTTGAGGAGTTGGGTGTGCCACATGATTGTGGAATGTTCCCTCATGCACTTCTTACTGTCTTGAACTTGAGCAGATCTAAGTGTGATGCTACCTTTGCAACCTTGAAGAGCTTTGGTTGGTCCCAGCCAGACATCGTTGCCATACTCAGGAAGAACCCATGTATTTGGAAACTCTCAAAGAAGAACATATCTGACAAGATGACATTCCTGTTGAAGGATGCTGGTTGTGAGCTGCAGTATATCATTTGCCATCCTGGGATTCTTTCATATAGCTTGGAGAAGAGGTTGAGACCGCGACATGAAGTTATAAATTTTCTTGAGCAGAATAAATTGCTGGATAAAGGACATAGCCTTTTATATTTCATGCCACTAAGTGAGCAGAAGTTCATGAACCAATTTCTTTTCCCGTACAAGGAGAAATTTACTGCTCTCTATGATGCCTATGTTGCTGCTGTGCAGGGAAAGCACAATGTTGTCGCTGAAAATTAGGATTGCAAGTGCTTCCTCGAGACAAAGTGTCAACCTATTGCTCTGCACTATTTAATCATCTTAAATTTGTGACAATTTATAATCTTCAGGAGTTTCGTCTGAGTAGAACATCACTGTTGATTTTGATATTTTATTTCTAATTATCTTTTGATACCTTTTTATTTTTTACCGTTTTTTACCGATGTTTTAAAGCTTTTGTGTTATGTTTCTACCGTAGCTATCTATTTTTGTTAGCTGATCGGTGGCGACTTGTCCTCAAGACATGCGTGGGAAAATAATTGATGTGTGGAGAAACAATATTGTGCGAGGGACTCTTCATCAGATTCTCAATATCTCTGTGCCATCTCTAGCTCTATTTGAGCCTCTCGTCTTACAAGAGAGATCGAAATGTTCCGAGAGAGATAATTTTAACCCTTTCAATATTCTTCTAAATTGAAAATTATCGAAGTAAAATAAAAGTTTCAACTACTTGAAATATCAAAACATAACAGCAGCGAGGAAACATTTTAGGAAGATGACATTCCTGATGACGGAAGCCGATTGTTGTGAGCTGACATGTCATTAGCTCTCCCGTGAATGAGGTTATGAATTTTCTTAAACAGAATAAATTGCTGGATGAAGTATGTAATCTGCTATCCGTCATATGACTATCTGAGATGAAGTTCATAAAGATTGCACTATTGAATCATCTTAAATCAATGACAATTTAAGTTCTTCAAAAGGAATTTCTTGCCGTAGAAAATCCCTGTTGATTTTGAGATTCGTTTCCTATATATTTTGTTAGATCACAAACGATACTAAATCTTTTATAACGATGTCAATGAGTACAACTCATTACTTCAGAAAGATAATCAAAATATTCTCAAGTGTTTTTATGCTATATTTCTACCTTAGCTGGCTAATTCTATCAGTTCATCTATATCAACTTGACTTCAGTCATGTTAATTGGTATGGATTACGTTTAATTATTATTATTTTTTTATTGTGAAATATGTGGAATATTGATAGCTAAACTGTCCTCTAAATGATTGGAATCTATTTAAATAGAGTGTGAAATATGGATAGAATTATGAATATCAGTCATTAAATGTATTTGTATTAAAATTATAGTCTAAACTCTATAAATTGATGATGGAGTCATGATATATGAATGCATAGAGAAATATAATTATGTGAGAACTTTCGTTCATTGTATACTCACCATTTCTCTACCTATATCACTCAGTCGTTCAATTGAATAATATGATAAATCATATTAATGAGCATTAATCAAAAAACAATCGAAAGTCATAGATAAAATTAAGCATAATAAACTAGAAATGTTGGTATCGACAACTTCACGAGCCGAAGACGATAATTGTAACATCTCATTAGTCCCACAACGAAAGTAGGTAATGTGTATGATTAGCTTATTTGAGCCTAATAAGTGTACTATGTTAATTCTTACTTAAGCATTTTGATCAATGATTGAAGGATCAAAATTAAGTTATTAGCAAGTTAACTCATCAGACTCTCGGGTCGTGACAATAATACATTGATAGATATTTTGCTCCATTTCATTTATTTCCTATGGGACGATCGATATAATGCCTCACCGGTCATAGGAAAACGACAAATTTTTGTATCGCATCGACTATTTTGTTACATGAGCATCCAATATGTGGGGTGGCCCCAACGAATTCAACCGGAGGCGGTTCGACGGGTCAGACGCCCGAATGATTAAAATCCGGATCGAACCTGAGTCACATTTCGAACCCGAACCAAACCCCCGCGGCGCAACCCTGCCCTAATCGCAGAGACCGCTCTTTTTCTTCGGCGGCGACTGCGGCGTCTCCTCAGTGAACGACGGCTGCCTTCCTCTCCATCGGGAAACAGCGACAGTCGGCGGTGGCGTCTTCCCCTCCCGGTATCTCTCTTTCTCTTCCTCCTTCGCCATCGCACACTCCCTTCTCCTCCCTCTTTCCCCTCTGTTCATCGCAGCCCCGCCCCACGCGCGCCAACCCCCCTTCCCCGATCCCTCCTCCCTCTCCCCCTTTCGTCGCAAGCTCGCCCCCTTCCCCGACTCCATCCTCCACCTCCTTCCTCCCTCTTCCCTCTTCCTCCAATTTTTCTTTGTTTTTCTTCCTCGATACCATCCTCCCCCTCCCCTTTCCTTCCTCCTCCCTCTTCCCCCTGTTCATCGCAGGCCCCCGCCCATTCGCCTCGTCGCAACCCCCTTCGCAGAACCCTTCTCCCTCTTCCCCTCCTCCTCGCTGCTCCCAGACCACAGCCCTGTCTTCTTCCTCCTCCTCACTCCTTTCTGTATTTGTGACTGCTTTAATTTTGAATTGTTAATTTTGAATTATAATTTTTTACTATAATTTTGAAAAAAAAATGTCATTTTTGATGTTAATCTTCTTTTTTTAGTTATCTTGTTATTAGATTTGGATAATTTAGCACTTTAATGTTTTCTAGATAGTTAAATCAATGTACTTTATATTTAGTGGTGATGATTTGAAAATGAAATTAGATGAAACTCATTTTGTCTAATTTTTATTTTAATGCCTGGCCTTTTTGTTAATTTTATTTTTTATTATTTTATATTGGGTAGTTCTTTGCGGAGCTTGGGCGAGTGCCTTTAACAATACTGTCTTAAACATTGGTACAGTAGCATGAAACAAGTGATCTTTTTTACATACTCATTCCTGATCATTGTAACCCATTATGGAGGCCATAAAAAATAATTTTGATATACTAATTTAGATTAACGTAACTTGATTGTAGCCAGGTACTGTGGTCAAATATGGTGCTCAGTTTTTGCAATTTTCTTATCATACAATATCTCCAATGATTTTTTTTTTTTTTGACAAACTGACGATTAATTTCTGGTTCTTGGAATGTTCTGAAAATGCATGCATGTCATGTATGAGAATTTACTTTGGACAAATAGCAAGCTACAAGTTGAATAATGTTGATAACATAGACAACAAGAGAAGTGCTGCTTTTAAAGAGAGCAAATAGAATTGGACAGTCTTTTGAGGGGAAAAAATGCATGGAAAAGATAGAACTAGAGATAGCAGAGATGGTGATTGGGTCGCTGGCCAAAGAGAATTATATTCTTTTGTCAATAGAATCATGTATAAGTCTGACAGTTCCACATCCGTTTTACTTATATATATATCTAAGATGAACCCAAGAGAATATAGTTTCTTTCATTCATTAATCTTTTCTTTATACAAAGGAAGATATAGATAGGTTGATTACAAACTGTACAGCTAAGCAAATTGTACAGCCAAGCAAATAGAAGTGCTGACAAATCCACATCCGTTTTACTTATAAATATATCTAAGATGAACCCAAGAGAATATAGTTTCTTTCATTCATTAATCTTTTCTTTATACAAAGGACCATGCCCGATTGATTTCACAAAGCTTGTCAATGATGATATGATTATGGAATTTTCATAATCGCATACTTTGCACTTGGGATTATCCTCTGCAGGCGTCATTGATATGGTCAAATTGTTGATCTTTCCTATTCCTCGGATATACAGTTTTACAGACTGAGACCAATGAAGAAAGCTCTCTCTGTTGAGTTTTTGTATTATAATCAGCAAGGATGGATGCCACCTAAGCTGTTGAAGATGGAAGCATTGGTTTCAATTTTCTCTCCTTTAGGCATAATAGCATAGGTACCTCACAAACAAACGAAGAAGAAGAAATAGTTGGGGCTAATCCGGAGAGTGGTAGAACAAAGGAAAATTTTTTTAACAATTAAGGTTGAGAGAAAGAAGAAAAACAATTTCTATTGAAACCAAGCTCCGATACCATGAACCAAGGTTCACCTTACCGATCTATACTAGTGTATCGATCGATCATCGGTATGGTAAGTGCCAAGGTATTGTATGTCGGTATGTGTCGTACGATGGGGCATATCGATGGTTTAGAAAAATTATCGAAAATAACTCAAAAAAGGAAGAAAGTTAGATTAAAGTTTTTAAGTTGGAAATAAATTTAAATTTACTATAATTTTGGCAAAAATAATCTAATTTAGGAAAGAATAGTGATACATCTTTTTCGAGCTTTAAGGAATATCTTTGTGGTACGTACTTAATCGTCCTTATGTTAATATTGAATTATTTACAAAAAAATGATTTGAATTATTAGATTGTTTATTTAAACAGCTTAAACTTTAAGATTCAAATGAAACAAGTAATTAACGATAAATTGTTAGATTATTTATTTTAACAACTTAAACTTTAAGATTCAAATGAATCAAGTAATCAATCGATGGATATATATGGTTCTATCACAAAAAAGAATGACAGGATTCCACTGGCTGTGGATCGGGGTCTTCAATCCTCTATATCTATATATAAATTTGATATATTTGTTAGACCCAAACCTTAAATTGATCCCGCGACATAGTATACTAATGCACCGTATGCCATTAGTTTATTAATGTGGTTTGGTCGTAGTTTGATTGCCTTGAACCATGTGTCCGAGGCAGCTTCTGAGGCAAGGATGCTTGTGACATTTATTTGTGTGGAGCATAGAGAATATCAGAACTTCTACTTTCGCCACTAATTTGTTGTTTCGTGTCATAAGATCGATCATCGTATTTTTGCTCGAAAAAGAATAATCAGCCAAGATTGTATTACTGTTGACTGTAAGATTCTTCATAATATGATCGTCGTGCATATGATGAGCTTCACGCTTTGTCTATGTCGTGTAGACTCTGTCGAATTTGCTGAAAACCATCCATTGTCTTCCCCTTTCCCTTTTATGTATACACATGACCAATATCTCATCGAGCTTAATTATCAGAATCCTGGGTGGTACGTGTAAATTACTACTTCTCAGTCCATGCACCACCCTCGAATTATGTAGATGTGATCATATCTGGCATCGTTGCCATCATCGGTCAAGGCACAATGTCTACATCGCTGTCATGTCTTTGGACTGAGTGGGTTGTTGAATGCGATTGAGAAGGTGTCTTCTCGTCCGACACGATTCTTTTCAACCTTGCAACTGGTGCTATTGTCTTCCCCTTTGCCTATTCCTTTGCTTTTGCACATTGGTCGAACTATTATGACGATTGGGTGTCTCTAGTTCATCTTGATTAGAGTGTTCTTCCTCTTAATCCTCTCAAATTTCATCTAATCCACATAATATGATGGTCGTGCATATGATGAGCTTCTCGCTGTAAGATTCTTCATAATATGATGGCCGTGCATACGATGAGCTTCGAGTTGTGTCTATGTCGTGTAGGCTCTATCGCATCTGCTGAAAACCATCCACCGTCTTTCCCTTTCCCTTCTATGTATGAACATGACCAATATCTCGTTGAGCTTAATGATTTGAATTTTGGGTGGTATGTGTAAAATACTGCTCCTCAGTCTATCCACCACCTTCAAATTGTGTAGACGTGATCATCTCTAGCGTTGTTGCCATCATCGGTCGAGGTATTGTGTCTCCGTCGCTGTCATGTCTTTGGACGGAGTGAGTTGTTGAATGCGGTTGAGAAGCTGTCTTGTCGTCCGACACGATTATTTTCAACGGTGCGACTGATGATATTGTCTTCCCCTTTGCCTATTCCTTTGCTTTTGCACATTGGTCGAACGATTATGACGGTTGCGTGTCTCTAGTTCACCTTGATTAGAGTGTTCTTTCTCTTAATCCTTTCAAATTTGATCAAATCCACAAATTTCTCAAACAATGTCTTTTCTACTTACCGGTCTTGTTAGACCTATAAGTGAATCATCTCTTTTCATTCTTGATGAAAATGATCAATTTTTCTGGAAGTGCTCATTTGAAATGTTTCAGGTTTTCGTTGTAGGACATTAATGAATCTGACGTTAGACAAAACATTATGCATCTTCCACCTAATCTGAATGCTGAAGTACCTATTGCAAGTCCTTGACTGATGTTCAACCTATTAGTACAAACTTGAATATCGTCTGTATACGATCAACATAGCAAATGTCATTGTCACTCTTATGCCACATATTTGATGAAAATACATTTGATACCATTTTCAATATCTGCAGGGATATAGCGTGCTTCACAGTTTCTGAAGCTACTAACTACAATAGATAAATAGTGGAAGGTAGTGTCAGTGTGCATGTGTCAAATCAAGACATTATTTCAGTAGTGGAGAATTGCTTGGATGTGAGCATGATAATAAGTAAATGATCAAAGGTACTCTTAATCAACACTCAAACACCATTTAGAGACTTAAATCTGAAAGAAATGATTTATGGGAACTGAATGCAGGTGGATTTACGTGAGGAATTTTATCCGTTCAGATTATCAGCTGGAAGTTTTCAACTTTCTTTTGGTTGGAAGCAGATACAGAAAATATATTTAGTTTGGATGTGCTTGATCTGAGGTAGAAGAGGAGTTGGACTTAAGAGAGGGCAGCAATTAGATTAGTTTTTTTGTATTTTTCTGCAAACAGCACACGATACTGCTTCAAAAGATGATGTTTTTGTTGCAAAAAAGGCTCTTTTGCCTTTTCCCATGTAACAATTCCTCCATTTATCTTTCCTCCTATCAACTTCGCGGCCTGTTTAACTTTTCCACAGACGCATACGAAAGTTCAGAGCACAGTTCCAACTTTATAGTGGTCAACCCCCTTCAATCATGTGAACTTTCCTCAGAAAAGGCTGCAAAAACAGCCAAGTATCACACCTGTCGTAAAAATTCTTCAAGTCTTTCCACCGAGTTCTTTAAGCAGAACGGTTGGAGCGATGCACAAGTCATGAAACTTACCCAGAAGGTACCCAAGTTGCTGCGTGCTAAGGTAGAGACTACACTGAAGCCCAGGATGAGATCTTTGCAGGATATGGGATTTTCTGATACTGAAATAGTTCAGTTGGTTTCAAAATGTCCGACTATACTTTTTCATAATATCCAACCGAATTTGAACTTCTTGAAGTCACTACTTGGTTCTAATGAGAGGTTACTGAAAGCCTGCAGTAGGAACCGATTTCTTCTTACTTCTAGCTTAGCTCAGAAGATAGAGCCCAATATATCTCTCTTAAGGGAATGTGGCATCAGTGATGAATGCATAGCGCGTATGGTGGTGTTGAATCCGGGTTTTGTTGTTCGAAACAACAAATTTATTAAGGAAGTTATGGAACATGTTGAGGAGTTGGGTGTGCCACATGATTCTGGAATGTTCCCTCATGCACTTCTTTCTGTCTTGAACTTGAGCAGATCTAAGTGTGATGCTACCTTTGCAACCTTGAAGAGCTTTGGTTGGTCCCAGCCAGACATCGTTGCCATACTCAGGAAGAACCCATGTGTTTGGAGACTCTCAAAGAAGAACATATGTGACAAAATGATATTCCTGACAAAGGAAGCTGGTTGTGAGCTGCAGTATATCATTCGCCATCCTGGGATTCTTTCATATAGCTTGGAGAAGAGGGCGAGACCTCGACTTGAAGTTATAAATTTTCTTGAGCAGAATAAATTGCTGGATAAAGGACATAGCCTTGTGTCTGTCGTGCTACTAACCGAGGGGAAGTTCATAGACAAATATCTTTTCCCGTACAAGGAGAAATTTACTGCTCTCTATAGTTCCTATGTTGCTGCTGTGCAGGGAAAGCACCATGTTGTCACTGAAAATTAGGATTGCAAGTGCTTCCTCGAGAACAAAGTGTAAACCTATTGCCTACTGACTGCACTATTTAATCATCTTAAATTTGTGACAATTTATAATCTTCAGGAGTTTCGTCTGAGTAGAACGTCACTGTTGATTTTGATATTTTATTTCTAATTATCTTTTGATACCTTTTTATTTTTTACCGATGTTTTTAAAGCTTTTGTGTTATGATTCTACGGTAGCTAGCTATTTCTGTCGGCTGATCGGTGACGACTTGGCCTCAAGACATGCGTGGGAAAATAATTGATGTGTGGAGAAACAATACTTTGCGGGGGACTCTTCATCAGATTCTCAATGACTCTGCGCCATCTCTTGCTCTATTAGAGCCTCTCGTCTTACAAGAGAGATCGAAATGTTCCCAGAGAGATAATCTTAACCCTTGCTCTATATTTCTAAATTGAAAATAATTGAAGCAAAATAAAAGTTTCAACTACTTGAAATATCATAACATAACAGCAGCGAGGAAACATTTTAGGAAGATGACATTCCTGATGACATCAGGAAGCCGATTGTTGTGAGCTGACATATGTCATTAGCTCTCCCGTGAATGAGGTTATGTATTTTCTTAAACAGAGGATGAAGGAAGTAATCTGCTATCCGTCATACGACTATCTGAGATGAAGTTCATAAAGAAAGAAAATTTTTTTCCAGCTACGCAAGGAGAAATTTACTTCTCTCTATGATACCTATCTTGCTGCTGTGCAGAGAAATTAAATTTTTGAAGTGCTAAACCTATTGCATACTGATTGCACAATCGAATCATCTATATCAACTTGACTTCAGTCATGTTAATTGGTATGGATTACGTTTAATTATTATTATTATTATTATTATTATTATTATTATTATTATTATTATTTATTGTGAAATATGTGAAATATTGGTAGCTAAACTGTCCTCTAAATGATTGGAATCTATTTAAATAGAGTATGAAATATGGATAGAATTATGAATGTCAGTCATTAAATGTATTAGTATTAAAATTATAGTCTAAACTCTATAAATTGATGATGGAGTCATGATATATGAATGCATAGAGAAATATAATTATGTGAGGACTTTCATTCATCGTATACTCACCATTTCTCTACCTCTGTATCACTCAGTCGTTCAATAATATGATAAATCATATTAACGAGCCTAAAAATAAGCATAATAAACTAGAAATATTGGTATCGACAACTTCACAAGCCTAAGACGATAATACATCGATAGATTTTCTGCTCGATTTCATTTATTTGCTATGAGACGATCGATATAATGCCTCACCAGTCATAGGAAAACTGTCGTTTCATTTTATATGTCGAAGCATTCGTCATTTTGTCATCCAAAATAATTTCATCTGACATTTCAATTTTTGGATGGCATCGACTATTTTATTACATGAGCATCATCCGATAAGTGGGGTGGCCCCCACGAATTCAACCGGAGGCGGTTCGACGGGTCAGACGCCCGAATGATTAAAATCCGGATCGAACCTGAGTCACATTTCGAACCCTAACCAAACCCCCGCGGCGCAACCCTGCCCTAATCGCAGAGACCGCTCTTTTTCTTCGGCGACTGCGGCGTCTCCTCAGTGAACGACGGCCGCCTTCCTCTCCATCGGGAAACAGCGACAGTCGGCGGTGGCGTCTTCCCCTCCCGGTATCTCTCTTTCTCTTCCTCCTTCGCCATCGCACACTCCCTTCTCCTCCCTCTTTCCCCTCTGTTCATCGCAGCCCCGCCCCACGCGCGCCAGCCCTCCTTCCCCGATCCCTCCTCCCTCTCCCCCTTTCGTCGCAAGCTCGCCCCCTTCCCCGACACCATCCTCTTCCTCCCTCCTCCCTCTTCCCCCTGTTCATCACAGTCCCCCGCCCCCTCGCCACGTCGTAACCCCCTTAGCAGACCTCTTCTCCCTCTTCCCCTCCTCCTCGCTGCTCCCAGACCACAGCCTCGTCTTCTTCCTCCTCCTCACTCCTCCTTTCTGTATTTGTGACTGCTGTAATTTTTATGTTACTTTTGAATTATTATTTTTACTTTAATTATGAAAATGTCATTTTTGATGTTAATCTTCTTTTTTATAGTTATCTTATTATTAGATTAGGATAATTTAGCACTTTAATGTTTTCTACATAGTTAAATCAATGTAATTTGATATTTAGTGGTGATGATTTGAATATGAAATTAGATGAAACTCATTTTGTCTAATTTTTATTTTAATGCCTGGCTTTTTTGTTAATTATATTTTTTATTATTTTATATTGGCTAGTTCTTTGCGGAGCTTGGGCGAGTGCCTTTAACAATACTGTCTTGGACATTGGTACAGTAGCATGGAACAAGGAATATGAAATTGCAACTGTGCCTTTTCCTGCTATATAAAGTATATAAAGTATCAACATCTTTTACTTTCCAGGACAAGGTGTGTAGGAGGAAAACAAGTGTGAAAGGCTAGTCATATGGTCTGCTGCACCTGAATCTATGATCCAAGGAGCCTTGCGATCAAAGAAGCAAACAAAGTTGTGAAATAATTATCTTTCTTGGCCAAAGAGCAAGATGATGAAGGAGAAGGATTAGGATTTTGGGATTGGTTTAGAAACTGAAACAGTTGCTCAATTTGTTTCTTACCAAATAGAGGCGTTTCGGCTCCTTTAGAGGGGCAGATTGTTTTCTACTTGAAATTCTTGGCTATTAATCTTATTTGGAACTCGATTGTTCTTCCAGTTTGTTGGTTTTTCATGTATCTTCCAACAAGTTTCTCTTGCGTGTCTTGGTTTGTTGCAAAACCATACTTTGCTTTTATCAGCTCCCTTTCTTTGATTACATTGCAGAGCATGAGCAGAAGTAATTTCAGTTGTCATAATATGTGCCGAATTTTTTGCAACCATAGATGTAGTGGGAGATCCCATCAAGACCTGTCTTAGACTTTCCTCCCTCCTAACTTTAGATAATATAGCTTGGAGGGATGGCAATGGATCCTCTCCCAATATTCATTCATGAACTTCATCTAGTTCTTTGTTTAAATCTGTAAAAAATTGAATGGCTCGAGCCCTCTCAAGCATTTTTATATATTGAACATTATCAGTAGCACATGACCACTCAAGATCATAAAAAATATCAAGCTCTTGGAGAGTGTCTTCAAGGTATTAAAGTGTTTTGCAACACTAGCATTACCTTTTTTCAGGTCTTTGATCTTACTTGTAATCTCAAATACTTGGGTTGAATTCCCTTTTTGAATGTCTCAATCACAGTATCCCATAACTCCTTTGTATTGGTCAAAACATAAAAGTTTGTTCAATTTATGGTTTCACAAAGTTTTTCAATGATGATGTGGTTATGGAATTTTCATAATCGCATACTTTGAACTTAGGATCATCCTCTGCAGGTGTCATTGATCTGGTCAAATTGTTGATCTTTCCTCTTCCTCAGATATACAGTTTTATAGACTAAGACCAATGGAGAAAGTTCTCTCTGTTGAGTTTATGTATTATAATCAGCAAGGATGGATTGCCACCTAAGCTGTTTGTTGGAGATGGAAGCATTGGTTTCAATTTTCTCTCCTCTAGACATTGTAGCATAGGTTCCTCATAAACAAACGAAGAAGAAGAAATAGTTGGGGCTAACCCGGAGTGTGGCAGAATAGAGGAAAATTTTGTTAACAATTAAGGTTGAGAGAAAGAAGAAAAACAATTTCTGTTGAAACCAAGCTCTGATACCATAAACCAAGGTTCACCCTACCGATCTATACCAGTATATCAATTGATCATCGATATGGTATGTACCAAGGTATTATATGTCAGTACGTGTCGATATGATGGGGCATATCGACGATATAGAAAAATTATCAAAGATAGCTCAAAAATGAAAAAAGTTAGATTAAAGTTTTTAAGTTGGAAATGAATTTAAATTTATTATAATTTTAGCAAAAATAATCTAATTTAGGAAAGAATTTTCGTGCTTTAAGGAATATCTTTGTGGTACGTTCTCAATCGTCATTATGTTAATATTAAATTATTTATAAAAAAAATTATTTGATTTTTTAGATTATTTATTTAAACAACTTAAACCTTAAGATTCAAATGAATCAAGTAATTAATCGATGAATTATTAGATTTTTTAGTTAAACAGTTTAAACTTTAAGATTCAATTGAATCAAGTAATCAATCGATGGATATACTTGGTTCTATCACCAAAAAGAACGACGGGATTTCACTGGTTGTCGATCGAGGTCTTCAATCCTCTATATCTATATATAAATTTGATATGCTTGTTAGACCCAATCCTAAAATTGATCCCACGACATAGTATACTGATACACTGTATGTCATTAGTACATTAATGTGGTTTGGTCGTAGTTTGATTGTCTTGAACCATGTGTCTAAGGCAGCTCCTGAGGCAAGGATGGTTGTGACATATATTGGTGTAGAGCATGGAGAATGTCATAACTTCTACTTTCGCAATTGATTTGTTCCTTCGTGTCATTAGCTCGATCATCGCATTATTGCTCGGAGAAGAATGACCAGCCTTGATTGTATTGCCGTTGGCTATAAGATTCTTCATAATATGATGACTATGCATACGATGAGTTTTGCGCTGTGTCTATGTCATGCAGGCTCTGTCGTATCTGTTGAAAACCATCCACTGGTTTTCACTTTCCCTTCTATGTGTAAACATGACCAATATCTCATCGAGCTTAATAATCTGAATCCTGAGTGATATGTGTAAAATATTGCTCTTTAGTCCATGTACCACCCTCAAATTATGTAGATGTGATCATCTCTAGCGTTGCTGCCATCAGCGGTCAAGGTACTATGTCTATGACGCTGTCATGTCTTTGGATGGAGCGGGTTGTTGAATGCGATTGAGAAGGTGTCTTATCGTTCGACACGATTCTTTTCAACGGTGCGACTGATGCTATTGTCTTCCCCTTTGTCTATTCCTTTGCTTTTGCACATTGGTCGAATGATTATGACGGTTGGGTGTCTCTAGTTCATCTTGATTAGAGTGTTCATTCTCTTAATCCTTTTAAATTTGATCCAATCCACAAATTTCTCAAACAATGTCTTTTCTACATACTGGTCTAGTTTGACCTGTAAGTGAATCATTTCTTTACATTCTTGATGAAAAGGATCAATTATTCTGGAAGTGCTCATTTGAAATGTTTCAGGTTTTCGTTGTAGGACATTAGTGAATATGATGTTAGACAAAACATTTTGCATCTTCCACCTAATCTGAATGCTGAAGTACCTAGTGCAAGTCCTTGACTGATGTTCAACCTATTAGCACAAACTTGAATATCATCTGTATACGATCAACATAGTTAATGCCATTGTCACTCTTATGCTGCATATTTGATGAAAATATATTTGATATCATTTTTGAATATCTGCAGGGATATAGCGTGCGTCACAGTTTCTGAAGCTACCAGCTGCAATAGATAAATAGTGGAAGGTAGTGTCAGTGCGCATGTGTCACATCAAGACATTATTTCAGTGGTGGAGAATTGCTTGAATTTGAGCATGATAATAAGCAAATGATCAAAGGTACTCATAATCAACACTCAAACACCATTTAGAGACTTAAATCTGAAAGAAATGGTTTATGGGAACTGATGGCAGGTGGATTTATGTGAGGAATTTTATCTGATACGGATGATCAGCGTGAAGTTTTCAACTTCCTTTTGGTTGGAAGCAGATACAGAAAATATATTTAGTTTGGATGCGCTTGATCTGAGGTAGAAGAGGAGTTGGACTTAGAGGGGGCAGCGCTTAGATTAGTTTTTTTGTATTTTTCTGCAAACAGCACACGATACTGCTTTAAAAGATGATGTTTTTGTTGCAAAAAAGGCTCTTTTGCCTTTTCCCATGTAACAATTCCTCCATTTATCTTTCCTCCTATCAACTTTGCGGCCTGTTTAACTTTTCCACTGCCACATACGAAAGTTCAGAGCACAGTTCCAACTTTATAGTGGTCAACCCCCTTCAATCATGTGAACTTTCCTCAGAAAAGGCTGCAAAAACTGCCAAGTATCACACCTGTCGTAAAAATTCTTCGAGTCTTTCCATTGAGTTCTTTAAGCAGAACGGTTGGAGCGATGCACAAGTCATGAAACTTACCCAGAAGGCACCCAATTTGCTGCGTGCTAAGGTAGAGACTACACTGAAGCCCAGGATGAGATCTTTGCAGGACATGGGATTTTCTGTTGCTGAAATAGTTCAGTTGGTTTCAAAATGTCCGACTATACTCTTTCAGAATGTCCAACCGAAGTTGAACTTCTTGAAGTCACTACTTGGTTCTAATGAGAGGTTACTGAAAGCCTGCAGTAGGAACCGATTTCTTCTTACTTCTAGCTTAGCTCGGACGATAAAGCCCAATATATCTCTCTTAAGGGAATGTGGCATCAGCGATGAACACATCGCGCGTATGGTGGTGATGATCCCGGGTTTTGTTATTCGAAAAAACAAATTTATTATGGAAGTTATTGAACATGTTGAGGAGTTGGGTGTGCCACATGATTCTGGAATGTTCCCTTGTGCACTTCTTGCTGTCTTGAACATTAGCAGATCTAACTGTGATGCTACCTTTGCAACCTTGAAGAGCTTTGGTTGGTCCCAGCCAGACATCTTTGCCATACTCAGGAATAACCCATTTGTTTGGAAACTCTCGAAGAAGAACATATCTGACAAGATGACATTCCTGATAAAGGAAGCTGGTTGTGAGATGCAGGATATCATTCGCCAACCTGGGATTCTTTCACGTAGCTTGGAGAAGAGGATGAGACCTCGGTATGAAGTTATGAATTTTCTTGAGCATAATAAATTGCTGGATAAAGGACATAGCCTTGTGTCTGTCTTGCTACTAACCGATGGGAAGTTCATAAACAAATATCTTTTCCCGTACAAGGAGAAATTTACTGCTCTCTATAGTTCCTATGTTGCTGCTGTGCAGGGAAAGCACCATGTTGTCCCTGAAAATTAGGATTGCAGGTGCTTCCTGGAGACAAAAGTGTAATCATACTAACTGCACTATTTAATCATCTTTAATTTGTGACAACTTATATTCTTTAGGAGTTTCTTCTGAGTAGAACATCCCTGTTGAGTTTGATATTTTATTTCTAATTATCTTTTGCGTACAACGCTAGATACCGTTTATTTTATACCCATGTTCTAACGATTTTTTGTTATGTTTCTACCGTAGCTATCTATTTTTGTTTGCTGATCGGTGGCGACTTGTCCTCAGACATGCGTGGGAAAATAATTGATGTGTGGAGAAACAATATTGTGCGAGTGACTCTTCATCATATTCTCAAAATCTCTGCGCCATTTCTAGCTCTATTAGAGCCTCTCTTGTCTAACAAGAGAGATCGAAATGTTCCGAGAGAGATAATCTTAACCCTCTCAATATTCTTTCTAAACTGAAAATAAGTGAAGCAAAATAAAAAGTTTCAACCACTTGAAATATCATAACATTACAGCAGCGAGGAAACATTTGAAAGACTTCAAACATATTATGAAGTCTAACTTGGAGACCAATCCCCAACAAGCTCGGAAACTTTGGAATCAAGTACACGACAAGAGTAGTTGCCAATATATACAATGGTGCTTTGATAATAACAAGATACAGAAGTTGTCATATATATATATATATATATATATTTGTCATGAGATTCAAGTTAGATCGTCTTAGTTCTTTTTAACCTAAACACTGGGCGCTTGGCACTCGCCTAATCGCTCAAGTGAGGTGAGGCCTGAGCGCCTTATATGCACATCTTGTATGCTCTATCATTCGTGCAATGCTTTGGCGAGCATCGGATGGGCGTTGGGCGGTCGCACGCCCAAGTGTTGTTGCACTTAAATCGAACCCCCGATTGGGTCGAACAAAAAGTAATTTGATCCCCACCCTCCTTTGATTTACTTCCCTTACAATGTTTCTTCCCCTCTCCCATTGGAGTTCCTTAGACATGCTCGATTCTTACTCCCTATTTCGTGTGAGCAGGCGGCGACCCAAACAACCAACAACCAGTGCCGTGCCTTCCCTGTCTCAAGCCACAGTGGCATATCTTTTCCTAATGATACCTTCTCTCTCTTTGCCCTCTCTTCCCCCTCAGCTCCTCACTCTCTCAGTCTCTCTGATGGCCCATTGCTCGCCCCGTCTTCTTCTTTCTCGTAGGGCCCTCTCCTCCCCTCTACTTTCACGCTTTCTCTCTCTTGCTCCCTACCTCATTCTCTATCCCCGTTTGAAGAATAATCAACCAAGATTGTATTACTATTGACTGTAAGATTCACGCTTTGTCTATCTAGCCTAAGCAAACCTTACATTGATGAAAGCCACTATCTCGACAATTTGAGACTTGTTCTTAACACAAAATACAATACCTTACCAATATTTAGATTATCAAATCTTATATTTGCTGGTGTAGTTAGTGACTTGAAGGAGAATAGAATACTGGTAACAATAGAAAGAGATTTGAATGCTTTAAATTTGACTACATATGTTTTCTTACACAGAGCATAAATAGTTCGGATATTATGGCTTTTGTTATTAGTGTGATTGTTAGCACTTGTTGGCTTTATTGGCAAATTCTCACTGATTTAGATTAATAGCTGAAGCAATTGAAGTCACTGGGCGCCCGATAAGTGGGCCGGGCGGGCGTGTTCAACCGGATGCGGCCCAGGAACCCGTCTGATTAAGGCTGGGTCTAGCCCAAGTCAAGTCAATTTGGATCTCTGGTTCGATTGAACCAGATGAGAACGGCATCCTCAAATTCGCACCCGTGCCCTAAATGCAGCGGTAAAACCGTCTCCTTCTCCACAGCGACCGCGACTGCGGCGTTTTCCTTGGCGAAAGGCGGCAGCAGCGGTGGCATCTTCCTCCGTCGAGCTCTTATCGCTGCGGCGTTTTCCTCGGCAAACGGTGGATGCTGCGGTTTCCTCTCCGTCGGCGAACGGTGACAGCGCCCGGTATCTCTCTCTTACACATTCTCCTCCTCCTCCTCTTCCTCCTTCGCCTCTTACACAATCCCTTCCCCTCCCTCCTCTACACCCCTCTTCGCCCTCTCTATACATCTTCCCCTCCCCTTTCCTACTCCCTGATAGTTACCCGCTACCCTCCGAACAAACGGTCAGCATCATGTCATGAGCATACTTTAAAGAAATAGCAAGTCACAGTATGCAAGTTGAATACGGTTGTTAAGATAGACAGCAGGAGAAGTGCTGCTTTTCGAGAGAGCAAAGAGAATTGGGGAAGTCTTAGAGAAAAAGAAAGCACGGAAAACATAGAACAAGAGACTATAATTGGGTCACTGTCCAAATAAAATCGTAATCATTTTTCAATAGAATCATGCAAAAGTCTGACTATTCCTCATGTGAAGCATTTTAATTAAAAATATACCTAAGATAATACTAATCAAAGGTACTCTTAATCAACATTCAAACACCATTTAGAGGCTTACATCTGAAAGAAATGATTAATGGGAACTGAATGCAGGTGGATTTACGTGATTGGTCGGGGAATGTTATCCGAGACAGATGATTAGTTGGAAGATTTCAACTTCCTTTTGGTTGGAAGCAGATACAGAAATTATATTTAGTTCGGATGCGCTTGATTTGAGGTAGAAGAGGCATTTGGACTTGGAGAGGGCAGCAATAAAACTACTTTTCTTGTGTTTTTCTGCAAACAGTGTGTGATACTGCTTCAAAATATAATGTTTTTGGTGCAAAAGAGGCTCTTTTGCATTCTCCCATGTAACAAGTCCACCATCCATCTTTCTTCCTATGAAATCTGCAGTCTGTTTAGTAGCTTTTCCACCGCCAAAGACCAAATTTCAGATCATAAATCCAACTTTACCGTGGTCAATTCCCTTCAATCATGTGAACTTTCCTCAGAAAAGGCTGCAAAAACAGCCAAGTGTCGCACCTGTCACACAAAATCTTCAAGTTCAAGTCTCTCCATTGAGTTCTTTAAGCAGAGTGGTTGGAGTGATGCACAAGTCACGAAGCTTATGCAGAGGGAACCCAGGCTTCTACGTGCTAGCGTAGAGACTATCCTGAAGCCCAGGATGAGATCTTTGCAGGACATGGGATTTTCTGACACTGAAATAGTTCAGCTGGTTTCATCATGTCCGAATATGCTCGTTTTACGTGACATCCAACCGAGGATCAACTTCTGGATGTCACTTCTTGGTTCTAATGAGAGGTTAATTAAAGCCTGCAGGAGGAACATGTTTCTCCTTACTTCTAGCTTGGCTCGAAAGATTGAGCCCAATATATCTCTCTTGAGGGAGTGTGGCATCAGTGAGCAACGCATCGCGCAGATGGTGGTGACACGACCAAGTCTTTTTTGTCGAACGAACAAATGTATCGGCGAATCTATCAAACATGTTGAGGAGTTGGGTGTGTCACGTGACTGTAAAATGTTCCCTCGTGTACTATTAGCAGACATGACCCTGAGCAGGTCCAGGTTTGATGCTACCTTTGCAACCCTGATGAGCTTTGGGTGGTCACAACCAGACAGCATTGCTGCATTCAGGAGGCATCCAGCCATTTGGAATCTCTCAAAGAAGAACTTATGTGATAAGATGACATTCCTGATGAAGGAAGCTGGTTGTGAGCTGACATATATCATTTATCGTCCTGTGCTTCTTACATATAGCTTGGAGAAGAGGTTGAGACCTCGATATGAAGTTATCAATTTTCTTGATCAGAATAAATTGCTGGATAAAGGACATAACCTGCTATCTCTCGTTAAGCTATCTGAAGAGAAGTTCAGAAACAAATTCCTTTTCCTGCTTCACAAGGAGAAATTTATTGCTCAATATGATTCCTATGTTGTTGCTGTGCAGGGAAAGCCCCACATTGTTGCGGAAAACTAGGATTGCAAGTGCTTCCTTAAGACTGTGTCAACCTATTGCATGCTGATTGCAAATTAATCATTTTATATTTGTGACAATTTAAATTCTGCAAGAGTTTGTTGGAGTATAACTTCCATGTTGATTTGGTGATTGTTCTTCTATTTATTTTTTCCGACAACAAAAGGTACTGATTCTTTTATGCTAATGTCTCAGGAATTGGTAGAGGGGGAAAGTCAATTACTTCAGACAGGTAACCAAATTGAGCACCCATCACAGGTCCAGAAAGATTATTGAATTTGAGCTACATTGGTGCATATCTATTTTTTGATAATAATAGTTGAATTAAATTAAGAGAATAATTACCAGGTAGGTGATAAAATGAACACATTTATAGCATATATCTATAGTTATGAATTATTTAGTATCTTAAAAATAAGAAACAGTATCATTAATTTTTTAGTAATATGTTTAGTTGATAAAATTTTAATTTAATGAAAGTGTCTAAGAGGAAAGATTCAGAAGAGTAGACAAAGAAGATTGTTAGATAGTTGTGGTGCGATTACTGAAAAGAAGATTGTTGGATAGTTGTGGAGCGACTACTGATTATAAGCTGACAATGATATTACAGAGAATAAAATTCTTGTCAGAAAAGGATATTAAAGTTATCTATTTTTTACTTGGTACAACTTGGTTTGTGTTACTATTTTGGTGTCTTCAAAATAAGGAACAATATCATTATTTTTTCTATAATATGTTTAGTTATTAAAATTTTAATTTAATGAAAGATTCTAAATTGAAGGACTCAAAAAAGTGGACAAAGAAGATTATTGGATGATTGTGGGGTAATTATTGATTATAAATCGATACTGATATTGAACGGTGTAAAATTTTTTAAAAAATTTTTGAAAAGATTTGAAGTTTAGTTGGTGTTAAAAGTCACTATAAAGTTAAAAGTTTCAATGATCAAATATTATATTTGATAGTTTAGTTGGTGATTTGAAGGAGAATTTACTAGTCATAGAAAGAGATTTTAATGATTTTAATTTGACTACATAGGTTGTCTTGTATAAGAGTGCAAAAAGATTCATAGAGCTAAATAGTTGCAACATTATGACTTTTGTTATTATTATGATTGTTTGCACTTACTCTTGCGATGAGACCCAAGAGTCTAACGAGTGAGTTCAATCGGGCATGGTCCAAGCACTCGCCCCGGTTCGAGTGTTGGGCAGGTCAAACACTCACCTAATCCAATTGGAGTTTTAATGTTGTGAAGTCATCTTAGAATGTTAATATGTTGTGGAAGAACTATATTGATATGGATTTCCTTGATCCAATGTCTGCTTAGTTCACTAAGGATATAATTCTCTGTCATATAATTTATACCTTCTGAAACATGTTGTAAGTGTGAAACTCCATATTTTAATGGGGTATTTTTTTTCTTATAACATTTTTGTTTAGTTATTTAAAATCTAACAGCAAAAGTTTATGAACTCTACGTTAACATTTTTGTTGCGTACTGATTGTACCATTGAATCATCTTAAATTTGTGTCAATTTAAATTCTCCATAAAGAATCTCTTAGAGTACAACATCCAAGTTGATTTTGAGATTCATTTTTCATAATTTTTTTTTTGCTACAAATCTTTTATATGGATATGAATGGGTACGAATCATTAGTTCAGAAAGATAATTAAAATATTCTCAAGTTTTTATGTTATGTTTCTACGATAGTTGACTAATTATGTTTGTCATCTGTGTCAACTTGGCCCTAGTCATATTAAAATTAATATTGATTACGTTGTTACTGATTTTATTATAATATATAAAATCATCATAGCTGAACTATCATTTGTGTGAAATATCATATGAATAAGGACAGAATTATAGATGTCATTAAATGTGTTCGTATTAAAATTATGTTCTAAGCCCTATAAATTGATGGTGTCATGATATATGAATGCATAGAAAAATTTAATTGTGTGAGGACTTTCATTCATCATATACTCACCATTTCTCCACCTCTTTATCACTTATCTTAGTTTTTGTTAAAGGTTCTTCTATTGTTATGCTCAAGTGACGACGAGGAACCATTGTCACATGAAATAACATGGTAAATCATATTACGAAGTTTTAATCGAAAAATAATCGAGTGAAAGATTGGTATCGAGAACATGATCCGCATAGTTTCACTCGTTTTCATTTCTTCTACTATGAGACGATCGATATGTGCCTCAGCGCTGAATTCATTTTTACATGTTGAAGGATTAGTTTGTTACATGAGCATCCGAATCATTAAAATCCGGATCCGACCTGAGTCACATTTCGAACCCCACCTAAACCCCCGCGGCGCAACCCTGCCCTAATCGCAGCGACCGCTCTTTTTCTTCGGCGACTGCGGCGTCTCCTCAGTGAACGACGGCTGCCTTCCTCTCCATCGGGAAACAGCGACAGTTGGCGGTGCCGTCTTCCCCTCCCGGTATCTCTCTTTCTCTTTCTCTTCCTCCGTCGCCATCGCACACTACTCCCTTCTCCTCCCTCTTTCCCCTCTGTTCATCGCAGCCCCGCCCCCGCCCCGCCCGCCCCCCACCACGCGCGCCAGCCCCACTTCCCCGATCCCTCCTCCCTCTCCCCCTTTCGTCGCAAGCTCGTCCCCTTCCCCGACACCATCCTCCTCCTCCTTCCTCTCTCTTCCCTCTTCCCCCAATTTTTCTTTGTTTTTCTTCCTCGATACCATCCTGCAATAAGATTAGTTTTTTTTGTATTTTTCTGCAAACAGCACACGATACTGCTTCAAAAGATGATGTTTTTGTTGCAAAAAAGGCTCTTTTGCCTTTTCCCATGTAACAATTCCTCCATTTATCTTTCCTCCTATCAACTTTGCAGCCTGTTTAACTTTTCCACTTCCAAAGACCAGAGTTCAGAGCACAGATCCAACTTTTTAGTGGTCAAGCCCCTTCAATCATGTGAGCTTTCCTCAGAAAAGGCTGCAAAAACACCCAAGTATCACACCTGTCGTAAAAATTCTTCTAATCTTTTCATTGAGTTCTTTAAGCAGAACGGTTGGAGCGATGTACAAGTCATGAAACTTACCCAGAAGGCACCCCGGTTGCTGTGTGCTAAGGTAGAGACTACACTGAAGCCCAGGATGAGATCTTTGCAGGACATGGGATTTTCTGTTACCGAAATAGTTCAGTTGGTTTCAAAATTTCCGACTGTACTCTATCATAATATCCAACCGAATTTGAACTTCTTGAAGTCACTACTTGGTTCTAATGAGAGGTTACTGAAAGCCTGCAGTAGGAACCGATTTCTTCTTACTTCTAGCTTAGCTCGGAAGATAGAGCCCAATATATCTCTCTTAAGGGAATGTGGCATCAGTGATGAATGCATCGCGCGTATGGTGGTGTTGAATTCGGGTTTTGTTGTTCGAAAAAACAAATTTATTAAGGAAGTTATGGAACATGTTGAGGAGTTGGGTGTGCCACATGATTGTGGAATGTTCCCTCATGCACTTCTTACTGTCTTGAACTCGAGCAGATCGAAGTGTGATGCTACCTTTGCAACCTTGAAGAGCTTTGGTTGGTCCCAGCCAGATATCGTTGCCATACTCAGGAAGAACCCATGTGTTTGGAGACTCTCAAAGAAGAACATATCTGACAAAATGACATTCCTGACGAAGGAAGCTGGTTGTGAGCTGCAGTATATCATTCGCAATCCTGGGATTCTTGCATATAGCTTGGAGAAGAGGTTGAGACCGCGACATGAAGTTATAAATTTTCTTGAGCAGAATAAATTGCTGGATAAAGGACATCGCCTTTTATATGTCATGCCACTAACTGAGCAGAAGTTCATGAACAAATTTCTTTTCCCGTACAAGGAGAAATTTACTTCACTCTATAATTCCTATGTTGCTGCTGTGCAGGGAAAGCACCATGTTGTCCCTGAAAATTAGGATTGCAAGTGCTTCCTCGAGATAAAAGTGTAAACCTATTGCATACTGACTGCACTATTTAATCATCTTAAATTTGTGACAATTTATAATCTTCAGGAGTTTCTTCTGAGTAGAACATCACTGTTGATTTTGATATTTTATTTCTAATTATCTTTTGATACCTTTTTATTTTATACCGATGTTTTAAAGCATTTGTGTTATGTTTCTATTGTAGCTTGTTATTTCTCTCGGTTGATCGGTGGCGACTTGGCCTCAGACATGCGTGGGAAAATAATTAATGTGTGGAGAAACAATATTTTGCGAGTGACTCTTCATCATATTTTCAATATCTCTGCGCCATCTCTATCTCTCTTACAAGAGAGATCGAAACGATACATGAGTGATAATCTTAGCCCTTTCAATATTCTTCTAAACTGAAATTAAGTGTAAGCAAAATAAAAGTTGCAACCACTTGAAATATCATAACATTACAGCAGCGAGGAAACATTTTAAAGACCCCGTACATATTATGAAATCTAACTTGGAGAAACTTTCGAATCAAGTACACGATACATATATATATATATATATATATAATGTGCTAAGAAAAATATGGTAAATATTTGTTTAAAAGGTTTCATATGACAACTTATATGCCAATGAATACAAATGATAAATTATGTTAAAATATATAGTTAAAAATAGATTAAAAAAAATAATATACATGTTTAATTGGAACATAAATTTATCTCACACATTCAAGATCGGATCTTATATTTACAGTTAGTTTGTTATTCGGATTTATGCACAGCCCTATAAGCATCACTTTGAATTAAGGAGGTGTGATACGATTATTTTAAATATTTATAATTAAATAAAATAAAAGATAAAGATTTAAATTAGAAAAATGAATGAGGATAAGAAGATTTGTTGGAATATAATATATTTCTTTATTATTTAAATGAACTTATACTCTTTTATATCTTTTGATTCATATAAATAGGAATTATTAAATAAATCCAAGGTACTATAGATTTGAAGTACTAATCTTTTTTTTTTTTTTTTTGAACTATCTTCATCTCGACGATGTGGTGATCCAAAATTTATACTAATTTTTCACTTGAAAGCTTGCAGGGATCACCACTCATTTGTGGTGATCCAAAATTTATACTAATTTTTCACTTGAAAGCTTGCAGGGATCACCACTCATTTGTGGTGATCCAAAATTTATACTAATTTTTCACTTGAAAGCTTGCAGGGATCACCACTCATTTGTGGTGATCCAAAATTTATACTAATTTTTCACTTGAAAGCTTGCAGGGATCACCACTCATTTGTGGTGATTGGTGATGCAACGAATGAATCGAGTGGAAACATCAATCGACTAAGATGAGACTTCACAACATCCATACGTGCCTTCGAAGCAAGACGACACGAGCTTCACCTGTGTGTGCTCCTTCCAATTATTGATCTCACAGCACTAACACGTGCATTGTGAATGTCATGTCATTCCATTTTCTCGTACATCAGTGGATAGGGAGGGAAGAATACACGTCATTCCATTTAATTTAACTAGAGATATTTTCTTCCACAGAGTTCAATGATGCAGAAGATCCATATGGCTGATCATGAATAGCTTAGCTTGGACATCATGGCTGATCATGCAGAGTTCAATGATAAATTAACCCTATCCCCCTATTGCATACTGATTGTACTATTTTAAATTTGTGACAATTTAAATTCTTTATGAGGAACCTCTTAGAGTATAACATTCATGTTAATTTATCTTAAATTTGTGACAATTTAAATTCTTCGTGAGGAACCTCTTACGGTATAACATCCATGTTAATTTTGAGATTTGTTTTCTATAAAGTTTTTTCGTGTTATAAATGATATCGAATCTTTTATATCGATGTGAATGAGTACAAGTCATTAGATCATAAAGATAATCAAAATAATTTTTGAAGTTTTTATGTTATGTTTCTAC
Source organism: Musa acuminata AAA Group (assembly GCF_036884655.1). Taxonomy (NCBI): domain Eukaryota; kingdom Viridiplantae; phylum Streptophyta; class Magnoliopsida; order Zingiberales; family Musaceae; genus Musa; species Musa acuminata. The sequence continues at coordinate 34,961,371 of NC_088336.1, forward strand.
CATAGTTGATTTTGAGATTCATTGTCTATAAATTTTCTCGTGCTATAAATGATGTAGAATCTTTTATATCAATATGAATGAGTACAAGTTATTAGATTAGAAAGATAATCAAAATATTCTCAAGTTTTTATGTTATGTTTCTATCGGAGTTTGACTATGTATGAATGTATAGAGAAATTTAATTGTGTGAGGACTTTCATTCATCATCGCATGCTCATCATTTCTCCACCACGATATCAGACATCTTAGTTTTTGTAAATGGTTCTTCTATTGTTATAATCAAGTGGAGACTAGGAGACATTATTATCACATGAAATAATATGATTTAAAATCAAAATAAATCGAAGTGAAAAATCAGACACAAAAAAATAAGCATAATAAGCTAGAAAAGATTGGTATCGAACATCGATAGATTGATACATTTTCGCAGAGTTTGGCAGACTTACTAAGATACTTAATAATACATTGATAGATTTTCTTTTCCGTTTTTTCTTCTTGTCATTTCCTTTGCTACGAGACGATCGATGTGTGCCTCAGCGGTAATAATAAATAAAACACTGTGATTTCATTTTACATGTTGAAGCATTAGTACTCATATTGTTTTGGCATCCAAAATAATTTCTTCATCGACAGTTGGTTTTGTTACATGAGCATCATCCGATAAGTGGGGTGGGCCCCACGAATTCGACCGGAGGCGGTTCGACGGGTCAGGCGCCCGAATGATCAAAATCCGGATCGAACCTGAGTCACATTTCGAACCCCACCCAAACCCCCGCGGCGCGACCTTACCCTAATCGCAGCGACCGCTCTTTTTCTTCGGCGAGTGCGGCGTCTCCTCATTGACGACGGCTGCCTTCGTCTCCATCGGGAAACAGCGACAGTTGGCGGTGGCGTCTTCCCCTCCCGGTATCTCTCTTTCTCTTCCTCCTTCGCCATCGCACACTCCCTTCTCCTCCCTCTTGCCCCTCTGTTCATCGCAGCCCCGCCCCACGCGCGCCAGCCCCCCTTCCCCGATCCCTCCTTCCTCTCCCCCTTTCGTCGCAAGCTCGCCCCCTTCCCCGACACCATCCTCTTCCCTCTTCCCTCTTCCCCCAAATTTTCTTTGTTTTTCTTCCTCGATACGATCCTCCACCTCCCTTCTCCTTCCTCCTCCTCCCTCCTCCCTCTTCCCCCTGTTCATCACAGTCCCCCGGACCCTCGCCTCGTCGCAACCCCCTTCGCAGACCTCTTCTCCCTCTTCCCCTCTTCCTCGCTGCTCCCAGACCACAGCCCGGTCTTCCTCCTCCTCCTCACTCCTCCTTTCTGTATTTGTGACTGCTGTAATTTTTATGTTAATTTTGAATTATTATTTTTTACTATAATTATTAAAATGTCATTTTTGATGTTAATCTTCTTTTTTTAGTTATCTTATTATTAGATTTGGATAATTTAGCACTTTAATGTTTTCTAGATAGTTAAATCAATGTAATTTTATATTTACCGGTGATGATTTGAATATGAAATTAGATGAAACTCATTTTGTCTAATTTTTATTTTAATGCCTGGATTTTTTGTTAATTATATTTTTTATTATTTTATATTGGCTAGTTCTTTGCGGAGCTTGGGCGAGTGCCTTTAACAACACTGTCTTGAACATTGGCACAGTAGCATGGAACAAGTGATCTTTTTTACATACTCATTTCCTGATCATTGTAACCCATTAAGGAGGCCATAAAAAATAATTTTGATATATTAATTTAGATTAACGTAACTTGATTGTAGCCAGATACTGTGGTCAAATATGGTGCTCAGTGTTTGGAATTTTATTATCATACAGTATCTCCAATGATGTTTTTTTTTTTACAATTGACAATTAATTTCTGGTTCTTGGATATCAGCTGGTTCACTGACCTCATATTGTTAGATTAAAGGAAAAAAGTTACTATAATTTTAAGTTAGATTAAAGTTTTTAATTTGGAAATAAATTTAAATTTACTATAATTTTACCAAAAATAATCTTATTTAGGAAAGAATAGTGACACATTTTTTTCGAGCTTTAAGGAATATCTTTGTGGTACGTTCTCAATCATCTTTATATTAATATTGAATTGTTTATAAACAAATGATTAGAATTATTAGATTATTTATTTAAACAACTTAAATTTTAAGATTCAAATGAATCAAGTAATTAATCGATGAATTGTTATATTATTTATTTAAACAATTTAAACTTTAAGATTCAAATGAATCAAATAATCAATCGATGGATATACTTGGTTCTACCACCAAAAAGAACGACGCGATTCCATCGGCTGTGGATTGGGGTCTTCAATCCTCTATATCTATATATAAATTTGACATGCTTGTTAGATCCAATCCTAAAATTGATCTCGCGACATAGTATAATGGTACACCGTATGCCATTAATGCATTAATGTAGTTTGGTCGTAGTTTGATTGTCTTGAACAAAGTGTTCGAGGCAGTTCTTGAGGCAAGGATGGTTGTGACATATATTGGTATGGAGCATGGAGAATGTCAGAACTTCTACTTTCACCACTGATTGGTTGCTTCGTGTCATAAGATCGATAATCGCATTGTTGCTCGTAGAAGAATGACCAACCATGATTGTAGTACTGTTGGCTGTAAGATTCTTCATAATATGATGGTTGTGCATATGATGAGCTTCACGTTGTGTCTATATCTTTGTCGCATCTGCTGAAAACCATCCACTGTTTTCCCTTTTCCCTTCTATGTATAAACATCACCGATATCTCGTCGAGCTTAATGATTTGAATCCTGGGTGATATGTGTAAAATATTGCTCCTCAGTGCATGCACTACCCTCAAATTGTGTAGACGTGACCATCTCTAACGTCATTGCCATTATCGATCAAGGTACTATTTCTACGTCGCTGTCATGTCTTTGGACGGAGCTGGTTGTTGAATGCGATTGAGAAGGTGTCTCGTCGTCCAACTCTATTCTTTTCAACTGTGCGACTGATGCTATTGTCTTCCCCTTTGTCTATTCCTTTGCTTTTGCACATTGGTCGAATGATTATGATGGTTGGGTGTCTCTAGTTAATCTTGATTAGAGTGTTCATTTCCTTAATCCCTTCAAATTTGATCCAATCCACAAATTTCTCAAACAATGTCTTTTCTACATACCGGTCTAGTTTGACATGTAAGTGAATCATTTCTTTACATTCTTGATGAAAAGGATCAATTATTCTGGAAGTGCTCATTTGAAATGTTTCTGGTTTTCGTTGTAGGACATTAGTGAATCTGATGTTAGACAAAACATTATGCATCTTCCACCTAATCTGAATGCTGAAGTACCTAGTGCAAGTCCTTGACTGATGTTCAACCTATTAGCACAAACTTGAATATCATCTGTATACGATCAACATAGTTAATGCCATTGTCACTCTTATGCTGCATATTTGATGAAAATATATTTGATGTCATTTTTCAGTATCTGCAGGGATATAGCGTGCTTCACAGTTTCTGAAGCTACCAACTGCAATAGATAAATAGTGGAAGGTAGTGTCAGTGCGCATGTGTCACATCAAGACATTATTTCAGTGGTGGAGAATTGCTTGGATTTGAGCATGATAACAAGTAAATGATCAAAGGTACTGATAATCAACACTCAAACACCATTTAGAGACTTAAATCTGAGAGAAATGGTTTATGGGAACTGATGGCAGGTGGATTTATGTGAAGAATTTTATCTGATACAGATGATCAGCTTGAAGTTTTCAACTTCCTTTTGATTGGAAGCAGATACAGAAAATATATTTAGTTTGGATGCGCTTGATCTGAGGTAGAAGAGGAGTTGGTCTTAGAGAGGGCAGCGATTAGATTAGTTTTTTTGTATTTTTCTGCAAACAGCACACGATACTGCTTCAAAAGATGATGTTTTTGGTGCAAAAAAGGCTCTTTTGCCTTTTCCCATGTAACAATTCCTCCATTTATCTTTCCTCCTATCAACTTTGCAGCCTGTTTAACTTTTCCACTGCCAAATGCGATAGTTCAGAGAACAGTTCCAACTTTATAGTGGTCAACCCCCTTCAATCATGTGAACTTTCCTCGGAAAAGGCTGCAAAAACAGCCAAGTATCACACCTGTCGTAAAAATTCTTCGAGTCTTTCCATTGAGTTCTTTAAGCAGAAGGGTTGGAGCGATGCACAAGTCATGAAACTTACCCAGAAGGCACCCAAGGTGCTGCGTGCTAACGTAGAGACTACACTGAAGCCCAGGATGAGATCTTTGCAGGACATGGGATTTTCTGTTACTGAAATAGTTCAGTTGGTTTCAAAATGTCCGGCTATGCTCTTTCAGAATATCCAACCGAATTTGAACTTCTTGAAGTCACTACTTGGTTCTAATGAGAGGTTACTGAAAGCCTGCAGTAGGAACCGATTTCTTCTTACTTCTAGCTTAGCTCGGAAGATAGAGCCCAATATATCTCTCTTAAGGGAATGTGGCATCAGTGATGAATGCATCGCGGGTATGGTGGTGTCGAATCCGTGTTTTGTTGTTCGAAATAACAAATTTATTAGGGAAGTTATCGATTATGTTGAGGAGTTGGGTGTGCCACGGGATTGTGGAATGTTCCGTCATGCACTTCATTATGTCATGAACATGAGCAGATCTAAGTGTGATGCTACCTTTGCAACCTTTAATAGCTTTGGTTGGTCCCAGCCAGACATCGTTGCCATACTCAGGAAGAACCCAAGTGTTTGGACACTCTCAAAGAATAACATATCTGACAAGATGACATTCCTGATGAAGGAAGCTGGTTGTGAGCTGCAGTATATCATTCGCCATTCTGGGATGCTTTCATATAGCTTGGAGAAGAGGTTGAGACCTCGTCATGATGTTATAAATTTTCTTGAGCAGAATAAATTGCTAGATAAAGGACAAGGCCTTGCATATGTCATGAAACTAACTGAGCAGAAGTTCATGAACAAATTTCTTTTCCCGTACAAGGAGAAATTTACTGCTCTCTATAATTCCTATGTTGCTGCTGTGCAGGGAAAGCACCATGTTGTCGCTGAAAATTAGGTTTGCGAGTGCTTCCCCGAGACAATGTGTAAACCTGTTGCATCCTGACTGCACTATTTAATCATCTTAAATTTGTGACAATTTATATTCTTCAGGAGTTTCGTCTGAGTGGAACATCCCTGTTGATTTTGATATTTTATTTCTAATTATCTTTTGATACCTTTTATTTTATGCCGTTGTTTTAAAGCATTTGTGTTATGTTTCTATTGTAGCTAGTTATTTCTCTCGGTTGATCAGTGGCAACTTGGCCTCAGACATGCGTGGGAAAATAATTAATGTGTGGAGAAATAATATTTTGCTAATGATTCTTCAACATATTTTGTTACCAATTGGCTTTATCATCTAGTATACGTAGATGATATTATTGTCAATCTTGATCGAATCTTCCTCAAAAATTTAGGATTCTTCCTCAATAATTAGCTACTCCTTTATCTACAAATAAATCATTCAAATTATGTGATGGCAGTTGAACTCAATTCAATAACGATAAGTAATTGACTCCTTACAATAACTTTCACTTATAATGAAAATTTATTCTAATTTTTCACTTGACAGCTTGCTGCTTCATCTGTGTGTGTTCCTTCCAATTATTGATCTCACAGCAGTAACACATGCATTGTGAATGGCATGTCATTCAGGGCGTCCACAGATGTTGACACACGACCAACTCGGCGAGCATTGCCGAAAACAGCTGTTTCCGATCGCAGTACACGCTTCGTCTCGAGGCTTGAGAAAAGAGACACGATTATATTTATATAATTATTCTCGTGCAATCTAAAAGTATAAGAATAATTTTCTTATTTTTATTATTTTAAAATCTTAACAAATATTTAACTTATTTTCAAAATTACTCTTAATAAATTTTAAAATAACGTCACATTAATATCGATAGAATATCACCGGATGAGTCGAATATTTGAGTAATATCCAATAAGCGCATTTAAGAATATATCTATATATATCTAAATGATAAAAATATAAATAACGTGCACAAGAAACTAGAACATAAGATAAGATGATCATTCTTCCTCTCAATCGATTGCTTCTGTGACCAAAAATCAAAGCTACTACTGAGTTGACACACAAAAAAAATACAGTAATTTACAAAAGAAAGCCTGTTTCATATAATGAGATCTTCTTCATGCATAGGTAGATGTTCTCAAGATATGATCCATATCTACCACCTTTGGAAACTGGTCAGCAATATCACCTACCCCTCCGTTTGTCTAACTCAACGAAAAGACAATTGGATTGGAAATTTTAGGTATTTGGTTGAAAATATTTCATTGCAGGCTCAAGTAAGCTTCTCTTGTTAGTAAATATTAATCATTAAACAATGGGCTAATTAATAATCGATCATCAGAAACAGTGCAGCTTTTATTTCCTTAAACAAGAAGAGTTCGAACATGGCTGATAAGGATTCTATCAAATACAGCTCCTGATGGATTGTTATTACGATACAAAAAGGAAAATGCTTCATACTATGGATGACACGATCATATAGGAACAGGTTGAAGAAGCAACAAGGAGATGCACTCTCTCATTGTAGTGTTAGATTCGGTGTATGCATCGATGTACTTGTACACGTTCTCTAAGATTCGTGTAAAATAGAGTGACGTTTGGAGTAGCGGGGCGAGGAATGTGGTCGGATTGAGGCACTCCTGGTTTATATCCTTCCATGCGTCTTCCACCATTTCTTGGAGCTTCTTGCATGCATCGTCTATGGATGTTCCATACTCTTTCATGCAGCAGTGTACTGTGGAGACAACATGTTCCCTCTTCCCTTCTCTCTGCGTGCAAGTCGATAAAGAAGAAATGTTTCTTTACTTTTGGCATTCGATACAGATCGATCGATGTTGATTACTTTTCAAAGCTTAGCTTTCAGACGCTCACCACATCAAAAGTCCATAAACAACTGGAGAATGGGGGAAATCGTGTGGGTTAATTACCTCATACGAAGTGATGTCATTCATTATTCGACCGATTGCAGAAGAAGCGTCGACGATCTTGGGAAAGCTGGCAGCCCATTCAAATGCTTCCTTGGTTGCGACTTCCCCCATGCCAACCAAAATGGCAGAAGCAAGCAAGGGATACGTGGTGCTCATCTTGGAAACACCCAGGTGTTCTTCTAATGTGGGCACATATTTCTCATCCCTCCATCTGGATTCCTCAAAATAAGCTCTAGCTTGAGACTTCAACTGTGATCACGAGGAAACCAAACCAAATATGACAGCAGAAACGCGTCAGGAGAGAGAGAGGTGCAAGTCTAAGAAATTTTCTATGTGAACTGTCATCATCTTTCATGATTTAGGTTTGATTGTATACACACTGAGGCTTGCCATCCATAAATATATAGTCTATTTAATGAGTTTCCTTATAAAAGAAGGATATAAGTACATACTGCTTCCTTGAGGTAAAATATCCTAAACTTCTCCTCCGCTGCAAGCTCAGTTTCGAATTCTCGAACAGCGAATAGAAGCTTGAGAAAGAAGTCCTTTAAGTACTCCGGGAGCTGATCAACAGCCTCAAAGTCCCACCTGCACGTAGCATTTCTTCTCAGCAAAGGATTATCTCGAATTGCTAAAGGCACCCAGAAATCACATTTTCGTGGTTTCTATATATGTGTGATGCATAACTTAATTGCTACTGCATTTTCTTCTTAGCTTAATAGTATCAGCAAAAATGCAGCGAGGTCTCCAAACCTTTGGATGGCATCAGTTAGTAGTTGGCTCTCCTCTAATGTGCTATAGTCATCATAGATATCGTCCAAGATGGAAGTAATGAGCACTATCTTGGTAGTCATTACCCGCGCACGTGAAAACTGGGGTTCATAGTACACACCCAGTATCCAGTAGTATGCTACTACCGCTCGATCTCGAGCAAAACTTAGGGTTTTGGTTAGGGCTAAATCCTTCCACCACCTGTCAATAATTATCATCAATTTGGAACCTAAACGTAAGCAAATATAAATGCCGTATAAAGAAGACTTGCATGCAGACGTCCTTAAGCTCTCGACGATGAAGAGATTGCAGTATATGGAAGTCCAGCTTTGCGAGCTCTAGGATCTTATCGTTTCGTGTTGGCTCCTCCTGGTAGATGGAGATGTAATGCCTTGCGAAAAGCCTTTTTATGCTTCTGCGAAGAGGGGTCTCGAGGGCAAGAGACACTAGCGTTGCCATAGGTGGGTTGAGATCATGAACCATGGATGTAAGGTGAGTCCGCGTGAAAGAAATAGCTTCATCAAGTATGGTCTCTCCGTGAGTTCCAAGGTAAGCCGCGTTGTATAAGCTTAGCAGCCCTTTTACATCCTCAGTCAAGGTTGTTGAGAAGCTCCCTCCCTCATCCTTGAACTTGCTGAAGACATCTGAATAAATAGAGTGATGACATCTTTTGTGTTAGTAAAAACTAAAGACCTCTGTTATGATCCATAGAGCAACAAATGAACTAAATTAAATGATACTATCACCATGTACTAGCTTAAGTTTTTTGTTTTTCTTTTTTTTAATCTTTATTTTATTAGGGAAAAAAAAAAAAAAAAAAAACAAGAGACCTATCCATCATAAGCAATAGCACTATGATGTCTCGACAGAGACAGCAAAAGCTTTTAAATAAATAACATTAGTAGTTAAAAGTCTTAAACGATATCAAAAGTGGCCTTACGTATGCATATACTTATTAATTCAAATTCTAAGTATCAGATTGATTTTGCTCGTCTCCTACCCATAGTTACATAACAGAAACATCCGAATATAAGTCAATAGATCATATCTTATCTACTAATTCAGATTTTTAGATAATATGATATTACTAAAAGAAAAACAAGAGAATTATGCAATAGGAAAGTTTGGATTTTTTTTCTTTTATTAAGTTTTGTGTCCTCTAAAAATTAGAAGAAGAAAAAAAGGATCTTGGAGGAAGAACAAGACAATTGCTCTTAACCTACCATGGAGGAGGTTTGCAGCACCTATCGGACCCTTAGCTGGCATCCATATCTCCCTAGAGTCTTTACTTTCTTATTATGATCGAAATAAATGAGGGAATCATTGGGCACTTTCTTCTGCTTTACTGACAAGTTCAACAAAACTACGTATAGAATACTACCCTATACATTAAAGAAGATGAGGAGATTACCGGAGGTCACGCTGTATCCTTTCTCTCTAAGCAGTCGGAATCTGAGTGAAACCTCGTACAGTCCATCGTTGGCGCTATCGGCATCATAGACTCGTTTCAAAGCTTCGGTTAGTTCCTCCTCGAAGTGGTAATCGAGTCCAAGAAGCTGAATCGTATCGATCAAATGCATGGTTTGTGTCACATCGTAATTGTCCTGGAACATTCTCCTTACTTCTTCCCTGAGTTCTTCGTCTCGTTCTCTCATCCATGCTTCTGACTGTATCATGCTTAGGTGTTAGTTGATGTCACGGATCCACCTCTGATGATCTGTATTCGTTCTGGCTTATATGATAAGACAGGACTGCAGTCTTCAAGTTGAAACAGTTGTTTTCAAAGATGTGGTGGACTATGGGAGTTTAGAAGCACTAGCAACTCTCTCAACTTTTTTGGGATGCGACTTGAGTTACTAAAGCTTAAGAAAACATAGGAAATACTAGAAAACGAAGATGTTCAAAGAGCTGCATGCCAATTCAGTAAAGTGAAGCTAAACAACAGTCGAGCTGAAGCTGATTGTGCTCCAAAATTATACCTATGTACTGTTAAGTTGATCGCTCACTCATGCATGCGTATATAACAAAGAGTTCAGAGACTATATCACAGCTTCAAGATTAAAAGAAACTCTTCGATGAGACACGTGCCTCTGTTTCATCGGAGCAAGGATGGTGTGTGATGAAGTAGTCACCCCAGAGGTCGGGGATGATAGACTGCACACTGCCGCACGACCTGATGGCCTGCGGCATCAGATGACTGAGAACTCACGGCCTCCATTCCTCGAAGGCTTGACGAGGTGGACAAGAACAGCGTGGTTGATGTAGAGGACCATCACGGCTCGGTGTCTTATAGGCTCCATGGAGAACTTAGTGGTTTGAGCAGCTGAATAATTGAGGCCGTGATGCTGAATAATTGGCGTTGAATAATTGATGAAGAACACGATTCAATTGGAACCAATAAAAGAATTAAAACATGTAGTAGCTACATATGCTTTTCGAAACGGCTACACTAACTCTATTTTCTGTATGAGGCAAAAGGTTTTAGACTTTGTGATTCTATAATTAAGAAATTAATTATATATTTTTATATTATTTTTAATAAAAATTTTAAAACTCTAAAGCTATTAAAATTTCAGTAGTCATCCGATAAGAAGTTGATAAGACATATGATACATTGCCTATTATTAATATCAAATCCGAATCTTTACAATAATTCTAATTCAAGTTATTTTAGTGATACTGAAACATATTCAAGAAAGTTTCATAATATTTTATAAATATATAAATCTGGTGATTTTACATGTTTGTTTTAGAATCTAATTGTTTTGATGTTATAGATAAAAAAAAAAAAAAAAGGTGCAAGCAATTAAAAAAGAATTATAAACAATCGAAAAAAAAAAAAAAAGTCTCTCTCTCTCACACACACACATATTAAAACTATCACTTGATTCTGGAAGCTGATACCAAATGTGTTAATATCGAATACAGCCGTCTGGTATTTCGGATGAAGATCCAACGGGATTTGAATCTACACCTCATTTTGCTCAAGAATGATTATTGATATAATTGTAGCAAGTTGATGGGTGAGAGAGACTGCGATTCTGATGCCCGACCTACCAAAATGTGCGATGCGGTGCTTACCAGAAGGTGGTGCAGTAACTGGTTGTCAGGTGTGATGGGAAGGTGGAAGGCAAGCATGACCAGTAGATCAAGCTCGATCGGATGCCCGACGACCAGTGTTATTCCTTCAACTTCAGAAGCAAAAGGCGTGTAAGTTCATCGACGGATGATTTGAACTTGTTACTGCTAAATTGATGGGCTAATATACAATAAACATATCATATATTTCCTTTCTTTTTTTTTTAATCAGAATAAAAATTGACTTTTCATTGGCCCCTTGCTACTTCCGGGCTTTAAGGTGAGTAAATCTGTCCCCACGGCAAACCAGGATAAAAGGGAGAAGCAACAAGATCTCGGGCCATGTTTTCTCGAAGCCAGCAGATAAATACACAACTAGTGGCACCAACAACAGGACATAACCACAGTATTCAATCTACGTCAAACACTATATATATATATATATATATATATATATATATATATATATATATATATATATTGCAGCACAATATAACAAATCAAGGTAGAGTGCTGTAAAGAGTTATATGCTCGGACCCCACGACTGACGTCGACTTGGCTTTTGGGCAACTTACTACTGCCTCTAGCTGGTGTCACCGGGGGCTTTGACTTCAATTATTGAATGTCATAGTTATCAAGTTTGGCACTATATTACATCGGATGGTCATCAGGCTTAACATAAAATATGGACAATGCATCATAAACGCATGGAATCCTCAAGGAAGTTGGGGATGTGTGAAACAACTCATCCCCTAAATGAAGGCCAGCACCTCCAGCTTTCTTTACTTCCTCTTCTCAGCACCAAGAGAGAGGAGATCTAAGCTACGAAGTAGAGATTCATTACGGGTTCCTCTGACAACCGCAGCTCGGGACATGGATGAGGACCTAGAATCTACCACAGGCTGCTGAATCCTTTGACCACTCAATGGCCGGCTGCTGCTTGAAAATATTCTACTTGTTCTGCTATTTTGTGGCTCACTAGGTTCGGTGGAACCCGGTCTGAAGCTCGACAAGACAGCCATCTTTGATGTACTCCCATGGCGATACATTGGGCGGGTTTTTTCTGAGTCAACCTAAGATTACAAACAAACACACTTTGTTATAGCACCAATGCAACATCTGATGATACAACTACCAAGGACTTACAGCATCTTTGGATGACATAAGGGCATCGTCTAAAGTTTTGTGCTTGGAATGATCACAATGATGAGCAGAACCTGAAGCATTCCTTCTAGCAAATGCTTCAACTGCACCTGAGAATCTTTCGCGAAGCTCTAGCACCACCGATAAAGGTCACAACCAAATCAGCAGGACAAACTTTATTTTATGTTTACATCTACTCTTCAGAAAAGAAGCAAACCTGAAGTTCTTTCTCCCCGATCAAACGATGGACCAATAGCTCCATTCGTCCTATCGCTTGATTGCTGCAAGAAAATACAATATTTCAAAACAAACAAACAAGAAATAAAGGTGACAAAAAAATCCATAGCAACACAATAACTTCAAAATGCATACCCGTATCCGAGGACTGGCACCAATTTGAGGATGCTTCACAATGGTCCAGTCAAAAAAATAATCAAATTGATACCCTATGACAACACAACATAAAGAGAAGATTTAGTGCGCAAAACCTCAAGTGGCTGAAAGCTTTAGTAAAGATTAACTGCAAACATACAAGTAAAAAAGGATCAGAGAATATAATACTTGGAATCTACCTTCTCGAATAAATAGGTCACGGAAAAGTCGCTTCATGTATGAATAATCTGGCTTGTCCTCGAATCGCAATGATCGGCAGTAGTGGAAATAGGATATAAATTCTGATGGATATGACTTGCAAAGTGCCTGATTCACAGCATAGATGGTGCAAAAATGTCCGCATTTACTTGTTGTCATTAAGCTAATAAGTTGAATGAAGAAATAGCTGGTTAAGCAAGTTCTTCAGCAAACAGACAGAAAGAAGATCCTGAGTTACCTCTACAGGAGTAAGCATTTTCTTTTCACTAATTTTATCATACTTCTGCTTTTTAGTGCCAGCTTTAAGCCCTTGCCAAGGAAGGCTGAAGTGAAGGAAAACAACCAGATGTAACAAGTTATGCATCCATCAAAAAACAAAGATGAAAACGAATAAACCACACAGATCGATCTTAACCTTCCTCTTAAGAAATACATTAGCACATAACCAAGAGATTCTAAATCATCTCTTCGGCTTTGTTCTGCATGTAGACATGGAAATGTCAAGACAAGTATGCACAAGATGTATAAATATAAGGAAAATAACCTGTATCAATTTCTAAGGTGAGAGAAACTCACCAACCCCAAGATGTGTATTAACACTCGCATACCGTGCAGTCCCGGTCAGGTTCTTATTCTCCCTGTAAAATTATCTTAATGCATCTTACATAACCAAGAAGTACTAACACAAGGACTAAAGAAGATTTGATTTACACATGAAGACATGGAACACAGAGACTCGAGACACTCAATAATTGAACATGCATAGGGACCCATGTTAGAAACTTGTGAAGGATGACAAACACATTCGGATGCAAAATAGGAAAGTAGCCAAGGCTAAGACTCAAGAAAACTAGTTCAGCCACCTTACTAAGCTGCTTGCAGAAAGACAGAAACTTTAAAGATGTGAACTTCCAAGGTCTACTCTGGCTTTGAAGTTTGAACACCTTGTACTATCTTGAAAATCTTGTTTATTTACAAAACAAAGTTCCATACCAAGTGCTAATTTTAATTCATCACTTGCTCTTGATTCAAATAATTTAGTAATGCCATGTTTGTGAGCTTGCCGGCAATTCGTTTTGCCTATGAAATTATTAGCTTTTCAAAAGTCAGACCGAAACAAACTCATTAAAAGTCAAAGACAATAGTTATCAAGTTTGTCTTGTCAGAGATGCTATCTAGTAACTACCAATAATTCCTATTTTCTCTTAAACAACAGGTGCAATAATAATGTCAGGAAAATATCTACAGTGAGTAAGCAGGTCGATACAAGATTTTGAATTAGCCCATTTGGTCCAAGTCATTATTACCTGTATGGTATGTGCTTATGAGTTTGAAGATCCCTATATTTCTTCGCAAGGCCATAGTCAATGATATAAACCTGAGATTAAACAACAAATGTCAAACAGATCACAAAGAGAAAGACAACACAACATTAAAACTCTGGGAATACATGGCTAAACTCACAAATCAATCAATATTCCAATCACACTAAAACATAGCTCCTCATGCAACCTATTTATCAAAGATGTGGAGAAATATTCAACCATATAAAATTATGAACAAAAGGCAAATTTTAATCCTGTTGACAGAGTTTCTAAGAATGACAAACTAAGCTCAGGACAGATCCAAGAAGCACTAAGCACCGGTTGGTTCTTGTAATTTACAAAGTCCTTAGAACTCATAAATTATATTGAGGGTTGAGTTCATGATGAAGACATCCATTACATCAGAATACAATGCCATCTAGCTGGCTGATGCAAGCCTAAGGGATCTCTATGGCAGATACTGAATAGATATTGAATTCTCTTCCCAGTTAACTAACACAAAGCTCAGAATCTGACAGTGAACAAAATGACAAAGAGAAAACACTGGCCCTGATCCACATAAACAGCTGGGGACATGCTTAGCAAGAAAAGAATACTTATGACTTAAGAGAGAGATTAAATTGCATATATTACAGAAATGATAGGTCAAGGATTGTAAGAAGGGTTGATAACAGGAAAATGTCAGCCTTGGCACATTGGCACAGGTCACTTGACCATCAAGACACGAACCTAAAGAAACAGCCTCCGTACCTAGATGGTCCTAATGCATGAGACTCGTGTCTAAAGGCCGGTTTTCAAATCATACAAAGCCCATATTTCATAATTTGGTTTCTCAGTCTGTATATAAATGATTACTAAGGTCACAGTAATTTCGACGACAGACATGATGGAACATATCCCTCCACCTCCCACACTACTGCCACGTTATGCAATCAAAAGATCCCCGCCAATGCCCCATGATACAGTCCAAATATCCACTGCTCAGCCTCTTTTTGTTCTTCACCTTAGTTACATCGGACTGTAATAAGTTTCAGAAACATCGGATGTAGAACGGTGAGCAAATCAAATTGGCTATATCAGATTGTCAGATGCTTTCAGAACTGAGTGGCAACCCACTAGAACTTGGAATGAGAATGACTAGATGGAATGTCTGGAACCAATAAAATAGTGGTAACATTGATCAGATGGACCCAGCAGTCAGCAAAGTCTGATTGGTTCCAGGTAGTCATTGTCATATGGTGCCACAATCTCCACCCATGTCAAAAGTAGGGCATAGCAAGCATTGGGGCAGAGGGTTTTCATGGCAAATGTATAGCGGAAACTATACACCCACTGAGAACTAATATAACCACATAATATAAAAGGATGTACCCAGTGCACAAGGCTCCTGCCAATGCAAGCTCTGGGGAGGGTCAATGTACCCAGTGTTACCTTTAAATATTTAAAGATGTTGTTTCTGTGACCCGAACCCTGATCTTCCATGTCGTAGAGGAACAATCTTACTATAGTACCAAGGCCCACCCTCATCCTTAATATAACCACATAATATACCCTATCAAACATATAGTAACTAACTGATAGTACTCAACCTTTATTATTTGATTGTTAAATAATATTTGACTTCCACAATTTTATTTTGGCTACCTATATTTAGATTATTGTAATTATTTCAACGTATATGATGATATTTATTTGTTCACATTGTTGAGTTTATAGGATTTAAATATAAATACTATAAAATTCATGTTAATAAAATATTATATATATATATATATTAAAAAATGCATTTGTCCTCGCCGTGTTCGTACTCCAATTTTTTTGAAAATGATGTCGCCGTGTCCATGTCCCATGTCTGTATTTGTGCTTCTTAGTAATTGTATAAAAGATCCAAACACCAATTTACAAAAAAAAAAACATTATAAGTTTCAAATGATATGAATATTTTATATAAACGAGCCAAAAATATAAAACTAAAGTTCATTCATTCTATAAAAAAAAGCCAAAATATGGTTAATGAATGAAATAATGCCAACGTAATTCATTAATGATATATAACAATGAGAAATTGAAAGAGAGAGAAAGAACACAAGGGAGAAAGAAGAGAGAGATCAAATAGAGAGAATGCTAGCGAGAAAGCACGAGAGTGAAAAAGAGAGAGGGGGAGAGAGATAATAGGAAGCAGTGCAGATTGTCAGAAATACTTCGAGCAGTGGGTATGTGAACATTGGTCATTGATTCAAATATTAAGCAGAAATAGTTTAAAGTTCTTTTTATTTAGACATTGGTCATTGATTGAATGTCTAATGATGTTTTTTTAACTTGATTTAAGTTTTTCTAGTCCTATTTATATGGGTTAAGAATCAAAACTAGCTTTCTCTTGAGCTGAATTGAGTTTTTCCTTAACCACTTTATAAGAAAATTGACTCAAGGGTCATTGGGCTTAAAACAACTACTAGGGCCCATAGCAAAGCAGCAAATAGCCTAAGATAAAGCCACTGTAGACCTAAAGTGCTTTATGGTGACGCTGCATATAAAGCATCGCACCAAACATTTATAAACCACCACAGCAACAGATAAGACTGCCAGTTAGACTAAATATCTCCAGTATATAAAACTAATTTCTATCCACTGATAGATGCAATAAAATAAAAATCTGCCATCCAACCTGTTGGTGGATGCTCTTTCTTAGTGGATACAAGGTCCCTGATGTTCTTAGTGGATCACTAGAACAAAGTGAGAACAAAGGGATCGAGGTGTGACCATGAAATTCCATGGAGGTGCAATGAAACAACCTGAGGAAAGAATGATAGCTGAGATGGTTAAAAGGTACCATCCTCTATGTGATTTTACTAATGAGCAGCTATGTTCACCAACAGATCCATCATGTGTTTGTATCTTCAGCCATACTAGTTCTCACTTCCTTACTAGAAGGCGTACGATGTATCAATGCGGTGCAAGCCTCCCCATTCTTCCAAAACAGCCAACCAAAGACAAGGAAGAAGTCTCATTTGAAACAGTCGGTTTGCAGGTAATTATGACACAAATTAATGGAATCAACACTTATACAATAACAACAACAACAAAACTATAAGTCCCAACTATTTGGGGTTGACTACATGAATCTTTTATCGCCATTGAGATATGCAAAAAGTAATATGTTTAGTTAAGTTTAGAGTATTTCTTGGAATCAACACTTAAAATAAAGATAATTTAAATAGGATCAATTATATATCCTACACAAGTATTTGTTAGACAGATATCTAACACTAAACATGCACCCAACATGAGATTGTGTGGACTACGGACTCGAGGATATTAATAAAATCAGTGGAATCTAGAGTAAATTATTCCAAATTAGTTTAGATTTAAAGTCCATGGCATCAGGAATTTAAACAAGGAGATGGAAGGGCATTGTTTAGAAGGGTATGTTGAATGCTCACAATCACTCAGAATATAACAAATTCAACACTTTGTTTTATGTTAGCGCTCCTATTTTCTAGACAACTTGCAATAGCTCTTGGATGTGCAAAGTAAAATTCCCACCCATCACGCAAATAATATTTGGTTGCATACATTTAAATCTAGATTATGTCTATGATGGAAACCATAAGCTCCATGAAGCTACTTAAGACCATAGAAAGAAAAAAAAGCACTAATTCTTTGTGTGTACTTCCATAGGAAGTCCAAAAATTAGAACCAAAATTTACCTTTGTGAAAAAATTCAGATAAAACAATATAGAAACACACACGAAAGACACGTTTGAAGACCTTATTTATGTCTATGATGGAAACCATAGGCTTCACAAAGCAACCTGACCATCAAAGGAAAAAAGTACTAATTCCAATGTGTATAACTACACAGGAAGTCCAAAAATTAAAATCAGAAATTGGTTAAAAAAATTCAGATAAAACTCAACAAAAACACCACACGAACACACATACAACAAAAAAGAAAAATATTAGAAAATCTGGTTTAGACAAACCATAGGTTCCACAAAGCAACCTACGACCATGAAAGAAAAGAAACTACTAATTTCTCTGTGTATAACTACCGTAGGAAGTCCAAAACTTAAGATCAAAACTTACCTTGCAACAAAATTCAGATGAAACTTTCATAGAAACCAGTTTCACACACACACATTAGAAGATCTATGATTCTGGTAAAAAGCAGAAATTATTACCTTACATTAGTATTATCAAAATCAATTTATTTCGAGCGAGTTGATAAGAAATACTTACATTGTATTCTTGGTTGGAAGAATCATAGATATGAAAAATTAAGTGAACAATTACATGCTCTTTAAGATGATAGTGAAAAGTGCAATTCTGGGAAGTAATTTGAGGTCATTTTTCCTAGTACTCATAACATAGGTAATAAGAAGATGGATTGCCAAGTAATTTTGATGTTCCAAATATTTGTATGCACTAGTTTGAGCACAGTGAATAACCACTAGAATGTATCCTCAGATACATCTGAAGGGCTTTTGGGAAATGAAATTTCCGATAATATGATAACACACCTGATTTGCTTTACGACCAAGGCCCATAAGAAAGTTATCTGGCTTTATATCACGGTGAAGAAACCCCTTTGAGTGCATATACTCAACTCGGTTAATCTTCAAAGAAAGAAACACAAATATTATGGTGATGTTTAAAGAGAGTTTCATTTCTAAACTCTGAAAAACAAAAAGACAACTAAATTAAAAGCTAGAGTCGAAGGGGAGAAAATGGTTCACATACTAATTGATCAGCAAGCATTAGGACTGTTTTCAGTGAAAACCTCCGGTTACAGTAGTTGAACAAGTCTTCTAGGCTAGGTCCGAGAAGATCAATGACCATGACATTGTATTCTCCTTCCACACCAAACCACTTAAGATGGGGGATTCCAGCTTCATTAAAACAACAAACAAAAATCATCATTAGCATTGACTGACCAAACAAAATGAATCATACTAATCGATTGACAACTTACTTCCTCCTTGGAGATGCATATACAACTTCGACTCATAATGAAGTTGAGGATGCTTTGCCTTCACTGATTCCTGCCAGCATTAAAGCATAGGTAGTAAATACCAAGATCCCATGGGTTATCCAATAGAATAACAGAAGTAGATTGCTCCATGATGAAAACATCAGACTTAATTAGTAAAATGAGTTGAAGTAAACTAGAAATCTTGCAATATATCTCCAAAGAGAAGCCCAGATTGGAGCTTTCAAGTAGAGAACTTACTAAAAGATAGACCTAACATCACATTATACACACCTAGGAACAATTTTCTTTAATGGGTGAATGAGCAATTGGATTTTCAGCATTAGGACCACTTGTGTAAAAGGCAAAATCAATGTAATAAAGATCAGAGTTTATATTAATAATTCAAATATGAATACCATGAATAGAGTTTTTTGACTGATCATGTATACATTGTTGCAAGGTGTTGTACCGTACTCCTGGTACAATAGAACATGCACTATGTTTGTGCTACATGTTTTTTCTTTTTTCAGCCATTAAACTTGCACTGTAATCTTAGGGCAACATTAATAACTAAAAACAATTGTAACATCTCACATAATCAACTAGTGGTTTTATTGTTTCGAATTCAAGTTAGAAAATACTTCATTTACATTTTAAAACAAGTTATATATATGAACATAGTAACAGTGCATACGAGCTTTACTGCTACTTCCTCTCCGCTTTGTACGTTAATACCTGAATCAAATCAACAACGAAGACAAAGTAAGACAAAAAAAGAATAATAACTGGAGCATGAGCCAAGACATAACATAAACTAAAAAAATGATGCACAAATATCCGAGAATATAACACACCCAAATAGAGCTCGCCAAAAGAACCACTTCCAATCTTTTTGCCAAGCTTAAATTTTCCACCTATCACACGCTCCATCATTCAAGATCCAATACAAATACCCCACACTAATCAACTCAACGCAAAATCCTCAGATCTCCAAGGTTGTACCAAAGAATACTCCTTTAAATCACCAGCAATCCACCCTACGACTCTCCTCCACCGACCAAACACGATCAGAACAATCGAAGCCACCAATTCGTACAGAAAAAAACCCTAAAAATCGTTATTCTTGGGCATCAAGACCTACATTACAAGGAAACCGACTCCTAGACCTCCAACCAGCACGCACACGCATCATCGGGACTCCGAATCCTCCTCTGATAAGAGGATCCAACAAAAGGAGCACCACTCACTACCGAATACCGAATCAATAAACTTTCATCCGCCCACAACTCTGATCGCGAAGAAACCCAAGCACCAGCCTTCGACCGCCAAATAGAAACCCTAGAAGATCTCCACCGACACGAGAGATCCAAGCGCCGCTTTTCGAAACAACCCGTCGAGTGGATCGAACAGAGAAATCGGATCAAAGATATGGAGACCAAAAAACATCTCCCCCGGATGCTCACAACATCTGTCGCGACGAAGGAAGTGAGGAGAGACGGTGCCGACGATAATGTGATCTCGACAAAGCTGGCGACAGATTAGTTTTCCCTTGTTATTTCTCTGTTATCAAACCTTTTCTTGTTGTTACTTGGGGAATTAAGTACATACGAATTGGGTGACTTCCAAGTATGGGTTCCAAAGAGAGCTGCTTCTCGCTAATTCTTCGTTTTATGCGATAAGTTTGGTAGAAAATTATATGCGGTAGCTTTAGTTCTCGCCATCGATAATATCTTAGTTTGATCAAGCGGCCAATATTACTTCGCATATATGTTTTATGAGGACCTTTGTTTTGTACTTTCATTCGACTTGCCATCAGTCGATGTAATGGACTGCTTTAGTGTGATGACCACCTGTTGACGGGGATCGTAGGGCAGCAGTTATCCCGTGCGTTAGCACAGATACCCGCAATGCTACCTGCCCTGTGGTTGGAAACTCTATTGGGGGCTCCGTGTAACATTGCTATCTCCAATATCGGGGCTACGCGGGTAGAAAAGACTCGTGGGAGATTCGGTCAACGACGATGACACATCAGAGACTAATAACTTATTTTATCTAAAAACAAAGAAAAGGAATATCAGTAACTTATTATGGCTCCTAAAATACTATACAAAAAAATATATAATATACATATTGCTTTTCCATATATGATGATTTTATTAAAATATACAAGAAGATTGATAATCAAAATTGATGGAGATTTAAATTTACAAAATATTAAAATCTCATAAACTTATGATAATATTAATAATTAAGTGTTGATGGAGATTTAAAGTAATTGAACACCATTGTAGACCCTGTGAAATATAACACTATAACTTTATTCGAAAATATTATAAGGATATTTTGAATTAAAAATATAATATATTATCTAGGGTATTTTTTTAAAAAAAAGATATTCTTATTTTAGGTATTTCTCAAATAGTTATCCCATTTTAATTTTTTTCTAAACCATATCCATCAATCTAAAAAAAATCAAAATTATCCTTCTCCATCGCTACCCACCTTCATTGCCACCCACTTGCTATCGTCGCCCATTGTCCATGCTATCCGTGAGGAGAGAGGGCACGAGGGTTACTATTGATTCTTAATTTCATCCTCATCCTCTACTCTATTGATTCTTAGGAAAGGAAGGGCCCCGCATGAGGATTGTCATCAGCCTCGCCCCTTCCCGAAGGCAATGTTGTCTACCAAGCAAAGGGTCAGGGCCAATGATGACCCTCACACCCTCTCCTTTTCTCGTGCAATGGTTGAGGGCAACAAATCTAATAGGACAGAGGATGACAACAAAATAGAGGACAAGCGACGACCCTCACACTCCCTCCCCTTGTGGACCTCGAGTAACGAGTAGACGATAGGCGACGAGGGGCAACGACAATGAGTGAACAATGAACGACGAGAGGCAACCACGGAGGCGGACAACAATGGAGAAGGGTAGTTTTAGAATTTTTTAGATTAGAAGGATGATTTAGGAAAAACTAAATTGGGATAACTGTTTAAAAAATATTCAAAATAAAAATATTTTCTAGAAAAATCGCCCTATTATCTATGGAAAAATTTGAAAACATGAGATAAGAGAAAAACCCAAAACGTAACATGTTTTTCGTCCTTACCATTTGACTGTTAAATCTCAAACTGATATGGTTATATATATATAATATTCTTGTGCACAGACAAAGTGTGCCGGCAATTTCCTGCACCGCTTTTAAACCGCGGGGCATATAACGGGTAAGAATGTCTCGGAACTTGAATCCGAAAAGAGGGATCCAATGTCAGTTCAATTCGGATAATTATAGAGAATCCAAATACAAAATAGGATTGCTGTCGATTTTTATGCATGTACAAGTAACTACTATCATGTAGATACATACATGCCCAATATCGTCGGATCGTATTCGGATACTCTCGAGGCCTGTTAACATCCAATTACATGACTATTCCCTACTACATAACGTGTTATTCTAACAATCTAACCTTTTTTTGTGGCTTGCCTTGGCCATTCTTCTTCTTCTTCTTCTTCTTAAAGATATACCAACAAGTGTATGCGATGCTTACTCCATGGAGCACATTCCTTCGCCATTGCGGTCAACAGATAAATTTGCTGAGACGATATAGCATTGACCACATAGAAGAAGAACTTGTACGACTCCTCAACTTGCAGAACCAACTCTACAAGTAGTTCCATGGGTTTTTATTCCTAGGACATCATCATACACAACCTTGCAAACATAGCTACATCTAACCGCTCTTCTCATTATTGGGATGGAAAATCTATTTAACAGTTGTGCTAAATGATAGATCACGAATATAGTTTCTTTATTTTTCAGAAAGAAAGAAAAAAAAAAAAACTGTGGACTAGCTGTTACATGGAATACTGCATATAGTGAGAAGGGCTACTAACTCATAATATTGCAACAACAGTGATTAAGGTTTCACAAGGCACAAAAAGTAAAATAAAGCATGTGAGCAAAGCCTCCCATCAAACAAAAATCAAATCTGAATGGTTTTTCTGTTTGTATCAACAAATACAAAGACAATCGGAAAAACTAACCAATTTGTGCCACACAGGTAGGCATTAGGCAGTCCCGACAACATGGACATGAAATGGGGATCCACGACAAAATATTGGCTCATCAGATGAGTCCGATTTTGCACGAGCCCTCAGGACATCGGTTGCATCATTTATGACGGCAGCTGCAAGAAGTGTGTAATCCCCTGGCACAAGAAAGTACAGGGCAAAGGAATGTGTTATATCTTGGAGTGGAGGAGCCTCCAGACTGATATCACTGAGGGTACCTGAGGAAAGAGAAAACTAAAAATGAGTCAACAAAATATTGTATAATTGTGAGGTAACACCATTCTATTTGGTCCATCTCTGATTCTGATAAGAGGGATAAATGAGCAACATCAGCTCTTTGTGTGTGCGTGATTCCAAGGAATATCGACTTTGGTTAATAACAGAACTTTTTATCTGACTTGAATGTAAGGCTAGGAAACAGTCACTGTGGTCCAGTAACTAAAATGTCTGGAAGCTTTACCAAATCACATGTATAACAAAACGGACAAAAAAAGAAATAACAAGGGAAATATTGCTTTATTTTTCTGCTTCACAATAAGAAATGAACCAGCATGTCATGTTCAATGAAAGAGGCACTATCTAACAAGAACATACTAAACGGGGTCAACAAAAAAGGTTGTGTCGGGAACGCCCAGTCCCAAAGTTGTCACTTTAGTCGTAAAAAGATGAAAAAACACAAGA